>NW_023425401.1:25469366-26075303 GCF_014108415.1 Molossus molossus
GTACGTTGACAGCTTGAGATTGTCAAAGTCACGAGAGCCTTTTAGATCAAATTCTTCTTGTGAAATTTAAAGCTGGTGGAACAAGAGACAAAAAGAAGAGGGGCCTTTTGTGCTCATTTCTAAAATTTTTTACTAAAAATATTATTTTGGGAGAGCTTTTATCTTGCAAAACAATACCTTTTGTACAATTTAATTGTTATAACTAAAAAGCAAGAAAATGATAATAATTTTGATATGCTCCACTTGTGATATTTATTTGCAAATTAATATCTCAAATTTTCTGTGCTCCTTATTAAGTTCAGAAACTGATTTTGGTTTATTAATGATTCTGTAACCTAAAATTATATATTAAATATTTGAGAGTTTTATTCAGATTAATGTATTTCACAGTGAAGTACTTTAGTAATGACTGATATTTTAATGTCACATTTCTATTTCATAGATATTGTCTTTATTATAGTGTTTTCCTTAAAAAAATATATCCAATATTTGGAGATTTTCTACCTACCATGTCAACAAGGTATTCTAGCACGCAAATAACGGTGGTTCCTTGTGTTTCTTATTATTTGGGAATCAGGAGCAAAGAAGAGCTGTATTTCTAAAGTAATACTGTTTTCGCTGCATCCTCTATGCTGGGAAGAGGAGCTTTATGTTTGGCCTTTGTAGATTTGAGAGAAAAAGTATCTTCCAGGCCAACAGCTGCTCAAAATGGCTTCCCTAAAACAACTACAGAAATTTCCCTTTCTCCTTGGTATTTTCTTCTCATTCAAAACTGTTCCCCTTCACCCCATTCCTTTTCCTGTGCTTAGTAATAAAAATGGACTCCAACAGTTTATCTTTAAAAACTTTAAAATCTTTATATTCTTTCCTGCACTAAAGAATGCAGGAAACATCCGTAGGAGGGCACTGTACAAAAATTAGATTGGCATCAAAAGATTGGTTTAATTTATTGTTTTCTGTGACCTGGCAGAAACGGGGTTTGGGGGGCACGTGGCTACTGCAGAGGAAAGCAGGCCATGGAGCTCAGTGATGGCATTCAAACCTAGAGGATCATTCTCAAGAAGAATCTTTGTAGGGCCTGGAATTTCAATGGGTAGAAATAAATAAATCCTAATGCAACATCCATCAGCAGTATTGTATGTCGAACTTATCAGTTTATAAAGTATATAAATGCCAAACTGCTATGTCCTACACCTGAAACTAATATATAGTATGTCAACTGTAACTAAAAAATAAATTTTATAAAACGTATCGCTTGCTCAAATTACATAAAGTTCTTGAATTTAAGTACATTTTAAAAAGGCAGTCTAAAGAGTTTGTTGATTGGTTTATTGTATTTATGAAAAATTCAAGGTAAGTCATCTTTAACTATTAAAAGACCCTGGCGTTTCAGACGGGCTTTATGTACAGTTATAGGTTGATTTGATTTATTTTTGTTTTGGGAATCAATTTTCATTGAGTACTGAACTATTTTAACAAAGAACACACTTCCATAAAGACACCTATCTTTCCATCCTAGCTCAGGAGTGCTCTCCCGGGGGGCACCGGGTACTTCAGAACCCTCACAGAAGTGTCCATTTTGACTCACTGCACCTCCAGCAGTCAGCCACTCAAGACCTGATATGTGACCATTCCCTTGCTGCTGGATGGTATCGATTTCTCATCTTCGACAGACCTGCTGAGATGCCTACAAAATGTGTCGAGGTATTTTAACTCACTATGAACTATATGCTCTTTTTCTTATGTATTTTTTTCATGGGAGGATTGAATCTTATTACAACCAGTTTATTTTCCATGCTGACTTATTATTTTAATTTTGTATCAAGATTGAATTAATCTGGAGTATTCCCATATCCTTTATTATGTTATGGAATAAAGATAGTAATCGTATTTTGCCCATTTGTGATCTTAGAACTTTTTAATGGATATTACATGGTTAAAATAAAATAAGAAATAAAATAATGTGACAATAAATAATAATATATAAATAAATAAATAATATAATATATACTACATATAATGTTATTAGGAAGTAATTTTCTCCTTATTTAACTCGTATTTGTCTTATAATTTTTAAATTATTTAATCTAATGATTGATCTTTTCCTTTGCTCTTAAGCATGGAAATAATAATATTAAGAATTACATTCTGACTAACAATTATTGAGTCATTTCTATGTAGAAGTGTGCCATATACATTATTTTATTTTATTTATTTTTTATCCTCACCCGAGGACATTTTTCCATTTTTTGTTCAGATAGAGTGGGAGGGAGAGAGAGAGAGAGAGAAACATTGACATGAAAGGGACACATCGAGTGGTTGCCACCTGCATGACCCAACCAGGGCCAGGAACAAACTGCAACCGAGGTACATGCCCTTAGTGGGAACCGAACCTGGGTCTCTCTGGACCGCAGAGCTGACACTCTAACTGCTGAGGCAAATCGGCCAGGGCCATATACATTATTTTATTTATACTTCACAGCACTGTGAAGTGGGGTATTACAATTCACCTAATACAAAAGCAAAGGATGTTAAGTGCTCTAGGTCCTGCATTTAGTAAATGCCTCTGTTCTTTCCAAATCATAAAGTCTCTCATTTTTCCTGGGTTAATTTTCTATTTAATTCTACTTTCCATCTGAAACGGATTTTGAAAATTGGCTTCAAGTGAGACTTTAACTTCATTTTTTCCAAATTTCCAACCAATTGTTTTCTCCAGATTTTGAACAATCCTTTCCTTCTCCCCTGACTTTTTTTTAAAACATCGATAGGCTGCCTCTTGCACGCCCCCCACTAGGGATCAGGCCCACAACTTGGGCATGTGTTCTGACCTGGAATCAAACTGGCAACCTCATGCTGCTTGGGTTGATGCTTAACCACTGAGCAACACTGGCCGGACCAAGCTATTAGATATTTAAACAAAATTTTAAAAATTAGATTGATAGCACTGGCAGGTTTCGCTCAGCGGTTAGAGTATTGGCTCAGACCAAAGAGTGGCAGGTTCATTCCAGTCAAGGGCACGAACCTCGATTATGGTTCGGTCTCTGGTCCTGGTCTGGGTCATGTGGGAGGCAACCAATTGATGTGTCTCTCTCAGAGTGATGTTTCTTTATTTCTCTCTCTCTCTCTCCCCCTCCCACGTTATCTGAAGATAAATGGAAAAATATCCTTGGCTGAAGATTTAAAACAATAAACAATAGATTGATAATTGAATGTTTTAAAGACTGTTTAGAAGAAAATGCAAAATTGCTTTATCTACCATGTATGAAAATAAATTAGACTTTCATCATTTGTCTTCTCTGATGCGAAAGATGAACCACTGTGGAACACAAGCTCCCATCTGGCTGTCTCTGAGAGAGTCAGAAACACTGCCTGCACCTGGGGAGATCAAGCAACTGACAGCTTGTGCCACGTGGCAGTTTTTGCTGAGCACCACGAAAGACTGCTGTCTTTTTCAAATTCCGGTGTTTGTAAGAAACTGTGGACAATTTTTTGTGTACTTACTACAGCCCACTCAGGGATGTATGGGATATTGTGCAGAAGGTAAGAAAACATGGGTAATCCACATGAACTGCTAATCACAGAACTGTGTATGCTGGTGTGTTTGTGCCATTCTCTGGGTAGGCTGTATGGATGGAGCTATATAATGCAAAGCTCAAGACATTTAGTTTACTGTTATTGCTCGAGTGAAGCTAAATTTCTAGTTTAAATTGGTCAGATTAGTTTAGGATTCTTTCTCAAGATTTTAAAATCCTCCAAATATTTGTGGATGTGAAAGTATCAAAGGTTAATATCATTGATGAAAATGTATGTTGATGTCATTTATCTACAGACAACATGCAATAACAAGGGCATTTCTCCTTCACGGTATTCCTCCTCAACAGCCACAACCCCAGTCTAACCATGAGCAAATTCATATAGAGAAGACTGAAAATGCTAGAACATACTGTTATAGACCAGTGTTATTAAACTAGGCAAACACTTGCAAATAATAATAATTATATGAGTAATACCTATGAGCATTTCATCCTGAGGTGTTAGACTTTCCAAACTAGATAACCCCAAAAAACACAGCTACAGCAAAACAGTGCCAAAGAATAGACAACTACAAATTGCAATTAATGGTATGGATGAAAATATTAAAATTTGCTGTCGATGAGAATACTGGAGGTGAGGGGAGGATAAAATGCTAATGAATGTCACGAGAGAAAGCCTCTTCTGAGAACAGGGCATTCATACTGAGAATTTGAGGGTAAACAAGCCTTGGTCAGATAGAATGAGGGGAAGCACAACCCAGAGAGCAACAATACAAGGAAGACCTTAAGGTGAGAAGAATGTCGTGTTCTCGCAAGAGTGAAAACAGGACAGAGATGGTGGGTCTCACAGAGTGAGGGAGAACATAACAGGACATGGATTTGGAAGGGCAGCAAGGCCTGACACTTAGGAAACTCTGGATTTTATTTGCTGTGCATTGAGAAATCTTTGCAGAATAATTCTGAGAGAGTGAGACAGTAAATCACATGTTTTACACAGCTGCTGGCTAGCTAAAGCTGGCTGAAAGCAGTATGTTCAATATGGAAGCTTAGCATCTGCTCAGTTAATAGACTGTCACTGAAAAGAAAATCCAGAGAGATAGATCAGCTTCACTGGGTGGTCAAGATAATGGGTATTTCTCCATACTCTTGCCAAAAAAAATAATAATATCGTAAAATTTCAAGTAACATTATCAAATATTTGTGGGAAATTCTGTAGGTGTTTCAATGAGGAAAAAAAATTAGCTACACTAATTTAAAAAACACTGACAACTACTAAAAATGAAAACAAAACTTTCACACCAGAAAATACCATAAAATACAAATAATAATTTCAACAGAAAAGCTATAGTTGTTTACATTGAATTTAAAAATTCAATATATATATTTGTTTGTTAATCCTCACCCAATGATTTTTTTCCATTGATTCTTAGGTAGAGTGGAAGGGAAGAAGGGAGAGAGAGAGAGAGAAACATCAATGTGAGAAAGATATATTGATTGGCTGCCTCCACATGGCCCTAACCAGGGCTGGGGATCAAAACTGCAACCCAGGGACATGCCCTTGACTGGGAATCAAACCCAAGACTCTTTGGTCTGAGGGCCAACGATCTAACTGCTAACCCAAACAGGCCAAGGCATAAATATTCAATATTTAAAATTTGCATTTTATGATATAAATTTAAAATTCAAAAAATATTTCCTGTTTTGTAATGTCACTACCACCCACTAAAGTTCTCAAGTTTAAATATTCAAAATCATTTCTCTCTTTTCCCATATTCAAGTCCTCCTTCTGGTTTTGGGAGAGGGAATTTCTGGGAAGTGGTTTTTATTTTCACTGTTAATGTAGAAGTTATTAATCAGACATATACATGAATTATGCTCTCTGTCTTGCCACTAAAAGCTTACCTTGAAATACCGTTTAGAATTTGAATTCGACTGCATAGATGGCAAACTAAAGTGCCAGCCACTTAATCTAATTAAGGCTTTCTTTTCCTTGCTTGCTGTGAATCTGGAGCAGATGTT
This sequence comes from Molossus molossus, assembly GCF_014108415.1. Taxonomy (NCBI): domain Eukaryota; kingdom Metazoa; phylum Chordata; class Mammalia; order Chiroptera; family Molossidae; genus Molossus; species Molossus molossus. The sequence continues at coordinate 25,474,919 of NW_023425401.1, forward strand.
CACTGCTGATGGTGATGTGGCCATTTTAAAATGCCAGGCACAGGTCTCCATGAGTCTCTGGGCTTTCTTTCCAGGGTGACAGGATGAGGGTCCAATTTTAGCCTTTTTATCTTCATTTTAGATCGGACAAAAGGGAAAGCCCAGAGGGTCAGAGAGGGCTTGTGCTAACTAAAACCTACTTCCTTTTAAGGAGCTTATTTGAAAAGAGACTATCACAAGTACTTTAGAAGAATTTTCTGGCTTATCTCTGCCTTAAAGACAGTTTATGAAATGTAGTATTTTTAGTTGGACATATTCCTGCCCTTATGCAATAGCACTTTGGTAGCTATTGGATAGGCAACAATCAGTCACATTTATTTCAAAATCATAAAGCAGCAAACATTAAAGAAAAAATTTTACTTACAAATATATTCTCATGACTGTTTTGTTTTTTTAATTCATGTATAATTTTCATACTATTTATCTACTGTTAGAGACTTCTAGAAGCTAAATAAGAAAATAAACATTAATTCAAAATTTTTGTGATAGAGCCATTTAAACAAAAATATTTTTATATGTTATTTATTTAGAAGAATCCATGGGAAGATAGTTTTCACATTTTTCATACTTCTAGTTAGCAAGTTAGTTAGGCATGTGCTATACATGAGGAGGCATTGTATCAATGAAATAAACCCTAGAGCACCTACTAAGATAAAATATTATAGTTCAGCCAACAAAGGAGATAAAATAAAATCCTAGCATATACTTAATCTTTTGAAGATTGAAAGAAAGGTGAAAAGTAGCAACAGGACAAATACAAAACAGATAACAATATGATACATTTAAATCTTAAGATATCAGTAAGCATATTAAATGCAGAGGTGGGCAAAAATAGGTTTACAGTTGTATGTGAAAGTTTTTCTTGCATTATTATTATTTTTTTCTTTATTGATTTTTTTTTTTAAAAGAGAGAAGAAGGGAGAGGGAGAGAGAGATAGAAACATCAATGAGAAAGAACATTGATTAGCCACCTCCCGCATGCCCCCCCACTGAGGATCAGGCCCACAACCTGGGCATGTGCCCTGACTGGGAATTGAACCGATGACCTCTTGGTGCATGGGTTGACGCTCAACCAGTGAGCCATACTGGCCAGGCTTGCATTATTATTTAGTAACTATTGTATTATTTTCCATACAAGCATTGTAACCCTACTTTTTCCCACCCCTATATATGTGGTCTAAATACCCAATTGAAAGTCAGATTGGATTTAAAAAAAAAAAAGCAAGACCCAACTACAGGCTGTTCAGATGAACCAACTTTATAAAGAAAAATAAGATTTTTTAACCTCATATACTTTAAAGTATAAATATAGAAAAATATGATTCTAGGTAAAATGGATCACATGAAATCTACAGCGGCTATATTAATATTAGACAGAGTACATTACAGAGCAAAGGATATTACTTAGAAAAACAAGGGTCATTTTCTAATGACAAAAAGATCAGTTAAACAACAGGACATAACAATTATAAATACTTATGTACATAATAACAGAGGTTCAAAGTACATAAAACAAAACAGATTTTTAAGAAGAAATAGACAAATCTGGAGTTAATGTTGGAGATCAACACCCATCTGACAATAATTAATTGAATGGGTAGAAACAAAAACAGCAAAAAAGGAAACTAGAAAAATTATCAGCCAACATGATCTAAATAACATTTAGAGAAGATTCTAAAAACAATAGCACATCAATATTCTTCATTGATGTGCACTTGAAACATTTACCAGGATAGATCACATCTGGGCCCTAATTTAAGGAAATGTGAATATTAGAAAAAGTTCCAAGTTAATATAAAGGAAACCACACCAAACATCTATATTGGAAAATAAGAAAGGTCACAAATTAAAAAACCCAGCTTATACTCATTATGGGACTAGAAGAAGTACAGATGAGACCCTGAGTAAGCAGACAAATGGAAATAATGATCAGTGTGAAAGCCAATGAATCAGGACACACAAAGAAAAGATTAAAGAAAAATCAAAAGTTGATCTTTGAGAAATTCAATAAAATTAATAATACTCTAGCCAATCTTATAAATATCAGGAATAAAAGAGAGATATAACTATATTCTACAGATATTACAAGAATAAAAAAAAAAGAGTTATAGACCAGTTGGTGTGGCTCAGTGTACTGAGTGTCCTTCCATGGACTGGGGGGTCCTGTTCAATGTCAGGACACATGCCTGGGGTTGTGGGTTTGATCCCCAGAAGGGGCATGCAGGAGGCAGCCAATCGATGTTTCTCTCTCACATCAATGCTTCTTTCTCTCTCTCCCTCTCTCTCTCGAAAAAAATAAATAAAAACATGTATTTTTTAAAAAAGGTTATAGTGAAGAAATCTGCCAATACATTGACAACTTAAAGTGAAACCCGGCCAGTGTTACTCAGTGGACTGAGCATCATCCCATGGACTGAGAAGTCCTGGTTCGATTCCCAGCCAGGACACATGCCTGGGTTGTGGCCTTGATCCCCAGTAGGGGGCGTGCAGGAGGCAGCCAATCAATGTTTCTCACGCTGATGTTTCTATAACTCTCCCTCTCTCAATAAAAACATATTTTAAAAATATATTTAAAAACATAAAGTGAAAAAATTTTTGAGATATACAGAAAACCAGACCTTACTGAAAAATAATTATATAAACTATTCGAGAAATTGTTTTTCTAATTAAAATCTATCCATTAAAAAACAACAACAACAAAACCCCATCACCACCCCACCAAGCCTAGATAGATGGCTTGGGAAATCTTCTAAACATTTAAGAAGAAAATAATACCAATTTTATACAGTTCTTCCAGAAAAATAAAGAAGAGTGACTCCTTCTAAACTTCCATCAGGCTAGCATTATTCTGAAACTAAAACCAGATATAGACCTTGCAAGAAAAGAAAAGTATGAAACAATATCCCTCAAGAATATAAATGCAAATGATTTAATCATCTAGTCAGAAAATTCAATGGAATCTACAAAATAGTTACTGGAGCTATTAAGTGAGTTTAGCAATGCTGAAAGAAAAAGGTCAGCATATAAAATCATTTATATTTCTTTATACTAGCAATAAGAAAATCAGAAATTTCATCAAAATACCAATAATAGTACAATTATTATTAAGTATATATGCAATACTTAACAATAAATATGAAAAAATGTACAAGAACTATAAAGTTAAAACAATAAAATTTTGCTAACAGGAATCATAGAAATCCTAAAATAATGGAGCAATAAACCATATTCATGAAATCAGAAGACTCAAATGTTAAGATGTTAACTCTCTTCAAATTGATTTATAGTTCTAAAACAGTCCTAATCAATATTCCAGCAAGCATTTTAAAAGATTTATCTTTATTGATGAAAGTATTACAGATATCCCTCCCCCTTTCCCCCACTGACCCCCCCCCCCCAGGCCTTCACCACACTAGCAAGCCTTGTGTGTGTGTGTGTGTGTGTGTGTGTGTGGAAACTGATAAGTTCATTCTAAAATTTATATAAAAATAGAAAGTACCTATAATCCTCAGATTACTTTGACAAGGAAAAAAGTTGGACAATTTACACTATCTGACTTTGAGACTTATTTTAAAGTTAAAGAAATCTACAAACTGTTATGTTAGCATCAAGATAGACATATAGATCAATGGAAAGCAATAGACAGTCCAGAAATAAACCAACATTGGCATTGGATTTATAAGTATCACCATGACAGCTGTTGACTCATTTCTGTAATCCCAAACATGATTATGGGAAGGCAATTCCCAAGGAACTGATACCCAATTTCTGAAGTTTGTAATGTTTCATTACTTAATGCAGACTAAAATTTAGAAAAAAAGATATGAGTTATAATTGTTTCAAAATACGTCCCAAGTTATCTCTATTTGATCTCATCCTGAAAAAGGAAAAACAACTTATGAAAAAAGAAAACAAATAAATTTTAATCTGCACTGAAACATACTTCTCTGAAGAGTTGTCATCTCAGATATATCAATCACATATATAAATATATTTATATCTTCATGCTCAACTGAATAATATAAAAACCTCAACCTTTTGCAGCTATTTCTGATGCAAAATCACACCCATGCAGCTCTGATGAAATCGAAGTTGAAGGTGACTGTGTTCGTAAGTATCAGATTTTATTTTTAATAATGTATTTATAAACTAATAATTTCAACAGGCTTTTAGGTTCTGTGACTTATTTTAGATGTTGAATTATGCTAACATTTTACAACCCCAGTCCAATGGATATCAAAAATAAAAGTCACTTTATCATACCTTTAAGAAATAGCGTTGGAATCAGAAAGGTACAGAATTGGGCATGTTCATACCCTACAGATGTGTGTATATTGGTAGAGTCATTTTATGAGAAAATTTGGCAATTTATTTCAACAGTCTTAAAAATCCACATGCATTTGTCCATAGCATTTTGACTTCCAAAAATCTCTTTTAGAGATATGTTTAAAGAAGCATGCAGGTACAACTTTTACAACAGCATTTTTCTTTTTCTTTTTTTTTAAATCCTTACCCAAGGATATTTTTTTGACTTTTAAATAGAGTTGGATAGAGTTGGAGGGAGGAAGGGAGAGAGAAATATCGATGTGAGAGACACATGGATTGGCCTCCCACACGACCCCGACTGGGGTCAGGGATAGAATCTGCAACCCAGATATGTGCCCTTGACTGGGAATCTAACCAGAGACTCTTTGGTCCACAGGTCTGAAGAGTGGTCATCTAACCAGAGACTGAGCCAAACCCACCAGGGCACCATTTTTCTAACAATATAAAACAGCTGCAACTATTCAATAACTGCTGGTTGATTCAATATTTTTGATGTACCATAATGATAAAATATTCTGTAAACAATATAAATGCAAGACTACATTCTTTGATATTAGTAGACATTCATGGTATATTGAAAATAAGAAATCAGGTTATGCACCACAATCTCATTTTTGTCTTCTGGGAATGATTGCATTTGTACCATATAAGTCTTGAAAGATAAACACCAAAAGTGTTCATGGTGGTCATAATTTTTCTCCTCTTTATAATCTGTACTTTTCATTTTCTTAGTTAAAATTTTTAAAGTTATGTCAAATATCATGAAACCCCCTGCTATAATATTCCTTAAGACAAATGACTCTAAATAGATTGTCTAATAAAATTAATGACATCTTCCTAAAGGATGGGCAGAAATAAAAATTATTAATTGAAACATGAGACTTTTCCTGGAAACTGTTGGCCAGATGTAATATTCTAAATGAATGTGGGATTGTTGACATATAATTAACAAAAATATTTTATGGTGAAATAAGCCATAATGACATAAAACAAATTAGAATAGATTATATAATACTTAGATACCATACCTAAAAATCAAATATGATTTGTCTTTAAATAATATTGCTATCATAATCCTCAAAATAAATACTGACTTGCTTTTCTGTGCCCTATTCTAGCTGTAAAAGGATTTTCAGTCTCCTTTTCTAGTATTTCATCTGAAATTCTCAGTGAAATTAGACCCTGTGATTTAAGTTCTTAATAGAATAAAATAATATTTCTAATAATAGTAATTTTAACTATAGTGTATAATTGTTTGGCTATTCTGCATAATAGGTTTGGATTATCTTTATCATACATATATATTGTAGTAAAATCACTTTTCTTCCTTGACTAAGCAATAAATTTAAGCTACTTGTTATGCTATTCAGAATGTTTATGCAATTAACTAAAATAAATGCTATTCAAAATCATACATAGCTTGGGCAAGTAACACTTGCATAAAATTATCGAAAGTCAACAGATATAGCTTTATGATAAAATAGAGACTATAGTAACATATTTAGCATATGCTAATAGTAGAATTGACAAGGCAGTAATAATTGTGCTTTTCTTTTTTTATTGAATTTATAGGGGTGACACTGGTCAATAAAATGATATAGGTTTCAGGGGTATAATTCTATAATACATCATCTGTATATTGTACTGTGTGTTTACCATCCCAAGGCAAATCACCTTGCATCACCTTTTATCCTCCCTTTACCCTCTCCTACCTGCCCCCTTGCCCTCTGGTAATCATCATACTGCTGTCTATGAATTGTGCTTTTCAAGCAGAAATAATTTACATGTCATTTTTGAAAACTTTAACTTTTTTTTAACAAATTTTCTTTGATTTGCATTGTTTCAAGCAATGATCAGCTCACCCAGATAGTTAATGCTATTTAAAATATTAATTCAAAACATTTAATTTTTATAAATTACTTACTTTTTTCTTGATTTATATTTCTTATTCCTAACAATTATTTTTATTTTTTTTTTTTTTTTAATCCTCACCCGAGGACATTTTTCCATATTTTGTTCAGATAGAGTGGGAGGAAGCGAGAGAGAGAAATTTTGACGCAAAAGGAACACATCGAGTGGCTGCCACCCACACGACCCAACCAGGGCCAGGGACAAACTGCAACCAAGGTACGTGCCCTTAGCAGGAATCAAACCCGGGTCTCTCTGGACTGCAGGCCGATGCTGTAACCGCTGAGCCAAACCGGCCAGGGCCTATAGATAGTTTTTCTGTTTAAAAATAAATTCAACTTTTTCTTAGTTTATTTAAGATAGTTTTTACTCAGATATGTTTTTTAGTTAGTTAGTTAGTTTGTTTGTTTGTTTGTTTACTTTAATCCTCACCCAAGGATATTTTTCTCTTTATCTTCAGTTAAAGTGGGAGGGAGAGAAAGGGAAAGAGAGAGAAACATCAACATAAGAAGGACACATCTACTGGTTGCCTCCCACATGACCCCAATCAGGGACAGGGACAAACTGCAACTGAGATACGTGCCCTTGGCTGGAATCAAACCCACTACTCATTGGTCCACTGAGCCAAACAGGCCAAGGCTCAGATACATTTTTTAAAAAAATCAATACATACTCATTAGTAGTCTATTATTTCCTTCAAGTCTTAATATGATGGTTTGGCCTCATGTTTAAAATGTTTAGCAAAATATTTATTATTTAGATTAATTTGAAAACAACTGATTTGTTATTGGGGTTTTATAATCAGATATATAACAAAATAACATTTTAAAATATTTGAAAGTACTAAGGTTCCTTCCCCACATTTAGGTTAAGGTTTCTAGGAATTTTTCTTTTTTTTTTTTTTTATCCTCACCCGAGGATATTTTTCCATTTTTGTACAGATAGAGTGGGAGGGAGAGAGAGGAAGGGAGAGAGAGAGAAACATCGACGTGAAGGGACACATCGAGTGGCTGCCACCCGCACGACCAACCAGGGCCGGGGACAAACTGCAACCGAAGTACGTGCCCTTAGCGGGAACCGAACCCGGGTCTCTCCGGAACGCAGGCCGACGCTCTAACCGCTGAGCCAAACTGGTCAGGGCGGTTTCTAGGAATTTTTCAAAATCTGTATTATAAGACTGAAAATTAATATATTAATTATCAAAAAATTACTATGTATACCATAGAAAAAGTCTGTACATTTTAGGACATATAAAAAAATCTTATTTTTAAATTTGTCACTCAGATATTTGTTCTGTTTTCTAAAACAACAAATCAAATTTTAAAACTTATTTAGGAACATTTAGATTCCCAGGTTTAATCTTGCAAATGTTCACAGATAAAAATTATAAAATCTCTCTGAGTTCCTGGAGGAATCTTCAATCATTTTTAACCTCAGAAAAATGAAAAGAATAAGACTATTTTTCAACACTGGTATATTTCACGAAGACAGTATAATCACTCCCGTAAGGAACAGTTCTTTCAACCCAGAGGAGTGACATGTTGAGTTACAAGAGTAAATTATAAGAGTAAAATAACAAGTCATTTGATTTTACATTATAGTAACTATTTTTCCTTATAACAAGAAATTAAAATGTAGAATACCATAATTTTTTGTTCATCCTATCTTTTAGAAAAGGTAATAGATGAATAGAAGGTAAATTCACTTCTTTATTCAAGAGCTAAACTTTTCAAAATACATTAATATAAGCTTGATTAGCTGATGAATTTCTCTGCTATCAGTATTTATGTTATTATGGATCAAAATAAGAATGTGCTACTTTGCTGACTGCTAGATATTAATTATTTTTAAAAATGTATTTTATTTTCTCTTAATATAAATCCCTCAGATACAGTCTTTGTGAGCTTTTCCCTTAAGCTGGTCTCCATTTTTTAAAGACGTCCAACTACAAATTATGCATTTTCTCCCATCAGGTCAGCTGTCTGCTTCATTGACACCACCACCTCCAGGAAGGCCAGAGGTTGTGGTGGAGCTGATTGAGTCCCGGGTTTTCTGTAGGTGTGCTTTTGATGTTCCCCCTACAAACAACTCAGTGGGATTTATCATAGCTTGGTCTAGGCTTTCTTCTCAAGAAGTCAAAGAGGAGCTGAAGCAAGAGACCACAGTTCGGGCCTACTCTCTTCTAGAACTGGATGGCATAAATCTCAGACTCGGAGATAGGGTATGTTCAGTTTGGGTTTTCTTTTCTTTTCATGATGTATTAACTTGCCAAACTGGATTTTTAAATCATATCCTAAAAATAATGTTTGTTCCCATAATATAAAGCACTAATGTTTTACTTTTTCTTTTTTCCTTGGTAATTGTCCAACTCCAGTGGTAACTATGAGTATCTGCTTCTAGCAATTTGCTGATTATTATTGATGAAACCTTGTAACTTAATGTCTCTTTCTGGTCTTAAAATGATATACTTTTATTCTAGAAATAATATTTTCTTTTTTTCAATGATGATATCACTTATTATCCACTTTTCAATATATCTTAAAAACAAAGTCTACAACACTTTAATTCTATTGAGGTTTGAATATTTTATAAAGATGGAATTTTTCTCAATTTTAAGCAGGCTTTTAATTATCTCTTAATTGTCATCTACCAAAAATTAAAATTAAGTTCATAAATATAATAATTTACACATATTTTCTTCATGATGTTATTGCCAAATGATTATGTGTTAACTGTATTTATAGATATTCTGCATGGCTTCCATATTTTTCTTGAAGAAACCACATGTAAAAAGTTTAGCCATTGAAAGCCAAGAATTTTTTGCAGGCATTAAGGTATGTAGCAGTGGGGATGGATCAGAAAAATTAATCCTTTGGAACTGTGTTTTGCATACTGTGATTTGTGGATGCTGGTTATAGAACCTCTTCACAGACTGATGTTGGGACCAAAGAGCCTGTATTTAAAAAAAAAAACCAATAATTTGAATGCACAGCAAAGTTTGAGGGCCCCTGTTAATGAATTAAAGTTGAAATGTACTTGCATTTTTTTTTTCAGAAATAGCTCAAATTAAAATAAACCACATGTCCTATACTCATAATTTATTCCATTGTGTAAATAAAAGTTAGAAGATCAATATTTAGTTATTACGCATTTTGGAAAACAGACACCAGGGTCAAGTACTACAGCCTCTGGCTAGAGTAAAATTGGCCCAAAAATATGGACTTTATGAATCTTAAAAATTGCACTCTCTAAACAGGCAATATTTATGGTCACTGCTGGTAGCATAGAGGTTCATGGCCACCATCAACAAATCATCAAACAACAAGTGTTGGCGAGGGTGTGGAGAAAAGGGGACTCTGGTACACTCCTGGTGGGAATGCAGACTGGTGCAGCCACTATGGAAAACACTATGGTGTTATCTCAAAAAATTAAAATTGAATTGTCATTTGACCCAGTGATCCCACTTCTAGGAATATACCCTAAGAAGCCTGAAACAACAATCAGAAAGAATATATGTACCTCCATGTTCATAGCAGCACTATTTACAATAGCTAAGATCTGGAAACAGCCCAAGTGTCCATCAGTAGACGAATGGATAAAAAAGATGTGGTAGATATAAGCAATGAAGTACCATGCAGCTGTAAGGAAGAAAGATCTCTTATCCTTTGAGACGACATGGAAAGACCTGGAAAGTATTATCCTAAGTGAAACAAGCCAAGCAGAAAAAGATAAATACCACATGATCTCACTTATTTATGGAATATAATGAACATAACAGTCTGAGGAATAGGGTAGACCCAGAGACATGGAAGTCAGGTACAGACTGACAACCCTCAGGAGAGGAGGTGGTGGGGGGAGGAAAGAGATAAACCACAGAACTTATATGCATGTACGCATGACCAATGGACATGGACAACAAAGCCGGGGATGGGGCGGGGGGATGGGGAGGAGGGTATCAATGGGGTAAAAAAGGAGAAACATCTGTAACAAAAATAAAATTTAAAATAAATAAAGGTAATAATGTAAAAAAATAAAAATAAAAGAACTGATGAGCTATTCTAGCAGCACAGCATCGCCAGAGTGAGAGGGGAAATAGAGCTCAGACCTTGGGAACATGGAACCTTTGGATCTACTTTGGTGAGAACTCAGTAGATTATGAGGACAAGCAGCCTCCAGTGACTGTTTCTGATTAGGTAAACACTGAGAGTATTTGGTACTAAGAACCATCTGTTTTGAAAGCTAGCCAAGAACCAAGACTTCATAAAACCTTCCTGCCTCAAAAAAGGATTCGCGTATTGAACTATAGGACCAGTCCTAGATTGCAGTACTCAGTATCTTCAACTCTGGAAAGCAGAGGCTGAGAAATAAGCTGAAGGTTGAGATATTTTAAGTGACAGTAATGTTTTGATTTATGTGTTAAAAATACTTAGATTTCAAATTTATATTAGGGATAATATTAATCTACCAGTGTGTGGAAGGATGTAGGAATCTCTGTCTCCTCCATTCCCCCGTGCCCACCACAGAACCAACACTAAGTCAGGCTCCAGCCCGACTGACTACCATGTACTGGACAACCAAATAACCAAACTCAGAGCAGTACAGCAATTCCATGTATTCTTCGGTGTGCTGCTGATGTTTGTTTTTCAGGGTTTGGGTTTAATTGATCTTGTGTAATTAAAAAATTCCCGTGCTTTAGTTACTACTACCAGTTAATTTAGCAAAATATACCCTGTTGAGAAAAAAACACCCTTTCAAAATTATTATATCATAGGAATAAATTCTACTTCTACATGACTGGTTTACATATTTTCTCGAACCAGTTAAAACCTGAATTGAGCACTATATCAGAAGATGGAAGAGCATACCAGTTGAGGATAGAGAGCACAATTCCTGTTGTTTGTTCTAAATTCAGTGAGCTTGATCCGGAATGCAAAATCTCACTAAAACTGAAGACGGTCAATCAAGGTAATATGCTAAATTCATTCCATTTTATGATTAGATTTAAAATAGTAACAAATGCTTTTTCCACTAGAAAAATCACTAAAGTGTACTCATATTAATTCATTCTGTTGCATGTTTACATCAAGTTATAGCTCAATCATATTAATAATTCTGAAGCAAATTTATGATTGCCAGAGCAATCCACATTTATCCCTCTGGGGTCAAAGTAAAAATTAAAAAAATAATTAACAATATCCACCTCTTCCTCCTCCTCCCCCTTTCTCCACTACCTCTTCCTTTTTTCTTCTCTTCCTTCTCCTCCTTTTTCTCACCTCCTGTTTACTCTTTGCTTTGTTTTCAGAAAAAATATTAAGATTTCCCAAATCATATCTATGAGTAAGGGGTGATAAGTTATGCTAAAAGTTCAAGCTAAGAGTTCAACAGTTTTGCTTTTATTTAAACAAAAATTATAACCATATATTTTAAGTAAGGAAAAGCAATTTAAGAATAATCTCTCAATGTAATGTTCCATGTTAATCAACTGATTACATGCTTTGGTTGATATATACCCTCAGAAAAATGCTCAATGTATTTTTTTATAACATAGGTAAAGAACAGCTAGGGTTAAATTTGGCCCTGTCTTCCTGTCATGTGGACCTTCCCCAGACTTCGTCCTGTGCTAACGGAACCTGTAGCCAGGCTCTTGTGTACTACACTGCTGTAACAGACTTTTCTCGCGATGGAAATAGAATTACAGACATTACAGTGGAACCTGTAGTTAATGAGGATTTCCTGTGGAACAGTTACATTCCAGACAGCATCCAGGTGACAAATCACAAAAGTACTTTCATAACTGAAGCTTTAAAAATGCTATGTATATTTTATTACTATACCTTGAAAACTTTTCATTTCAAAATTTTAAAATGTTATTTTAATTTTTAAATGACCTTATTTTTAATAACTGATAACATAATTTAAAATTTTCTGAGATTTCTAAGTGATCTATTATACATACTAAATAACAATTAATAATAACATTTATTGAAAATATTTTTGCTTTTAAGATCAGAGTAAAGGATGTCCCAACTGCTTACTGCTATTCATTTACTGACCCACATATAATTACATTTGATGGCAGGTAATTTCCTCAAAGTTTTTTCTTTTAATAGTTTGTGTTTCTTTGGGATTTTTTAAAAAACATCATAGTATGTTATTATTCATTAGTCCTACTCACAGAAAGATACAAAAGAAAGGCAGATATGGACATTACTGGCTTATTTCAAAATACTAATTTATTTATGTAGAATGCTTTTTCTTTGAAATCTAGTTCTTAGTAAATATATGAATTAGTTGTGAAGTCGAATTTTAAAATGAAGATTCTTACAAATACAATCATTTTATCTTGACTATTTATTTTAAATAATATTATTTTGCCCTAGCAATATATATATACTGTATTGCATTTCCGTGTGATACTGAAATGATTTTTTTTTTTTTATCCTCACCTGAGGACACTTTTCCATCTTTTTTTGTACAGATAGAGTGGGAGGGAGAGAGAGGAAGAGAGAGAGAGAGAGAAACATCGACATGAAAGGGACATATCGAGTGGCTGCCACCCGCACGACCAACCAGGGCCGGAGACAAACTGCTACCAAGGTACATGACCTTAGCAGGAACCGAACCCGGGTCTCTCCAGACCACAGACTGATGCTCTAACCGCTAAGCCAAACTGGCCAGGACCTGAAATGATTTTTAAGGTTTAAGGTAGGATGGTTTAACTAATACATGATAATTTTTTAAAAATCTCACTTCAATACATGGCTAGAATACTCAGGGGAAAATCTACTGTAGTCATCACGAATACCTGGATAGCTGCCTCTGGGACTTAAAGTAAAATGGACAAAATGACCAAAGAAACGTAAGCTATCTTACCACTAACATCTGCAAAAGATTTACATTCAGTTATAGTGTTCTGGGGAATTAATGATTTTAAGATGTTCCTAAAGAGCCCGGGCCAGTTTGGCTCAGCAGTTAGAGCATCGGCCTGCGGTCCGAAGAGACCCGGGTTCGGTCCCCGCTAAGGGCACGTACCTCAGTTGCAGTTTGTCCCTGGCCCTGGTTGGGTCGTGTAGGTGGCAACCACTCGATGTGTCCCTTTCACAGCGATGTTTCTCTCTCTCTCTTCCTCCCACTCTATCTGAACAAAATATCGAAAAAATGTTTTCGGGTGAGGATAAAAAATTTAAAAAAAAAAAGATGTTCCTAAAGAAAATGATATGAATACTTCATTGTTGACTCAAACTTTTCTTCATGATGCAAAATAATTTATTCTTTTAAAAAATAACAATGTGAGCATTGTCAGTAAAATTATTCAATATTAGTGCAGATGCAGATCCTCTCCAATAACGAATGATACTCCAAAAGTTTGAACAAGTATGAAAAGTTGTAGAAACTGATTCCACACGCAAGAATCCTTTATGGTAATAATTAAAAACTTAGATGTTTTACTTGAGAAACCTCAGGAAATCGTAGTGGTGACTAATTTAATCCATTATAATCCAACAAGATTAATTGTGCAAAAACTAAGTGACAAATCATGTTCTAAGTGGTGGGGGGTATGGCAGTGATAAGACAGACAGACAGACATAGTGGTTCTCAACCTTCCTAATGCCGTGACCCTTTAATACAGTTCCTCACGTTGTGGAGACCTCCAACCATAAAATTAATTTTGTTGCTACTTCATAACTGTAATTTTGCTACTGTTATGTCTTAGGCGACCGCTGTGAAAGGGTCGTTTGGCCCCCAAAGGGGTCACGACCCACAGGTTGAGAACCGCTGCCTTGCCCTCATGGAACTTACCTCTGTATAGGTGAAGAGATACACACAGTTAATAAGGCGTATCTGAGAAGACCGGGTTATGAAGAAAAGTAAAGCGGGGTGGAAAGAGATGCTAGAAGCAGGGACTGACAGAAGGGCTGTAAGGGTAGAAGAATAGCGAGAGAGACTGGGTGTTATCACTACTTGTTTCCTTCAGTGCCCTACGAAAAATGATCATGATATCTAAACCTATCAGAAATATAGGTGTTTTTCATTCTTGCAACAAAGTATACTGAATGCATATAAATACATTTAGCACACATTTTTGGTTTATAACATACTGTTGTAATACTTTATACTAATTCTTAATGCAATTGACTTTTGCTAATGATAGGGCATATGATAATTTCAAGACTGGAACATTTGTGCTTTATAAGAGCACATCACGCGATTTTGAAGTCCATGTACGACAATGGCACTGTGGAAGCCTTCACCATCCTGTGTCATGTAACTGCGGCTTTGTTGCCAAAGAAGACGGTGATGTGGTTACTTTTGATATGTGCGGTGGTCAGCTACAGGAATCACAGCCCTATTTGTTTCTAAAGAGCCAAGATAACACCAGTAATATCAGGATAAGTGAATCTTACTTAGGAAGAAAAGTCACAGTATGTATGATTATAATTTAAAGTATTTTTTCATTTCTCTACAGATTTTGGATTTATTCTGAATTTCTTTTTATCTCTATTAAATTAAAAACTATAATTTTCAACATTAGGGATTTTTACTTTTCAAGAAAACAATATTTAGATTAACACTGATTTTGAAGTAAAATTTTTTTCATTTGCCACACACAGACAATAATAGTTAAAACTGTCAAATCTAAACTTTCTTATTTAAGATTTCAATATGATAACTTGGTAGATATTTTAAAAATATTTTGGGCAGTGCCTAATAATGGCTTTTAGATAGATATGAAGTATATAATTAAGACTAAATATTCAGGAATAGCTAGTCAATTTTTGAAATGAATACAGATGGATCTGCCTCAGGAATAGGCTGGTAGATACATGGAATAGATTAGAAAATCAAGAAACATGAAAAATTACATAGTCATTAACATGCATTACTTATGTATGCTCAGCACTCCAATCAAAATGAGTAAATAATATAAACAGGCAATTCATAAGGGAAATAAAATTGATAAATATGCCCAAGTTCAAATAACCAATGAAAATATAAAAACTTCAACTTTATTATAATCAAAGAAATGCAGAGCATACATTTCGCATACAATATTGGCAAGAATAAGTAGTATAACTTTCCAGAGATCATATATACACTTATACATATCAATTTTCAAGAAATTTTACTTCTGAAAACATATCATAATAAAATAATTAAGGACGTGCACAACACCAGCGATGTTCATTGTATCTCTCCTTTTAAGAGGGAAAAGTTACAATTAATCAGTGATGAATAAGAGAGTTTAACCAAAACTGTAAATATAGCAATGTCATATAGTGAACGCTTTGTAGTCATGAAAATTTTGGAGTAGCTGTGTATTTATTGACAGGAAAATAAATTAATGAAATACAGGAGAGGTTTTCAAAGAATATGCACCAAGATCCTAACATTAGCTACCTCAGATTGAGTAATGATATGACACTGGCTTGCTTTTAAAAATAATTTTCTGTGAACACTTACCATTTTTTCTAAAAATAAAAAATGCAATTTTCAAATCTAAAAAAATTAAAAGAAAAAGTAGAGTCAGGGGAGCAGCACACGTGGTGTGTTTTCAATGATTTTTATAAGAGAGGGGTTCTCAACATGTACACCCAAGTCCCTGGTCTGGAGTGCGATACTCCTGGGAGGATGACGCAGACTATCAGGATGATTCAACAAACCCCTGCTCTCCTGCCCAACTCCCCAAGCAACATTCTGATTATAATTTGGCTCCCAATTCTATCTGCCTACTGGCAGCAAGAGAATGCTGATTAGGAATGTGTACCCTTCTGGAATTACATTTATATATGTAAATCAATTACTCGGCAGTCTAAGTCAATATCAAATAATTACTATCAGAGGCATCACTTGGTAAACATTATTTTCAACATGTATAGCGGCTTTAATTGTATAAAATGTCTCACTTTCTTTAATTTATTTAAAGAAAGATGTTTGAACAAAATATCTCAATAAAAGGATCAAGGTGGAGATCAAATTTCAAGACCGCAAAATGCAAAACCCATTATTTTGACATATGGTATTAAAACAAAAAAGTGTAGCCTAAGGATAATCAATATTTTATTTTCCTTTTATATTGAGAAAATAAATGAATTTGTTTCTTACTTTTTAAAGACTACTTTTTTCTTAATCTATATTGAATATTATTCTAAATGACTCATTTCTGTATTTCAGATCTGGTTTTCTTCTGGAGCGTTTATCCGTGCCGATCTTGGTGAATGGGGCATGAGTTTAACAATCAGGGCCCCTAGTTTAGATTACAGAAACACCTTAGGACTTTGTGGCACCTTTGATGAAAACCCCGAAAATGATTTCCATGACAAAAATGGGATCGAAATTGATCAAACTTTTAATAATTGTGTTGCTTTTATTAATGAATGGAGGTAAGAAAGTAAATTATTCTCACTTGTTATTGTACTAATATTTGACTTAAAATGAGTGTTGACTCAATATTCTGCTTTTTGTGCAATACCTTACTGAGGGGAAAATGTTTTTGTCCAAATTACTGTTCTTTCTTGTTTTCCATCTGGAAGGATTTTGCCCGGAAAAAACATGTTTGACATAATGCCAACTTCTCTGCCATCACCTGGAAAGCAATCCTATTGCAGCTGCTCCTTGGACACCACTTCACTGTATCCATCTTCTAACCAGCTGGACAGTGTTTCTCAATCAGACACGGTTTCAAACTGCAAAGACCTCACACATGTTAAATTCTCTTCCTTAATACCAGAACTAGATATCACCTCTAAATATATTAATCCAGAAGCTCTTCTCAGAGGGATAAGCAAACAAACATCTCAAGAAGAAAATAATTGGAATTACTTTTCTCAAGAAGAAAATCCGGTGAACCTAACCAAACTGGACTTAAATTTACAAAAATATCCTGAGAATGAGAAACAAGATGCACCAAAAACGTTGGACAATAGGACACACTCACGGGACCAGGTTAGCCACAGCCAAAACAGATGGAAACGGGAAAACTTTTATGAGTTCCTTCCTTTGTTTGCTTTCCAAAGTCTCAGCCAGAGTAAGCTGGAAGAATTTACTTATTTTTTCCCCGAGGACCATACTGAGGATATCCCACAAGAGTTGGTTCCCACGTGGCCCACACCCTCTGGCCTCACAGAGTACAGCACGTTGGCACTGTGCCAGCAGACTCTAGCCAACTCCAGCATAGGAAAGCATTGCCTCACCTTTCTTGGCAAGACACTGGGCAGTGTTATAGCTATGTGTGTTAAGGATGTTCTCCTAAAAGATGATCTTAGCTGGGCAGAAGCAGGTGTGGCCCTTTTAGAAAATGAATGTGAAAGGAGGATTTTGGAAGAGGCGAACTATAACACAGAAGAATACGGCAAATCAATTGAAGACATTCTCTTGGTATTGAAATGCCCCAATTTTTGCAGTGGCAATGGGCAGTGTATGCACTGGGGGTGCATATGTTCCCCAGGCTTTAGGTCCTATGACTGCAGTGATTCACAGGGTAAGTAATACTCTCCACTGCGATATTGTGAATGTTATTTGATTATGAAAATATCCTTGTTCTTCTTTACCTTCAGTACTTTTAGCAGGGTTGTTCAGATAATATAGGGGAAAGCAAATTATGTTAAATAATACATTATTGATTTTCTACAAGTGTCGCGTCTTATTCAGAGTAAAAGCTGAAGCACTTATAATAGCTTATAAGGCACAATGTGATCTGATACACAACATCTGTCCAAACTCATCCCGTACTGTTATCGCCCTCACTCGTTCCCTTCCAGCCACTTTGGTCTCTGTGCTAGTCCCTGAAAATGCCAGGTTCTCTTGACCTCGGGGACTTGCACACAGCTGGTCCCTCTATTGGCAGATAATACATTTTTCTAGAACTCAAATTTAGTATTTTTAAGCATTGTGTTTATAATATTTTGCTAATTATACTAACTTGCTGAATTTTTCTCTCTAACCCATCTACATGGAGCTATTTTCTCCCACTATATTAGAGAAAGAAGTTTTTAAAGTCAATTTGATTCCATCAACCAGTAAACCGGTAGCTCCTGACACTCCTCCCACCGCCACAGTCCTGCCGTTTTCTGGCTGCAGACTTTTCTCTCTCAGTAAATGCAAACTTCATTCCTCCAATTGTTCACATTAAAAATTTATAGTTCTGACTTTTCTTTTTCTCTTATGCCTCATGTTTCATCCTCAAGTTTATCCATTAGTTAATTCATTAACAAATTCATTAGCCAATCCAGCTCTAGCTTCAAACAACTTTTCTCTCTTTCCCTGCTACAAATTCAGCCTAAGTCACCATTATCTTCTACCTGGATTATTATATATTCTCTCAAAGTTTATTCTCCATTCAGCAGCTAAAGTGGTCCCTTTGAAATAAGTCAGATCATGTTGCTCCTCTGCTTAAATCCCTCGAATGGCTCTCCATCTCCTTCCCAGTAAAATCCACAATCCCTACCGTGGCCAAGAAGATCCTACATAATCTGAGGCTTCTCTCTCACCAAATCTACCATTCTCTCCATAACTCACTGCTCTCCAGTGCTCTCAAGTGGCTGTTGGCTATTTATCAAAGAGGACAGTCAAGCCTTTTCCTACCTCAGGACCTTTGGACTAGCAGATCCCTCTAACTGCAGCTTTCTTCCACCACACATCTTCATGACTGACTTCCTTCTCCATAGACATGAATGTAATGCACTTTAATTTTAATAGATTTATGTAATACACTTTATTTTTATTTTTTCACTTATGTCTTGTATTCCCATATTAGAATGTAAATTACATGAAGGCAAGAACTTGGTTTTGTTCATTACTATATCCTCTATAGCTGGAACAACACCAGAAAAATAAAAGTTGCTCAGTAGTCCTTTGTTGAATATATAAAAGAATAAACTAACATTTTAAGAATTTCGTAAATATTTTTAGAGCTCTGAGTACAAAAAACTTATGATTTTATATCTTATTGCTAGTAAAGTTATATTTGCTTGAATTTTGCCAGTACTTAGACAAAATACTATATTACTTTTATATACTGTATTTATGTATTTTGAAACCAGACCTTACTTTATATAGATAATATATGATCTTACCAAGACCAGAGATATAACCATATAAAGGTCAATTAATTTTGACTGCTAGAAGAAATTTTTTCTTCTATGACTGAGAAGTACATCTAAGATTATGGTACCATGTAAAATAGCAATAACACAAAAATATCAATAATACTAGAATGGTAGCATACGTAAATTTTGACAACTCTTGCAAAAGCTTAAATTAATGATTCAAAAAATTTTAATACACTACATTATTTTATTACAAACGTATTTTCCTATAACCCATCTCTATGGTAAAACCAAATTACAGGCCATTACAGTAGTAATTTCTTAATACTAGCCCTTCATTGATGTCAAGATTAATTACACTTGCATATTTAGGGACTGGTAGTATCTATACAAATATTTTTATTGGTTTGATGATAGTAGATAACATTTCTCTTAATGTAGATCACTCTTAACATTTAATAGTTTAATTAATGTCCTGAATAATATTTGGGATAGACTGTGAAATGTTATTTTACATGTTTTGAATTTGGGTCTTGAAAATTATTAGATTTTATCTGAAAATAAAGAAAATATGTTTTATTCTTTAATGATCTTTTCCAAAGACAAGGCTCCTGAAATTATAGAGCTTGAGAATGCTGGATTCTGTGATGTTCAAAAACACAATTGTATGGTGGTGAGAGTTTTTGGTCAAGGCTTCAAAGAATCACCTTCATTTAAATGTGAAGTTACTAAACTGCAGGTATGTTAACTACAGAGCTGAAATACAATTAAGTTTATGAGTTATTCAGATTAATTTTATTTTGGATTAATTTAGTGTATCATTTATCAACACAATTCCAAAGGAAGTCATATCCACATTTGAACAGAAAAATTATTACGTTAGTTAACCGTCAAGATTCTTTATTTGTTAACTGTATTTAACTATTTTAAACAGTTTTTATTGAGGTACTGGCTCACTATTTCAGTCATAATAAGATTGATGTGTAAGCTTCTTATAATATAAAAACATGAAGAGTGGAGATCATTTTTAATTTAAGACATCCTGCATGAATTATAGAATACATAGATAGGAACAATTCCATTCACAAACTACTCACCCTTTATATTTCCCTGGTTGTGGGTGTCATACCGGAAAATTACAAACAAACAGTGTTTTTCTTTCTTGAGGCCACAAAAGACAGATATGATCACTCAGCTTGAATACTGGTACATCAAATTTTACCTTATTTTTAAATGGTATTTATATAGTCTTATTTTTCTTTATTCAAGTAAAATTTTACTTTAAGAAAAGCTCTTTGAATTTAAAAAGTATTTACATGGGTAAGCTGAAAACGGAAAACAGCAAATCATATTTTAATGTTCTTTTTATTTTTTCCCCCAAATTGATGAAGCCAAATGTGATTCTGAGACTGAGAATTTATAGGAGGAAATAACTTTTGTATGTGTTTTTGTCAAGTACTTATCCTCAAGAAATATGCTTATTTTAAGATTTTATCAGTATAATCTTTCTAAATGAGCCATGAAATATTTTAATGCCAATGAAATAGTAAAACACAATAGTGATGTAACATATGTATAAATTTATTTCTTCAATATCACTCAGGAGAGTAGACATTTTATTTTTCTTGGCAGAATAAATCAATAACACTACTATTAAGTGATTTTCCAACAAAAAAATGTATAGTTTATATTCTCTTGGAAAGTACTTTTTGTACTTACTTTTAGACATATTATTTGCTGTGATATTTATTCTCATACAACATCCCTCCTCCAAACATCTGATAAATGAGTACACTCTGAGAATTTTCTAACACACTATACAGAGCTATAGAAAGAAACAAATATGTTCACTAACCAAAACCAAATAGATTAGCTATTCCCTTGTCCACTCTGTTCACAGTGTTTATGTATTTCATTTTTAATACAATTAGGTTTATTTTTAAATATGTGTATTCCATTTTTAATTTCCTCCACACTCTACTTGATTTTAGTTATTTACTAATTTGAAAGCTATGTGAATGATCATGATTCTAAGATTGGGTGTCATACAAAAGGTATACACAGGGAAATATCACTATCTTCTCACCCCTACCTCCCTCTTTCCATTACCTCTCCTTTCCATCACACTCCCATCTATCTCTTGAAGGTATCCACTCTTATTATTTCCTGTTTTCTTTTGTACTTGCTATTTTCTTTGGTACATCCCTTCTCTTTTACATGAAGGGTAGCATATTATAGTTACTCTTTTTCTTCCTTTGCAGTACTAATTTTAAATAAGTTTGTAGCTAAAGATCAAAACGCCCCATCATTTCCTTCACTCCCTCCTGGAAAAGCGGTCAGGACTCTACAGAAGCTCATTTTAAATTACTTACTTATAGGATTAAACTCAAGTTGTTATACTAGAAAGGAATAGCCCATGATGATCTGGCTCTGGCCTGTTGGCAGACTTGAACCTCCTCACCGTTTACAGCAAGATCCGGTGCGATTCAAGCATCCGGTCTTTCACATGCTTTCCCTCAGGCCATGCTGAGCCGCACCCTCCATTTCTGCTCCCAGTGTCCAAATATGAAAGAGTCTTCTTTTTTATTTTCAGGAAGAAAGATGCCATTTTCATTTTACAGCCTTCCTGACTGTTCTAATGAGACTTAATGTCTTCTTTATCTCTCATTATACTTTTTAAAAATCTTGGTTATAGCAATAATAAAAATGTTTTATTTGTCTATTTCCTCTGTTATCTCTTTTCATAAGACTATCCCCAGCACATACAGATATTCACAAAATATTGATGAATAGAAAATAAATAAAACCCTGTTTTTTCCTCAGTTTGGGTAGGGTCCTCAGAGGGGTGGAAATAATCCCTGTAATCCTAGTCATTGGCTGGAGCCTTGTTTCAACACACAAAAGCAAGAGATCCTGTATCCATCTAAGTGTTGATACAATGACTACCCCCAAGATATTGTTGTCAATCCCCATCTGCTAGAGGGGAACCACCAATGTATCTGCTAGGCCAGACTGTATTTTCCCTTAATTGCAGAGACTGGTACTGAGGCCCACTCTCAGTTATAAATCTTTAGCCGGATAGCTTCTATTAGCCACAGCTTAGCATGTTCCTGCCTTCCTTTCCTTTTCTTACTGACCTACAATACTGAAGCATCAGTAAGCTCCATGACCATTTCTGAGTGACTGAAAGCATTCTACAGTCATAACTTTTTAAAAAGTCTACATCTGAATTTTAGCAATAAAATATATTATATTAGTTTTCTATGTAGATAACACTACTTGGAAAACTATTCTGGATTTTCTTCTTTAGGCATCAATGCATTTTCACTATTAAAGAATAACACTTAATGTGTAGGTTAAGCATGATATACCACTGAATTATTATTATTATTTTTCCAGAGCCAGGGTATATAACCCCTATACTTTTTTTTATTACTTATTTTTGTTACAGATGTTTCTCCTATTTTCCCCATTGACACCCTCCTCCTATCCTCCCCACCCCGTCACCAGCTTTGTTGTCCATGTCAATCAGTTATGTGTACATGCATATAAGTTCTGTGGTTTATCTCTTCGCTCCCCTACCCTCCCCCAACCACTGAATTATTAAAGAGAGTAAATTTGTTAGAATTTATTTAAAGTTACATAAATTCACTTGAACTTGAACAAGAATGATGTATATCATGATGACAGTATGTTTCTCACAGAATCAAGGATAAGAATATAGCTGAATTCTCAGGGGAAATCTTGAACTTGGGACTTTAACACTATGAAGACAGTATGCGCTCATTTGTATGTGTGTGATGTATCTGTCTCAGTTCTGCTTTTCTCTGTTTGTGGGCTTTGTTTTTCCCTTTTTCTAGATACTGGCTTTTTCCAGATAGTGAAAAACATGGCCACCAACAGCTCCATAGGTTTGTATCTTGCTTCTCAAGGCACCAGAGATAGACTGGCCCAACACCCTCCAATAAAACCTAAAAGGTCCCATGTAATCCAAGTATTGGCTCAGCTTAAGTCCACCTCTGGAGCAGTCAAGTGTAGTCAGGGAGGTGTCTCATACAAAAGCACGAGAGGTCCTGTGGGAACACTTCGATGGAAGACCAAATGGACAGTTTCAAGTAGAAGTAGAAAGTGGGAGCTTTTTTCAAGAGAAAAAAAATCAATCCATTATGTGTCAACTACATAGTCAAGTGGGTTTCCTCTTGCTACAAAAGTCATTACACAGTGATCCATTATATATGGTCAATATTGGTAACTACTTTAATTTAAACTGTAAAAAATGCCTGAGTGATTAGAGGCAGTTTAAATCAAATAAAGATGTATACATTTTTAATTATTCTCAAAGAAATGATCACTAACACTTTCATTTATCCATTATATATTTCATTATACCAGACATGTTTTTTTTATTTGTATGTAATTTTGATTATATGTAAGTCACTAGCAAAATACTTGCAAAGAGGTTAATTACTTTCTCATTCTGCCTCCAGTATAATAGCAGTGAATGGGTCCTTGGAGAAGCCATCCATGCACATTCTGTTTTTCAAAATAGCAGAACTGTTCATTGCCGGCTGCCTGCTGATGGCCAGCAATCTGGTGCCACTGATCTAATGGGCGAGAAACCAACTGTGAAGTGGCAATTAAAGGTAAAAAAGAAAATATATTCTCATATTTATAAAGTCAATATATATTAAAATTTTATAATTTATGAAGCTACATTTAGAACAAGTTATCTTATTACAGAACTATATCTTACAGGTATCTAATGATGGCCATCGGTTCAGTAATCCCAAAATATTGACCATATATGATGGGGCTTGTCAAGTTTGTGGTCTCTATGAGGAGGACTCATGTACTATAAAGGTAGGTATCTTTTCACTTATTTTCATACTTTTCACCATAGGTATTTTCATTTCCCAAGCTGTTGGTGTATTAATGTAGTTTTTAAACCTTCATATCAGAAAGACTAGTACAGAAAATCTCTTCTCAGGTGTATATAAGATTAATTAAAATTGTTACTCTCTGCTCGGCCGCTGTGGCTCAGTGGCTGAATGTCGACCCATGCACCCATAGGTCGCCAGCAGTTCAATTCCCGGTCAGGGCACATGGCCAGTTTGTGAGCCCAATGCCCAGTGAGGTGCACGCAGGAGGCAGCCAACTGATATTCTTTCTCATCAATGTTTCTCTCTGTCTCTCTCTCTCCAAATCAATAAAGGAAAAAAAATTTTTAACATAAAAAAGAAAACTTGTTACTCTGCCCATAACTCTTGTTTTAAATGGCAAGAAAGAAGTTTCTACCTTTAACATTTGAAAGTAGCAGGTTGTTTATTACTAAAAAAATCAAAAGAAGAGATTCAGATTGAATTTTCACTTCTACATAGTTTTTGAAGTAATAATTTTTTTATTTATTTTTTAATCCTCATCCGAGGCCCTTTTTCCATTTATCTTCAGATAGAGCAGAAGGTAGAAAGAGGGCGAGAGAGAGAGAAACATCGACGTGAGAGGGACACATTGACTGGTTGCCTCCCACACGACCCTGACCAGGGCCAAGGATGAACTGCAACAAAGGTACATGCCCTTGACCGGAATCAAACCAGCGACTCACTGATCCTTGGGCCAACGCTCTACCACTAAGCCAAACTGGCCAGGGCAAAAGTAATAAGATATTACTTCATTGTTACCTAATGCTCTTTGTGGCAAGTGGCATGCACATTGTGCAGAGTTGGTAAAAAGTGTAAGACTGGTACTTTTACAGGAAATTTTTGTGGCAACTAAATTAACTGAACCATGAAAATACCTACCACTTGAAGGGTTAAAGAACAGCACAGCCTGACCTGATCCTCACAGCCACACCCTCTTATCTATATCTGGTCTACTGGGTTTGTCCTCAGGTCTCTCTCTCATGTCAGTTGCTGTTTTAAAAGATGCCATGAATATAAAATCATTTGGTTCTTCAAAACCAAGGAGCAGATCAAATAATATTTATGTATATAAAAATTAACAGTATTATTATTTAAAATGTTTATATCTTTTTTTCCCTTGAGATTAACAATTATATCATATCAATAAGAAGTTTCTGTTTTGGGAGAAGTTGTTTGATTTTTATTTTTCCTCAAATATTCCATTTCCACATGTCCTACAATAAGTACTTCTGAAGTGTTGTAATTTGTGGTTGTTTTATCCTCTTGGACTTACTCTTTGTGCAATGTTCTAAATGATGTTTTAGGAGATTATCTAAAGTGAGCTAAATTTATATATGCTGAACAAAATTTGTTCTTCTTCCAAGGTTAAAAATGATTGTTATATTTAATACTATCTCTGTGCATGTCAGCATCTCTTTCCACTATTTTGTGTAGTATCTATTGTGATGTGTGGATAATTATGCTATAGGTCTGGTCTAGTTCTGCTGTGTTCACAGGACATAGTAGGCTCCTAGAAGAAAGGATAACTATAAACTAATGTGATTCTATAAGATGTGCTGGGGGGGGGGTCTGTTTCATTTTATGTCTTTCTTCTTTTTCAAAATATAAATAAAGCACTTCCAGCATGATTTAGCAGTGAGAGAGAGAGAGAGCGAGCGAGAGAGAGAGATTTTCTTCCATGTGTTTATAAGCTATAGTTATAATTCTGCAGAGATACAACTATATGTATTATCTTATTTCTTCCATACTGATTCATTCCATAAGCATTAACACATAAAGAAAGTTATTTGTTTTCTAGCATGCACATATGACTAGGAGATATAAAAAAACATTTCTTAATCAAGAGAGATTTACATAGCCTGGTCGGTGTGGCTCAGTGGATTGAACCTCATCCCATGGACTGAGAGATCTTGGTTGGATTCCCAGTCAGGGCACATGCCCAAGCTATGGGCTCGATCTCCAAGTGGGGGGCATGCAGGAAGCAGCTGATAGATATTTCTTTCTCACAAGATGTTTCTATCTCTCTGTCTAAAAAATCAATTTAAAAAAAATGTATAAAGAGATTTATAATAGGATTTCATTGGAATAATCAATATATATGCTACTATTCTTTTTTGTTCAGTTTTTCCCCCCTAAATACTTACTATAGCTATATCTTGATTGGTGTTTCCTTCTTTAAAAATTTTTAAAATTTTCATTAGGAAAATGTTTGCATTATTGATGGACTCTGCTACACTGATGGAGATAAAAATCCTACCAGACCTTGTTTGATTTGTAGACCTAAAATTTCAAAATTTACTTGGTCATTTCTAGAAGGTAAGTTATTCTTTATTAATCCAAACATTTCTTATACAAAATATTTTAAGTGATTGTAAACCACAAGTTACATAAATGTTTTTAAGATAAACAGTGCATTCTTTCCTAACTGCTTCATTTACTTTGCTAGAAGAAAATATAAGATACAATGTTGGTATTTTATATAATCTCTATGATTATACCACAATAGGGCATGGAATTTTTATTTTAATATTTGATAAAGAAAGCAAATGTGAAATATTAATTAAAGAAATGGGAACAGTTAATTCAGCTACACACAATTCGTTCAAGTCAAATAACTACTAGCAAAATGCCTCTCAAGCACTATTTAAGTACACAGAAATGTCCATCAGTAACGGTCAGTGGGTTGAGTGGAAAGAGAACATTATTACTGTGACACCAAAGATTTAAACCCTCTCCTAAGCCTTACCTCTTTCATTTAACCACTTAAGTTCCAATCACATGTTAAATAAGATTATTTAGACTTGATAATCTATAAAGTACCTTCCAGTCCCACCATTCTGTGACTCTCTGAGGATAATACTGAGTACAAATAATTTCTGGATTCTTTGTTCTACCCATAAAATACCCTAAATTATAGACATGTACCATATAATATCTTTACTTTCCTAAATACAGCTATGTGACTCCACATGGGTGTTCCTCAGATTTTTTTTTCCTTAGTCAAAAGACAAGGCATCATAAGATACAAGATATAATTACTCTCTGGCCCCATGTAATTTTATCTAAGGGAGTCCTACAACCTTGTATTTATATAGTACTTTGTAACACCACTATATGTTATTGCTCATATAAATTTCATTGCTGTGTTGGATAATATGTCAGATGATTCATTGTTCAGATGCAAGACTCATGGGATATTATGGGAAGGCAATGGAAAATATGGGGATAAATGTAGTACAAGAGATAAGGGGAAACACAATATAATTTCTGATTTGGTGTCTATGTTTTTAATGGCTTTGGTATGACGGATTCATCCTAGACTCACAGTGTTCAAAGATATAATGTGTCTGGCAATATCATCTTTTCCATATCCTTTGTTTTGAGGGTGAGGAAATTAAAATCAGTAAATTGTATAAGGATATATATTCAAGGGTAGAATGGTAGCCAGAACTACAGTCTCTTGGCATCAGAGCTTTGTTAATGCAAGCAAAGTGTCTATGGCCAGTGTGATGAAAACGAGGCTATTTTTCTATCTACTAAGCATGTGGTCAAGAAAAGGGGGAATTTTAAGATTAAAGACAATATAAAATATGCTTGAATCCTTTCATGAGCATAAAATATGCTCCTTGTCCCCTAAAATATCTACCATTCTAGTGTGAAAGCTCAGCCACTGGACGGACTTCTGAGGAGCAGAAGACTGGTAATGACGAAATGGCTCCCATTTGCTGTAACTGGGGAGGCATATATAGCAAGGAAAATTCAGAGGAGCCAAATGAATAATCCACTCGTGGATAGAAAACAAACAATAGAGAAAGGGGGTGTGAAGAACAAAGGAAAGCTGAGAAGTGCAGAAGGTAAACGAGTGAGTGAAAGAGCAAGCGGTGAGACCGTCAACTCTGATTTCAGACAGAAGAGAAGGCACATCCAATCTGGGCGATGAAAATATATTTAATACTGTAGTCAAAGTGTTTTCAAACTCTCATAGCAAAGTTTGAAGTTTGTACCTGTCCGTTACTTTTACATTTCCTAAGAATGGAATTGATTTTATTAAGAATGTTAAAGAAAATTTTAAAGTGAAATCGGGTAATAGAAATTTTAGCAGAGTTCAAACTTTATCAAAATGCTTGTCTCAATGGGCTCTCTGTAGCATGCTTTTCTTCTTTCTTTGAACAAAAGTAAATGTTTTCTCTGTTACAGACAATCAACCCCCAGTGATTCAAATACAGCAAGACAAATTACAGGCATTTTATGGGGAAAACTTTGTATACCAGCTCATGGCCCTTGATCCAGAAGGCTCTGACATCTATTTTAACTTGTACTCTGGTCCTGAAGGAGCAAATGTTTCCTCTGGAGGACTTCTTATGTGGAAAGCAGAATCACAAACTCCCCTGCCATTCACGCTACTCCTTAGTGATGACTGCAATGTTGAAACGAAAGTCACAATTGAGGTATGGTTTATAATTGTGTAAATGCGACTCAATTAATTAACAATAGTAATAACTTTAAAATGTGAAATACAATTTACATTCCTAATTTATAAAGAGTAAATTATTAAACACTTTGTGGAACATTAAACTGCCAAAATTTTAACTATTTTGTGAGAACTTAAAACATTATCGAGAGTCTCAAGTCTAGAGCACGAATCTAAATTACTATCTCCTAAACCATCTTCTCTGCACTTAACTATGACAAGGATAGAGAACTCATTCATGTTCATTTCTGAGAAAGATCTGTGATTAATCTAAGATTGATATCTGTTAACAAAAGTTCACTGCCATCAATGAATGCCAGTAGGAGTCCCCAGTCTGCAGTGTAGTAAAAAGAGAAACTTTATTCAGTTAAACAGTTTGCAAACAGGGAAGATATCCTCCAGAAGAAACAAAGTGCTCTCTTCTGAGACAAGGAAAGCCCACTTTTATAAAGCATGGTCCTGCCCTGGTCCCTGATTGGTTTGTTTCTATGTAAATATGGAATCCAAATTTGCCCAGTCCTGTTGGTCCAAATAGCACTATCCTGATTGGTCAGAATCATGTATTCTGATTGGTCATGATGGAGCTGCTCTGATTGGTCAGTGAAGATGCAAATGAGGATATAGCTGTGCAGTTTCTGATTGAACATGGCAGGTCTCAGCAGATTGGTTGAAAGTTATTTCCAGGAACTCCCTTGAAAAGGATAGCTCAGATGGCAGGAACACAGTGCTGGAGGCTGGCAACTCAGTCTAGAAATGTTTCCCTTAAATTCAGTGTGCACGACAGTCCTCTACCCACAATGGCATCTAGACTCTGGTTATGAATTTGAGCCTTTTTAACCACAAGGGGCCATTCTTGGCAGGCTATTCCTTCTCAGGGTCAACATACCTTTCTCCTTCAGGTGAAGGAATTGTAAATATTAAATTATAAATCAGAAATATAAGATTTGAAATGAGTAATTGTGAGTTATATTTTCTCATTTAAGTTGATTATTATTTTGATATCAGTCATAAGCTCCCAATACTGTTTTTTGTGCTCTATATTCACTTGAAACTTGAGACACACTTTCACACAAAAGTAGTGTTATGAAGGGCAATTTGCACTATGTCATGTTAACCATGGTAATTCAAGTGTTTGCTTACTCTCTAGATTGATAACTGTTTTCCATCTTAAAGATATTTTTCTAGTTGTTTTGCTTGCATTACAGAAGGTGATCATCATGTAACATTAAAAAAATTATTTCTAGCATTTATACTTTACTATGCTCTTGAGAATAGGCATAATTACCTTATTAAATTATTTTTAAATACTATTGTATATTAAACATACATACATTTGCAAAAATGCATGATCTTGTCCTACTTATACCCAAACATACATTCCTATCATGACTTCTGGAACATAAACTGAAGATGATTTTATTGCAAATTTGTTTGTTTGTTTGTTTCTTATTCAGTTGACTGTGAAGGCTTGTGATTGCTTGAACGGTGGATCATGTGTGTCTGATGTTAAATTTCCTCCAGGAAGTGGGGCATATATATGTGTCTGCTTGCCAGGCTTCCAGGGCAGTCTCTGTGAAGCGGCTGTCACTGAGTGCCAATCAAACCCCTGTGGGCTTGGCAGATGTGTTAGTGGTTTTCACAGTTATTCCTGTGATTGTCCACCTGAGCTCAAAGGTAAGTTTGGGTTCCTTATGAACAAAAATATTATATAAACAAATAAGAAAATAAAAGCTCCTTGGAATCTTCAGATACAGATTATTCAAGCACATATATCTCCTAAAGATTTTAATACACATTTAAAAATTCTAGTAAAAGTCATCACAAACACATTTGTTATCCATATCTCTTTTTTTTCTTTATTAATTTGAGAGAGGAAGGGAGAGGGAGAAAGTGATAGAAACATCGATGAGAAAGAACACTGATTGGCCACCTCCTGCATTCCTCCCACTGGGGATTTGGCCCACAACCTTGGCATGTGCCCTGACCAGGAATTGAACTGGCGACCTCTTGGCACACAGGTTGACACTCAATCACTGAGCCACACCAGCTGGGCCCATATCTCTTTTTTTACTGTAAATTGCTTATATGTGCACTCTTGCAACTTTGCTCATTTTTACAATTTCAATAGAAATATTCTGTTTTTGCATTGTGTTTTGCAAGTTTCTAAGCATTTCTATCTCTATTTGGTAGGTAAAAATATATTAAAATGTATTATTAATGAAATATAATATGGAATGATAAAGAAATTTCCCAAGGGAAATATAAAATTTATCATTTAAAAGGTTTTATTAATGTATTAACTTAGAAACATCACAGCATAAAATTAGAGTTGAAGTCAAGTGAAATGTTAACATATTTGTTAATTTATTAGTTGTCCTAAAATATCTGATTCTATAAACCTCAAATAAGTATATAACTGACAACCTTTAACTTCCCAAGGCTTTTTAAAAACTCACACCAATATTGTATTTTATTTAAATAGATGTAAATATTAAATAAGTCAATATAAAGTTCTTGGGCTGATATTTTCCTTAAAAGCATCTATTTTAACATCATAATAGAACTAAGAATGATATTTAGGTGCTGTCTAATTTTCTCTAGCTTTTTAAAACAACAATTTATAAATTGAGACTATTATGCTATAGACTACATTAGAAAGAATTCAAATGATTGCGTCATGCATTTTATATAAGAGTTACCATCCATTAATTACTGTGAATGTTTTAATTTAAAGGAGTAGTTAACATTTCAAAGAGCAACACTTCACCTCAAAATATTTTGAGGAAAGACTGACTATCCTAGCACATAGTAACATTGTCATGGATTTTCACAGGCAGTGCAGTAAGTTGTATAATCAGTGCAACTGAGTAAGTTGTCCTTAAACTCCACAGACAACCATTCTAATAATTGTTTTTATTTTAAATCACTGAGTTTTTAAAACAAAGTTCAAATTACTACTTTTATATGGTAAATTTTTTTGCTTTAAAATATTTAAAAACTTCTAAAATCTTATTTATAGGAAAGATCTTATGTAATTGAAGGGTCTGGCTTAATGTTAAATAAAATCTAATTAATAACTTTATGTTTAATTATATAGTAAATTTTTTAAACAGTATACTTGTCTCTTCTTAACGAATGACAACTTTTTTGGAGTTAGGAGGACATACATAAAGAGTAAAAGATATCAGCCCTGGCTGGTTTGGCTCAGTGGTTAGAGTGTTAGCCTTGGACCAGAGAGTCCCGCCCAGGTTTGGTTCCTGCTAAGGGCACGTACCTCAGTTGCAGTTTGTCCCGGCCCTGGTTGGGGTCATATGGGTGGCAACCACTCGATGTATCTCTCTCTCATCGATGTTTCTCTCTCTCTCATCCTCTCTCTCTCCCTCCTGCTCTGTCTGAAGATAAATGCAAAATGTCCTCAGGTGAGGATTAAAAAAAGAGAGAGTAAAAGAAATCAAATAATGAGCACTTTATTGGACATGTATTATTTTCCAAATGAAATAATTCGAACTCTCAATCTGTATTTTATTTAGGCAAAAACTGCCAGGAAGATGTTAACGAGTGTGAATCTGGCCCTTGCTTTCCAGGAGTAGAGTGCCTCAATACCTTTGCTTCCTACCATTGTGGGCCATGTCCTAAAGGATTTTATGGTGATGGAAAAATATGTCATGGTAAAACTCCGTATTTTCTGCCATAAAATGTGTTTTGCTGAATTTAATAAATTCAAATCACTCAGTTCCAGTCTCCCTTTTACTCATGAATCTATTCAGTGTATAAGCATTACCTGTCATGCTTTAAGCTAAATACAGAGAATACAAAAATACAAGGGTGGGGCAACAATAGGTTTACAGTTGTAAGTATGTGGAACAGTTTATTCTTATAGTACTATTTATTTATTATATTATTTCCACACAAACAACTGTAAACCTACATTTGCTCCACCCTGTATATACGATATGTCCTCTGACTTCATGGGTTTGAGTATAATAGCAGGGAATATGACATGTAATCACACAGTTCCACAAGGTGTTCTGTCTTTTGATATGCATATCAAAAGTTATGCATATAATCTCTAAAATTTTCTTATAGCTATTTATTATTTTTAATTATTTTATATTTTACATTTAGTTCTTATTCCATCTGGACTTTATGTTGTGAATTAGAGGTGCAGCATTTTTTTCTTCCAGATAAATAAGCAGTTATGTATTATCATTTATTAAAATAAGCCATACTTTCACACTGAATTTAGATACCATGTTTTTTTATATATTTAACTCACATATACATTGAGATATATTTCTGAGCTTTCTATTATGTTTTTATTACCCAATAGTCTTTTTCTATGCCAATTATGCATTATTTTATTGGTGTGGCTTTATAATATACTTTAATATTACTAAGGTAAATATCCCCTCACATTTCTTCTATTTTGTAATTTTTCAACATTTGTGATGCATACTTTAACATGAACTCTAAGGTCATTATATTAAATTTCAAAAGAAAACAATGGTGTTTACTATGTGCATGTGCTAATATCTACTCCTTCCTTCATTGTTTCTGCTATATTTTTCGTAATCTGGAATTAATTCCAATTCTTCTCTACTTCTTCCTTCATTTCTAATGCCAAAAACTCTCCTAAGGAGAGGATTCACATGAAGCAGTTTGGGGCGGAAAGGAGCAGTCCCTTCAGAGTACAAAGGCTGGGGAAGAGGACACCAACTTCCTCAGAATTTTAATCAGTTCACCCGAGGATTGATCCAGGGTCCTCTTGCTCTTTATACTGTGATTATCACTTTGTTCTTATTTTTGTTTTGGGATATATTTGGTACACTCTTGTAACTCTATTAGTCTGAGCCTCTATGCTTTTTGTGTTTTGTAAGTTCTCAAAATTACCAAAATGATCAAAAATCTAGTTTCTGTTTGTCAATTATGTTAAAGATTATTTCTTATTGTTGATTTTGGTTTGTTTTCTTCTGTCTTTTTCTGGTTTTGATTTGGTTTCCACTTGTTTCATCTTGTAAGGGATTTGAGAAGAGTTATGCATGAAGACTGCAAAAATCAACTCTAAACTGACAGTAGAAAGTATAAAAGGGAAACATATCTAATCACTACTTAAAATTGTCCATACTCTAAAATACTAGACTTTTTCATACTAAAGAATTTTTTTTAAAGAGTTACTGGATAAGGAAAATAAAGTACCCTGGAAGAGAGAAACAATGATGACTCCCTTCTCTCCAAAAAAGAAGATAAAAAATGTTTAATTACTATGTAAGCAACCAATAAAGATGGGAATATAAAATCCCATTTTGTCACACTGGTAAAATGATTAGAGGCACAGTTCTTTGCCTCTCATACAAAATAGCATTTATATAATTTACCAATTAATTTTCACATATGCATTCGACTTCTGTCCACCCCTTTCCAGGCAAAATAAGTTTGTTCACTCTTCTATGATCCTATAGGTTTCATAGCCGTCACTCATATAGTAATGATCACAGATCATTAATATGAGTTGCTCACATGTCTTTATCCTTGACAACACTGAATTTCTCAGGGATGGAGTTGTGCTTTCTTTTGCTTTGAGCCTAATCTGTATTAGGTGGTAATAAGTGTTGACTATTTCTAACGCTTAGTAAAACTATTAGTTATTGTCCTTTAACTGTTATACTGTATAACATTCTTTTATCATGTGCATTCAAATAGAGCATAAGTTTCTTGAAGGCAGGAGTCATGAGATGAGTCTTCATTACTGCATTGCTTCTAGTATAGTTATACATGCAATAGATATTAAATGAAGGAATGAATTACTTAATATTAAATACTGTGGGTAGAGCAGAACCTTAATAAAAAATACTAACATTTTTTTTTTTTTTTTTTTTGGTTGTTTAGATATAAATTTTCAGTCACCATCAACAGAGCATTTACTAACTGGTGCAAGTTTTACCCACAGTCCGGCTACTATCAAAACCAATGACATCTTGAAATTCTTATTAAAATCAGTTACAACTAGAATGAATAATTCAAAGGCAATTTCTCATCAGATATCAAGTTTTAAACACGCAGATCATACTCTGAGTACAAGTCTCAGTCTGGGGGAGTTAGACATTCCTATGAACAATCATAGCTCTATAAGCATTAACCCAAACCGCTCCCATGATGAAGTAAAGGATGTTATCCAAGGGACCATCCAAACAGAGGCAGGAGGATATAATTCTCAAATTAACAAGTCTGACCAAGGCTACACACAGCATAAGGATGGGTTTGCATCACCAGTTACTAGAGCCATCACTATTTTGCCAGAAAAGCCTGAGTCAACCAAAATATCAACTTGTGCAGAATCGCCTTGCTTTCTGGGTGTTTCCTGTGTGTCAACCACAGATGGTCACTTCCAATGTGGACGCTGCCCCCCTGGATATTACGGAGATGGTATCAATTGCAGAGGTAGTATGAAAACTCTTCAGAATATTCAAAGAAAACTATCAAGTTCACATTAAAGTAATTAAGAAGACATGCTTTCTATTTATTAATTTCTATTTACTCCATTTAGTTCACTAATTTCTATTCATTTTACTTATTTACTATTTGCTTATATTCTTTTCACATTTCAAAAAAATTAACATGGGTGTTTCTGAGTTATTTCTAATAATAATGTTAATATTAAATAGAATTGAAACTATATAATATAAATATATTTATTGAGTACCTACTATGGTCTATGGAAACATTCTTTATCAATTTAGTCACATAAGCCACAAGGACCCCACAAATTGGGTTTTACTTTTTCATTATACAGATGAGAAGGCAAAGGACTAACTGATTTTCCTGGAATTAAGCAGCTAAAGAGATAAAATAAGGACATGAATAACACTGTGGTCTGGGTTCCTTATCAGCTCACAGTAGGCATTTAGCCCTTTAAATTACTAGTAATTTTGGCATCTTTACTTATTTGTGTAAATTACGTTTCTCTGTAATTCCTCCAGCTCTTGAGAATAAAACAAATTGGGCAACCCGCTAATTTTGAAAAAAAGTGTTTACTTCTTTTCACATTGTGTTTTCTGATGCAAATCAAAGTTTTGGCTTTGACAACATAGAGGTTTTTTTTTCGTTGTTTTGTTTTGTTATTGTTGTTTTGTTTTGATGTGTTTGAGACCTATTTACTTAAACAATAGCTGTTGGAGTATTCCTTTGTTCTCAACACTTGTTTTTTTTGTCATTTTTTGTTTGTTTCTGTAAAATAATGATAATAATCTTTAATACTTACATGTTTATAATATAAAACATTATTATCAAATAAAACAAAACAACCTCATACATTTCAGTTACCTCAGAAGTGTTAAATGTCCAATAGTTAGAATATATCAGCAGTTATAAAAGCTTAAGGAATATAAACCTATAAGCTTCTGATGTGTTCCTGGCATCTTGCTCTCTGAAATTCTGGTTATCCTTAAATTCTGGTTATCCTTGCCATTCATTAACATTTACTTGATTAGTATGTGACACTTCATTGCCCTCCGGAAAAGACTAATCCCATTTATGGTTAGCAACCATCTCTGACATCAGGTTTTGCTATGGGAGGAATTACCCATATGGTTCTTTCTTACCCTATTAGTCATTTCCTCAGTCATTCTCGTAGTAAAGCAAATATAAGGGCAAAAAATAATTTCATGGATAAATGTGGTTATTATTTAGTAACAGTATCAAAATTTTCAAATTCCAGAGAATTTTACTTTCACTATGACTAAGTTTATGGGCAGCATGTACATGCCGTATTAACAACTCAGCCTTTTATCCTTGACTTTTGCAGCCATTTGTAGACACCCATGTGGAAAAGGGAGGGAGTGTGTTGCCCCAAATATATGCAAATGCAAACCTGGTTACACAGGTTCTAACTGCCAAACTGGTAGGTATAGCACTCATTAATTTGCATGGTTAATTTAATTGATAATTGATATTTCTAACCATGAGCTTTATTTCATACAGCTGTATGTCATCCTGATTGTAAAAACCATGGAAAATGTATTAAACCTAACATTTGTGAATGTCCCCCAGGACATACTGGAGCAACCTGTGATGAAGGTGATAATTCAAATTAAAAATCAAAGTTATAGAGCCAAAATAAAACAATGTTTTCTAAACATTTTTTAAAGAGAGTTTTCCTGTATACATGCTAATATGTATTCATGAATGCTGGTGAAGGAGTCAAATTTTTAATGTTTGTTTAAAATAATTTATTTGAAGATTTAAGAAACATAAATTTCTAAAATCAGAGAGCCAAAGAGCAAAGAGCAATAGCTTATTTGCCCTTGGTAAAATTATCTTAGAAATAATTTTTTGAAATTTAGTTATAAGTTGCCATATCCCTACAGATATTTTACTTTCAAGCAAAGGAAACCTGATTACTGAATGACTTGTCAAACGTGATTCCAAAGAATTGAAATACCAAATAATTAAAAGATACCAGGTAGTAAGAAGAAATCTAAAGAGTGATTTTTAAAAACATGTCTATAGCCATATAATTGTATTTTATTTTTTGGCTGAAATCTTAAGTGGAGACTTTATAAAATGGTATAGCTAAAGTGAATAATATTTTGAAAATATAAATTTGTTATTTTAAAGATAATATTTTTAAAGAATATATGTTGATAGATGGTAATATAATTATTAATAAAATAGAGCCACATTAAATGCTTTCATAACAAGGTACAAATTAACAAAGTAAATCTAGAATAAACTAACAGAAACAGTCAATATCAATACATATGAAAATAATTATGGAACTATAAAAATATTCTATTTGTAGGCTGGAATGCAGAAGTCCAAGTCTCACTTTTCAGAAGAAAGCTAAGATCATATATTTCTATCCAGTTAACCATAAGTTTTATAAAGCAAGACATGCTAATGATTTGTGGGTGTTTTCAAAGTATGAACTCATAGTGAATCCCACAGAACCAAATTTCATAGTAAAAGAGAACTAGGCTTATAATTTACTCTTACAAGAAGCTTTTATTGTGGCTGTGCTTCACAAACATAAACTGACTTTTTTTTTCATTGAGAACTTATTTAATAACATAATCTGTATCTGCAGAATATTGTAGCCCACCTTGTCAACATGGTGGCACCTGCTTGGCTGGAAATCTGTGTACTTGTCCTTATGGTTTTGTGGGACCAAGGTGTGAAACAAGTAAGCATAGCTCTCTTGTGGTCTCATATAATGAAACTGCTTCTTTGAATAGTTTATGGCGTTAATGCTAACTGAAATAAACCCAAACCTCAAGTAAAAACCACACATTCATGATTTATTACGACAGTTACCATTCTGCATGCTGCTGGAAGGCTAGGTGCCAAACCTCAAGTAAAAACCACACATTCATGATTTATTACGACAGTTACCATTCTGCATACTGCTGGAAGGCTAGGTGCCAAAACTAAGATAAAGGTCTTCTTAGCCCTGGCCAGTTTGGCTCAGCAGTTAGAGCATCAGCTTGCGGTCCAGAAAGACCCGGGTTCAGTTCCTGCTAAGGGCACGTACCTCGGTTGCAGTTTGTCCTCAGCCCTGGTTGGGTTGTGCAGGTGGCAACCACTCAACATGTACCTTTCACGTTGATGTTTCTCTCTCTATATATATATCTGAACAAGAAACGGAAAAATGTCCTCAGGTGAGGATTAAAAAAAAAAAAGTTTCTTCTTAGAAGCAATTCTCTTTTTGACCATATTCATACCAATTTCTGCATTTCTTTCTTTCTTTTTTTTTTCACTAACAAGAATTCAGTTGCTTGAATTGTATATAAATTTATCTCAATTAATTTATGTCTGTGATTACTTTCATCAGAAACTAATAATTTTTCCAAATGCTCATTTCTTGTTTACCATTCAGCTCAATGGTTTTCTATTTTTCCTAACTCTATTAGCAAAATAAATAAATAAAAATAACTTAATATAAGAATTGGAGACCACTTAAAGGCAAAGGATAAATTATTTTTGTCTTTCTCTCTGATCTTATTAATTAGAAAATGTAATTAGCAGTTACGAGTTAGCCAGGTAATAACCAATAACATGACCAATTCCAAGCTTAATTTACCTTTCTTTTATTTTTATCAAATGATATCAGTGGTTTGCAACAGGCACTGTGAAAATGGAGGCCAGTGCCTTATACCAGATGTTTGCCAGTGCAAGCCTGGCTGGTATGGACCCACCTGCAGTACAGGTAAAATAAAAAATATTTTCAATAGCCCTGTCCGGTTTGGCTCAGTGATTAGAGCATCGGCCCGCGGACCAAGAGTCCCGGGTTTGGTTCCTGCTAAGGGCATGTACCTCGGCTGCAGTTTGTCCCCATCCCTGGTGGGGATTGTGGGGATGGCAGCCACTCGATGTGTCTCTCTCACATTCATGTTTCTCTCTCCTTCTCCCTTCTCTTTCTCCTGCTCTATCTGAAGATAAATGAAAAAATGTCCTTGGGTGAGGATATAAATGAAAAAATGTCCTTGGGTGAGGATAAAAAATATATATATATATTTTCAATAAATGTCAGTTAAAAAGAAATTTTAAGTATGTCAAGGTCCTAAAGACTTGCACCCTAAGACATAAAACTAATCTGATTGGTATGAAGTTTTTTTCATACATATTTTTTCCCCTTTATTTATTTTAGAGAGAGAGAAAGGGAGAGGGAGAGAGAGAGAAACATCAATGAGAGAGAACATAGACTGGCCGCCTCCTGCATGCCCCGCAGTAGAGATTTGGCCCACAACCTGGGCATGTGCCCTGACCGGGAATTGACCTGTCAATCTTATGGTACATGGGTCAACGCTCAACCACTGAGCCACACCAGCCAGGCTTCAGACATATTTTTAAAAATCTATCTTTCATCTATCAGACCATAGACTGTATAAAAGCCTTAATGTTATCCAACCAAACCAATACTTTCTTTTTTTTTTTTTTTTCTTTACAGTTTCTTCATCCACCTGCCCTATGGTGGACAGATATATATCTGGGTTGCATCTTTTAGATTTCTTTCAAGTTTTTTTTTTTTGTTTGTTTGTTTTAATTTTATCACAAACATTCTATTCCTTATACATTCTAGCAATTCTGAGTTAAGTGGGCTCCATCACATGATTCCACTTATTTATCACAATATCAGGCTTACTACTTTGGCAGCAGTGTCTGTAATTATCTACGTTTAATCTAATACATTGTGACCTAATGACTTTTCTCAACATAGATTTAATTCAACATTTGTAGCCTTTCAACTACGGGTGAAGCATAATGCAAAGGGAAACAAAGATTAATCTGATTTTGCCCTGATTTTAAGGAGCATATCATTAGTGAAGGAGACACAGGATACAATTACTAAAAACCCTATGATACAAGTGGAGTTATAATAATTTATGTAATTAATGTACAGTTAGTTTCTTAGAAACAGACAAGAGGAAAATTAATCTTGGCAAATGAAGTTTGGAAGAAAAAGGTATTTGAGGTAGACCTCAGAGAATGGGTAAAATCTGGATTGAAAAACGGAAAAGGGTTTCACTTGTATGTGGGATATAAACAAAAAGTAACAAATGAACAAAACAGACTCGCAGATACACACAACACAATGGTGGTCACCAAAGGGGAAGGGAGGTGGGGAGAATGAAGAAGGTAAAGGGGGTCAAATATATGGTGACAGAAGACTAGACTTTGGATGGTGAGCACACAATGTAGTATACAGATGCTGCATTATAAAGTTATACACTTGAAATATGTATAATGTTATTAACCAGTGTTACCCCAATAAATTAATTTAAAAAAATAAAATTGGGGATACTTTTCAAAATGGAGCAAAGCTAAAGAAGCAGAAACAAAGACTTTCTGAGTGTGCTAGGACTTGAGTGCAGTGTTCATTTTCCAATTGGGAAGGAA
Source organism: Molossus molossus (assembly GCF_014108415.1). Taxonomy (NCBI): domain Eukaryota; kingdom Metazoa; phylum Chordata; class Mammalia; order Chiroptera; family Molossidae; genus Molossus; species Molossus molossus. The sequence continues at coordinate 25,515,520 of NW_023425401.1, forward strand.
TTTAAAGAGTACACATGGCCACATGTATTGGAGCACATTACAGACAATCCTCTTTGAGCTTTTGAATTGTCTTCTAACTTCCAGTCACTCTTTCAGTTTAGCAAGGCATTCTGAATTCTAACCACAGTCTCCATGTTCTTAGCTTGGTTTTATTTGTAAGCTTAATGAACAGACTTTCAAAGCTATTACCCAGTTATTTCATTCCTCTTATGTTTGGCAAAGTCTAATTAATTATAGGTTATGGGTTTTGCTTGCAGTAAAAATAAAATATATTCATTATGCACTATTTTGTACTTCTGTGCAGTTCTCGTTTTTTGAATAATAAAACTTTTATGGTCTTTCTCCCTCCTGCTGTTCATTAGCTTTGTGTGACCCTGTTTGCCTCAATGGTGGTTCCTGTAATAAGCCAAACACTTGCTTCTGTCCAAATGGATTCTTTGGTGCACAGTGTCAGAATGGTAATTATTCTTTCTTTATAAATAAAATGTCAAAGGGAAACTTAGACATAAATAGAGGTCTGAGTAAATACAAAAAGACAAGTCCCAAAGGCAACACACTATTTAGTTTTTTTTCTCTTATAATGTTGCAGGTTTGGCCACCAAAGGATCACTTCATAGAAACATATCAGAATTATGATGAAAAATGGTTATATTTATTCAACATATATTAGGCTCACAACCACGGCAGCTGTCTGTGTAGTTTTGTAGAACCACAGTGTATAACAAATAAGCAAATTTCTTGCAGTCTTTTATAATAAAATGGTGTTTTATTTCTTGCCTTTACAGCAAAACATGTTTGACTTGTACTCAATCTCTTATCTCATGCTCTCTCTTAACTTTAGTTTTTATTAAACATTTATGAAGATCCAGCTGTACAAAGCACTATGCAAGGTCATATGGGAACATAAAGGTGCATCATTTTCCCCTTTGTGTCCTGTTATTTTAATACTTTCCTTCATAATGTTAATGCTACAGCTTGTGTTTTTGTTTGTTTTTTTGTTTTTCCTCCAGAATAATGGGCATGTCCTAAAGCTGTCAGTATAGGCATGAATTAATGTGAGAAAATGAAATTTAAAACATATTTTCTGATATTCATATTTTTAGTAGGGTGCATTTTTTAGTAAAAGTATATCTGAACATGTTATAATTCAATTCCTAAAATTTTTACATTTCTTCCATGCTACAATTTGATTTGATTCCATTCTTTTATTTGGAGGTTGGTTAGGAGTCTTAGGTTACAGTTAAGGCACAGAAAAAAACCATCACTCTAATACTACATATGTGCACATAGGAAATGAGTTCCTCTAATTCAGATTTTCTTCCTGCAGGGAACCAGATAGCAAAATGAAAGAAAGTAAAGTTAAGGCAAATCTGGAAAACTAGTAGACTATATTGAAACCCATGTTTATGAGTTATAAGTATAGTATTGAATGGAGAATGTACAAAGGGAAATGAAAAGCTTACATCTCATACTACTTGAAGTAGATGTAAGATATAATTTTAAAAGTTCTCTAAAATCTATATTCCAGCTGTATAACTAGGAGAGGAGGGACATCTCTAAATTATAAAGGAGAACTAAAATTATCTATTGAACATTTGTCATGTTAGCAGATTTTGGAATTAGCTGGTCTCTACAACTTCCTAGCTGCCATTGATTTTGGAAATTTACTTAAAGTTTACAGGACTAAACCATCTTAGTTTTCAAGTCTGAGCCAGACAGTTGTTATGAGGTACTGCTTGTACATACAATCAGCACATGGCCAGCTACTATCATGTAATAGTATTATTGTCACTAAGACATGTTACGGAGATGCAGAAGATATAGAAACGTAATTTTTATTCTTATTAAATTGCATGCATCACTGAGCCTGATGTGAGCCCAGTTGGTAGGAAGAAAAGATGGTACACTCATCAAAAGCCACTGAATAAAATTAGGCAGACTATTATGAGCGTTCTATAGGAGTTCAAAAGGGGAAGATAAAAATTGAGTGAGAAACATCATGAAAGAGTTAAACTACACTATTAATAAGCAAAGTTTAAAGTATGGGGCTGGAGAGATGATTAAATATATCTTCTAATTCCCCTCATCCTTGAATGCCATGAGCATGACCCACACAGAAGGTTGGGGCCAGAAAACTTGGCTTACTTTGGAATTCGATGAAAGATCTATCTGAATCCTAAAGAATTTCTTAAATGTATGTGTGAAGATGAAGTTTCTCCTAAACCTCCTTCTCCTAAAATGGGATTGAACAAGCCTAACTTTTATGCCATTTCTTTCACTATATTACATTTATTACATATACTTTTTTTGTAGTATTTATCTCTATATTTAAGTTTTGTGAAATGGATGAATATAAATGACAACAAGGTTACCCATCATAAATAGGTCTTCTGTTCATTTAATTTTTTTAGTTTTAAATTTCTAACCATAGGCATTTCCTATGGTATTTTTGTAATAAAAAGAATTACCTTTTCTTAATAAACACAAATAATCTTAAATTATATAAAGATTAAGAAGGAGAAAATACGAGTATTTCTCCATAATAAAAAGTAGCAATAAAGCCCAGCCAGTGTGGCTAAGTGGATTGAACATCATCCCGTGGACTGAAAGGCTCTGGTTCGAATCCCCATCAGGGCAAATGCCCTGCTCGTGGGCTCGGTCCCCAGTGTGGGGCATGATCTCTCTCACATTAATGTTTCTATCTCTCGTTCCCTTTCTCTCTCTCTAAAACAGCAATAAAAACATATTTTTTTTAAAAAGTAGCAAAAAAAAAGTAGACTTAAGCATGAACCAGAAAAAGCTCAGTCTAAAATAATGATAATTATCCATTTGTTAAAATAATTCAGTTATACTGTTTTTATACATAAAGTACTACATTATTTTCACTTATAAACCCATTTGAAATCAGTTGAATTTTTCTTACAGTGTTTGGAAATAAAGAAAGCAGCTATTTAAGATAAATCTAATTAAAATGGGGAGTCAGTCTACAGTGTCCCTATTATCAAAATCAGTTAATTTGACATTTGTTTTTAAAACAAAAACTAAAATTCATTTATTTATTATTTATGGAAAATTAATTTTAAAATTGCCCATGTATTATTATTTGCAAAACAAGTACATTTATCTGGAAGAAACCTGAAGCAATAATAATCTCTCAGAAAAGATGATAAATATTAGCTTCTGAACTTCATGGAACAGAATCATATATATAGAAGACACTACAGAATATTCAAGATTACCCAATATTCCTAACAAGGCCAAGGGTTTATAATTAAAAAGATTTTTACCAAACAGTCATAGAAATGTCACATATAAAGCTCTGCATTCATTATCTCAGTAGGCATTTAAAAGTTAATTTAAAAGTATTTACTAAATATTACGTGCCAGATTATTCAGATTTTTCTGATTTCCACTGGAACAGATACATTCTTACTTAGAGGTAGGTTTTTTTTACTTACTTTCTTGGTTTTGATCAGATCATTTTACACTTTACTTCAAAGTGTGGTGAAATATAAGGTTCATAACACATGCACTATAATACCAAAAACCCCATTTGTTATGACCACTTCACCAATACATTGCAAATTGTGCTAACCTACTAGCAGCTTATAGCTCTAAGAATTGTACTTTATGATTTAGAAGGGATGATTTTAGTGACTTGCAGCTGTGATCTTTTATTTTAATAGCACATCTCTCTGCCTTATGACTCCATAGATAACAAGCACATGATGTAATATGTAATATATAATAATTGAATGTGTAATATTTACAGATTGCTGCTATGTATTCTTTTAGCTATCTGTCACCCTCCCTGTAAGAATGGTGGGCACTGCACGAGAAATAATGTATGCACCTGTCGTGAAGGATACACTGGTAGGAGATGCCAAAAAAGTAAGACATCACTACATGTATTTGCCAACTACAAGGTAAAGCAAACACATTAAATAGCAAAACTATCGCTATTTAAGGGCTGAAATGTCATCTCTTCACCTTCAGGCATCTGTGATCCCATGTGCATGAACGGAGGAAAATGTGTGGGACCAAACATTTGCTCTTGTCTTTCTGGTTGGAGAGGGAAACAGTGCAACACACGTAAGAGGAATACTCAGAATGCTAAGTCCTACAGTATCTTGTGAACATAAATTAGAATTTAAGGCAAATAGCATTTTCCTTGTTTTTGTTTGTTTTTATTTTTGCTTGTTTCTATTTTAGGCGATATCTTTTTGAAACAGAAATCTGAGTAAAATGCCAACTTCTTTCAATGCATTCTTTTGAGTTAGTAGGGGAAGAGGGTATATTGTATTTTCCACTCTATCCACTACAATTGCCAGGATAAATAACCAGTTTTTAAGTCCTGGTCTCCTAGTCTTAAGTAGGAGTCAGGGGAAAGTTTTTTTGTTTGGTTTTTAATAGAAATGGATAATTATAAAAGGAACCAGTTATTGAGCACATATTAAATGCCATAAACTGGTGTAAACATTTTAGATCCATTATTTTATTTCAATCCTTATCTGCTCAAAAGGTATTATTACCCCCATTTTATGGATGAGAAAACTGAGGCTCAGTTTAATAACGAATAACGATTACATAACTAACAAATAATAGACCTGAGATTTCTAAACTGCCTAATTGACTCCAAATTACAGGTTCCTCCTGATATAAGATATTATGGCTAAACAGTTACCAACAAGTAAACTCTGTTGAGGCGTGGGATGTAAGTTGGAGGGGAAGCTTTTTAAAAATTACTAATTCTGTGGTCCCATCTCGACCAACCAATTCAGAACCTCCCAAGGCGACACTGCTTTCAAATTCAGTGAGTTTTTTTTAAATAATGGCAGCTCTTCTCATTCAAATGTTTTGATTTTTTTCCTTTTTATAAATTATTAATTTAAATTAGCAGCTATTATAACATATGGGTCAAAGAGAAAAATGAGAAGCAACATAAATGTCTAACAATTGGAGGAAAGTTAAATCACTATGCCCTTTATCAATGAAACAGTATACAACCATTAAAATCATGTTTTTCAGGAATAAATAGTGACATTAAAAATATTCTGGATAAAATGTTAAGAAAAAAGATCCTTTAATCATTGTTTTTTAACTGTCTTTTTTTTCCTGCATTTATCTTCAGACAGAGCGGGAGGGAGAGAAGGAGGAAGAGAGAGAGAGACAGAGAGAAACATGGATGTGAGAGAGACACATCGACTGGCTGCCACCCACACAACCCCAACCAGGGCTGGGGACAAACTGCAACCAAGGTATGTGCCCTTAGAGGGAACCAAACCCCAGACTCTCTGGTCTGCCGACCGACACTCTAACCACTGAGCAAAACCTGCCAGGGCAATAACTGTCTTTTTGTCTCTAATGAATTTTTTCATGGTTTTTGATAGAATTTGACTAGTAAAGTATATTCGTAACTTATTTGTATTTCTATGTGCAGCTATCTGCTTTCAGAAATGCAAAAATGGTGGTGAATGTATTGCTCCCAGTATATGCCATTGTCCTGACACCTGGGAAGGAACGCAGTGTCAACTACGTAAGCCTATAGCACTTTTTTCTACTATGGGTTCTAAATCTCAGCCTGTTATAATTATTAGCCAGGGAGCAGGAAAGAACCAAGCAGACCTCTTGGGTTTCCCATAGAAGCTACTATTTGTTTAATTTATAACCATTGTTTGCCCATACAATATACACTATTGTGTATATTTTCATCACTTATTTTACAGTGCTTCTCATACAATTTCAAATCTTTTGAGGTGTTCCAGGGCCTTTCTGAAATACCGCCAAGTTATTCCTACATATATTGAGATTTTTAACCCTTTAAACCTCAATTTCTAATAAAAACTAAATAAGCAAGTAGCATTCTTTCTTTCTTTCTTTATTTTTTATCCTCACCCGAGGACATTTTTCCATTTTTTGTTCAGATAGAGTGGGAGGGAGAGAGAGAAAGAGAGAGAGAGAAACATTGACATGAAAGGGACACATTGAGTGGTTGCCACCCGCATGACCCATCCAGGGCCGGGGACAAACTGCAACTGAGGCACACACCCTTAGCAGGAACCGAACCTGGGTCTCTCTGGACCGCAGGCTGACACTCTAACCACTAAGCCAAACCGGCCAGGGTGCAAGGAGCATTCTTTAGTGTGGACATTTTATAACCTCTAGAAACATGATTTATAGGCCTAAAAGTCAATTATTAACATGGAATTATTTTTGTAAAACCCAGGCAAAATAAAGACATGTCTGTTTTGCTTAAACCAACAAACTTAAGCTACCTTTTATTTACTAAGGATTAATCTTAGATCACATGAACTTGAAAAGCATTTGAGTTAGCTTCTATACTTCTGACAATTTTAGCATAGCCAATTATCACAAGCCCTTGCATTTCAACTAATTTTTAAGAATACCATCTGGAGGTAGAAAATTATCTCACATTTACTACACAGGCAGACACAAACAGAAGCCTTTTAGCCATGAGAAAAATGCAATAAAAGAACAACTGGGTTCACATTTTCCCTGGAGGTATTAACAATTTCTCTGTATCCTTGAGAAGTCAGTTAGTTCCAAGTGACCCTCCCCCTCTGAAAATGAGGACAGACATTTGTAATACCTCAAAGAATTGGGTTGACACCTAAACTACAGCATAGGTTGATCTTTTTTATCTAAATCCTCTTTTTGAAGCTTCCGAAGACCAATACATTCCCCATTCATTCTGCCTAATTTATAGCCAGCTTTTTCTAACTGTGCACACCAAAATCAATTTAGAAGTATTAAAGGATCCTCATTTCGGTAGTATCAACAGGAGGCTGACTGTGGTGGGCCTTCTTGGCCTCTGACTCATGGTTTCCCGTTAATTTTGAGATCTGTAGCTCTAGGGAAAGCAGCTCACATGCATGTCTCCGGACAAGCCAAATGCAGTGATCTCCTTACAGCACTACCCTGCACCCTAAAGGAAACGTTTCCTTAGGCAATCCCACAAAAATTCTTAGTCGCCTATGAATACCCGAGCAAGGGCCAGTGGGAACTTACCGGATGACACCAGAACCACGAGGCTTTCCAAGGCATGGGCCCCTTTCTTGGGCTCCTCTCCTGGGATGAACCCTCCAGGGTGCCCTTGTCCCGGCTCCGGCTTCCCCAGGATGGGCCTCGTTTCCGCACTGGACCGGAGGGGCGCCCATCTCTGCCATCTGGGTTCAGAGGGGGTGACGTCTGAACAACTGTCACCACCCCCTTCACTACGTGGAGTGGGAAAGCAAGTGTCCTCTCTCTTTTGGAATTAAAGAAAGTTCAGTTTCTCGTGTCGTCAGCAACATTTTTGTCCAGCGTCTCAGTAAGCAATTGGATTAAAAAAGCCGAAACTGGAAATCGCCACCTCTTTTTTTTTTTTTTCTTACCCTGGGTTATCTCAACTCTTATCCACCTTGAAGATTTTTCAAGAGCAGCTTAAGTCAAGGCCTGCTGCTTGGAACCAGGAGGCCCAGAACTCTGGGAGAAACTCAGCAAGTTCCCTGGGTGGAAGCAGGGAGCCGGTGTGGGCGGGGCTTGCCGGAACCCACGCACTGCGTCAAGGGCACGTCAAGGGCACGTCGACGAACGTCCAGACCTGCGGAGAACGTGCATGAGTTTGTTGGAGCCCAGCTGATGACGTGTGCCGGGGAGAAAGACGTCAAATGTTCCCCCTTTGTGTATTTTTAAAAGTCCCCTTCTTTAAAATGCTTTATTTCCAACTACTCAGAAACTGTCTAAATATTGATGACGTTATTTGAACAACATGTCCTGCTGCCTCTTTCTGGAAAATCGACAAGTACTCAAACCCATGATGTCTGTGATGTGACCGTGCTTCCTCAGCTGGGCAGCCCTGTGCATCGCACAACCGGCCCAGCCACACAGTCCCGAGGAAACAGCCTTCAAATGGTGCATTTAAACCAAAGGGAATGTTGTCTTGAATTATACCAGGTTCCAGCGTGAGCCACTGAAGCAGATACCCTTCTCAGGAAACAGAAGAGTATTGTTTATAAATTTATGTTATGCTTCTTTCACTAAATATTACTTGAAAGCATTTCCATGTCCTAAAAACGTAACTTTAAATGATATATTAAGTTCCATAATACTAACACTATAATTCACTTTCCTTTCCTCTTATGTGGAACATTTTAGTTATTTAGAAGTTATTACCATTAAAATTTTCTCTTTATAGGTGGGTATGCAGATAGATGACAGATTGGTAGAAAGGTAGGCAGGTAGATAGGTAGATGATAGATATTGAGATATATTGAAATAAAGGTATTTTTAAATCTCATTAGAAGAGCTTTTAAGAAAAAAAAAAATCTAGTATGGGCTGTATGAAAAGCTTTAGAAAGTTTCCAGTACAGTTGTTTCACTTTAAACTTCTGTTGATAGTATATGAAGTTGTTTGTTTTTTTTCCACTTACTGACCTGTACTGAATTATCCTTTTAAAATTTATGCTAAATTTTTAAAAAGCATATTATAAATGAATGCCATCTTATGTTACTAATTTGAATCTCCTATCTGAAGATAACAAAAAAGATATATTTTTAAATGTAGTCAATGAAAATTTTGTTTAGTAATGTCTTCATAGAATTGTAAAATTGTGTTGAGTTTCAGGTGACTAGTTTTTTGATGTGTGTGTGTGTGTGTGTTTGTGTTTGCTCTCTGGTTGCAGAAAGATGGGAGTGCATTTGGTCATTCATAGATTCTTATGACTATTTCTGTTGCTGAGGCATTGAACGGCTTGAGACCACCAGAATGGAATATGTCACAAGCACTTGTGTCAAAGATAGTAATTGTAAAAATTTGTGTATTACAGCAATTTGCAATCAAAAGTGTCTTTATGGAGGCAGATGTGTACTTCCCAATGTGTGTTCTTGCCGCACTGGATATTCTGGAGTCAAATGTGAAAAGAAAATACAGGTATTTCAAATTTTAAACAAAAAAAAAACAAATATTAGATATTGACATATGCTATCTACTCAGATATTCTACTTAGTAACTGATATCTGTTAATGCTTTATTTTCTTTTATTTCCAAAATATATATATAAGGATTTATTATTTGCCTTTAAATCTAAAAATAATATTATTTTGTATCGTGATAGAGTTATCTTATTCAAAATTTTTATGTGCATTTAAGGAATTTCAGTGTGTAGATACAACTTTCAAATGTTAAGGAGTTATTTTACGGCACTGGAGCTGAGAGAGAGCAAATATTCTATAATACAGATTTAAGACACAGTTAATTTATATTTTGGTCAAATATTAGATAAAATGTCCTCCTTCAGGGGTGGGAGTATTGGGGGGCTGACTATGATGATTATCAGAGGGAAAGGGAGGTGGGGGGAAGTAGAAGAGGGTAAAGAGGTCATAAATGGTGATGGAAGGAGACTTGACTTTGAGTGGTGAACACATAATACAATATATATAGATGATGTATTATAGAATTGTACACTTGAAACCTATATAATTTTATTAACCAATATCACCCCAATAGATTTAATAAAAATTTAAAAACATGAGCACCATCACCCTCTCATAAAGAAACTACCATTTTTTAAGTCAATGGGTCACTACTTCATTGATTTGAGGGTGGCCCAAAACATTTTCTGTGGATCATGTGCCTCTAAAGATTTGTCAATCCTCACTCTTTTCTTGTCTTTTTTTTTTTTTTTTTTTTTTTTTTATCCTCGCCTGAGGACATTTTTCTATTTTTTGTTCAGGTAGAGTGGGAGGGAGAGAGAATAAGAGAGAGAGAGAGAAACATCAACATGAAAAGGACACATCGACTGGCTGCCACCTGCACGACCAACCAGGGCTGGGGACAAATTGCAACCGAGGTACAGGCCCTTAGCAGGAACCGAACCTGGGTCTCTCTAGACCACAGGCTGACGCTCTAACTGCTGAGCCAAACTGGCCAGGGCCTCACTCTTTTCCTTGAAAGTACTTCTTTCTTTTTTTCTCTCTATTAAAATCTTTTTCAGGAAAAGCAATAGAAATAAACCTCTTTACATCATTAGAATTAGGATACATCTGTTATTTCAGAAATCAAGAAAGCAAAGGGAGAATAGAAGCTTTCTTAGAGTTTTTGAAATTGACCCACATTTACTTAAGTGCTATATAAACATCCATTTTAAAAGTTTCTGTGATCATGTCTGTTTCCATAAGATTAAACTGAATTTTGTTTGGTCTGCAATCTTAATTTCTAAATATTAACAACTGAGATTAATTTTTCAATCCCAATTGCTATACATACCAGGGTGGCCTAATGATCACAACAAAAATTGCAGCAGAACTCTCAAAACCTGCTTAACGTTCTAATTAAAAAAGTAATTACATACTGTTTAGCATTTCAAAAAGCCAAAAGGTCATGAAGTATGCTGGTATACTAGATATTGAGAAATAATAAGGAATTGTCTTTTTGAAGCGTGATACTGAATCAGTCCGACCTAGAGACAACGTGGAATAAATAGGTTTTTCTCCTAGCACTGGTGTTCTACCTGAAAGTGTGTGACCCCCATTTTGAAGAGCACAAGACCATAATACTAACATGGCTTGAAAACCTGGAAAATAAAAATTATTGAGTATTTATTTGATCATCTATTGTTGAGAAAAATAAATAGAAAACCTTGAGTTCTCTCCTTTGAAGACAGCCTAAATATATCTATTATTCTATTTTATTTGAGATTTTTATGGCACAGAAAGCCCTAGACTTCAAGTCTTCAAGTCCATTTTGACATACTAAACTAGGATACTTCTCTATATTCTAACATTATGTTTTTGTGGGGTTTTTTTTTTTACCAACTTAATACTTTCTCATAAGATAAATGGCAGATCATCTTCATCCCCATTAATGTTGCTTCTGAGATGGCAGCTGGAACCATATTAAGAAAAGAGAGAACTTGCCCTGGCTGGTTTAGCTCAGCGGTTAGAGCGTTGGCCTGCGGTCCGGAAAGACCGGGGATCGGTTCCCACTAAGGGCACGTACCTCAGTTGCAGTTTGTCCCCGGCCCTGGTTGAGTCATGTGGGTGGCAACCACTCAGTGTGTCCCTTTCACGGCGATGTTTCTCTCTCTCTCTCTCTCTCTCTCTCTCTCTCTCTCTCTCTTTCCACTCTATCTGAACAAAATCAAAAAAATGTCCTTGGGTGAGGATTAAAAAAAGAAAAGAAAAGAGAGAACTTGCCCTGGCCGGTCTGGCTCAGCAGTTAGAGCATCGGCCTGCAGTCCAGAGAGACCTGGGTTTGGTTCCCGTAAAGGGCACGTACCTCGGCTGCAGTTTGTCCCTGGCCCTGGCTGGGTCGTGTGGGAGACGGCCACTCGATGTGTCCCTTTCAAATCAATGTTTCTCTCTCTCTCTTTCTTCCTCTCTCTCCCTCCTACTCTGTCTGAACCAAAAAATGCAAAAATGTCCTAGGGTGAGGATTAAAAAAAAAAAAAAGAAAAGAGAAAACAGAAGGTCATGGGGAAGGAAAAGGAAAACAAAAAACAAGAAGACTAGTTCAGAGACTAAATGTCCTGCTTTATTATAACCTGCTCTCTCAAGATCTTCACTTTAATTCTTTAATTTTCACTCTAGGTTTATCCTGTTGCTCATTGGTGTCATCAGTTTCATTTGTTTTGAATATTTCTTTAGCTCCTAAACATAGGGGTTAAAGGTGAATTTCTCTTTAACAGGAAGAAAAATAACTACTATTTGTGGGTATTCACAGAACCATTCCTATTTCCTCCCCAGCTCCTCTTTTCTGTCATCCCAAGGAGAGTTCAGGCAGGCACCCTGAGGTCATGGGTGAAAAAGAGAAATAGAGGGTGCTGATTGGATTGTTAGAATCTTTCAATGAAAAAGACAGAGAATTACTGGCTAGAAAAAAATGACACTGCGAAAGGGGAAATGGGCTGGAGAAGAAAGAGATGCTGAAGAGGGTGGGTTGATAATCAGCTTTGAGGCTCATACCCTGCTGCCTAGCTGCCAAGTGCTCTTACCATTGGCTCTGCCACTTGTTTTCTCTGTGAACAAGGCATTGGACCCCTCTGAGCCTCAGTTTCCTCATCTGTAATATGGGGCTTATAATAATAAAACCTAATCATAGGATCATTGTAAGGACTAAATATGTTAATATATGTGAAGTACCTAAAAAAGTACCTGATATGTAGAAAACATTATGTAAGTTTGTTACTAGTTATTAAATAAGTAGAGATAGAGAGAAGTGGAGAAGGAAAAGAATTAGAAAAGAGACTTGAGAGAAATGTTATAATGCATTGTGAATATCAACAGTGTTTTCCTGAAGTATATTGGGGAAAACAATTATTCTGTCTTATTGACTGTGGACGTTTCTTGAACAAAAAACCCTTTGCCAAGATGGAGTCATGTAGTAGTCAAGCTCCACTGAGTCACAACTGCTTTGATCTTTAAGTATGATCTTGAATCTGAACTTTATGAAAGTAGTACTTAGACTCTAGCAGCAAATGTAGAACCTGCAGAGCTTAATGTATCATGTCAGAGGACAGAGGCAGCAAATGAGTAATGGCTAAACAGTTTATTTTTTTAATGACTTTTTTAGAGAGAGAGGAAGAGAGAGAAGAGACAGTAACATCGATGTGAGAAACATCTATCGGCTGCCTCCTGCACAGGATGATGCTCAATCCACTGAGCCACACTGGCCAGGCTAAACATTTTTCTAATAGTCATTGAAATTTGATTTCCTCTTCCTTCTACAGATAAAACGCCATTGAGTAATATCAAGTATATGAATTACAAGCCTATGCTTCAAGAACAGAAATTTTTATTCGGAAAGAGTTGAAGATAGCTACTTGAAGTTTATTTGAACATCACTTAAAAACTGTTTTAAGGAGTGAAGAAACTAATAAAATATAGAATGGTCTTAGTTGTCATTGTCAGAGAGAAGCAAAGAAGAAATCCCAGTAAATTTAAATTTGACTTTGAAATGTGATTTTATATTTACACATTGACATGATGTATCTGATAGTCAAGACAGTGACAATATTTAATAAACTATTTTCCCAGTCCTTACTGTGACGTCTTTATCATCAGGGGTCAGTTAGCAAAACAGAAACCACTTGATGTATTCAGATATTAAGTGCTTAATGGCAGAGTTAGGAATTTGCAGGACTTTTGGAAAAGCTGGGGGTAAGCATGGGGACAGTAAGGGTGGGGGTGGGTTAGAGGTCAGGAAAACAGCTGCTGAAGGTCAAAGAGGTTGATACTGAAGATGTCAGTGCTTTTCAGAAGCTCTTCTGGAGCTACTACACTACTTGCAAATCTTCCAAAAATACCACCAAGTCTCAGGCAATGTGGGTCATTATCCAAAATTTGCTGAAAAGCCTCTGTGAATGCTTCATCTATCTTTCCAAGTATGTAGCTATAAATACCTCTAAAATAATAATAATAATGACTTCTTCTTCTTTCCATCTTCTAACTCTCCGGAAAGCTTTACTCATCGGCAAACTTTAACCCAGAACCTCACAAAGAAGGGGATTTTGGAAAATTTAGTTCCCAGCCTTAGAAGGAAGTAACTGGTGTCAAGGGCAAACAGTCAGCTAACACATGACATACTAAGTGTTCTGCATCTTACTGCTTATTGCTAAAACAGCACATTTAGTTTTGTCTGCCTGTTTTTTTTCTCCAGTCTTTTTACTGCTCTCACCTATACCATTTCTGGACAAGGAAGAAGAAATAATGAATTTTTTTTATTTTAAAAGACTTGTAGAGGGCTTGGTAAAAAGGGTGAGGGGATTAAGCAAAAAACAAACTCATAAACACAGACAACAGTATGGTGATTACCAGAGGGAAATGAAAAACGGGGTGAAGGGAGGTAGGAGAGGGTAAATGGGGGATAAATGGTGATGGAAGGAGACTTGGCTTAGGGTGGTAAACAAATAAGACAATATACAGATAATATAATATAAAATTGTAACCTGAAACCTATATAATTTTATTAACCAATGTCACCCCAATAAAGTCAATAAAAAAGCGTTTGTCATTGTGTTTATGTTAAAAAGAACCTGGATATATCTGTTTTTTCTTTTCATTCTTTCAAAAATTCAATCTATTTTGGTGAAGAAGCAAGAGAGAAACTATCACAAAATAAAATCCTTCTAAAGTATCAAAAGAGAAGTATATGCTTAATAAAAACAAAATTAAATGCATGAATTGTTAGGGAAGTGTGTAATGTCAACAGGAAATATACATATAATTGAAAGACATCTCAGAGATGAAAATAATTGTAAATTAGTTATAAATCTTTTGTATTACTATCTCATTTTTGACTTCAAACTCTTCACTTGTTCAAATAACATTTCATTTGAACTTGAACATACATACCTATTTTAAATCATGTGAGTTTACATAACTTATTTTAAGTAGAAAGAGTAAGAGCCACATCTAAATTATAAGATAAAGTAAGACATTATTAGAATAAAATTATTGCTAACTTTCATAAGAATCCTTTAAGTAATAGCATTCAATATCAGAATTAATAAGAATTTATTTTATCATTTCATATTTGCTAAAAGGTAGTTTTAATAAATTATTATTATTTTTTTTGTTTTTTTTCATCCTCACTCAAGGACATTTTCCATTTTTGTTCAGATAAAATGGGAGGGAGAGAAAGGAAGAGAGAGAGAGAGAGAAACATCAACGTGAAAGGGACACATCAAGTGGCTGCCTCCCACACGACACCAACCAGGGCCGGGGACAAATCGCAAATGAGGTATGTGCCCTTGACCGGAATCAAACCAGCAACTCTGTGGTCCATTGGCTGACTCTCTAACCGTTGAGCCAAACCGGCCAGGGCTAAAGAATTATTTTTTAAAAATATGCATTTCACGATGTTTTATTTTTGTTACCAAAAATGCAAAAATATAAATGCAAAATAAAACTTTACCAATTAGTGTGTACTTAAAATTTTAAGCTCTTGTAAAAATATGAGTACTAGAAAGAAAAAGTACTCTAGATAAAAGTGAATAATTTTTTTAAAATAATGGAACTGAAATTTCTACTATGGAAATAGATATAATTTTGCTTTCTGTCTCTTTGCCACCTTTTCTTGGTATACAACATAGCAATTTTATCAGTAGCCTTATTTATTTATTTATTGTATATCTGTCTTTTATTTCATTTTTTCCTAATGATTTATTCTTTTTTGTTGTTGAAAGTATTTCAGATGTCACCTTTTTCCCCTATTGACCTCCTTTCCCTCTCCTGCTTTCCCCAACCTAATGTCTGTGTCCACTGGTTGTGCGTATACGCATATAAGTTCTTCGGTTTATCTCTTCCCACTCCTCCCACCCTTCCATCCCCCCATCTCTCTGAGGTTTGTTAGTCTGTTTGCTACTTCCATGCTTCAATCTCATTTGGTCAACAGATTATTTTGTTCTTTATATTCCACAAATAAGTGAGATCATGTGGTACTTGTCTTTCTCTGACTGGCTTACTTCACTTAGCATAATACTCTCCAAGTTCCTTCATGTTGTCTCAAAGGGTAAGAGATCTCTCTCTCTCTTTTTTTTAAAATACATTTTGCACTTATCTTTTTAGATAGAGTGGGAGGGAGAGGGAGAGAAACATAGTTATGAGAGAGACACATGGAGTGGTTGCCACCCACATGACCCCAACCAGGGCTGGGAACAAACTGCAACCAAGGTATGTGCCTTAGCAGGAACCGAACCCAGGCCTTTCTGGTCCGCGGGCCAACACTCTAACCACGGACCAAAACCAGTCAGGGCAAGATCTCTCTTTTTTATAGCTGTATAGTATTCCATTGTGTATAAATGTACCACATCTTTTTATACACTCATCTACGATGGGCACTTGGGCTGTTTCCAGATCTTAGCTATTGTAAATAGCACTGCTATGAACATAGGGGTGTGTATATTCTTCCTGATTGGTGTTTCAGGCTTCTTAGGATATATTCATTGAAGTAGGATCACTGGGTCAAATGGCAGTTCAATTTTTATTTTTTTCCACTATGGAAAACAATATGGTGTTTTCTATAGTGGCTGCACCAGTCTGCATTCCCACCAGCAGTGTACTAGAGTCCCCTTTTCTCCACATCCTTGCCAGCATTTGTTGTTTGAGGATTTGTTGATGGCAGCCATTCTGGCAGGTATGAGATGATATCACATAGTCGTTTTAATTTGCATCTCTGATGATTAGTGATGTTGAGCATTTTTTCACTTACCTCCTGGCCATTTGAATTTCCTGTTTGGAGAAGTGTCTATTCAGGTCCTCTGCCCATTTTTTAATTGGATTGTTTTTCTTTTGTTGAGTTGTACTTTGGATATATGTACTGTCTATATTTTGGATATTAACCCCTTATCTGATGTATCATAGGCAAATATGTTCTCCCAGAGTGTGTGTTCCCTTTTCATTTTGACACTGCATTCTTTTGCTGTGCAGATGCTTTTTAGTTTGATGTAGTCCCATTCATTAATTTTTTCCTAGAGTGTGTGTTCCCTTTTCATTTTGACACTGCATTCTTTTGCTGTGCAGATGCTTTTTAGTTTGATGTAGTCCCATTCATTAATTTTTTCCTTTGTTTCTTTTGCCCTGGGCAATATATCAGTGAAAATTCTGCTATGGCCCTGGCCGGTTTGGCTCAGGAGTTGGAGCGTCGGCCTGTGGACCAGAAAGTCCCGGGTTTGGTTCCCGCTAGGGGCACGTACCAAAAAAACAAAAACAAAAAAAGAAAGAAAGGAAATTCTGCTACGTATGATGTCTGAGATTTTTCTGCCTACATTTTCTTCTAGGATTTTCATTATTTCATTTAAGTCTTTTACCCATTTTGAATTTATTCTTGTGTATGGTGTAAGTTGGTGGTCTTCAATATATACCTGTTATGGTTTAAAAATTATAATTGCTCTGGGATTGATTCTGAAATGTCTAAACCAGCACTTAAATTATTTTTTTCTTTATTGTTTAGAGAGAGGAAGGGAGAGGGAGAATGAGATGGAAACATCAATGAGAGAGAACATTGATTAGCTGTCTCCGGCATGTCCCCCAGTAGGGACTTGGCTTACAACCTGGGCATGTGCCCTGACTGGGAATCAAACTGGCAACCTCTTGGTGTATGGCTTGACACTCAACCACTGAGCCACACCAGCCAGGCTAAACCAGCACTTTAAATGTTTCATAAATATTTCCTAAATCCAAATCACAAATTTCAAGTTTTAATTAAAATATTAATCAGTAGACTATCCATTTACAGTAGATTTAATAGACCTGTATATGCTAATAATGAAGAAATGCTATGGTTTACTGATTTTATATAAAAGCACTCCTATGAAAGCTAATGATTCAAATGAAAGTAATATTTTAGAAATACAATGAGTTTAGAAAAGCAAGTAATTTAATAAATTTATGAAAAATAATTTTTTTTTTTTTTTTTGCTTATTTCTTGGTGATATTTTCACACCTATTACCTTACATTTTTTTTTTTACCCAAAACTATTTGGAAAATACTTTGAAGATAATGAGCGTTTGAGAATTTAAGCAAAAGTACTTTAAAATGTGTAATGTTCAATGCTTACCTTAGAAATCATTTTCCAAAATAAATTCAGATTGTAAACATTGTTTAATATGTTTGGCCATTTTGTATTTATTCCTATTAAAATTTACATAAAATATTTGTGTTATAAAATATTCTTATCTTTTCTTTGACCCTCTAATTAAAATACAGCTCTTCTCTAAACTTTAAAATATGCCTAATAGCACTTATTCTATAATATTAAAGTATCATAATCTTTTGGATAGAATTATAAATGTATTTTATTTTTTATATTCACAAAATATAGAACTTGTCCAAACTGCAACATACATGATAAAATTTTAAATTTTAGGTTATATCTATTTAGAGATATTTGGAGCCCATAATGGAGACATATACATATTATATATATTATACCCCTTTTATAAACCTCATTATAACTATGTAATTGTTTGTAAAGTATTTATGGGCTAAAGTTTAAATCATATATATTTATTTTAATCAAATTAATATAATATTTTTCTTTTCTTTATGCCACTTAATAATTTATTTTTGTGATATACATGCCAGTTACTTCTAAAATGAGAGGAAGTGGCCTAAATATTAAACAACATATTAAATAGAAAGACACAGTAAATACAGAAAACCTAAAAGGAGAAACACTGTATTGTATATCTACAATGTTTAAAACTATAAATAAGAAGTAAAAAAAACTAAATAGTAGACAGAGTTTTAAGATTCTTCTTTTTAAAAAAAGAGGAATAGCCATTTGGTCACAGAAAGCAACATAGATTGTGTAAATGGAATGTATTAATTAATTCTTATATAATGGACATTGAATAGTACTGCAGCTGATATTTTCACAGTCACTGCAAATGATACTGAAAGTATCAACTCAGTTCTTTTTTTTCAAAATGTCTGACAGTCTTAAAATTGCATAAAAATTTTAAACACATTTTTCTCATTAGATGAAGTGGATGAAATGGTGTATTTTGAAGATCATTAAAACAGACCTGTGCTGCCCAGCTGGTGTGGCTCAGTGGTTGAGTGTCAACCCATGCACTAAGAGGTTCCTGGCTCAATTCCTGGTCAAGGCACATTTCCAGGTTGTGGGCCCAAGTCCCCATTGAGGGATGTATAGGAGGTGGCCAATTGATGTTCTTTCTCATCAATGATTTTATTTCTCTTCCTCTCCCTTCCTCTCTCTTTAAAATCAAGAACGAAAAAAAAAAATTTTTTTTTAAACATAGCTGTGCTAAAATTACTAATATTTACTGTTGAATAGAAACACAAAGTCTATTCTTAGATATGTACCATTTTTCATAAAATTCAGCTCTAATGCCTGAAATCAGGCTATAAAAACTGATCTTGTTGATTAGTTCTTGTCAGGTTTTATTTCCCCAGTTTTCAACTTGCCTCACAAGGACCTCCTCCTATAACTCTTTATTGATGTTGAAAACAATGGACATGATCCTTGATGCTCTACAGCCTCTATTCATTATGTTCTCAATGGCCTGGAGTGATCTGGAGTTTGCTGTGGACTAGTAAGCTGTAATGCCACAGATCCTTCATGTTGAAGAGTGCTTAACTGCTTCCCATTTTCTTCATTTTCCACTCTAAATCTCATTTTGATGAAAACTACCACCCTTCTCTCAGGTGGAAGACAGTAATCAAAGTTTAAGTTTGATTCAACTCAATAAGAATGGTGGTTTATTAAAAGGACAGAGAGAAATCTCACAGAACTCAAGGGCAAGACTTGATACTGGGCTTAATGGAATCAGGAAACAATCAAGAAAGGGAGACCCACTCTTTTCTCTTTCTGGAGCTGCACAGATTCTCTTCCTTGGCTTCTTTGCAAATCTCTAGTTCTCTCTGCCCTTTGCCATCCTTTACTGACCTTCCTCAGGTTTTGATGTGGCTACCAAACTTATATGGTAATCTTCCTATAGCTGCCATCCATTGGCTATAAAATACGTTGTTTAGTTCAAAAGTCTTAAATAAAACAATCCCAGAAGGTAATGACCTCTCACTGGGTTGGGTAGGCTTAAGCCAGTGTCCATCCCTGGGTAATCAGCCATGAACAGGGCCAGCAGAGTCATATGGTGGGGGGAGCTGACTGTGTGTTGGACTATGGGGAAGTTCATGTTCTGAGTTGGGCATGCAACAGGTCTGAACATTGGAAGTTCCCAGTATGCCATAGTTCCACAGCTTAGCTTTTGTGATGCTGAAATTAATTGAGGCAAAATAAGTATGCCAGACTGAGCTCTTATTCTTGAATAATTATGGTAATTCTAGACAGACCATGCTTCTCAAAGGAAGTTGTTAGTATTTTGGGTTTCGTAAATTTATTTAAGGCAGATAAACTAAAACTTGTGTGAATAAATATATCTGTCAAAGGACAGTGCTAGGTGTGGTGCTATAACCTGTCAACATCCACTTTATTTTCATACACCACTCAGTAGCACATTAGGAGAATCAGAAGTGTTTTTCTTGATTACAAATAGATCAATTATGCAATTGTTGAATTATCGGGCTAATTTTTGGAAAGAAAACTAAAATGTATTGATCACAATGCTAGGGATTTAAAACAATATTAATTATTTATACCTTACAAAACTATTTACAAATAGGGAAATTTATCCCCACTTTACAGATGAAGATGCCAGAGGACAGAAAAGTCTAATTATTTAATATCCTGATGCTTACATATTGCATTGTTTGTATTTAAATGCACATCTGTCTATAATGGAGGACTATTATTTATTTTAATGGCATAGTATCGCTTATTATTTTTTTAAAACCAAGAATTTTCATTAACTTTAATGGATCACAACCACTTGATAAAGGATCTTACTTGACTATCTCTTCCCCCTTATCTTTTCAATCCATGTTATGAGTTGATTATATATATGAATGTGTGTGTGTGTGTGTGTGTGTGTGTGTACTTGCACAGAGCTTCACTTCCCTGCATATTTAATTAATTTGGAGGGAAATAAATAACACATTGCCCTGGCCGGCTTGGCTCAGCAGTTAGAGTGTCAGCCCACAGACCAATGAGTCGTGGGTTTGATTCCAGTCAAGGGCACGTACCTGGGTTCCAATTCATCCCTGGCCCTGGTTGGGTCGTGCGGGAGGCAATGAGTTGATATGTCTCTATCACATCGATGTTTCTCTCTGTCTCTCTCTCTCCCTCCTTCCCACTCTATCTAATGATAAATAGAAAAATATCCTCGGGTGAAGAACGAAAAAAAAGGAATAAATAATACTATATCATAGGATTGCTGGGTAATTTAAAACTTAAAATGAGATTATTAGAAATAATTTTTTATAATGAATGTCATCTAATAAAAACCCAATATACAGATTTTATTGTATGTTTTTTGTTGCTAAATATAAGTCAGTAGAAACCACCCTAGGAACTGATGACAGACTCCCTCATTTAGGTTTCCCGATAATTATTATATATCGTTGCTTCTTTTTCTCTAATTAAAGAATTTATTTTTCACTAACATTGATTAAATAATATATGAGTTAAAAAGAAGATGAGATAAGTGAACATAAATTTTAGAACCAGACTAAAAAGGCTAAAAGCAGCTGGCATATAAGGACACATTTTCTAGCTGTATGTGTGCCAAGCTCTGATCTAAGTAATTTACAAGGATTATGTTGCTTGTGTCTCTTGACTCTTCCTGGTTTGTTAGCATTGAGCAATCAGCCTGCCAGTAAGACCTTTGTGGGCTCTAAGCACTGTGTCTTCCCAGGCCCCTTCCTCCACTTAAAAACATTAAAAATGGGCCCTGGCCGGTTTGGCTCAGCGGTTAGAGCGTCGGCCTGCGGTTCAGTTCCCGCTAAGGGCATGTACCTGGTTGCAGTTTGTCCCCGGCCCTGGTTGGTCGTGCGGGTGGCAGCCACTGGATGTGTCCCTTTCACATGGAGGTTTCTGTCTCTCTCTGTTCCTCTCTCGCCCTCCAACTCTACCTGAACAAAAAATGGAAAAATGTCCTCGGGTGGGGATAAAAACAAAACAAAACAAAAAAACATTAAAAATGGTATTCTACAAGATAGGTTGGGATATTCACAACATATATTAAAACATTTTCTTTGATCTAGGAGTTCATTTTTTCTGATGACTTTAAAAGAAATTAAAACATTTTAAAATACTTTAAAGGTATTTTCGACCCTAGCTGCTGTGGCCCCTGTGCCTGACCAGAAGGTGGTCCTGCCCGCCTGAGTGGGGTAGCCGGAGGCAGACCACGTCCTAGCCCATAGTACGCCCTAAAGAGCCACTGTGGACGCTCTGGTAGAATAAGAGGAGGACAAACTAGATAGCATTTCAATTTATATTTTTATTATAAGGATACCCCCCTTCATCATATGGAAACAATTTTAACCTCAGTTGTAAATCTTTTGTGAAATTAGCAAATTTTTGCCTGCAGGTGGTGCTAGATACTCAGTTCCCAGGTAACAGGCCAGAAATGCAAAATTACTACTTTGGTAAGAAAGCATATTAAATATGTAGTGCAAGCATGACTTTTTTTGCAAAAATAAAATCCTTCATTAACACAACATGAGTCTTTTCTTTGAGCCTAGAAGTAAGTCTTCATTACACCTAGTGATTAAGCAGTAACTGTAGCCACTTGGCTGAGTGCAGTTAATTCCTGTTGTGCTAAAGGATGTTACTTTCATCTGAAGACCTGGTAATTTAACCTATATGAGATTAAAGCTGTTGTGAGTGGAATTAGGGTAAACAGAAACCTTTTGTTTTTCATATATACACTGAACTTGGAAATTTCTGTCAATTAAAACAGCCAATACTTTCAGTTATTTCAAAATTATATCTTTTTTCCTTGTCATTAACAAATAATCATAAGTCAAGAGGTAGCAGACCCTGAGAGAAAAAGTCTTTGTAAAGGATAATGCTCTCCTAAATATGCTCCTTTTTGGCACCATGATTTTGTCTGTAGTAATTAGGGTCCCTCTAGCTATACACCTTGTGCATGGACAGCCTTTGACTTGAGACACTATGAACTTGAAAAAAATAAGAAAACTTCCTGGACACAAACATTATAATAAGAATAATCCCAATTTACAAAGGCTAGATAAATAGATATAGATAGAGAGCAAACATATATAGAGTGAATTCTGCTATTCAGCTTCAATCGCCCTCACCAAGGAATTGGTGGTAATCCTTGCTAGTGTGGTCTAGCAATATTCTTTTGATCTGGTTTGGATTCTCATTCTAGGATCTCAGGATCTTAATCTGCATTTCCTTCACTGATTTGAGTCAACATTGCTTGAGCTAAAATGTTCCTCTCAGGTTGAGGGTTCTGATTAGGGAATTCTTAGGGTTTCCTTTTCCATGGCCCCAAGCTGTGTTTTTAGCCACCAAGACCTGTCCTTCATTTCCAGGGATGACTTTGATGATGTCTCTTATATTAGTTAATGGAGATGGCAGTTGCTGGATGGCTCAACCCCCTACTCCGACTGCTGTTTGCCATGTCAGCATTTTCTGCTACTTACTAACTGATGGTTGACAATTTCTGAGGACTGTGGAAACGGATAAGATTTTAAAAATCCCTTCTTGTGAGAAAAGCAAATATTTTCTTTTGAGTTGACCTGAAATCCATCTCTTCATATCAAAGAGTCCAGCCATTTCTAGTGAAAAATAAATAAAGCATTAGAGACGATATGTATAGTCTGACCACCTCATTTCCTACACACTGGCCTACATGAAAGAGTAGGATGTATCAATCCAGGAAAAAATTACAAGGGCAGCGGCAGAGCTTGGTGAAAAATGTGGGCATCTTCACAGAGAAAATGCATCATCTCTCACAAGAGTCGGACACATCCTTTGAAAAAAATTTTTTTCAGTTTTCTTTTTCTCCCCATCAAAGAAGAAATAGCTGTAGGAAATGGAAATTTGTACTTCCAGAACATAAAACCTGAATTGCTCATTTTGAGGGTTGGCGTATGGCTGTGTGCCTGGCTCTGCAGAGAGATTTTTCTAGAGCCATATGGTTGAATCAAGAAGGGTGATGGGCTAGAGCGGCCTAAAGGCAGTTTACAGTTAATGATAAAGTCCTGATGCATAATACATTTCAAAAAACTTCCAGTCTTAGGTTCACATTAAAAAGAAGGCAGCCAAGAAATACATTCGTGTTTTTTTCTCCTGAAATGAGAAAACGAAGATGCCAGACGGAGCACTAGGTGGTGCTCTGCTTAGATGACCTAACATTCCAATCACTGTAAAACCAAACTTTTAAGAGAAAATTGCTATTCTAATTGTTTAAACATCATTATAGCCTTCCCAGTGGGTAAATACTGCATTTCCACTAAAACACAAAACTCCTTTACCAACCTATGTAAGCAGACAGATTACAGGCTCTGCCAGTCCATATCACTAAGCACCACTGAGACAACTTGCTAGAGTTAGGTTCCCCTGCCCTCAGGGAAAACTAAAATGAAAAGCATGGTTGACACCAAAATGAATAATCAGTTTGTAACTTCAGATGGACTACTCATGCTGAAACTATTACAGATGAGATTTTTACTAATTAGGCCCCAAGCTCTTTGTAAAAGCCACATTATAATTAATTAAGATAATCGCTACTCATTATTTTTTTAAAAGCAAATTCTTTATTATATGTATAAAACTGTCAGAGAAAAGTAAACACTTCTTACACTAGCATATCATGGCTTTTATGCTAAAATAGATAAAATATTTAAAACTATTTTTAAGCTGTTTATTTGAGTTGAAATTGGCATACTGTTGTGAATTCTTTAGCTATTATGTAATAATTGAATTGACAATATGTATGTGCTTCCATTTGTGTAAACACATATACATTTTTAATAACAGAAAATTTCTAAAAAGTTAGACATCAAATTTTTTAAATGTGTTACCTCAGGGAAGTGGGATTAGGAGTTGTGGGTTGATTTAGGTATATTTTACTTAACACTTCATATATATTTGTAGTGCTTAAAATTTTATAGTGGTCTTAAATTATTTTTGTATTTGTATTTTTGTATTTGTATTTTTGTAGACTCTCCCATTTGCCTCCACAAATGCAGCTTTCTTAAAATACCAATTAAGAGACATTCAGAATAATATGCGTTGAAAATCAAAGAACCACTGCCTAGTTTTTCTTAACTAAAAAAGGGCTATATAATTTAATTAAAAATTTAATGTTATTTGTGAAATTTTACTTGTGAAACTTATAATTATACTTTTTTCAGAGCAAAAGATTTTGCTAACTCATTATTGCATATGCATTTAAGTTGGAAACCATTGTACTTAAACTGAGAATGGTTTAGAGTCCCATGAGTGTTATCATAAGATTAAAATTAATTGCTCAGAATTTTCATATGAGGCCAAACTGGACAGGTAATCAGTCATAGGCTAATGTTTTTAGCTTGATTCATGTTATCAAACTATATTTCTGATAACACCAGGAAAGGGGATAGATGGGAGAGAAATACACTACTTATCAAAATGATGGAACTAAGTTCTTTTGTTTGCATTAATTCTAATATGTAGAGGTCACATTTACAGCAGAGTTAAGTTTATTGAATAATTCAAGCACAAAGCTCACATTTGCCTAAATTTATGAAAGCAAATATACTACAAAATAATTTTTCTTCTTGTAAGTTTGTAGAGTGCCTTTAATGTGAAAAATTTGGTAGCTCTAAAGGATTGAATTAATGATACTTTAAAATGAATTTATGAACATTTTACTTTAAAGATAAAATTAAAACACATTATTCATTGTATATATATATATATATATATAATTATATATATATATATATATAATCTTTAATATATAATATGAGGTGTGCAGGGATGAAGTGACCTTCACCAAAACTCATATGTAAGATTAAATGCAATGGTTAATTTTTAGAAGGAACTAAAGTTATTAAGGGTTAGTCTTTAATAGGTAGAGATTTGTTTTGTTTCAGAAGATGACTACTAACTTTCACTTTGAAAAAAAATATGTATTTTATACATACAAAAAATAGTATTATATTTATAAAGTTAAAAGCTTACCAAAATGAACACCTAAATTTTAATCATCCAGTTCAGAAATATGCCAAGCCAACATGGCCGTACCTAATCTAGGCTCCTCTTATAATCCTGCTTTTCCCCACCCCAAACTACTGTCCTGTATCTTGTGTTTACTGCCTATGCTAAGCAACCTCTAAAATGGCCCTCAATGACTACCACTTACTGTTATTCACACCTTTATGCAATCCCTTTGCTTTGAAGATGATTCACTTCCAACAAGTAGAATATGACAGAAGTAATGACTGACACTTTGGAAATTAGGTTATACAATTGCTATAGCTTCTCTCTCTCTCTCTCTCTCCAGTCTCCTCTTGCTCTCTCTTGCTTGCTCTGAATGAAGCCGTTGCCATGGTGTCAGTTTACCTATGAAAAGGTCTATCTATAGCAAAGTACTGAGGGAGGCCTCCAGCCAACAACCAGGAAGAACCGAGGCACTCAGTCCAACAGCCAGAAGGAACTAAATCTTGACAACAACTACATGAGAGATTTGGGAGTGGGCCATTTACAAATCAAGCCTTGAGATGAGTCCATAGCCCCAGGCATCATTCTGATAGCAACCTCAGAGACCATGAGACAGAGGTAGTTAAAACATGGACATCTGACCCATGGGAAATGTGATATAATAAATGGGTGTTATTTTGAGCCACTAGGTTTTGGAGTAATTTGTTGATCAGCAGTAGGTAACCAATATCTTTGCCTTTTATAAAGTTTTGATAAGACTACAGGGTATATTAATTTGTTAAATTTTCAAAGTGTTTAATTCCTCATCTTGCAAAATTTTCAACTGCTTAATCTTCTAATAATGTAGAAAAGTATTGAAATATCTTTTTAAAAATTATTTTTGTATTTGCCTATTTCACCTTGAAGTTTTATAAAATTTTATATATGTGAGGCCATTAAATTAGATGCCTACAAGCTTCTAGTATACAGGCAGCAAAACATGGTGGTTAGTGCATGGAGTCTGGGGACGGATTGCCTTCTGGATTTGAATCCTAACTTTATTCCTTACTAGCAATATGACCTTGAATAAATTCTTTAATCTCTATTCCTTTATTTCCTCACCTGAAAAATGGAAATAGAAATAATGCCTAGCTAATAGAATTGAAATGAAGTTTAAATAAGTCAATACTTACAAGCCTACAGCAGTAGGTGATATACAACTAATGGTAAATCAATAAATATTTTGACTTCTTTATCAAAACATTATTCTTAATAATGTTTTTTGCTAAGGTCATTTTGGTAGCTACCCCATTTTTAAAAAAAAATTCTTTCCTCCAAAACTGTTTTTTCCTGATTGATCTTTTTCTTTTTTTTTTTTTTTTATCCTCACCCGAGGATATTTTTTCATTTTTTATACAGATAGAGTGGGAGGGAAAGAGAGGAAGGGAGAGAGAGAGAGAGAGAAACATCGACGTGAAGGGACACATCGAGTGGCTGCCACCCGCACGACCAACCAGGGCCGGGGACAAACTGCAACCGAAGTACGTGCCCTTAGCGGGAACCGAACCCGGGTCTCTCCGGACCGCAGGCCGACGCTCTAACCGCTGAGCCAAACTGGCCAGGGCCTGATTGATCTTTTTCTATGACACTTCAACTTTTCTGTCCTATTTATTTATTTATCTATTTAGTTTTGTTTTTTAGAGAGAGAGGAAGGGAGAGAGAAAAATATTGATTGGCTGCCTCCTGCATGCTCTCTACTGGGGATTGAGCCCGCAACCCAGGCATGTGCCCTGACCAGGAATCAAACCAGGACCTCAAATGCAGGACCACACTTAATCCACTGAGCCACACCAGTCAGGCTGTTTCTTAGGTTTTATGTGTACCTGTTAAATTCAACGTGTAGCTGAGTTTCTTTTTTTTAAAAATGCAATTAATCATTCTGTCTTTTAACTGAAAAGAATTAACTGTATTATAGTTTTTACTTATTATTACCATTTTGTTTTTGCTAGTTGTCCCACTTTTATTTATTTATTTTTTCCTTTCTTGCTTTCTTTCAGATTGATTGAGATGCCATATTTGTTTGATGCTTGTTTCATCTTTTCCCTTTAACTGTCTTAGGAATAATATATATTTTAATCCTTTTAATTATTGCCTTTGAAATTCCCAACTGATGAACAAAACAGAAAGCACTCTTTATATATATATATAGATATATAGCTCTCGTTTTTTATAATATGAGATTTTTTCAACAGTTTAACTCCTGTCAACCTCCTCCCAAGTTACATGCTCTTGTATTTTAATTTTATTCTTGTTATATCCTGTTAGATATTATTACTAACATTTTATAAAGACAATATTTGCTTGAATTTAGTTAAATGTTTACCATTTTGCTCACCATTCTTGCTTGTCTCTTGATCTTCTTTTTGAAATCAATGTTCTTTCTCCTGAAGTATATTCATTTTGAAGTTTTTTTAATGAAAGTCTGTTCATGGTAAACATTTTGTTTGTACCTTAGAGTATTACTATGACTTCCTCATACTTAAAAATAGCTTTTCAGAATGACTAATTCTATGTTTATAGTCATTTTCTTGCTATACATTGAAGCTATTATTTTACTCTTCTTAAAATTTTTATTATTAGTCTAATGGTTGTTACTATCTTTTATTCTGGCTTTTTTTAATCCTCTTTTTATTTTGTATTTTATAGTTGGAAGGTGACTGAATGTCAATTTATTTTTTATCTATACTGCTTGATAAACATTATGTTTCTTGTATCTATGGATTCATGATTTTCCCACTCATAAGGTAGTTGCAAGGATTAGAATCACTGAAAATGTCACATGCTGTGCCCTGGCTGGTTTGGCTCAGTGGTTAGAGTGTCGGCCCATGGACCAATGAGTCTCAGGTTTGATTCTGGTCAAGGTACCTCGGTTGCAGTTTGTCCCTGGCCCTGGTCAGGTTGCGCAGGAGGCAACCAGTCAATGTGTCTCTCTCATTGATGTTTCCCTCTGTCTCTCTCTCCCACTGTATCTGATGATAAATGGAAAAAATATCCTCAGGTGAGGATTAAAAAATAAAAATTCAGATTCAAATTTAAAAATGTCAAGTGCTGTGAACAATATCTGGCACATAGAAAATGTTATGTATGTGTTTTCTATTATTATTGAATAGTGTTTATCTTTATCGTCATCTTCTTTAATATTGCTCTTCCCACCATTATTTTTGTACTCTTTCCTCTAGGACTCCCCATTAGAAATATAAAACACTTGTCCATTCCAAGCTTTATGTCAATTAATTAATCTTTCCTATTTTTCAAATCTTTGCCTTTCTGTGCTACTGGGTAATTTCTTCAGACCTAACTCTAAATCACGAATTATCTTTTAAGTTTTGACTAGTCTGCTAATTTACCCATTTGTGCTGGTGCTTAGCTATTCTCTGCCTGACTCTGTGCCCTGCTCATTGATCTTTACAGAGTGCCTTACCTACCCTCTAGTTCTGGATGGGGCCAGAGCAACGGGTATCATCGCAGCAGATCTAAGGTCTGGAGGAAGGAGATGTCAAGGCACCTAGTCCCCTCCCTCTACCTGTGTTATTACAACACTTGCATTTTAATAGTGAATGTTTTACTTCTTTGTGAAGCTGGGCTTTATTCTTTGACATATGAAAGACACAAAAAACACAAAGGGTATTTTTCCTCAAACAAGAATGAATTGAATTCTTCAGAATCATGAGCAATTCCCAAATAAACCAGGAAAAACAAACCATTTTTGCTTCATCTGAATATTCCCATGCCCATCATCAAGGAGTATTTTATGAAATTGCTTCAAGAGTGCTAAAGATAAATAAGCAAATCCTTCTCCACTCTAAATAAAAGGGGCGAAGCAATTCTCTTTAAATGCAGCACATCTGGTAACAGAATGGGCATTGCTGAATGGAAATGGGGAATCTCATTATAAAAAGGGGGAAAACGTTTAGAGATTTGGCATAAAGTGCTCAAAAGCTTTCAGAAAAAGAAAGATTACTGAAAAGTGAATTTATGTGCTAAAGTGTGTTATTTTTAATGATGTGAAAGATGGATGCTAATCATAAAAATGCTTTGCTACTTTTCTATATAGTTTTATTATTTATAGGCAATTACAATAATATTAATGACATACATAAAATAAAAAAAAATTAAGTTAACATTGAAACTTAAGAAAGAACAGAATAAAAAGAAAGTTGAAGAAACTAATTACATACCTTATAGGAAAACTGTCACGTTAGTTCAAAACTTCTTCACCCATGTCTATATTTTATAAACATTCCCTGACCACCTACATTTAATACAGATGGCAATGGGCTGTCATAGTCCAGGCTCATTCTTAGGTGCCCTGGAAAGTGCCATGGAACTGAAGCATGTACACACCATTTTCAGGGCTTTTTCTCCACTTTCTCCAACATGCCTACTTTGAAATGGTGGCAGGAAATCTTAACCAACTCCCCTGGTCTACCCAACAATTATTTTACCCATTGTAACCTGTCACAGTCTCACCAAGGTCCTGGAGATGAGAAATAACTAGGTCCGTTTGTCCACCCCCAAAGCATCTCTAACCAGTCCCTCTTTCTTGGGCTGTCCTTCAGACCTGACTGCTTTTAACCACCCTACAATGACAGGAATGAAATAGTAATAAAAGCTAGTATGACAGCTTTGTACCTTGATATGCATGCTTCTACTTGTTGGGTCAAAGATGTTTTAATGCTTACATAAAGGAAATTATACACAATATTTCAGCAAAGATAAAATATACTTCAACTAGGAAACTATGAAACATTTAAATCAGGAAAGAATCTAATAAGATCTGGTCTATTATAATTTATGAGACTAAAAAGTACTGATATTTATGTTTTGGGGTTGGTAAATTAAGCTTGTCTCAGAACGTTTAGATTTATCTAAAAAGAAATTCCCCATTTAGAGGATTACTGACTAAAGCAACAGTGTATTTCTTTTAAAAAGATGATTATCCCTGGCAGGTTTGAATCAGTGGTTAGAGAGTCAGCCCGCAGACCAGAAAGTCTAGGGTTCAATTCCAGTCAAGAGCACGTACCTCGGTTCTGGTTTGGTCCCTGGCCCTGGTTGGGGTTGGGCGGGAGGCAACCCATCTAGATGTCTCTCTCACATCTCTCTCTCTCTCTCTCTCACATCCATGTTTCTCCCCCCCCCCCCCCACCTTCCCTCACATGCTATCTGAAGATAAATGAAAAAATGTCCTGGGATACAAATTTAAAAACCAAAATAAATAAAATAAAAATAAAAAGATGTTTAAATTAAAATTTATGCAAACCAACAAAAGCATACCTTGTGTGTTTTCAAGTGCTGAGAATATGGCAAGTATGAATATTTCTAAAACCAAACCAAATCAAATGTATTCTGGTTTTAAATAAATTGACTAGAGTATAAGTTAACAGGAAAATGCAAAAAGCACTCTGTTGCTGAAAGTTAGACAGGGAAAACCATAAACAAATGTATCTGTCTTGAAAAATACCTCACTGGGCTCAGCAAATAGATACTTTTAATCAATTATTAAGGATATATATAAAGGGAATTTTTCAGCACACTTTCCTTCCCTCCTCTGCCTTGTAGTTTTAAAAATTCTTTCTTCCATCTGATTAATAGTCCTACTTGTGCATTCTAGCCCCAGAGTCATAGTTAAGGGGACAGCTAAAATTAAGGGACTAAGGAATAGTTTGTCAATCTTTGCCCTTGGGTAGAAGGCTGCTATAAAACAAATAAAAAATGAAGCACCATTAAGAATAAATTGTAGGTTTTGAGTATGTTCTTTTATTCTCAAAATGGGTTTTCTTTTTTGAGAATCGTCTCTTTCTGTTTGAGTTGGCTTGTATTATAAGCTGATTGTGGCATTCTGATTCTGAGTCTACCCAGATGTTCCTTCCATTTGCAGAAAGCATTTCTATTTCACATACAAAGTTCTGTATTTTTAGGCCCCATCTGATGACCTAGGTTTCAAAGTTCTAGGAAAGTTTTCAGAAACTTACCATTACTTTCTTTGAATCTATATTTTGCTTTTTAATGTGAACAAAACTTTTTTGTTTTATTAAGCTTCGAACATTTTCTTGCATTTTACCAATTATTTGTTTTACACTTCAAAGCAGCTCTTTATGGTAAAAAGAAAATGTAACGTAAATATTCAGCTTCAAATGTGTTAATTGTTTTATTTTCACTTTTGTTTCCACTAATAATTATTATGAATGGAAGTTTTAATATTTAGTTTCTTTGATATTTAATTGATACATATAGAAAACCATACAACTTCCAGTCAAGATGGTGGCATAAGTAAAGGCTGTATTGCCTCCTCCCACAACCACATCAAAATTACAATTACACTGCAGAACAACCATCATTCAGAACCGCCTGACATCAAGTTGAATGGAAGTCCTACAACCACAAAATTAAAGCATCACACTGAGACTGGTAGGAGGGGCAGAGGTGGAAGGGCTGGTCCCACACCCACATGTGCCAGATAAAAATCAGTAGGACAGCTCTGGCCGGTTTGGCTCAGCAGTTAGAGCGTCGACCTGCGGTCCGGAGGGACCCAGGTTCAGTTCCCACTAAGGGCACGTACCTCAGTTGCAGTTTGTCCCCGGCCCTGGTTGGGTCATGTGGGTGCAGCCACTTGATGTGTCCCTTTCACGTCAATGTTCCTCTCTCTCTCTCTCTCTCTCTCTCTCTCTCTCTCTCTCTCCCACTCTATCAGAACAAAATATGGAAAAATGTCCTCAGGTGAGGATTAAAAAAAAAAATCAGCAGGACACCTTGGCTGGAAAGGTCCTCCCTAAGGAGAGAGGGGTCCCTATCCCACACCAGGTGCCCAACTCAGGGTTCCAGTGCCAGAAAGATAATCCCCATAACTTTTGGCTATAAAACCAGTGGGAACCGAGGCTGGGGGAGGCCGAGGCTTCTGGAGCAACAGGCAGCTCCTCTTAAAGGGCCTGTGCATGGACTTAATTGGACTTGCTCTTCTAAGCTCGGAGGGAAGGCAGCTTGAGAGGCGCCAAAGACATACAGAAAAGAACTGAGCTGTTTGGCCTCAGGAAGAGGGCTGGAGGGGTGGCTTTCTCCTGGACAGACCTTCCAGCAGAGGCTGATATTCCTTTGGTGAACCCTTCCCTGGGGCAGCAGATGGCTGCCATATCTGGGACTCCAACAACCTGGCTCACACTGGTAGCCCCGCCCTGGTGATTTCCTGAGGCCACGCCCCACCCAACTTTTGGGCCCACCCAAGCTGTTCCCAGTTGCTTTACCATAGGATTGGCCTGTCTTGGATCCTGCTTCAGAATTTTCTAAAATCTCTCAAACAAACAGTGTCTTGTCTCAGTGAGCCCTATAGCTCTCGTTAAGTGGCCCCAGGCCTGGAACTAGAAGCAGCCAGCCTTGGTTCCCATCTTGGCTTTGCCTAGGCACCTCTAAGCCCAGCACAAGAAGCAGCCATCTACAGAATGCTTTGTAGCTTATGCCTGGTGGCCCTGGATAGAACATAGGCAGTGGCTGACCTTGCCCCAGAGCCAGCACACCCAGTGGACAGCTTCAGACCATACTGAAACACCGCCACCCAACCACCTCCACAAGTGACACCTCAATGAGCGAACTCAGTGGGTACCAGAAACCTGATGAAGTAAGTCTTGCTCTGTGTGGTAGGCCCCTACACAGCTGATTCTCCAAGGTAGTCAGAGGCCAGTGGTTAGTGGGCACAGTCAGTCCTTGCAGCTGATCAGCCTGAGTAAATCCCCCCCATTGATGTGCCAACAGCAATCAAGACTCAATTACAACAGAAGGATGTTAAGTCCACACTAGGGGTGCACCTCAAGGGCCCAGCTGGGGTGATCAGGGAGGCTGTGCCACTGGATCCTACAGGATACCTACAACAATAGCCACCCTACGAAGCGCAGGAGACATATAAACTCTACCTAATGTATAGAAAAAACTCAGGGAACAGCCAAAATGAAGACACAAAGAAACATGTCCCAAATGAAAGAAAAGAACAAAACTTCAGGAAAAGAATTAAACAAAATGGAGATAAGCAATCAATCAGATGCAGAGTTCAAAACACTAGTTATAAGGGAGCTCAAGGAACTTAGTGAGATATTCAAAGGACTTAAGGAGACCTCCAAGAAACTTAGTGAGAACATCAACAACATAAAAAAGGACCAGTCAGAAACGAGTTACACTAACTGAAATAAAGAATAATTTACACAGATTCAATAGTAGAGTAGGTAAATCCAAGAAGCAAACCATCAATTTGAAATATGAGGAAGCAAAAAACACCAAATCAGAACAGGAAAAAGAAAAAAAAATTTTTTTTAATGAGGATAGTGTAAGAAGCCCCTGGGACAACTTCAAGTGTTCAATATTCGCATCATAGGGGTGCCAGAAGGAGAAGACAGAGAACAAGAAATTGAAAACTTATTTGAAACAATAATGACAGAAAACTTCCCTAACTTGGTGAAGGAAACAAATATACAAGTCCAGAAAGCAAAGAGAGTTCCAAACAAGATGAACCCTAAGAGGTCCACAACAAGACATATCATCATAACAATGCCAAAGTTTAAATACAAAGAGAGAATCTTAAAAGCAGCAATAGAAAAGCAGTCTGTTACCTACAAAGGAGCTCCCATAAGACTGTCAGTTGATTCCTCAAAAGAAACTTTGCAGGCCAGAAAGGAGTGGCAAGAGATATTCAAAGTGATGAAAAGCAAACACCTACAACCAAGATTACTCTATCCTGTAAAGCTATCATTTAGAATCAATGGACATTATCAAGAGTTTCCCAGACAAGAAAAAGCTAAAGGAGTTCATCACCACCAAACCAGTATTATATGAAATGTTGAAGGGTCTTCTTGAAGGAGAATAAGGACAAACATATAAACAACAAAATGGAAATTAATACATATCTGTCAACAATTGAATCTACAAACAAAATGAGCAAGCAGAACAGAAACAGACTCCTAGATACAGAGAAATTTTTTGTTGCTTGCCAGATGGGTGAGGTTTGGGGGAATGGGTGAAAAAGTTGAAGGAATTAAGAAGTACCAATTTGTTGTTAGACTGATTAACCTCAAAGGGAAGGGGGAAGGGAGGGCAGGAGGAGATAAACCAAAGAATTTCTATGCATATATGCATAACCAGTGGACACCAACAATAGTGTGGGGAACACAGGAGGGGGGAGGGATTGGGGAGGAGGGGGTCAATGGGGAAATAAGGGGGCATCTGTAATACATTCAACAATAAAGATGAGTTAAAAAAATAAAAATAAATAAAAAATAGAAAACCATTTAGTGAAATGAGAAAATGATGAATACATATTTATAATTATGCATGGAGGGCAAGAGGAAAAAATAATAGCTAGTCTTTTGATAATATTATTAAAAGCAATTTTAATCAAAATTTTTATTAAATAATAGTTAAATCAATGGAGTTTATGTATATATTTATTAAAGCACTCAAAAGAGAAAAACAAAAAAAACAACAACAAAAAACAATTTATCTATCACACATGACATATTTGTGATTTATTTTCAAATTGGTGTCAAACAAACTCCAAAAGAATCTGGGGATTTGGCTGGAATTATAAAGATTTAGTTAAGGGTCTTGGAGATTGAAAACTGGGAACAGATAGAGAAAAACCCAGAAGTGTTCCAAGGAAGAAAAAAAAAGTTAAATGTTCCTGTAATAAAAAGTACACACTTGAGAATTACCAGTCTTATTTTCTTCGCCCTAGGAATGGTCCAGGATGGTTATCAGTCAGATATCAAGTAGTCTGGATGATGAATGCCAGGTGGTCCAGGAGATTCAAAATTATTTAAAACTTGCCTTGAGCCCTGGCCGGATTGGCTCAGCGGTTAGAGCATCAGCCTGCAGTTCCGAGAGACCTGGGTTCAGTTCCCGCTAAGGGCACGTACCTTGGTTGCAGTTTGTCCCTGGCCCTGGTTGGGTTGTGTGGGTGGCAGCCACTCGATGTGTCCCTTTCACATCGATGTTTCTCTCTGTCTCTCTCCCTCCCACTCTATCTGAACAAAATATCAAAAAATGTCCTCGGGCGAGGATTAAAAAAAAAAAAACTTGCCTTGAGCCCG
The DNA here is from genome assembly GCF_014108415.1 of Molossus molossus. Taxonomy (NCBI): domain Eukaryota; kingdom Metazoa; phylum Chordata; class Mammalia; order Chiroptera; family Molossidae; genus Molossus; species Molossus molossus. The sequence goes on from NW_023425401.1 coordinate 25,551,167, forward strand.
GCCAGTTTGGCTCACTTATTGAGCATCGACCCACGTACCAAGAGGCGGCCAGTTTGATTCCCAGTCAGAGTACATATTCAGGTTGTGGGCCCAGTCCCCTGTGGGGGTATGCAGGAAGTGGCCAATCAATGTTCTCCCTCATCAATGTTTCTAACTTTCTCTCTCTCTCCCTTCCTCTCTCTCTCAAATCAATAAAGAAAAAAAAATTAAAAACAAACAAAAAAAACTTGCCTTGATATGGGTGTTTAATAGTAGGATTCAGGAATATTTCTAGGTGCAGATAAAGAATAAGATTCTATAATATTATTTTTACTGAAATATGATTTTTCTCTACAACCCACAGAATGATTTTCAAAGTAACATGAAATTATGTATGAAAAAAAAGTTCGCCGGTGTTTGGGGATGCATAACAACTGCTGTTAAATCTAACACTAGAGGGAATTCCAAAATGGCAGCAGAGTAAATGGAAGCTACACAGACCATTTCCCAGGACCAAACTGGAATTACAACTAAAATAAAGACAAATCGTCAGGAAAAAGCAACAGAAAAGCAGCTTGTGCAGACCATATAACCAGGGACACTGACTGATCTTGGTAGGATTGCAGAAGTGCAAGAGGGGGGCTGGACAGCAGCAGTCTTAGCTGTGAGCAGTACCTTTGAGGTTAAACTCCCAAACTCCCTCCACAGTGCAGAGGGCTGGGACAAAATGCTAAAGTAGCCACAGCCACTCACATTGGGCTCTGGCAGAGGGAGGGCAGACTGGACTGGAACTGTGTGGGGACACTCGAGGTTTGGAGGGTGCTCAGAGCTTTTGCCGAATTGCTGCCATGCAGGATGGTGGCCATCTTACTCTTTCCCGGGCTCTGGGGAGAGGTGGCTGCCCCTCCTCGAAGATTCAACCACATCCAGTGGGCCATTGAAATGCAAATTGAGGCTCATTAACAACAAACATCTGCCCACCCTTAGGAAATCCCCTTATGCTGAACACCTGAGAGAGTTTTTATTCAACTGAGAACCCAAGGCTCCTCAAGTAACAGAGACTAATAGTCTCCAGGCAAAAAGCTAGAGGATAAATGAACCATTCCTGGGCTTGCAACTCTACCCAGGAAAGTAAGACTTGACAGTGGTGTTTAACATGGGTCCTCCCACACTCATCCAAATGCAGTAGAGGGAGCCACAAACAGCAGAACACCAACACCCACGGAAAATTTGGCAGGCTGAGATAGCCAAAATGGTGAAACAAAGAAACAAATCTCAAATAAAAGAACAAGAGACCTCTACCAAAGATGAGATAAATGAAATGCAGTTAAGTAAGCTAACAGAGCTAGAATTCAGAGCCATTATCTTGAGGAAGCTCAACAGCATGAGTAAGGACATCAACATCCTGAATAAAAACATAGAAACATTAAAAATCAACCAATTGGAAATGAAAAACCACCAAGAAGAAATGAAGAATGACATAGCAGAAAAAAGAACACATTGGAAGGACTAAACAGCAGAGTAGAGGAAGCTAAGGACCTGATCTGTGAATTAGAAGACAGGGTAGAAAAAATCAACTAATCAAAAAACTAAAAGAAAAAAACAATTAAAAAACAGGAAGCAAGCTTAAGAGAACTGTGGGACAACTGGAAATGTATAATATTCACATCACAGGAGTCCCCGAAGAAGAAGAAAAATGAGCAAGGGTTAGAGAATATATTTGAAGAAATAGTGACAGAAAACTTCCCTAACTTGGTAAGGAAAGAAGGCATTCAAGTTCAAGAAGCACAGAGAGCCCCAAGTAAGAAAAACCCAAACAGGCCCACACCAAGACACATAGTAATTAAAATGCCAAAAATTAAAGACGAAGAGAGAATCCTAAAGGCAGCAAGAGATAAGCAAAAGATTACCTACAAAAAAAACCTCATAAGGTTCTCAGCTGACTTCTCAACAGAAACACTACAGGCCAGAAGGGAATGGCATGAAGTAATCAAGGTCATGAAAAACAAGGATCTGAATCCAAGACTACTCTACCAGCAAGGCTATCATTCAAAATAGAAGGTCAAATAAAGAGCTTCCCAGACAAAAAAAGGCTAAGAGAATACATTAGCATCAAAACGAGCACTGCAAAAAATGTTAAAAGGACTGCTGTAATTAGTAAAAGAAATAGAAAGAAAAATATAACCACACTAAACAAAAAATGATAATAAATAAGTACATATCAATAATCACCTTAAATGTAAATGGATTGAATGCTCCCATAAAAAGACACAGAGTAGCTGATTGGATAAGAAGGCATGACTCATCTATATGTTGTTTACAAGAGACCCACCTCTCAACAAAAGACTCACATAGGTTGAAAGTGAAGGGATGGGAAAATATCTTCCAAGCAAACGGAAAGGAAAAGAAAGCTGGGGTAGCAATACTCATATCTGATAAAATAGATTTCAAAATGAAGACCATAACTGGAGACAAAGAAACCCACTATATAATATTGAAAAGCTCTATCCAACAGGAAGATATAACCTTGGTAAACATATATGTACCCAATATAGAACCACCAAAATATATTAAAAATCTTTTGGAGGACTTCAAAGGAGAAATGAACAACAATACAATCATAGCTGGGGACTTTAACACCTTGCTGACATCACTGGATAGATCCTCTAGACAAAAGAATTAGCAAAAAACAAAGATTCTAAATGAAGCATTAGACCAAAGGTTTAATAGACATATACAAAGAATTATACCTCAAACCGCAGAATTCACATTCTTCTCAAGTGCACATGGGACATTCTTAATGATAGACCACAGGTTAGGACACAAACAAAGTCTCTACAAGTTCAATAAGACTGAAATTACATCAAGCATCTTCTCAGATCACAATGGCATGAAAGTAGATATCAATTGCAACAAGAACATGCAGAGACATTTGAACACATGTAAGCTAAATAGCATGTTATTAAACAATGAATGGGTTACTGAGGAGATCAAGGAAGAAACTAAAAACTTCCTGGAATCCAATGAAAATGAACATACAACAATACAAAATCTATGGGATGCAGCAAAAGGAGTTCTGATAGGGAAGTTCATAGCACTACAGGCCAACTTCAAGAAACAAGAAAAATTTCTAATACAATATCTAACCTCACAACGTAAAGAACTACAAAGCAAACTAAAAAGAAACCCCAGAACAAGTAGAAGGAAGGAAATAGTAAAGTTCAGAGCACGAATAAATGACATAGAGACCAAAAAAACAATTCAAAGGATCAATGAAACAAAGAGCTAGTGGTTTTTCAAAAAGATAAACAAGATTGATGGACCCTTAGCTACACTCATCAAGAAACAGAGAGAGAATCCAAATGCACAAAGTCAGAAATGAAAGAGGAGACGCCCTGGCCGGTTTGGCTCAGCGGTTAGAGCTTCGGCCTGCGGTCCTGAGAGACCCGGGTTCGGTTCCCGCTAAGGGCATGTACCTCGGTTGCAGTTTGTCCCCGGCCCGGGTCGGTTGTGCGGGTGGCAGCCACTCGATGTGTTTCTTTCACATCGATGTTTCTCTCTCTCTCTGTTCCTCTCTCTCCCTCCCACTCTACCTGAACAAAAAATGGAAAAATGTCCTCGGGTGAGGATAAAAAAAAAAAAAAAGAAATGAAAGAGGAGAAGTAACAACTGACACCACAGAAATACAAAGGATTGTTAACAGATATTATGAACAATTATACGGCAACGAATTCGACAACCTATGCAAAATGGACAAATTTCTAGACACACATAGTCTCCCAAAGTTGGACCAGGAAGGGATAGAAAACTTGAACAGACCAATAACAACTAAGGAAATTAAAGAGGCAATCAAGACTCTCCCAGCAAACAAAGCTCAGTCCCAGACAGCTTCACAGGGGAGTTTTACCGAACATTCAAAGAACTAACACCCATTCTCCTCAAACTATTTCAAAAAATTCAAGAAGAAGAAAGACTTCCAAACTTATTTTATGAGGTAGCATAAGTCTAATTCCAAAACCAGATACAGACACTAAAAAGAAAGAAAACTACAGGCCAATATCCCTGATGAACATAGACACCAAAATCTGAACAAAATACTAGCAAATTGGATCCAGCAATACATCAAAAACATTATTCACCATGACCAAGTGGAATTCATCCCAGGGTTGCAAGTCTGGTACAATATTCACAAATCAATAAATGTGATACACCACATAAAGAAAATGAAGAATAAAAATCACATGATCATATCATTAGATACTGAAAAAGCATTCGATAAAATCCAGCACCCATTTCTGATAAAAATGCTCAGCAATATAAGAATAGAGGAATCATATCTTGACATAATAAAGGCTATATATGAAAGACCTACAGCTCACATCATACTCAATGGGCAGAAACTGAAAGCATTTTCCTTAAGAACAGGAACAAGACAGGGATGTCCACTTTCGCCACTCTTATTTAACATAGTACTGGAAGTCTTAACCACAGTTATCAGACATGAAGAAAAAATAAAAGGGATCCAAATTAGAAAGAAGGAAGTGAAACTGTCATTATTTGCAGATGACATAATATTATACATAGAAACCCCTAAAGACTCCATCAACAATCTACTACATTTAATAAATGAATTTGGCAAAGTAGCAAAATACAAAATTAATGTCAACAAACTCATGGCATTTTTATACACCAATGAGGAAGTCACAGAAAGAGAAATTAAAAAAACAATCCCATTAACCATTGCAGCGAAAAAATTAAGATACCTAGGAATAAACTTAACCAAAGAAGTAAAGGACTCATTTGCAGAAAACTACAGGACATTAAAAAAAGAAATAAAGGAAGATATAAAAAAGTGGAAGCACATATCTTGTTCATGGATTGGAAGAATTAACATCATTAAAATGTCCATATTACCCAAAGCAATCTATAGATTCAATGCAATCCCCATCAAAATACCAACGACATATTTCACAGAACTAAAACAAATACTTCAAAAGTTCACATGGAAGCAAAAAAGACCCTGAATAGCCATAGCAATCTTGAAAAAGAAGGACAAAGTAGGTGGGATCACAATACCGGATATCAGGTTATACTACAAAGCTACTGTAATCAAAACAGCCTGGTACTGGCACAAGAACAGGCATATAGACAAGTGGAACAGAACACAGAACCCAAAAATGGACCAAACACATTATGCTCAATTAATATTTGACAAAGGAGGCAAGAGCATACAATGGAGTGAAGACAGCCTCTTTAATAAATGGTGTTGGAAAAATTGGACAGCTACATGCAAAAAAAATGAAACTAGACCATCAACTTACACCATACACAATAATAAACTCAAAATGGATAAAAGACTTAAATGTGCCCTGTGAATCCATAAAAATTCTAGAAGAAAATGTAGTCAACAAAATTTCAGACATTATACGCAGCAGAATTTCAGTGATACGTCACCTAAGGCAACAAAAACAAAGGAAAAAATGGACACATGGGACTACATCAAACTCAAAAGCTTCTGCACAGCAAAAGCAACAACTATCAAAATGGAAAGGCACCTCACTGTATGGGAGAGCATCACTGCCAATGATACATCAGATAAGGGGTTAATTTTCAAAATATATGGAGTACTCATACAGCTCAACAAAAGGAAGACAAAGAACCCAATTAAAAATGGTCAGAAGAGCTAAATAGAAACCTCTCCAAACAGGACATACAAATGGCCAAGACACATATGAAGAAATGCTCAACATCTCTAATCATCAGAGAGATGCAAATTAAAATGACTATGAGGTATCACCTCCCAACTGACAGAATGGCCGCCATCAACAAATCATCAAACAACAAGTGTTGGCAAAGGTGTGGAGAAAAGGGGACTCTAGTACACTGCTGGTGAGAATGCAGACTCGTGCAGCCACTATGGTGTTACCTCAAAAAATTAAAAATTGAATTGCCATTTGACCCAGTAATCCCACTTCTAGGAATATACCCTAAGAAGCCTGAAACAACAATCAGAAAGAATATATGTTCCCCCATGTTCATAGCAACACTATTTACAATAGCTAAGATCTGGAAACAGCCGAAATGTCCATAAGTAGACGAATGGATTAAAAAGCTGTGGTACATATACACAATGGAGTACTATGCAGCTGTAAGAAAGAAAGATCTCTTATCCTTTGAGACGACATGGAGGGACCTGGAAAGTATTATCCTAAGTGAAACAAGCCAAGCAGAGAAAGAGAAATATCACATGATCTCACTTATTTGTGGAATATAATGAACATAACAGTCTGAGGATCGGGGTAGACCCAGAGATTTGGAAGTAGGGTACAGACTGACAACCCTCAGAAGAGGAGGTGGTGGGGGGAGGGAAGAGATATACCACAGAATTTATATGCATGTAAGCATAACTGATAGACACGGGCTACAAAGCAGGGTAGGGGGTGGGGGGATGGGGAGGAGGGTGTCAATGGAGGAAAAAAAGGAAAAACATGTAACAAAAGTAAATTAATAAAAAAAAACCCAATTCAACTTTGGATCAAGATGGCGGCGTAGTTAAAGCTGTCTTATGTCCTCCTACAACCACATCAAAGTTACAACTAAACTACAGAACAACCATCATTCAAAACCACCTGAAATCAAGCTGAATGGAAGTCCTACAACTACAGAATTAAAGCAGCAGCCACACGAGACTGGTAGGAGGGCGGAGGGGACGGGCTGGTCCCACACCCACGTGTGGCGGATAAAAATCATGAGGACACCTCGGCTGGGAAGGTCCTCCCTGAGGACTGAGGGGTCCCCGTCCCACATCAGGTGGCCCGCTCAGGGTTCCAGTGCCAGGAAGAGAATCCCCATAACTTCTGGCTGGAAAAACCAGCGGGAACTGAGGCTCAGGGAGGCTGAGGCGGCTGGAGCCCCAGGCAGCTCCTTAAAGGGCCCGCGGACGGGGCACCAGAGACATACAGGGAAGAACTGAGCTGTTTGGCACTGGAGCGAGGGCTGGAGAGGGGGCTTTCTCCAGGACAAACGTGCTGTAAGAGGCCTTTGTTCCTTTGGTGAGCCCTTCCCTGGGGCGGCAGACAGCCACCATATCTGGGACTCCAGCAACCTGGCTCACACTGGTAGCCCCGCCCTGGTGACTCCCTGAGGCCCCGCCCCACCCAACTTTCAGGCCCACCCAAGCTGTGCCAGTTGGTTAACTATAGGATTGGCCTGTCTTGGATCCTGCTTCAGGTTCTCCTAAATTCTTTCAAACAAGCAGCATCTGGTCTCAGCTAGCCCCACACCTCTTGTTAAGTAATACTTAGAAACAAATACAGGGAGGTGGCCAAAATGAGAAAATAAAGAAACAGGTTCCAAATGAAAGAACAGAACAAAACCCCAGGAAAAGAACCAAGTGAAATGGAGATAAGCAACCTAACAGATGTTGAGTTCAAAATACTGCTTATAAGGATGCTCAATGAACTTAGTGAGAACCTCAGCAAACTTAGTGAGGGCCTCAAGAGCATAAGAAAGGACCAGTCAGAAATGAAGGATGCACAGTCAGAAATAAAGGAGGCATTAACTGAAATAAAGAATAATTTACACAGATTCAATAGTAGAGTAGGTAAAGCCAAGAAGCAAACAATCAATTTGGAATATAAGGAAGCAAAACCATCCAATCAGAACAGCAAAAAGAAAAAAGAGTCAAAAAATGAGGATAGTATAAGGAGCCTCTGGGACAACTTCAAGCATGGCAACATTCGCATCTTGGGGGTGCCAGAAGGAGAAGACGAGAACAAGAAATCGAAAACCTATTTGAAACAATAATGGCAGAAAACTTCCCTAACTTGGTGAAGGAAACAGACATACAAATCCAGGAAGCACAGAGAGTTCCAAGCAAGATGAACCCCAAGAGGCCCACACCAAGACACATCATCATCAAACTGTAAAAGGTTCAAGACAAAGAGAGAATCTTAAAAGCAGCAAGAGAAAAGCAGTTAGTTACCTACAAGAAAGTTCCCATTAGACTGTCAGCTGATTTCTCAAAAGATACTTTGCAGGCCAGAAGGGAGTGGCAAAAAATATTCAGAGTGATAAAAAGCAAGAACCTACAACCAAGATTACTCTATCCTGCAAAGCTGTCATTTAGAATCGATGAACATATAAAGAGTTTTCCAGACAAGGAAAAGCTAAAGGAGTTCATCACCACCAAACCGTTATTATATGAAATGATGAAGGGTCTTCTTTAAGAAAAAGATAAAAAATATGAACAAACAAAATGGCAATGAATAATTGCTATCAACAATTGAATCTACAAACAAAATGAACAAGCAAAACAGAAACATTCTCATAGATACAGAGAACATTTTGTTAGTTGCCAGATGGGAGGGGGGATGGGGAAATGGGTGAAAAAGGTAAAGGGATTAAGAAATACAAATTGGTTGCTAGACTGACAAACCTCAAAGGGAAGGGGGGTTGGTGGTGGGAAGAAATAAACCGAAGAACTTACATGCACATAGGCATAACCAATGGACACAGACAACCATGTGGGGAAAGGCAGGAGGGGGGCGGGAATGGGGAGGAAGAGTCAATGGGGGAAAAATGAGGAACACCTGTAATACATTCAATAATAAAGATGAAAAAAAATATTTGTGGGGTAAATAAATAATAAAAGAAACAAATTCAAAAGAAAATCTACCACTAGAACGAGTCAGTATCCAGATACCTAAATACTACGCACTAAATTAAGATCATAACCAAAACTCATTATTAACATAACGAGTTAATAATGTTAATAATTATAATCATTATTATAATGAGTTAATAATGTGTCTAAGGGACACATACAAACTTAACTTTTATTTATCAATTTTTCTAAATTGAAGTAAATTTAATTCATTACATTATAGAGGTATTAAATTTTAATATTCTGTGAGGATTACCATGAAATATTCTCTGACTTCAATATATACATTTTAGTTTCAAACTGTTAATTGTAAATCTGTATGACCTTTATGTCAGTTGAGTCTCTCAGTCCGTTGGGATATCTGGTCAATTGGAACCAATACTATATTCCCGCTGCAAATCCTGGGTGAAGGGGAGAATTGTTGCTATTGTTTTGTGCTTTGTTGTCATTCCCTTGTGTGCACATGGCATTAACTCAAGTATTGCACTACTTTATCTCTTCTTCTTCCACTAAAGAAGCAATATAAGATTTTCAAGGAGCAGAGATTTTGCTGAGTAATTACATTACACACAATAAATAGCAAACTTCAATTGACCATGTTTGTTCTCAAACATTTCTAGAACCATTCATACCACTGAAAGTTTCTAATTTCCCATTTTACACCACAGAAATCAGCCCTCCACTTTTTCACTGCACCTCTCATTTTGTTCTCTGGCCTTCTCTTTTCTTCTTCTTCTTTTATTTTTTGCTTGCAAGAGTAGGAAAAAAATGTCCTCCCATTTTTGTCCTCTCTTTTTCTCCTACAAAGTAGTGAGTCTTCTGTTTTACTGCTTTGGCTTCTGCAGAATATTACTTTTAGCTCAAATAGCTTAAAAGGTCTTTTCCTTAACAGTGACAATTTCTTCTTAGTAAAGATTTGGTTGGCAAATGTTAGGATTAGATAAGTGTTCTCCCTCCTGTATATATATTAATAATTATATAACACAGAGTTACTTACAAATCTGTTTCATTTTCTTGAGGAAAATGTTGGAAAAATCATGACATGGGTAAAAGATATGCCAGGTGCTATCCACAAGTGGCCTGTAAAACAGGATGTTTGGAAAGAATTTTTCACATCACTGGGATCAAAGTCAGGAATTCACAGAATTCATTCACCCATGACTCAGTAATCCAACGTAAGGCAAAGGAGACACCTTCAGGTAATTCTAGAAGCTCGAAGGAGACTCCTGTCCTGGCAAGAAGCACTACACAGGGTGTGCCAGTATGAACAAGAGAATAGTGAAGACTCTCAAATAGCTCAGCCACCCTCCCGTAGGCTGTGTTCCTCCAGATCATGTCCTGAGTACTTGCACACCCAGAGCCTGTGCATATTTAACTGTCTCTTATACTCTGTAAGACACCCCTAGCGCCATTACCTCCTTGTGTGTAGGCAGAGATCAAAAATTATCTGGGGGATTCATGAAGGAATAAATAGAGCAATTTAATTCGATTTAAACTATAGATTGACACGAGATTTTAAAAAATTAAATTAACACAGTTAATAAGCTCTTTGTTACTATAGTAAAGTGATGCTTATCTTAAGAGAATCATGTTGGTTTTTTTTTAGAAAACTTACCTTGAAACTAATAAAAATTAGGTGCAATTTTTATAAGAAAGAGTATAAGTGATTTCAATATTAACATTTACTGATTGAAATGCTTTTATAAATTTAAATTTTTTTTTCTTTTTTCTTTATTGACTTTAGAGAAAGAGGAAGGGAGAGGGCGAGAGAGAGAGAGAGAACATTGATTGGCCACCTCCTGTATCTCCCCAGTGGGGATTCAGCCCACATCCTGACCAGGAATCGAACCAGTAACTTTTTGGTACATGGGTCAACGCTCAACCACTGAGCCACACTGGCCAGGGAAAATGCTGTTACAAATTTTTAAAAGAGGCAGGATCCTGCCTGACTCGTGTGGCTTAGTGGATTGACACTCCATGGACTGAGAGATACCGGTCCAATTCCTGGTCAGGACACATGCCTGGTAGATCCTACAACAAAGATTTGAGTGCAAGTAGTTTATTGGAAGGTGATCCCAGGTAGCACGTGTAGGGTAGTGGGAAAATGAGACAGAGAGGGAAAGAAAATTAGCTAAGAAATTTAATACTGTGGTCAACTGGAGGCTGGTTTTACACATGCCTGGGTTTCGAGCTTGATCCTCAGTGAGAAGTGGGCAGGAGGCAGCCGATCGATGTTTCCCTCTCACATCGATGTTTCTATTTTTCTCTCCCTTCCTTTCTTTCTAAAAAATCAATAAAAAACATTTAAAAAAATAAATAAATAACAGAGGCAGGATCCTGTTACCTAGTGCAAATTGTTGGGCCATCAGTTTTCATCACGCTGAAATTTAGTAAGAGTGTAGAATTTTTGTCATCAAGAGGCTCTGAGGCCAAATTACATGTCACTTTACAAGAATTGTATTCTCACTGTGACTTGAAAATAGTTCTTAGAGGGGACACTGAACTCCAACATTTTTTAGATACAAAGTGTTAACTATAAGTCAGAGGAAACTGACCTTTGTTTCTAGGTTCTGAGTTACGTGGGAATGGACAATTGTGAAGAGAAAATACCATGATTTCATGTGCACAAAGCTGAGTCTATATTTGGAGAGAAAATAATTTTATCTTCAAAATAGATTATACAGAGTTCAGAGTGTTACCCCAGCCACATTTATCGACATGTTATTTTTTCCTTCAAATTATGTCGACATCATTACAACTTTCATATGTTAGTGTGGTTATTCCTAGGTATTGTTTTATTGCTTTTCCAGTGCCAAGATGAGTGAGATGCCACCCTGTGGATTTATAGGAGGTGAAGGGCTCTTGAAATACTTTTGGGCTTTTTCACTATACACTAATTTGAGAATGAAATGACCTAACATTATTTTCTTCTTTCCATGTTACAATGGCAATTAACACCAACCAACCAAACCCACAAATTCTTATAATATTGCACCCCATATCTCTCAAGTGTCAGTGATATTATATAAGTCTGTGCATTGCCTGCCACCTGTATGTCTTCTCAGTTCACCACAGGTGAAGGGAGGTCTTCGTGATGCTACAGCAGCCCAGGGGTTATCATCTGCCACCAGCAGTGGGACCCTATTGGCATTTAAGCTGGTGAGTGATCCAATTCCATGATCATATCTCCAGATTTACTTTTGGTACTGTTTTCATTTCACTTCTTCCTACCCAGGTAGATTCTACAACAAAGATTTGAGTGCAAGTAGTTTATTTGAAGGTGATCCCAGGTAGCACGTGTAGGGTAGTGGGAAAATGAGACAGAGAGGGAAAGAAAATTAGCTAAGAAATTTAATACTGTGGTCAACTGGAGGCTGGTTTTACACAGAGTGATGAACTCACACTCCAAACTATTCACTGGAAATCTGAGGGGCAGTCTATTTATCTACAAATTCCCACCAGTCATTGTTCAAAGGATGTTATGAGGTACTAGAAGACAGGAAGTCATTACCTGGCATTCCAGTCTGTGTGGCAAAGTGGAAAAACCAGAAAAACTCCTCTGGCAAAGAAATGCATGTACATGTTGGGGTGTGTGTGTGTTGGGGGCAGTGAACTTCCCACAACCCTTCTAAATTTTTCTGGCTGATCTAATAATCAAATTGACATGAGACAGATTAGCAAGAGAAAAATAAATTAAAGCTTAATAGCATGTATACCTCCTGTATACACGAGAGAGACCCAGGAACACTGAATGACTCTCCAAAATGGCTAAAGCTACCATCTTGAACGCCATCTTCAGCTAAAGACAAAAGATAATGTTGTGGGATGGGGGGGGGTCAGTTATGGGAAGTTTTCAGACAAAGCACAGTAAATAAGAGTAGGGTAATTCTGCAGATTTAAGCCTCTGTCTTTTCCAGTAAAAAAAGTTTCTAGAAATTTAGAGTCATTCTTCTCTTCCTGGTACAGTGAATGAGACACCCTTATCTGTGGAAATTTCCCTTATACATGTAAATATCTTTGACAAAGGCTAACTCCTACTTGGTTTTCAGAGCATCTCTCAGGTCTGCTGTTTCTTACAAATAACCAGCCAAAAACAATCCTCATGCCAAACAGACATATTTTGGGGTGACAAATTTTGCAACCTTACATGCACATGATGGCGATTAGAGGTAGGACTTATATGTTATGACCGTTCTAGGAGCAAATTTGAGAGGCAGCGAATAAATGCACTCCTTGACTTACATACGCCAGAATATCAAAAGCAAGTGGGTAGAAGGCTGAGACTCTAAAAGGACTGTTTGATACAGGGTTGAGTTGTAACTGATATGGAGGACCCATTTCGTGGTGTAGGAGGTATAACAGAGAACATATGACAAGAGTTCCCACTGTCCTACTATATACCTTTTCACCCAAAAGCTGCCAGGCTGATACAATTCTGGAGTGGCCTCTTAAATGCCCAGCTGAAGCTTCAGCCTGAGGATGACACCCGGAGTGGTTGGGGTTGAGTGCTGTTTTTCAAGATGCAGCTTGTCGATGTATGAAATGTCCAAACCTGTAGAGAATTTTCATAAGCTTATTTGAGCCCAAACTGACAATGACCATGAAACAAATGCTCACAAGAATAACAGTTTCACAGCATCTTTTATGCATTTGGAATTAAGGTGGGAACTAAGTGCCCGGCCCGTGTGGTTCTGTGGTTGAGCGTTGACCCATGCACCAAGAGGTTGCAGGTTCGATTCTCGGTCAGGGAACATGCCCAGGTTGTGGGCCAAAACTCCAGTGTGGGGCATGTGGGAGGCAGCCAGTCAATGTTCTCTCTCTTCCTTCCTCTCTCTCTAAAATCAATAAAGAAAAAAAAAATATTTTTGAAAAGGAGGGAACCAAGGAAGAGTACATGGAAGTGGGAGAGAAACCAAGGTGGGGATTGGATTACAGGATAGTTAAGATTATGTGCTCTCTTGAGGGTGGTTATTTCACACATCTGTTGACCTAGATCAGCGATTTTCAACCTTTTTCACCTCATGGCACACATAAACAAATTACTAAAATTCTGTAGAATGCCAAAAAAATATGTTTTTTTGCCAATCTTGTTACCAGCGAGACAACAAGACCTTGGTTCTTGTCTTCTTGAAGGAAAGATCTCAATCAAGACACACTGTAGAAAAGCAAGCAAGAGTTTATCGACTGCAGCAAAAACACACGTAGGACAGTGAAACAAGGAGGGCAGAGAGGAAGCAACGGGAGAGCCCAGGCTGGGCTGCCTTGGTTCACTGGAAGTCAGGGAAAATGGGGCCTTGGAGACAGCCTGTGACGAGCTGCTGCTGCCCATTTCTCTCCTGGTTGCAAGTCTCTTGGGGTCCCCTGGAGTTTAGGAGATATGTGCTTGTAGGGAAAGGAGAGAGGGAAGCAAATGGCATGGGCATGCCCCCTGGAGGGAGAGCCAGATGGGACCTTCCGCTGGGACCTTTGTTTTCAGGGGTTTTAAAGGCTGGGCATTTAGGGTAGGTCTTAGGGGAGGATCAATAGAATACTCATCAATTTTATGCTGATGTACCAAAATGAGATTTATCCTCTTAATTTGTCTATCCTTGGGTGTGGTTGGCAAATGGCACTAATTGGATTTCTGGTATCTGTCCCCCTAAGTAGAGTGATTTAAGCTATTTACCCTCTAGTTGTGGAGGAGAAGTGCTAACCATCTACTTTTAAGCGTCCTTGATTTAGGGAAGATAAGATTTACTAGGAGTCTGCAAACTGCTGTTTAATTATCTGTCTTTGTTTCTCTATTCTGTTTGTCCTAGAATTTTTCTAGCTTCTTACTATTTTATAACAATCTGACAAAAAAAAGGTATAATTTTGATTGATTTACACACAAAAAGAGAATAATAGTAATTACCTACCCCTTTTCCCTTTTCCTCCAAAGTGACTTAAAATAATTTTTCTTAAATCCTCACCCAAGGATATGTTTTTCATTGATTTTAGAGAAAGAAGAAGTGAGAGAAAGAGAAACATTGATGTGAGAGAGAAACATCAATAGGTTGCCTTCTGTACGTGCCTCAAACCTGCAACCTACATATGTGCCATGACGGGGAATAGAACCTAGAACCATTTGGTATATAGGGTGATGCTCCAACCGACTGAACCACCTGGCTAGGGCACTTCAGAGTGACTTTTTAAAAAGTCAGGTGCCTATATTTGTATATAAGGATTTCTGGTACCAAGAATTAAACAATAAAACACAACCTTATTAGGCCCTATGACCAGTAAGATGCAACTCTATTATATAACCTATGTATTTATGATTCAAGAAAGGACATTCACACCAGACAGCTATTGTAGTGTTGGCTGTTGTCATTTTTTATTTGACAATCTATGGGAAAGAGGTCAGTGCCCCTGACTAAATAGTTAGGTATTGCATGCTTTAAATTTTTTTTGACACTCCAGTTGAAAATCAATGACCTAGATGCACAAAAACAACGGACAAGCCTTACTTAAGGTAAATAAAAACCTTTCTTTTGCCTGATCTAATAATCAAATTGACATAAGAGAGATTAGCAGGAGAAAAACAAATTAAAGTTTAATAACATGTATACCTCCTGTGTACATGGAAGAGACCAGGAACACTCACAAATGGCTAAGGCTACCACCTTAAATACCATCCTCAGTAAAGATAGCAGCAGATGTTGGGGAGTGAGGTAGTCAGTTGTGGGAGGTTACCAGGAAAAGCACAGTAAACAAGAGGAAGGTGATTTTGCAGATGTAAGTTCTTGCCTTCTCCAGTGATAAGAGTTTCTGGACATAAGGTCATCTATCTCTTTCTGCTACAGGGAGGAAAACACCCTGAAGAAATTATAGGCTTGGGGTGTGACTACCTACCATGCTCTGTCCAGTTAAGAATTTATGATCAAATCACCCTATGAAGTTAATTGCCATAAAACCCCTTTTTCATCCACAAATATATACTTAAACCAAAAGCCATTATATGGTGGTATTTTCTCAAAAGCTGGAATGCATGGGGCTGGGGGCAAGGCACAGGAGTGGGGGTAGACTCTTTCATCACCACCCCTACTGACTGACTCACCTGGGAACCGTGTGCTGCACGCTCCCACACCTTTAGGTGTTGTTGGATTAGAGGTACCGGTCTGGTGAGAGATAAGGGATGAGATGATTTTTTATCAGGGACACAGTAAGTGTTGGCAACTAAACATACAGCTGTGGTTGCCACCTGGACATTTTGGATTCCTGCTACCAAAGACAAACAGGGGGGAAAAATAAAGAGTTACTATACTGGGAGGGATAATGGGACCTAATTATCATGAAGAGATAATGTTGCTGCTAGTAATAGAGGCAGGCAAGAGGATGTCTGAAATTTAGATGGTTCTATTAGCTGTCTCTTGCTGCTTTGTTATCTGCAGTGATAACTGTGAACAGACAATGAACTCTACACATTCAGTCATCACGTTATTAATGGAAAAAACTGAGCATTGTGATGCTGGGTTAATATGAAGAATTTTTAAGATACTGAGAATAAAAAAGCAGTTTCTAAATTTAGTTGAAATGTAAAGAAACTTATCATTATTTTTCGGTATCCTTTATCATTACGGAATATGATTTTTTTAAAATTAGAAAATGGGTAATGGATAATGTACAATGAAAAAGATTAACTTCTATATATAAAATCCATTTAATGCCAAAACTCCTTTGAAAAGCTGCTGTGTAGTAAAACTTCAGCTGAAAACTGAGGTTAACGTATTTGCCAGAGAACATCTATTTCAAATTTCAAAGGTTATTAAAATCAGTTGAGAAACTCTGTTTTGCCATACCCTTCCATTCCACTTCATAGCTCTCAGATCTAACCCCACAGAGCTAGACCAACCGTGCCACGCTGTTATCATGTTCAAGTCTGATGGCATATAGACAATTGAGACATTGAGACAGTTGATTATTTTTTTCTAGTGTAATTTTCGCATTTCCGATTAAACCTTTCCATGAATTTATTTATAAAGTTGTGGGACATATCAGAGATGTATGACAAAGTACCTTCAGCCTAAGTTGAAACCTCATTGAAGCCATTATTTCACATTTTCTTTTAACAAACGCGTTTAACTAATTTGCTCCTGTGAGGGAGTAATGTTTTTGAGATATTTATGTTTGTTTTCCACTGCTATGCTGACTACCTTCTGCATGAAAATACCTTCTTCATGTTTTCCACCCTGTCTGTGCCCCAGGAAGCTGAATCTGGAAGCCTTCAATGATTCCCTAGCCCACAGGCCTTGACTTCAGCCAATGGGACAAAGCCAGGAGTTTAGAGAGAGTGACAAGATGCCTTCTTTCAAATTGCCCATGGGACATCACCTCTGGTCTCCCCTGGTCTGCTGACGGACCACTTTCTCTATCGAGCTTCCTTCTCCTGGAAGAATATTCATCTGAATCAGAAATGTCTTCACTTTATACCAAAAACTGTACCCAGGAAAGCCATGACTGCCCTGTTGCATAGTCAGGTCCAGCCTGCCCAAATATAAAAGAAAGTCCAGACCTGCAGAACATTTTTGTAGGAGTTCATTAGAGTTTATCTGAGCCAAACAGAGGCTTCCGCTGGAAGCAAGAGCTCACAGGCTGAGAAAAATGCTTCTGAGGATGACAGTTTGAGGTTTCTTTTAAGGATTTGGAATTAAGAAGGGAATGTAAAGGGAACTCCTAGGGGGGAGAAAGCAAGGAGGGGATTGGATTACAGGATAGTTAATGTATATGCTCTTTTGAGGGTAGTTTCTGGGGAGGTCGGAAAAAGAGGCACAGAAACAATGGACTAAAAAAGTGTTATGCCCGGGGTGTGTCTCCCCACATGATCTGTCCAGTTAGGAATTTATGATCAGATCACCCTGTGGGTTACAGTGCCTCCTTTCTCATTCACAAAAGATGCAATAAACAAGCCAACAAACTGCTAGATAAAATATTTTCTACTTTTGAAAACAAATAGAGCTTTAAAACAAAATTCAAAATGTGAGTAAAGCAACAGAAAGGTGGATAGTGCGATTTCAAAATTAATTTTTTCATTTTTCAAAAATATTATGAGGCAAGGCAGCCTAGGCAGGAAAGGGGAATCCGCCTTGAGGCTTTAAGGTTTCTCTTTACCCAACCTGGTCCATACCTGGCATCCTCTGCCCACTTGGTAATCCCAGACCCCACTTCTTGGGCTTGTCTTTAAAAGTCTTGAAAGACATAGCTTGAGGCTGGAAGGCCAGGTTCTAACTGAACTTGTCAGAATTTTATTTGTGTTCCAATTGAGAGTGGAGATGGCAGGATTTGGTCCCCTGCCTCCAGCTTTCTTCACTCCACCTCCGACTCCTCCCTGTCCCTTCCTACCCCAATATCACTCTGCACTTGAGGGGCCTCCAGGGCCCACAGGTCACTCTCATAGCCAAGATTCACGGACATCCTAGGATCTAGGGTGGTTGACTCCCACTGCACATAGACCTGCGTGAAGACAGACTCCAGAAAAGAATCCCACAGGGCTGAAAAGAGGCCTTGGGGCTTGTGGAACAGACACTCCAGAGTCCCAGGTACCCATGGCATGGTCTAGAAGGTGGAACCCAGCCTCTGGGTGGCCACATGGCTTTGGCCCTGTGGGGAGTGACATGGAGTAGGGCAGCTCCAGCACCTGCTGGGATAGTAGCCTCTGTTGTCCAAGTCCAAGAGTCATATTGATCACAATGCTACTGGAGTGACACAATTTAGGATGTTCAACACATAAAATGGTTAACTGTGTTCAAAACAATGCTGTAAATAAAAAGCAGAATGCTGGCAAGAATATTCAGTGAATAGAAAATACGATCAGAAGCATATGACTCTGACTCTTATTGGTAATCACTCTGGTCTCAGGTAGAACATTAAGCATGTGGGTTTTGTACTGATGTCTTCACATCTCTCTGTGTCCCCTCTGCCCTCTTTCAGGATGAGGACGCTGCTCTACGCTTGGTATGGAGTTGTCCCTCTCAGAACACCCTCCTCATAAAGAGGTGATGTTAACTTTTCTTGTCCTTCTCACCCTGAGAAGCTCCCTTTGTCTTGAGGAAGGTGATGTCAGCTAGGTGAAGAGGAAAAAGCAAAGGATGAGGAGTTTCCTCAACAGAAACCTCTCAGGAGATTTCTCCTTCTAAAAGACAGTACTCAGTGGCAGAGTGCAGACTGTCATCTGTCTTCCAGTGGTGAAGATGGAGGTCTTACAATGAAGCTTGTTGGAGAGATTGTTTGGGCCAATGTATTCTATCTTTGGCTACCTCAGTTGAAATAAGAGACAATACCACAATCGCGGTTTTACAGTTTGGAAAGTATGATAAAGATATAAAGGGTGATGAAAAAAATTTTTTAGGATGAATGAGAATCTTTATTTTATTATTTTCCATAGAACATTGAGAAAGCAATTGTTTTTGGTATATTTTGTGGATGGTTATATTGCTGAACTCTCCTGTTCATTCTAAAAGTAGTTCATTTGAGTCTCTCCACCTACATTTAGGCCACAGAAAAGTTAGAGTAGATTCTAGGAGTGAAAATGTAAACACTTCATTTTAACCTAAGACCATGAGAAGTACTGCCATAAGTATAATGTTAGTGATGGAGGGGAGGATGGGAAGGCAAGATGGAAGACGTAAAAAGAATGTATGTCATTTCTATTAAATGATTAATTAAACAGAGAAAAACATCATTACAATTTCTTCAATATAAATAAAGCAACTGAAGTCTGTCTCTGTCACAAGAAAAAAAATTTTAGCAAGTATTTTTTTTCAAATTCTTTCTAGCTATGTATATCTTAAGTGTTGATTCCAGATTTTTATTTTCCTACTTTAGAATCCAGGAATGACTTTAGAGGTACAATTAATGACTCCATTCTCTTTCACTAATAGGTAAGTATAATTATGTCATGGGAAACACTACTGTATATTATTTTATACTTTATTTCTTCTATGACTTCAGTTTCATACAGAGCCTACTTTAGAAGACATTATAAGAATAAATTGTCAGGAGAAATTTAATGCAGAAATAACAATGGTATATGGTGTCCCTACTTATTCATTTATGCTTACATTACATTAGAGGTTCCACAGATAATGAGTCATCAAATCTTAGTACCCCTGTGAGGTGAACTTGGCTATTATCATTATAGCTCATTGTAATTCAGACAGATCAAGTTTCCCCTGGAGTGTTGGATGGCTCTCACAAAAAAGTGTTGGCTTTTCAATATTCTGCATCTGAGAATCACACTTCCCATTTATATAATTAGCTCATTTTTTCTAGGGATTGTCTCTCGTGAGTTACCAGCCATTATCCACTTCAGGTAGCATAGCAGAAATAGTGCTCACCTAGCTTTTACTTGAGGGATAGAAAGTAGTCAGGGGGTGGTTTGCTTTCCGATACTACCAAACAGTGCCTTACTTCTCAAAGTGCCTTACTTCCTGGGTGTCCTACACATTTAACTCCATTCTGACACTATCTACCTGGGGATAGCATCAGATCCCACAGGTTAAGGGCAGGTTAAGGGCTCAGTCCCAAAAGACTGCCCCTACTTCAGACACCGATTGCAAGTCCAGGTTGTCACCTGTACTTCTTTGACCCACTGAATAAAAACTGTGGTGCCCATGACCTCTTCCTTAGATTTAATAATGGCTCACCGAGCTCATTTACTTTCATTTTCCAGTGTATTACAGAGGATATTACAAAGGATACAGATGAGCAGCCTGTTAAATTGGTACGTCGGGTGAGGTCCAGAAGGTCCTCAGTGCAGGAGTGTCTGTGCCACGGAGCTGAAGTTTACACCCTTCCAGCACGTAGATACATTCATCTACCTGGAAGATCTCCAAACCCCGTGTTTTTGGGTTTGGGGGCTTCATTACATAGACATGATTGATTAAATCTTCGGCCACTGGTGATTCAACTCAATCTCCAGCCCCTCCTCCCTCAAAGGTCTCAGGAATGGGGTTGAAATCCTTGGCCACTGGTGTCCCGATCATGTTCCAGTGGTAATTCCCATCTCTTTCCTTTGCTAAATGGCAGTATTATTGCAGCCATCCTGTATGTTGCTTGTGTTGGGAGAAAATCCTTGTTCATTTTAGCATATAGGTCATCAGAGAATGAGAAGCTGTCTCTGGACATGATGGAAAAGACTCCTCACCCTCTAAAGATTCTAGACTCCCAACTGTATGCTGGAGCTGAATGAGGATTTGGAGCTGTCTGGGGTTTATTTAGTTTTATTCTCTTTTCTTTGACTAACTCATAATATTTGTAATCCTTTTGCGACCTCACACACTTTTTGACACGTAGTGCTTCCTTGTGACTCTACGTGAGTTTTGTCCTCCCAGGGTTTCTTTCTCACCAGCCTAGTCATGTATGTAAAAACATTTTGTAGTGTTTTTATTTTTATTTGTTTATTTTTCCTTTTTCTGCAACTTTTCCAGAAGTACTGCAATACTGGTGGATGGAGCAAGCTCCCATTCCATCTCCCTGCTCTGAAAACCCATTTAATATAATGTCCTCAGATAGAGGGTGTAGCTGACATTAAACTGATCAGAATAGACACTACACTTGATCTTAGCCAAAAAGCCGAAAAGCGATTTTTTTTTTTTTGTAGTGTTTTAGGATTTCTGTTCTGGGAAGGTCTCTCTAGACACCTAACTCATGATCACGTTGGAAATAGAAGGCCTGATTTTTGAAATCTATTTTTAATAATCTCTGCTTTATTATTGTGGTCTTTGCTCTATCATCCTAGATTCTTTCTCATTTTATTTCCTATGGGGCTATTTTGTTACTGTTTTTAGATAATAGTTTTGTGAGTTGAAAACACAGATGATTTATTGTCAGTCTTTTTTGTTTTCTAATACATGGATTTTAGGATATAATTTTTCCTGTCACTTTGGATATATCTGAAAGATTTTAAAATGTAATGCCAGTTCAGTTCTAAGTATCTTCTATTTTATTTTCTATTTGACTTGTTTTACACTTTTTAATTTTCCAGCTTTATACAATTTTATTATTATTATTTTTATTGATTCCTAGTTGTATTGCATTCTGGGTGAGTGAATTATCCATGGTCTGCCCATGTAGCAATGTTATGACAAAATTTTATGTGTTTGAAAAGGATGTAGTTTCTGGTTTAGAGTACTTATCTTTATTTTTTACCTAAACCTTTAATAGCTTTAATTTTCAGTTCCAAGGAAAGAAATATAGTCTCCCATTAACATTGCCTACTTGTCACCTGGCTGGTGTGGCTCAGTGGATTGAGCATCATCCCATGGACTGAGAGGTCCCGATGTGATTCCTGGTCAGGGCACACGCCTGGGTTTCGGGCTCGATCCTCAGTAGGCGGCATGCAGTAGGCAGGTGATCGATGTTTCTCTCTCTCTCAAAAAAAGAAAACAAAACATTGCCTACTTGTCAATTTGTTTATGTCCAATATCACCTTGTTTTCTATGTTTTGGATTCTTTAGTTTGGCACAACTCCCACTGTTTTCTCTTAAGAAGATCACATGTAAGTTTCCCTTGGGCAACCCATCTCCTGCTTCCGTTTCCCCCTTCCAGGCCCATCTTTTAGAACAGTACCACCGCATAGACTATATGCTCCCTTTAACGTAACCTCTTTCTCTTCAATGTTTTGTTTCTAATTCACAGAGCTTTCTTCAGTTACTGATCAATTGTAAGTTCATGTTTTCTTTAAAAATATAATTTGGGTTAGGAAGATATACTGCAGTATTTGTGTTCAAATTACCAACTTAAAATTTGAAATCCATACCTTTATATTTACTCATATAAATATTTCAGAGAAAATTCTGAAAGCGGAATTGTTGAGTCCAGGTAACTGTACATTTTAAATCGAAAGGTAATGAAAAATTGCTCCTCAGTGAGGCCACGTTCAGGCTTCTGCTGAGTGTGCCCAGAAGACACTGTTTCCACACTTCTGCTGCCAGTGGTCAGTATAAAACTCTGCACTGTTTTCCAGTCTGAATGGAACAAGATCGCATTTTATTTGCGTTTCTTTATTCGTGAGTTCAAGTGTAAATGTCAACCCCCTTTGATTAGTATTGATTTCTAAAATAAATGAATTTGAATTACAAAGGATGGGCTTGCATTAGCCTCATCTTTTTTAAAATTTAATCATGAGATCATAAATTTATGAGTAGGCTGAAAGTCAGGCCCAAATAATCAGATCGTTACATTACCTATGACATTAAATAGAATATAATGTTCATAGAAAGAGTGAAGACATGGTTACTAGGCTGCTGTTGGGTTCCATCTTTTCAGCCACAAAGTAACAGCCTTGAAAAATAAATACAGGTGAATACATCGGTTATTTGCACTAGCGTTCCAATTAATTCTGGATATAGCCAGGTGGCCACGCTAAATATCTGCAGCTTAACTGGAATCCTATTAGAGTGAACTGTCCCAAACTTTAAATGGGTAGTTTGTAAAGCAATTCAGAGTGCAGCTTGCTGCCAGGATTTGGTCGACAGCTCTAGTTAAACTAAATAAAAATGCTTACCGCTGAGAGCAAGTGTCCTTGAGTACTGTATTTTTACAATTGGAAGGTAGAAAGAAGATTTGAATAAAGCTACCTGTGTTAAAAATCATGTTGTTTCAAAAGGCATGTTGTGACTCATTCTATATATCATTTTGACCTAGGTTTGGTAGGTAAGGCAGTTGTCCTCAGAATTAAGAACATATATACCATCATATGCTGCTTGTTAACAGGAATATATTCTGAGAAATGCATCATTAGGTGATTTCATCATTGTGCGAACATCACAGAGTGTACTTACACAGACCTAGATGGTATAAAGTCTACTACACACCTAGGTTTACATGGCATACTACCCTTGCATATGTGGTCCTTCACTATTGGAATGTTGTTATGGGGCACATGGCTATATGTTTCTTTACCTTCGATAAATCATAAAATGATAAAAGCAAACCTAAGTTAAAGCCCAGATTTGATTTAAACGAAGATATTAATACTGCAGTCTATTCTAATACAACTTAGGAAATCTGCCACATACTCCTGACAGTTATTAGGATTAACAAAGAGAAATTATTTTATTCATCATCTCTTTAAAGTACAGGGTTTTCCAACTTTTCCCTTCCATGGCATTCACAGAAAATACTTGTTCAGCCAATTAGGACAAACCAACGAGGATGACCCTGTATCCCTCTCCCAGCCCCCCAAATGCTGTAGTTGTACTCCAACCGCTCCCCCCCCTCCCCCCCATAGAATGAGATGGACACTGAAGTCAGAGGAGGGTAACGTGCCCAAGAGATAATGGTGGGTGCCCACTTTATTCAAAGCCACTAAACTGTCTTTTTTTCCCCCTGAGGTTGGGACTGTACCCCTTTCCTCTTTGTACCCCCTATAGGACCAACTACAGTGCCTAATATTTACAGGTAACTCTGAAAATATTGTGGGTTCCAGACCATTGCAATAAAATAAATATCACAATAAAGTCATACAAATTATTTGATTACCCAGTGTATATAAAAGCTATGTTTACCCTGGATTGTAATCTATTGTGTGCGATAACATTGTCTAAAAAAAAAACAATGTACTTCACACACCTTAATTAAAAAAATACTTTGTTACTAAAAAAAATCGCTGAACAATATTTTCATATTGGCTATTATAAATTAAAGTCCTTGACTATATTAAAACATTTAAAAATTCTTTATAAAAATCAAAATGGTATTTGAATATTTTCTTTCACTGATGGATATTTGATGGATAAGTAATTGAGTGCTGAAGCAGTCAACAGACAAGCATCTCTGCTGTCATGTTTACTACATTCTGGTATAATTATACAGAACTAGACAAATAAGTAGATATGTGTAATATTTACATAGTGGTAGGTGCTATGGCAAAATAAAAGGCATGAAAAGAAGAATGTAAATTTTATGATGTTGGTAGGGTGGGCTGAAAGCATGCCTGTGTTTTTGTTTTGTTTTTCTAACCAGGGACAGGCTTATAGAATAGTCAGCTAGTATTACAGGAAGAAAAGATATTGGTTTAAGAAGGTGTTGCTTTTAAAGTAAGTGTAATAAATAACGTGAATAACCAAATAATGTAATTTTAGGAAATTCCATATTGCTTAACTTAAAAAAAACCACTATAGTTATCTGGTAAGGGCACAATTAAAAGTTACATATAAAGAAGTAAGGGTGTAGGTTTAAAAAGTAACTTTTGGGATAAAAGACTTTTTACTCAAAGTACACAATTTCAGATACAAAGTTTACATTCAAGTAAATATCTAAAAAGGTTGACTTTAACCTTATTCTTAAATTTACATAAATTCTACTGATGTCTTCATTTGTATTTATTTATTGGAGAAATAACTATTCAAAAGTTATCAACAAGGTAGAAAAGTTAGTTTTGCTTGGATAGTGTATCCTTTCAAATTTAAGAATTAAATATCTGAAGCAGAATTGGAATCAGAATTCTTTGTAGTTTAAGTTTCTTTTGGATAATTTTTAAAAATGCTATTATCAACATATTCTAGCCATGAATCTAGAGTTAATACAATAGACATAAATGTTGGAATCTCTATTATAAACTCGCTTTAAGATGATACACATTGCCCAGAGTCTCAAATGTTTTTTAAAAGATCTTTTGAAGACTAATCATTTGAAATATATGTAAGTCTCTAATTAAAAAATTCAAACTTACATTTATTTTCCCCTACATTGTCATTTTCAAAGCTATTTATGAAATATAAACTTGCCTGGCCATTATGGCTCAGAGGTTGAGCATCAATCTCTACACCAGGAGGTTGCTGGTTCGATCCCCGGTCAGGGCACATGCCCAGGTTGTGGTCAATCCCCAGTGGGGGGCATGCAGGAGGCGGCCGATGAATGTTTCTCTCTCACTGATGTTTCTCTCTCTCTCCCTCTCTCTTCTTCTCTAAAATCAATAAGAAAAAATATTTTTAAAAAAATAAATATAAATTTAAAATGTAAGTTTAAGCTTATATTTGCCTGGGAATAAAATATGTTTCAGGCCCTGGCCGGTTTGGCTCAGCGGTTAGAGTGTCGGCCTGCGGTCCAGAGAGACCCGGGTTCGGTTCCCGCTAAGGGCACATACCTCAGTTGCAGTTTGTCCCCGGCCCTGGTTGGTCGTGTGGGTGGCAGCCACTTGATGTGTCCCTTTCACGTCGATGTTTCTCTCTCTTTCCCTCTCTTCCCCTCTCTCTCTCCCTCCCACTCTATCTGAACAAAAAATGGGAAAATGTCCTCGGGTGAGGATAAAAAAAAAAAATATATATGTTTCAGTAATTAAACCAGGATTTTTTTCTTTTTTGTCACAACTTCAGATCATGCCTACTTGATATAAGATTTTTAAAACTATAGTTAAAACACTAACTCCAAGCTGGCACTATGTTTTTTAGTTCAAGACAAAAAGTTGAGTTAAAAAACAAAACAAAAATCTTTGTGATTGGGCATTTCTTTAAAAAGTACACATCTGGGGGAAAATGTCACCAAATGTTTAATAAGTTTGGAGGGAAGGAGGGGTAGGTCACTTCAGCTGAGCATTGAAAGAGATAAGATCAGGGGATTAAAGATATAGCCAAATACTTTATAAGGAAAAGGATTTCAAGTCTGAGACAGATTCCAGGGATGTTACAGAGGTTGAACAGATTAGAAACTAAGTGGATGAAAGAAAAAAAAAAATCAAAGATGATGTTAATGTGGGATTTGGGTAAAGGTAATAAGGACGTAAGAACTTTAAAGGATTTTCAATATCTACACTGATTTATTTATGTAAAGAGAATTTCAAAAGCATAACCAAGATACTTGACTGATACAACTTTTATTTTTCATGCTAAAATTTTTACAAATTTTTATTGTGTCATATACAGTTACAAGAGTTAACAGTTACAAGTGAATTAAAAAAAATAGCATTTGGGGGCACTTCTATTCATTTTACTATCATAAGCTTGTTTTTGTTACATGAACAGTAACAATAGTTATAATTACAGAACTACTCGACTTGGAAATTCAATAAGTGTGTCATGATGGAGGCTAATGCATAATACAAAAAGTAAGTGCCCTATAAATATAGTCTCATATTCTATATTATTCTTCATTCCACAATGAGAATCATGGGTTAGCATCTACCCAGTAATGACGTCATTCAAATATTTGACCAAGGAGGTCAAGTCAGTAAGCATTTTAAATTACTTTCCAAAATCTTACTTTAGTTCTATAAGAAAATATAAGACACAATACACGAGGCATGGCTTACTGATATTTTATGCCTAAAACAAACCATTACATAATGAAATTATGCATGTTTTGCAACTTGGCATATGTTCCATGTCACACAATAATTAAAAAATAAATCGTACTTAACCAGCACTTAGAATCACCCAACTATGCTGATAGGGCATCTCCCAGACTTCTAGGTTCTAAAATTCTGGGGTAAGTGAAACAATTTGAACTGTAACAGTCTACATGGTAGTAATATTACCTCTTGGCCATTGGCCCAATACTAATCCTTTTTGTTTTTTAGTATACAAAATATGCTGAAAACATTTCTCTTAAACACATTTCATTTAATGTAATTAAACAGAAGGCAACGATTTCCTTCTAGAAGAGTTAGATTTAGCTATGAAAAACTTGACATGTTTGTTAAATTAATTTATGAAATATTTTTAGGATCAATACAGACCATAGTATATTTTTAAAATTTAGAACCTGTGCTAAACACATGTAAAAAGAACTATAAACATAACCAATCATACTAGTAATTTAAAAAAAATTAAAATCACTATTCTTCCCCCGATAGTAATTTTATAAATATATCACTTGCTTTCATCCAAATTAAGGGTAAATTTCAAAAATCCACTGTGAAACCTACATTCTGACTAAGCACAAAAATACACAATTAGTTCTCATCAGAAATTTCAGCTGACAAATGAAAATTTTTACTTTGAAATAAGAGGATCTGGGATATAGAAGTGAAAATTTTGCTTGAAGCATATTGTAAAGATATTTTGTTTTCATGTAAAAATAAATGTTTTAAAGAAATAATGTTTAACAGTCTTCTCAAACACATTTTTCCTTAAAATAGTTTAACATTTTATTTAAAATATTTTACAAAATAAATCTAATTCATTATTCTTAGATGTATCTGAGCCAAGTATGTGCTGCTTCCAAGATGTTATGAGCTAAATATCATGGCATTATGGGAACAACTTTTGGCTTGCAACTTCAGTAACTTGAAAATCAATTTATACTGCTTATCATGTATTTGTAAATTTAAAAGTTTTCATCTTTAAAAAATAATAAAACCCTAACAGATAAGTATGAATATTTTGAAAACTAAGGATAAATATTTATATTAGACCAAAGATCTACAATATAACAAAGTATCCTAATACAACTATTTTTTAAAATAGTTGATCCTTGAACAACACCAGTTTGAACTGCAGAGGCCAATTTATACCTGAATTGAACAGCACAGTTTAAACCCACATTGTTCAAGGGTCAACTCTGTGGCTGGAAATCCCTGTAGGCAGATGATTGTATTTATATGCTGATTATTGACTGTGTTCAAGAATCAACTGTACTACCAAATACCTCAAAGTTTTATATATTAAGTGCAACAAACAATATAAATAAAACACTTTCAAAGACTGGAAAGAAAATATGCTAATTGTAAGAGCAATAATGCTTGAGTCACACAGACTTGTGAATCTTGAATTTGCCACTTACAATCTTAACCATATTTCTTAACTTCCCTAAAACTCAATTTTCTCAGATATAAAATGGGTGGCAACAACGGTATCCACCTTAGAGGGCTCTTCTGAAGAGTAATATAACGCCCGCCAAAGATTAATACAGTGTGTGACAGACACAGTAACTGATAAATGTTAGCTATGCCAAGCAGTGACTTAATTTTGAGGTTAAGAACTTCACAAATTATTTTCTTAAGTAAGATGTAATCATTATATAAAGAATTATTTTAAAAAGTAAAAAAATAGCATGGGAGAAAGTTGGGGACATGCCCTCCAAAGAAACATCCAGAATTATATTGCAATAATGATACGGCTAAGAATGACAAAGGATTCGTTAGACTAACCTTTGAAGTCTCCTCGGTTACTTTCATTTTTGTTGTTTTGGCAGTTACTTCCTATATATGTTAACACTGCACTGTGTCATCTCCAAACTACAATTCAGAAGATCTGAAGTGAACTTTATTTTCTTGTTATGAATTTTTAGAGAAAATAATGACCTCATTGGCCTAAACAACCAAAAAAGGCATAGAAAAACTATACATAAATAAAAAGTCATTTACATGTTATGCACTGTATAATAAAGTAACCATTTTAGCAATTTCAATTTATCTGGTAGCTAGTATTTTCATACTGTTTATATTTCACATCTCAAAAAATCTCTATTATTTATAGTCTACTCTGACAACATATCATTCATATCTTTATTGGAATGATCAAGGAGTACTAAATTTTACAGAAATATTAAGCTATAGATTATGCTCCAAAATATTTTACTGGTGTTCATTTCCCATTTAAAATATTTCGGGTACTAACTTAATCATAATCCATCAATAAATTTTGACTGTCAACTATTAAATATGTGAACAATTTCTTATCAGATTACCCTGAGTCAACAGAGCTTTCCAGTGGATATTTTAAATGATAGAGCACAGATATTGGAGACAAAAGAAACTAGGTCTGAGCCAGTCAAACCACTTACTAAATATGTGAACTTCAGCAGGTCCCTCAAGTTCCCCATGCCTCTCCTTTCTGTTCCAAAAGACGAGGATCCTACCACCCTCTTTTGTCTAACTCACAGGGCTATGGAAATCATATATGAAAAACATATGAAACTGCTATATACATGTAATATCAACCACACACAAGAGACTTGTTATAGTATTATACTTGGTTAGAATGACCAGGCTATTAAAAGTGTAATTTAAGAGAAAATTATCCTAGAAAGTATAGGAAAAATTTTGTAATATCTTTACCATGTCCTTTGGATACGGTCTGAGAGCAGTTTTAAAAAATGCATGTATACCTATCCTACTACCATGTAAGAAACTGCATTGAACAATGACCTAAGAAAAGATAAGCCTCATTCATTCTTTCCATATTTTTTGTTTTGGAGTGGCTATAATTCGGCTTTACCTGAATGTGTTTCTGTAGTTTTATTAATTTACAGCCCGCTCTGTTTTAGGCTTATTCTAGCTTCTATGCACCAAGAGGTCACCGGTTCCTTACTTGGTCAGGACACAGGTCCATGCTGAGGGCTCCATCCAGTGAAGGGGGAGGGTGCAGGAGGCAGTCAATGTTTCTCTCTCTCCCTCTCCTTTCTTCTCTCTCTAAAAATCAATAAAATTAAAAAAAAAGTTCCCTCACTTTCATGCCTCTTCAGTAGATACTATGAATCCACTCTAAATAATTAAAGAATATTGGAACCACAAATCAACAGAAAAATCTGTTTAATTTACACTGTAATTTTCCAAGGTTAAAAGATACAAAGCAAGAAAATAAATCAGGATTGGTTTTTGTAGAAGACATATCTGAATGATGATTCTGAAGAAATGAACGTGATTTTGAAGGAAACAGGACATGAGGACAAAGTGAGAAAAAAACAAAAAATAGTAAGATCTTGTAAAACATTTTTTGGTTTTACGTAGTCACTGAAATGCTATTATCTCTAGGTCACTAGCTACATGAGAAATTAGATGGGTGATGGATCAGGTCTATAGACACAGATTTGGAAGCCCTGATATAGATGATTGTTGAAGTCACAGAAATAGAAATGATATGGCAAAAGAGGGTCTAGATAATACTCACTAAAAGATGTTAAAAGATAGAGAATGAGGGAAAATGAAATGACAGTGATTTGAAAAACACAAATAGAATCAATATGTTAGAGAAGTATACAGTTTCAAGAATGGGAGTAGTCAAAAAAGAATTTAAAAATTTAAAATAAAGATTAGCTTTGATTAGAAGTCCATAATAAATGTAAAGGGGTGATTTTAGTTTAGCAATAAGAATGGATGAGTTAGCAATAAATTAATGGAAGACAAAGTAGTTAAAAAAAATGTCAGTGCATTCCACCTATTTAAAATGTTCACTCAGGAAAGAGGGCAGAAAAGAGGGCTTAATAATTAAATAATTATTAATAATTTAGTAATTATTAATAATTCAATAATTATTAATCTAAATAATTAAGTATAGCATATGTTTTAGAGTTGAGAGTCAGACTGGTAAATAGGCATGTTTCAGACCTAAGTTAGGCACTTTGGGGGAGGGGGCGGGGGAACCTGATTTCTGTTAGTAGGGAACAGAAAGAAATCAATCTCAAATTCCTCCCAACCTTTTTTTTTTGTTTTTGGTATCATAGTCCCTATACTCAGTGGTATGTATTTAAAAGGTACTTAGCCTGGCAGGTGTGGCTCAAGCTTTGTCCCATATGCACCAAGAGGTCTGGGTCCGGGCACATGCCCGGGGTTGTGGGCTCTATCCCCAGTAGGGGGCGTGAAGGAGGCTGCTGATTGATGTTTATCCTTCATGGATGTTTCCATCTCTCCCTTTCCCTTCTTCTCTAAAAAAAGTCAATAAAAACATATTTTTAATAAAGGTACTTAGACCATGGTAAGTAAACAAGGCAGAGAGTCCAATTGGTAAATGGAATGGCAAGTTTAAAACAACAGTCTGTCAATAATTTAAACTTGAAAACAATTTTAAATAAAATCCAAAGCAAAAGTAGAAAATTTAAAAAATATAACTACTAGGGGCATGATATCCATGTGATGTACAACGTGATTAAATTTTTAAAAGCATAATATAGATTTTATTTAGATACAGCCACCATCATTTAATGACAAGCTTTCTTAAAATAATTTCAACCAAAGAAATAATTTCCACCTCTAAAGCATTCATAAAATTGATGAGTTGGGTGCCTAATAGTTGTGAAAAGTGTGTTCACAATTTTTAGTATGAAAAACAATATTAAAAAAGTGGAGCATCAAAATATTTTATTTCAAATCTACTTTATGCCTGATCTAATATGTAAATGGGAACATATTCACATTCTATAGGTTTCTGAATTTCATTTCCTATTTTGTTTTATGAGCAACTTACTTTATTTTGAATCTGTATCACTTTATTTGACATTTATTAAAGCTGTATAAAAGCCATGCATAGTTTATTTACAATACTGTACATTAACTATGTTTGAAGATTATACAAAAATTTCATAAAACTATAATTAAAATGGAAAGACATGTGAAACACGTTTAGAGACTTTAAAAATTTTAGGTACAGAATTTTGCAGATTATTTTGGTCTATTTATAAGTGTTATTCAAGCATGGGCTTGAAATAAGATGGACAAAAAATGCAAATGTGTAGAATTTCAGTAAATAAAAACTAACCATGTTTATCTAAAGGATAATACCACACTGGGGTTGAAATACTTCCTTGTAGCAATGGGAATTTATAAAACAGGAAAAAGAGGTTATTCCTTAAAAGTCTAGAATAGGCTATCAGTGATAAGTCTATATAAAAACTTTCAGCAATAATATTTCTGGAACTTTGTTCATCAGCAAACTTACGTTTTCACTCATTATTTGGGGTGTGAATTGTAAGTGTTTATTGTCCTGGAGGGAAAGTCTCAGTTTCCCCCTTTCAAGAGTGGGGATAGAGGGTGGGGGAAGAAGAAAACCAATCAGTAAATTTAGATTCAAACAAAGATCCTGGTACAAATATCACGAACTCAGAGTGGAGAGCTGCAGAAACTTGCATGTCCACACACTTTTAGCCGCATTCTTAAAATAGAGTGTAAACTTTAGGTCTGTTCAATTTAAGATTTCCTATCAGGAAGTACCTCATCCTTCAGAGTTTAAAAAGTATCATTAGGTATTTCTTCTCCAGCTGTGTCTCTTTCAGATGTTCACTGTTGTGGCTGAAGTACATTCAGATATTCAGACTGCCCCAGCTGATAAGTTGTATTCCTTCCACAATCAACATACTGGTACCTCTCCTGGGATATTTGTTCAGGATGTCCAAAGTATGTTGTTGTCACAGTGACTCTAAAAAGAAAAATAAATGCAGAGAAACACTGAATAGTTACATATAAAAAAGTTTTCTCAAGTGAGAATACTTCCATGTATCAAAATTCTCTCCAGAGAGAGATAATTTGATTAATGATAAGCTTCATATTCTGGACATGGGTCTCTTAGGGAATATTTTCCCAACGGACAACAGGAATGCTGGCTGAGAAAGCCCTATCCAAATAATTATATACAACAAACATACTTTTTTCAAAACACCTACCTTCAGTTAAAAATTTAGTATGAGCCCTGGCCGATTTGGCTCAGCGGTTAGAGAGTCGGCCTGCGGTCCGGAGAGACCCGGGTTCGGTTCCCGCTAAGGGCACGTACCTCGGTTGCAGTTTGTCCCCGGCCCTGGTCGGTTGTGCGGGTGGCAGCCACTCGATGTGTTCCTTTCACATCGATGTTTCTCTCTCTCTCTCTCTCTGTTCCTCTCTCTCCCTCCCACTCTACCTGAACAAAAAATGGAAAAATGTCCTCGGGTGAGGATAAAAAAAAAAAAAAATTTAGTATGAGTTCATTACACTATTAAAAATCATACAGTTCTCTCATCATAGAAAAAGGGTCAAATGTTAGCACGTGGCTCAAATTCCAAACTTATAAGTCCCCAATGTTTTAACAGCTTAGGATAACACCCAATTTATACACCAATTACCCTGCTTCTCCTCACTAATGCTAATGATCATTTACCACAGGTAGCAAGGAACTGGATGCTGAGCTCAGTCCTCCGCTGTGCCAACACCTGCCACCTCCCTGAGTTCCCAAGGTCCAGGCTCACTCTTCAGCAGCACGTGATCCTGTACTAGTTCTTGAGCTTCCATTTCCTCATTTGTCAAGTGGGATAATATTTATTTGATGTCAGAGCACTCTTGTAAGACTTAAAACCCAATTGAGATGGCATTGTAGAAATGCTGTGTGTGCTCTAAGTCAGCGATTTTCAACCTTTTTCATCTCATGGCACACATAACTAATTACTGAAATTCTGTGGTACACCAAAAATTATATTCTATTTTTTGCTGATCTGACAAAAAAAAAGAATAGGTATAACTTTGATAGATTTACAAAAATATAATAGCAATTACCCTTTTTGCTTCAAAGTGACTTTTTAAAATAATCAGGTGCCTATATTTCTGGTACCAAATATTATATGCAAACTTATGCAATGTGGCCAATAAGATGCAACTCCATTATATGACCTATATATTTATGGTTCAAGAGAGGGCATTCACAGAGGATGGCTATTGTTGTGTTGGCTGTTGTCACTTTTTTATTTGACAATCTAAAGGAAAAGAGGTCAGTGCCCCTGATGAAACAGGTATTGCATGTATTAAAAATTCTTGCAGCACATCGGTTAAAAATCACTGCTCTGAGCCAATGTTATAAATCTGAAATTTAAACAAAGAAATATCTCTTTAAAAAAATTCATACTCACTGCATCATGAGTACTATGTTATGCACTTTGATGGATATCAGCGTGCAGAAATCACTGTTAAAGAGAAAACAATGTGAATAAATGAGACCCATAGCATTATACATTTGAAAGTTTAATTATAATTCTTCCTATGTTAAAGCTAATAGATACTATTAAGATACAATGAATAAGCAGTATTGGTTGAGCACTGTGTATATCTCAAATAATGATTAATATTTTCATGATTTCTTATTCTAAGAACAAATAAGCTTTCCTAATATAGCAGTTGTAGAGTTTATGTGGCCACAATTTACTTTTACTTTTTTATTAATTTATTTTTCTTACAGATGTTTCTCCTTTTCCCACCAATGATACCCTCCTTCCCATCCTGTCTCTCCCCTCACAGCATTGTTGTTTATGTCCATTAGTTATGTATATATGCATATAAGTTCTTTGGCTTATCTCTTCCCTACCCCCTGCCACTCTCCTCTGAGATTTGTCAGTCTGAACACTAGTTCTATTTTGTTCATCAGCTTATTTTGTTCATTATGATCTCAGTCACAAATAAGTGAGATCATGTGGTACTTGTCTTTCTCTGACTGGCTTATTTCACTTAGCATTATACTCCCCAGGTCCTGCCATGTGGTCTCAAAGGATAAGAGATCTTTCTTTATATGGCTGCATAGTATTTCATTGTGTATATATACCACAGCTTTTTTATCCATTCATCTATTGATGGACACTTGGGCTGTTTCCAGATCTTAGAGATTGTAAATAGTGCTGCTATGAACACAGAGGGATATATATTCTTTCCGATTAGTGCTTCAGGCTTCTTAGGTTATATTCCTAGAAGTGGGATCACTGGGTCAAATGGCAGTTCAATTTTTACTTTTTTGAGGAAACAGCATACTGTTGTCCATAGTGGCTGCACCAGTCTGCATTCCCACCAGCAGTGTACTAGAGTCCCCTTTTCTCCACACCCTCGCCAGCATTTGTTTGTTTTGTTGATGGCAGCCCTTCTGGCAGGTGTGAGGTGTTTCAATTTGCATCTCTCTGATGATTAGTGGCTTTGAGCATGTTTTCATGTTACTTTTACTTTCTTAGAAAAAATGTTTTTATTGATTTTTGAGAGAGAGGAAGAGAGAGAGCGAGAGAAACATCGATGTGAGAAAGAAACATCGATTGGTTGCCTCCCCTAAGCACCCCAAGCAGGGAGGGAATCTGTGACCTTTGTGTGCATGAGACAATGCTCAGCTAACTGAGCCACACCGGATAGGGCAATTTACTTTTACTTTTTCTTTTTGTGTACCTTTTGAAATTTCACTAATCATTTTGTTACGCAGAAATTCTGTATCAAGCTGCTATCAAATGATGAAAAATTAATCACTGTTTTACTTAACAAGAGCTCATAATAATTTAGAACCAATTTAAAAGCTTTAGAACTTCACACCAACAGGGCATTATAATTATTAATCTTCCTACAATAAAACATCAATAATGGAATATATGAGAATATGGTTCTCTTAACATAGTAAACATAAAGTGACATGGTATATATAATCTTAATTCTGAAAACAAATTTTTTACATGTATGTGTTGTACATAAATGTCATGATGTTGATAAAGGAAAAGAAAAGAACAGAGATGAGCAAAAGCCAGAAGGAATATTCCAAAATGTGGTCATGTGGCCGCTAAGATTATGGGAGACTAAATATATACATATTTAATTCTTCATACTTATAAACATCAGAACTTACTACATATAACTCAGTTCCTCTGCTATGATAGTAGGAACTGTGTAGTCAATCTGAAAGGCAAAAAATAAAAATAAACAAATAAAGAATAGGATCAGTAATCAAGTATTTCAGATACATTTCATAACTTCAAAGAGTTCAGAAAACTCTCCCTTTATGAGACTGATTTACTCTTATACATTCATGGAAGACATTTCAAGGTCAAGTTTTTGAGGAGACCCCCACCTCCCTCAAGTTAATATGATAAACAAAACTGAGATCATTTAATTTCTCCAAAATATTTCATGACAGAAGCTTACCTGTTTCATATCCAGCGGACCAATATTTGTTATATTGTTTAAGCGTGACTTTCCAATAACTGTTTTTGAAAACTGGACTTGTGCTGTGATATTTTCAACTTCAACAGAATAATAGTTATTGTTCGTTATATTTAGTGTGTTCTGCAAGAGATGAGATAGAAAATGTACAAGTTATCTGAAAATAAACAGAACAGATATGTATTAAAAGTAATAAAAAATGACTCCAGCCCTGCCCGGTTAGGCTCAGCAGTTAGAGGCCTGGAGAGTTGTGGGTTTGATTCTGGTCAAGGGCACGTACCTCTGTTGCAGTTCGTCCCCAGCACTGGCAGGGTTCATGCGGGAGGCAACCAATCAAGATGTCTCTCACACTGATGTTTCTCTCTCTCCCTTCTTCTCTCCCATGCTATCTTCTATCTATCTGAAGATAAATCCTTGGGTGAGGATTAAAAAAAGACTTCACTTGTGGCCATGCCTCATTATTAGAAAAAAAAAGTTGCCCGGCCCATGTGGCTCAGTGGTTGAGCATCAACCCATGCACCAAGAAGTTGCTGGTTTGATTACTGGTCAGGGCACATGCCCAGGTTGTGGGCCAAATCCCCAGTGGGGCACATGCAGGAGGCAGCCAATCTATGTTCTCTCTCATCAATGTTTCTATCTCTTTCTCCCTCTCTCTCTAAAATCAATAAAAAGAAAAAGAAAAAAGAAAAGTTAACAAAGATGTCAAAGAATATTAAATGACCCAAATATTTGGTTTTATGAATGAGTACTATATATAGAATATGCTACAATAAACATAAAAAATTTTAAAAATAGGCCCAGAAATGATACAGGAATATAGAAAAATAAATGTTAGAAAATGTATCTGTGGTTTTAGCAAAAATTCAATAAAAATAATTCTTAAATTTCATCTAAATTTTTACTAAATGTTAATTTAGTAAGTTATTTCTTATTCTAATAAATACAAAGATGACCATATAAAATGTTAAACAGTCCTTTAAACAAATTATTTTTTTAACTTATACACAAGAAGAGATTTCCACCAGGTCACTATGGAAAAGAAATGGAATAGAGTCAAGTTTGTCTGGATGGAAAAAGATACAAGTGTATCACTTCTATACTTAGGTAACAGCTGGGCCCAACTTCTCACATTCTAATTCACAATGGTCTCAAATTCAGAAACAAATGCTGAGAAGTAAACAGACTGTAAATACATATTTTGCTAGCAATTAATTGTTGAATTCATTTACTATCCTAAAGGCACCTTTGAATGCTAAATGATTCTGTATACACAGCTGCCAGTGTTTATTATTCACCACTTTCAGCAGAACCAGAAATGTTAGAGGAGGTCAATACAGCAGATATACAGAAAGCAAACCAATCAATGTGGCATTTAATATTCTCTCAACAGGGACAAAGGTTCTGCTTAACATCATGAAGGAACAAAGTTAAGTATTTTTAATATACAGTTTTACTTACTGTGATATTTAAATATATTGTACGCTTTTCAACATCATAACTGACATAAGCTGATTTTACGCCAATGCATTTCACGTCGATTGAGCGAGGGAAAAGGAAAAACACAGCCAATCCAGAAATCAGCAGACAAACAGACACAGAAACCATCACATACAGTTTTCTGAAAAAGAAAATGGAATATTTAAATATATGTGCATTAAAAAATACATAATTAAACATTTAGAGAGCATATTTTCAACTTGAATTTTCCCATTATATTAGCAGTATAAGATGTATTTTATCAAATTTTTATATTATAAAAGTATTGAGTAGAGTTGGGTCTGAGTCTATTAAGTGTTAAAATGTTCTCCTTAAAAGATGTATTTACCTAAAAAAAAAAAAAAAAAAAAAAAAAAGATGTATTTACCTTATTGGAGAATGGGATTCCAGGCTTATTATAGACAAAACATTACTGTATGATTCACAAATTGGGTTGCACATTAAAATCAAGATAGGGAGCTTTAAAAATATACAGATTTTTAAGACTCTTTCCTGAATTCACTGAAGCAGAATTTTCACATGTAAATTTTGCCATTGTGATTTTCTAAACTGACTACTCATCAGGCCCATCTTTGAAGCTCTTAAAAAAATAATGACGTATCTACATGACTCATCAATTTCACCCCAAGTATAGCCACCCTCTGTTATTATACCAGCTATTTAAAAAATATGGCTACTGTGTATATCCACTTCTATAGCTCTGAGATTATTTCTCTAGTTTCTGAACCTTTTCTCTCCTTTATCCATATTCTTGCCCTGTGTAAACTGGATTCTACCTCCAGCAGGTTCTTACTTAGAATGTTCCTGTCCTTTTGTAAGAGTTTTTACTGCGTTTCCCTCAGGTCTTTGAGGGCTTAGAATGGGCCAGTTCCTTCTGATCTTCTCATGGACCCTTAGTGGATGTCTGTGGCTTTTTATGCACTCTCTCCAAGCTTGAGCATGAGTTCTCCCATTTTAACAGGTTATCCTCAGAGGTATTTTCTGGAAGTCCTCCGAGTGGGATTCTCTTCCTTCGATGTGAGGCATTTGCTCTGGGAATCAGGGGTCTGGGGACTCTTAGGAACTCTTTATTTGCTTCCCTTCCACACAGCTGCTCAGCATGTCAGGTTCTTGCTGATTTGAGTATGCATTTTTTTTTTTATCCTCACCCGAGGACACCTTTTTCAATATTTTGTTCAGATAGAGTGGGAGGAAGAGAGAGAGAGAAACATTGACGTGAAAGGGACACATCAAGTGGTTGCCACCCACATGACCCAATCAGGGCCGGGGACAAACTGCAACCGAGGTACATGCCCTTAGTGGGAACCAAACCCGGGTCTCTCTGGACTGCAGGCCAATGCTCTAACCACTGAGCCAAACTGGCCAGGGCTGAGTATGCATTTTTATTCTGTGGCTGGTGGGAACACCTTAACACCCTTTTTTTTTTTAAATAAATGTTTTCTCTATGTGTGTTTCCTACTATTATTCTAAGTTTGTGTGTTTTAATAAATGGATTTGAGAAGATTTAGGACCATGTTGCTTTCAAGGCCTTTTGACAACCGGGAATCTTTTTTTTTTTTTTTTTACAACACAAAGCATACGAGAGCGTTAGTTAATAACCTGATAGCATTTTCCCCTTTTAACAGTGTTGACTAGTGTAATTATTATACATAATTTGAAAAGCAAATATAAAAATAAACAAATGAACAACAAAAAAAATCTTTGTTTTACTTAAGTAAAAAAAAATCTTTACTTACGTTCTTCTTGGCCTTAATCTCTGATCACTATATGGAATCAATGCCACCAACTGGTTTTCCTGCCCTAAAAGTAAAAGAAGTTTAAAAATTTATTAACATGATTAATTAAAAATATAGTGGCTTGTTTAGAAAGACCAAAACACCTCCTATGCTCTTTATCTCACTCTACACATGATACACTTTCTCATACAGGATACCAAAATTGCTCTTTAAAGGTCCCAGCGGTGCCCTGGCCGGTGAGGCTCAGTTGGTTGAGCATTATCCTAAGTACCAAAAAGTCACCAGTTCAATTTCCAGTCAGGGCACAAGCCCAGGTTTCAGGTTCAACCCCAGTTAGATGCATACAGGAGGCAACTGACTGATGTTTCTCTCTCACATCAATCTCTCTCTCTCTGTCGCTTTCCCTTCCCCTCTCTAAAATCAATAAAAATATATTTAAAAATATAAAATAAATAAAGGTCTCCAGTGGTCTCTACATCACCAAATTCAATGGTCAGTTCTCAGTTCTCACATTAACTGATCAGTAGGATCTAACATAGCTGATCATTCTTTCCTCCTTGGTATACGTTCTACATTTACCTTCCAGGACACCACAGATGTAGATTTCTTCTTCCTACTTTAGCTGCTCATTTTTAGTATCTTTGCTAATTCTTTCTCTTGTAACTTACCCAAAATGTAATGCCCCAGGGTTCAGTGTTAGGGTCTCTCCCTTTTTGTATTCACACCACCGAACTTGGTGTTCTCATCCATCTCAGCTTTAAGTATCACTTGCATACTAATGACTCCAGCCTACACCTTGCCCTTGAATTCCAGGCCCTCATTATAACCGCCTATTGCACAGATCTACTTACGTGTCAAATATGCATCTCCAAACGTACATAATTAAAATCAGCTCCTGAGCACTCCCCTGACATACACACTCATACCTTTTCTTCATCCTACTAAATAGCTAGCTACTCCATTCTTCCAGTTGCTCAGACAAAAAATACCTTTGGAGTCATCCTTGATTTGCTACATCAACTTCCAGGTTGCCAAAAAAGCCCACTGGCCATGCCTCAAAAATATATTCAGGTAATACCACCTTCCCCCTAGCCTGGTATATTAATCTCTTCAACAAAATAATCATTTTATTCGCAAACAGTTACTATAACCGCAAAGATAAAATCATTACATTCAGAGGCCAACTCAAATATAAACCCAAGGCATTTTATCAGAGAATCTGCTAGACTTTACACTGCCACTTTGTCCTTCCCTCGGGGCTTCTCCAGAGTCATATTATCAACTTTGACCAAAGAGAAAATGAAGAGAGCACAAAGGTACTTTTACTATTACTACTGTAGCCATTGCTCCTAAGTAGCATGCAAACAGCACATGGGATCATTCCCTTTCCCTATGATATGCCACAAAATGACGTTTCCTCCCTATTTAACTCATCATGATATCCTTCTTCATGTAGTTCCTCTTGTGAAAATGCCTGGAATCATTCTTTAAAGGGAAAATAGTGCACATACCCCTAGGAATTCTTCCTGTTCCTTGACAAGTGGGACAAGTGACACTATCTCTTCCTGTAAACTCCACGTATGGAAACTGAGAGACATCTCCACTTCTTCCATCTTCATTAGGGACTTCATT
Source organism: Molossus molossus (assembly GCF_014108415.1). Taxonomy (NCBI): domain Eukaryota; kingdom Metazoa; phylum Chordata; class Mammalia; order Chiroptera; family Molossidae; genus Molossus; species Molossus molossus. The sequence continues at coordinate 25,592,268 of NW_023425401.1, forward strand.
TTTCACCAATCCATTCCTCAGGTTTTCAGTTGATGCAACTCCACCATAAGCATCTTCTTTATTTGAATGCAAAGGCAAATGAGAAAAAGACTTCCCCATGTCTAAAGAAAAAGAATAATCTTACAGTAAACTTCACACACAAAAAAGTGTATACTCAAGAACATTATGGGATATTTCTTCCAATTTAATTAATTTAGAAAACCTCATGGAATGTTTAAACATTCAGACTACTTTGGGGATTAGGATAATATTCAATCAAAGCAATGTCTGAAACAAGGGAGCCTTTTACTAGAACCCAAAAGTGTTTCTCTAACAAAATATAAAATAATATTGTATCAATCTTGAAATGAGAACTGGCTTTTAAACATTACAGTTTAACAAGTCTACACTTTCTTTGGGTTCTCTGAAAAGTAACTAACATGTGGCTTCACATTTTTTAGAATAAAGCACAAACATTCTACTATTACCAGTGAGACCAGGAGACCTTGGTTCTTGTCTTCTTGAAGGAAAGATTTCAATCAAAAGACAGAGTATAGAAAAGCAAGCAAGAGTTTACTGACCACAGTAAAAACACACTTAGGACAGTGAAACATGGAAGGGCATAGACGAAGCAACAGGAGAGCCTAGGCTGGGCTGCCTTGGCCCACTGGAAGTCAGAGAAAAGGGGTCTTGGAGACAAGCTCAGGTGGTTAGCCCAGGACAAGCTGCTGCTTCTTATTGCTCCTCTGGTTGCAAGTCTCATGGGGTTCTGTGGAGTTGTGGGGGAAGGAGAGGGGTAGGGAATGGCACAGGTGTATTCCCTGGAGGGAGAGCTTGCTGGGACCTTTATTTTCAGAGCTTTTAAGAGCCAGGTATTTAGGGGAGGTTTTAGAGGAGGATCAATAGACTATCCATCACCTTTATGCTGAAGTACCAAAATGAGATTTATTCTCTTAATTTGTCTGACCTAGGTTGTGGTTGGCAAATGGCACTAATTGGATTTCTGGTGTGTGTCTCCCTGAGTAGAGTGATTTAAGCTATTCACCCTCTGGTTGGGGAGGAGAAGTGCAAACCATTTACTGTTCAAGTGTCCTTGGTTTAGGGAAGATAAGATTTACTAGGAGGCTGCAAACTTCTGTTTAACTATCTGTCTTTGTTTCCCTATTCTGTTTGTCCTAGAAGTTCCCTAGCTTCTTATTATTCTATAACACCTTTAAATCAATTAGCACTGAAGACAAAAGTTGCATTCTGGCCCGTCTGGCTCAGCAGTTTGAGCATTGGCCCGAGGACCAAAAGGTCTCAGGTTCGATTCCCAGACAAGGGCATGTACCTGGGATGCAGGTTCAATCCCAGCCCTGGTAGGGGTCATGCAGGAGGCAACCAATCAATGTGTCTCTCACATGGAATGTTTTTTTTCTCTCTCTCTCCTTCCTTTTCTTACCCTCTATCTAAAAATCAAATAAAAAAATATCCTTGGGTGAAAACAAGGCAAATATGCTTTGGGCAGATAACAACTAGGTAGTATATGTATAAGCAAGTAACTTCAAAGTAGTATTTTTCATTCTTTTAAAATTCATGCTCTTTATGATAAATAAAATTTACAATCTCTCTCACCCTCACATTTCTTGCTTTAAACATTTAAACATTTGCAACAAAAAACAACTCAAAAAACAAGACCTACAGGTTTTTCTCTCATTCAGCAGTTGGCAGAGTTAAAATTATGAAATTAACATTTCAAAATATTGACTATAGCATACCCATACAAAATATCAAAATTTAGAGCATTTATTTCAAAACTTTAGGATGACACTATCAAAAATAACATGGGGAAAATGAACTAAAAATTTAAAGCCATTTCTATATATAATTAGTATTAGTACCTATACAAAAATAACTTCTGACTTCTGCAGGTAGGTTTTACAATTTTAATGAAAACAACTTAAGTGATATAATCTAATCTGCCGATATTGAGGGAAAATTCATAAAGTGATAAAGCAAATTTTAAAAATGAAATATTTCTTCTTTCTAAATTTGATCATATACCTTTCATCAGGTCCTAAAATAGATTATAGACATTCATACAAAGAGATACATGGTATTTCTTTTAAAAATTCTCATTGGTTTGAATAAGAAAAACTGACGCAAAATATAACAAGGTAGAAAAGTTTGCTTTTTAAAATTGGCATGCCATCCATGTGTTGGGGTCAACCAACACAGTGTAAGCAGCAGGGTGAAAAAAACTATTCAACTAGAAAACAAACTTAAAACTATCAAATGATGAATAAAAATGCTTATTTTCACTATCTTCCTATTTTTAAAAAATCTATGTACACACTGTCCATGTAAGTTAAAAAAAATTTATAACTTCTACAAATGCATTATATTCTCTTGATTTTTTTTTAATGACATTAAATCCCAGCCAAATCAATACTTGCCAGGCACAGGTGGTTCAGGGGTGAATTAACATCACTGTCTCCACACTGGAATGAATGTCTTAGGGGGAAAAGGCACAGAAGGCAAATCCAGTGACTCTCTGAACCTCATCTAACAGTTGCCTTGATAGTTGGTCTCTGACAGATGATTGTTTGTTTCAAGGCTACAGATAAGCGCCAGACCTTGCCAAGTACTGGGCATCCCTGCCCTTCCTATTACATTTTCCTCAAAGCACGTATGAAATTAATCAATTTTATTCCCGGAGGCTGGTTGGTGTATAAAGAGGTTCTAGGCCCCCTTGTCTTCCCTGTGCTCAATGTTTTTGTTTTTATCGCTGTCTTTTAATATACTGAAAATCAACATGGATCTCAGACTCAGTATTAAGAGAGAAAAGAAAAGTACAGCATTCCAATTTAAATGCGTGGTGATTTTCGGCGATAAGGATGGAAGCCAGTCCCTTCCATAAGCCACACAAACAAAACAAAACCCAGCATCCAGCCGACTCTGGAGAGGTTAAAAATATGATGCTGACAACCGTGCGAGAAAACTCAAGAAGAGCAAAACCAGGGGTCGCCTGGCTACGCAAGGTGGAGGCGTGGAATCATCCCCCTGTGTCGGGCTTGCACCGAGGCCTGAGCCCCGTGACAGGAGTCTGGGTAGAAGGAGGTGGCACAACACCTCCATCAACACAGCCCTGGGCTCCTCCCCCCGCCTGGCGAGCCCAGCTCCCCGGGGCCTCCCTTCCCGGCTCCGAAGGGGCCTGGGGGCTGCGCGTCGGGGTCGCTCACCGGCAAGCGGGTTGCTGTGGGGTCCCGAGCTGCTCCTGCGAGGACAGGCCCGAGGACGGTCACAGAGCCCGCAGTTAGGCTAATGGAGCTGGAGCGACTGGCCTGCAGCAGGCTCGGGGCGGCGCCGGGGGGAGGGGCCGGTCGAGTCAGCTGATGCCCGACCCTGCTGTGACCTGCGCGCACAACCGCGCAGGGCGCTCCCGTGGGAAGAGTGTGACCCAGGGGCGGGCCTCACGCATGCGCCCTTCGTCCACCGTCCTAAACCCGAAAGCGCCGCTGTTGTGAACGTGCGCTCCTGCGGTTGTTACCTTGGTCTCCCGAGACCTAAAGGTAAAAATTGGCAACCCCCCTCGCCGTGGAAAATTTAAAAATAATTGTCTACCCCCCGCCCCCCGCAATTAGGCTATTTCCTTCTGCGGGGGGGAGAAGCGAGCGCTCCGCGCCCCGGCCCTCCGCTGAGCAGCGTTCTGCCCTCGCCCTGACAGTCGTCCCTGACGGTGGGACGCGGCGAGGGGCATGGCCAGGAGGAGAGACTCGTGTCTGTTTTCATTTAGAACCTCCTGTTCAGTAGAAGGAGGATGGAACCAGGAGGGAATCGGTTTTTGTTCAATTTGTTTTTGGTTTGTGTGGTTTGGGTTTGGTTTCGATTTTGCACACGGTGTCCGCGTCCCCCTTCCCATTGCTCAGGGTGAGATCCCGCCCGAATCCCATGAACCCCATACTTCAGCTCCCCACTGTGACACGGGCTGTTCTCCCCAGCATCTCAAAGGCTACGTTATCGCGTTTAGAAAACTACAATAACAATACACAGTTGTTTTAAGGGTTAAATGAAATACTGAAATACTGGGAATAAATGTAAAACAGGTTTTCTCTGGCCAGTTTGGCTCAATGGTTAGATTGTGGTCTGTGGACCAAAGAGTTGTGGGTTTGATTCTGGTCAAGGGCAGGTACCTTGGTTGGGGTTTGGTTCTGGCCCTGATGAGGGTCACATTTATTTTTCTCTCTCTCTCTCCCACACTCTATCTGAAGATAAGTGGAAAAAGATCCTCCAGTGAGGAATTAAAAAAAGCACAGACTAGCATGACTTGCAGAAAGTTTAGCATTTTATGAATTGTTATATTCATGGTCACAACATACATATAGTAACCAAGGAAGACAGTGACTATTTTATTTTTCTGTTCTGACAGGATCATTGTATTTGGCCAATGGAATATGAAGATATATAAAAGTAAGAAGTGCAAGTCAAAACAATACAAATTTAATGTTTAAAATTATATGCCCATCTGTTAGATAATGAGCTTTCTCACACAATGTTGGCAATGATGTAAACTGAAGCTTTCTGACTGGAAATTAGGCAATATGTATCAAGAATATTAAAAATGTAAATTTTCACTTCCTTTGCCCTGGCAATCACATCCTTTGGGATTCATCCTAAACCCAAGGAGAATTCTCTAAAATGTTTTATACAGTGTGTTCAGTTAACCTAAATGTCCAACGATGGGACATTGATTAAATCATTGTCAACCCTGTGGTAGCCTATATCTTCCAAAGGTGAAGACTGAGTAGACATCCTTCTCTAACATTGTTTGAAATTTCAAAATAAATAGCTTAGCTAAAACAAGTCAGAATCATCAGGACCTCCCTCTCAAAAGGGGGTATAAAAAGAGACATATGCCCAGCCGGTGTGGCTCAGTGGTTGAGCCTTGACGCATGCACCAAGAGGTCACGTGTTGGACTCCTGGTCAGGGCACAGGCCCAGGTTGTGGGAATGAACCCCGGTGGGGGGAATGCAGGAGGCAGCCAATTGATGTTCTCTCTCATTGATGTTTCTTTCTCTCTTTCCCTTTTTCTTCAAAAACCAATGCAGAAAAAAAAATTTTTTTTAAAAAGAGATAACAGAATTAGTATACATTTTCCAAGGGTTCACAGATTTCCTTGAAGTCTGTTCATGAAGACCAGATTAAAAACCCTGGCTGTAAAAAAGCTAAGATTAATGTGGTAAGAAGATGGATTATAAAACCCAATTAGATAAAAATGGCTATATTTAGACCTCAATCATTAAAACAATGGTGTTAGATATGTTAGCCATTATTTCTCCTTGCTTTCAAAAGTGTCCTTTGGAAAACAGTAATTATGAATTAGAGATACAGAGGTATGATTTAATTGTAGTATAGCAATACTAGAAGACCCTACATTTCCTTACAGAAAACCCTAAACAGATTCCTCCTTTTTTAAAAAAATTTTTTCTATTTCCTCTATTAAAAAAGTATTATCATTATTTAAATTGCAGTTTAACATTTAAAGGAGTGAGTTTTAATCTTTATTTATGAAATGGGACATATTTTGGACACCCTTAATTCTGGCTACAGAAGTTCTTTCAAGTTGCCTTAATGGCTACCAAGGTGAGGAGCAGTGGGAAGATATCTGTCTATTCAGTGTTTTATGGATTGTCATTTAAAAAATACTAATGCCATCCTAGCCGGTTTGGCTTAGCTCTTAGAGAGTCTGCCCCCGGACCAAAGGGTCAGAGGTTTGATTCCCAGTCAAGGACACATACCTAGGTTGCAGGTTCCATCCCCAGACCTGGTCAGGGTCCTGCTGGAGGCAATGAATCCATGTGTCTCTCTCACATCGATCTTTCTCTCTTTCTCTCTCTACCCCTTACTCTATCTAAAAAAAAAAAAAAAAAAAAAAGGGTCTGGCCGGTGTGGCTCAGTGGTTGAGCATCAACCCATGCACCAGGAGGTCACCAGGTTGATTCCCAGTCAGGACACATGCCCAGGTTGCGTTGTGGGCCACATCCCCAGAAGGGGGCATGCAGGAGGCGGCCAATCGATGTTCTCTCCCATCGATGTTCTTTTTTTTTTTTTTTATATGAATTTTTATTTATTTTTTTGTTACAGATATTTTACCTTTTTACCCCATTGGCACCCCCCTCCCCACCCCACCTCCACCCCATCCCCGGCTTAGTTGTCCATGTCCATTGGTCATGCATACATGCATATAAGTTCTGTGGTTCATCTCTTCCCATCACCCCACCCCCCATCCCCTCTTCTGAGGGATGTCAGTCTGTGCCCTACTTCCATGTGTCTGGGTCTACTTTATTCCTCAGACTGTTATGTTCATTATATTCCGTATATAAGTGAGATCATGTGGTATTTGTCTTTTTCTGCTTGGCTTCTTTCACTTAGGATAATACTTTCCAGGTCCCTCCATGTCGTCTCAAAGGATAAGAGATCTTTCTTTCTTACCGCTGCATAGTACTCCATTGTGTATATGTATCACAGCTTTTTTATCCATTCGTCTACTGGTGGACACTTGGGCTGTTTCCAGATCTTAGCTATTGTAAATAATGCTGCTATGAACATGGGGGTACATATATTCTTCCTGATTGGTGTTTCAGGCTTCTTAGGGTATATTCCCAGCAGTGGGATCACTGGGTCAAATGGGAGTTCAATTTTTAATTTTTTGAGGTAGCACCATATTGTTTTCCATAGCGGCTGCACCAGTCTGCATTCCTACCAGCAGTGTATTAGAGTTCCCTTTTCTCCACACCCTCGCCAACACTTGTTGTTTGATGATTTGTTGATGGTGGCCATTCTGACAGGTGTGAGGTGATACCTCATTGTTGTTTTAATTTGCATCTCTCTGATGATTACTGATGTTGAGCATTTCTTCATATGTCTTTTGGCCATTTGTATGTCCTGTTTGGAGAGGTGTCTATTCAGCTCCTCAGCCCATTTTTTAATTGGGTTCTTTGTCTTCCTTTTGTGGAGTTGTATGAGCACTGTATATATATTGGAGATTAACCCGTTATCTGATACATCACTGGCAATGATGTTCTCCCATACAGTGGGTTGCCTTTCCATTTTGATGATTGTGTCTTTTGCTGTGCAGAAGCTTTTTAGTTTGATGTAGTCCCATGTGTTCATTTTTCCTTTGTTTCTGTTGCCTTAGGTGATGTATCGTGAAAATTCTGCTCCGTATGATGTCCGAAATTTTGTTGCCTATATTTTCTTCTAGAATTTGTATGGATTCACGGGTCACATTTAAGTCTTTTATCCATTTCAAGTTTATTTTTGTATATGGTGTAAGTTGATGGTCTAGTTTCATTTTTTTGCATCTAGCTGTCCAATTTTCCCAACACCATTTATTAAAGAGGCTGTCTTTACTCCACTGTATGCTCTTGCCACCTTTGTCAAATATTAATTGAGCGTATTGCCTTGGGTCCATTTCTGGGTTTTCAGTTCTGTTCCACTGGTCTATATGCCTGTTCTTGTGCCAGTACCAGGCTGTTTTGGTTACAGTCGCTTTGTAGTATAACCTGATATCTGGTATTGTGATCCCACCTACTTTGTTCTTTTTTTTTCAAGATTGCTGTGGCTATTCGGGGTCTTTTTTGGTTCCATATGAACTTTTGAAGTATTTGTTCTAGTTCTATGAAATATGTCGTTGGTATTTTGATGGGGATTGCATTGAATCTATAGATTGCTTTGGGTAGTATGGACATTTTAATGATGTTAATTCTTCCAATCCATGAACAGGGTATGTGCTTCCACTTTTTTATATCTTCCTCTATTTCTTTTTTCAATGACCTGTAGTTTTCTGCAAATAGGTCCTTTACTTCTTTGGTTAAGTTTATTCCTACGTATCGTAATTTTTTTGGCGCGATGGTAAATGGGATTGTTTTTTCAGTTTCTCTTTCTGTGAGTTCATCATTGGTGTACAAGAATGCCGTCGATTTCTTGACGTTAATTTTGTATCCTGCTACTTTGCCAAATTCATTTATTAAGTCTAATAGATTTTTGATGGAGTCTTTAGGGTTTTCTATGTACAATATCATGTCATCTGCAAATAATGACAGTTTCACTTTCTCCTTTCTAATTTGGATCCCTTTTATTTTTTCGTCATGTCTGATTACTGTGGCTAAGACTTCCAGTACAATGTTAAATAAGAGTGGTGAAAGTGGACATCCCTGTCTTGTTCTTGTTCTTAGTGGAAATGTTTTTAGTTTCTGTCCATTTAGTATGATGTTGGCTGTAGGTCTTTCATATATGGCCTTTATTATGTCGAGATATGATCACTCTATTCCCACATTGCTGAGCGTTTTTATCAGAAATGGATGCTGGATTTTGTCGAATGCCTTTTCAGCATCTATTGATATGATCATGTGGTTTTTATTCTTCATTTTGTTTATGTGGTGTATCACGTTTATTGATTTGCGAATATTGTACCAGCCTTGCATCCCTGGAATGAATCCCACTTGGTCATGGTGAATAATTTTTTTGATGTATTTCTGGATCCGATTTGCTAATATTTTGTTCAGGATTTTGGCGTCTATGTTCATCAGGGATATTGGCCTGTAGTTTTCTTTCTTTGTAGTGTCTTTTTCTGGTTTTGGAATTAGAATTATGCTGGCTTCATAGAACGTGTTTGGAAGTGTTCCTTCTTCTTGAATTTTTTGAAAGAGTTTGTGGAGAATGGGTGTTAGTTCTTTTTTGAATGTTCGGTAAAACTCCCCCGTGAAGCCATCTGGGCCTGGGCTTTTGTTTGCTGGGAGAGTCTTGATTACCTCTTCAATTTCCTTAGTTGTTATTCAAGTTTTCTATCTCTTCCGGGAACAGTTTTGGGAGACTGTGAGTTTCTAGAAATTTGTCCATTTCGCTTAGATTGTCGAATTTGTTGCCATATAGATTTTCGTAGTAGTTGTTAACGATCTTCTGTCTCTTCCGGGAACAGTTTTGGGAGACTGTGTGTTTCTAGAAATTTGTCCATTTCGCTTAGATTGTCGAATTTGTTGCCATATAGATGTTCGTAATAGTTGTTAACGATCTTTTGTATTTCCGTGGTGTTGGTTGTTACTTCTCCTCTTTCATTTCTGATTTTGTGTATTTGGGTTCTCTCTCTTTGTTTCTTGGTGAGTCTAGCTAAGGGTCCATCAATCTTGTTTATCTTTTCGAAAAACCAGCTCTTTGTTTCATTGATCCTTTGAATTGTTTTTTTGGTCTCTATGTCATTTATTTCTGCTCTGATCTTTACTATTTCCTTCCTTCTACTTGCTCTGGGGTTTTCTTTTTGTTTGCTTTCTAATTCTTTAAGTTGTGAGGTTAGACAGTCAATTAGAAATTTTTCTTGTTTTTTGAGGTAGGCCTGTAGTGCTATGAACTTCCCTCTCAGAACTGCTCGCCGCATCCCATAGATTTTGTGTTGTTGTGTGTTCATTTTCATTGGTTTCCAGGAAGTTTTTAATTTCTTCCTTGATCTCCTCGGTGACCCATTCATTGTTTAATAACATGCTATTTAGCCTCCATGTGTTGAAATGTCTTTGCATGTTCTTGTTGCAATTGATTTCTAGTTTCATGCCATTGTGATCTGAGAAGATATGCTTGATATGATTTCAATCTTCTTGAACTTGTAGAGATTTTGTTTGTGTCCTATCATGTGGTCTATCTTTGAGAATGTCCCATGTGCACTTGAGAAGAATGTCAATTCTACAGTTTTGGGGTGTAACTCTCTGTAGATATCTATTAAATCCATTTGGTCTAGTGCTTCATTTAGAGTCTCTGTTTCCTTGCTAATTTTTTGCCTAGAGGATCTATCCAGTGCTGTCAACGGGGTGTTGAAGTCCCCTGGTATGATTGTATTGTTGTCGATTTCTCCTTGGAAGTCCTCCAGAAGATTTTTAATATATTTTGGTGCTCCTATATTGGGTGTATATATGTTTATCAAGGTTATATCTTCCTGTTGGATAGATCCTTTCAATATTATATAGTGGCCTTCTTTGTCTCTAGTTATGGTCTTCATTTTGAAATCTATTTTATCAGATATGAGAATTGCTACCCCAGCTTTTTTTTGCTTTCCATTTGCTTGGAAAATTTTTTTCCATCCCCTCACTTTCAACCTATGTGATTCTTTTGTTGAGAGGTGGGTCTCTTGTAAACAACATATAGATGAGTCATGCTTTCTTATCCAATCAGCTACTCTGTGTCTTTTTATGGGAGCATTCAATCCATTTACGTTTAAGGTGATTATTGATATGTACTTATTTGTTGCCATTTTTGTTTAGTGTGGTTCTATTTTTCTTCCCATTTCTACTGCTAATTACAGCAGTCCTTTTAACATTTCTTGCAGTGCTGGTTTGGTGCTAATGTATTCCCTTAGCCTTGTTTTGTCTGGGAAGCTCTTTATTTGATCTTCTATTTTGAATGATAGCCTTGCTGGGTAGAGTAGTCTTGGATTCAGATTCTTGTTTTTCATGACTTTGATTACTTTATGCCATTCTCTTCTGGCCTGTAGTGTTTCTTGTGAGTAGTCAGATGAGAGCCTTATGGGGTTCCCTTTGTAGGTAACCTGTTGCTTATCTCTTGCTGCTTTTAGGATTCTCTCTTTGTCTTTAATTTGTGGCATTTTAATTACTATGCGTCTTGGTGTGGGCCTGTTTGGGTTCTTCTTACTTGGGACTCTCTGTGCTTCTTGAACTTGAATGCCTTCTTCCTTCACCAAATTAGGGAACTTTTCTCTCACTATTTTTTTGAATATATTCTCTATCCCTTGCTCATTTTCTTCTTCTTCGGGGACTCCTATGATGCGAATATTATTACGTTTCCAGTTGTCCCATAGTTCTCTTAAGCTGTCTTCCTGTTTTTTAATCGTTTTTTCCTTTTGTTTTTCTGATTGGTTGATTTTTTCTACCCTATCTTCTAATTCACTGATCCGGTCCTCAGCTTCCTCTACTCTGCTTTTTAAACCTTCCAATGTGTTTTTCATTTCTGATATGTCATTTTTTATCTCTTCTTGTTGGTTTTTAATTTCCAATCGGCTTATTTTCAGTTTCTCTATGTCCTTACTCATGCTGTTCAGCTTCCTCAAGATCATGGCTCTGAATTCTAGCTCTGTTAACATGCCTAATTGCTCCACATTGATCTCATCTTCGGTGGACGTCTCTTGCTCTTTCATTTGGCTTCTGTTTCTGTGTTTCACCATTTTGGCTATCACTGTGGGCTTTGGAGCCTGTCAAGTTTTCCCTGTGGGTGTTGGTGTTCTGTTGTTTGTGGCTCCCTCTCCTGTGTTTAGATGAGCGAGGGAGGACCCACGTTGAACACCACTGTCAAGTCTTACTTTCCTGGTTAAAGTTGCCAGCCCAGGAAAGGTACTGTTATCCTCTAGCTTTTTGCCTGGAGGCTAGCAGTCTAGGTTACTTGATGAGTTCTGGGTTGTCAGTTGATTGAAAAACTCCCTCTGGTGCTCAGCCAAGGGGCTTTCACGAGGGTGGGGCAGATGCTGGTTGTTAGTGAGCCTCAATTAGCACTTCAATGGCCCACAAGGTGGGGTTAGATCTCTGAGGGAGGGGCTAATGCCTCTCCTCAGAGCCCTGGGAAGGAGCAATGTGGCCACCGTCTTGGGTGGCAGCAACTCAGCCAAAGCTCTGAGCGTCCTCCAAATCCCGATTGTCCCGACGCAGTTCCAGTCCAGTCTGCCCTCCTTCTGCCGGAGCCCAAGGTGAGTGGCTGTGGCTGTTTCAGCCTCTGTCCCGGCTGCGCTGTGGGGCCGCCTGGGAGTGTAACCCGAGGGCGCTGCTCCCAGCTAAGGCCGCTGCCGAGCTGCCTTCGCAAGCCTACCGGATGGAGTCAGTGTCCCTCGTTGTATGGTCCTCGCAAGCTGCTTTTCTGTTGGTTTTTCCCGTCGATTTGTCTGTGTTATAGTTGTAGTTCCAGTTTGTTTCTGGGAGACGGTCTGTGTAGCTCCGTTCACTCCGCCGCCATTTTTCGGTCCCTCCCATCGATGTTCTTATCTCTCTCTCCCTCTTACTTCCTCTCTCCCTAAAATCAATAAAGGAAAAATAAATTTTAAAAAACATCAATGGAAAAATATCCTCAGATGAGGATTAACAAAAAATAAGTGAGTAAATAAATGAATAAGTAAATAAAAATCTAGTTCGAGCCTGTAATTAGGTAAGTTTTGTGTTTTTTTTCATTGCATGTTAAATCTGATATAAGAATTGGAAGTAGATGAGAAACTGAATATATCGGAGTAGAGACCCCATATGTATTATTATTATTATTATTATTATTTAATCCTCACCCAAGGACATTTTTCCATTTTTTGTTCAGATAGAGTGGGAGGGGGAGAGAGAGAGAGAGATAAACATCAACGTGAAAGGGACACATCGAGCGGCTGCCACCTGCACGACCCATCCAGGGCTGCGGACAAACTGCAACCGAGGTACATGCCCTTAGCAGGAACTGAACCCGGGTCTCTCTGGACCGCAGGCCGACACTCTAACTGCTGAGCCAAACCAGCCCGGGCTGTATTATTATTACTCAGTGTGGTTTTCTAGTTTTCACATCTTCTAGAGTCACCTTTTTCACTGTGGGGAGACAAAAAAATAACTTTCCTTCCACCTTCTAAATTCTTCAAGCTGGGCTAATAATCACAGTAACATGAGGCAGATTAACAGGAGAAAATGTCCAAAATTTATTAGATATAGATTCAGAGGAATCCATAAATTGAGACCCAGGTCGCACTGGGCAGTTGAGATTTATATAGCATTTTGGACACAGGAGAAGGGGACAGGGGTCTAGGATTTCAAAGGAAAGTAGGCAATTCACAGATAGATGAGACAGAGCAAAAATGGTAAACACATTCTTGTTGGACCATCCAGAAACACTGGGACACAGAAGTCTAATAATAGGTTTTGCTAGATTTCTCCCTGTCTGCCACATTTAATTTATATTATGATGCTAAGGCAATGTTCCCTTCCTTTAAGCAGGTTTTTCTACCTGAATTCCTTTAGGCAGATAAGGGGGAGGGTCAAAGTTTCCTTCTTAGTCTTTTTTTTCTTAATAACCAGCTTAAAATCAATTTGCAAAAGGCATATTTTGGGGTGGCAAATTTTGTTCCCCTTCATCAAATAGGCATATAAAGTAAGCTTAATCCTCTTCTTCAAGGGAGTGTATGCCCCATTTTTTTCTAAAGATTTCTAAGAAGGAAATCTTTTTTATAATTTTTGTTGTTGTTGTTTTATTTTTCTTATTAAGATTTTTAAAAAATTTTATGTTTGTTACAGATGATTTTCCTTTTTTACCCCATTGACACCCTCCTCCCCATCCCCCCTACCCCATCCCCGGCTTTGTTGTCCAAGTCCATTGGTTATGCGTACATGCATATAAGTTCTGTGGCTTATCTCTTTCCTCCTCCCAACACTCCCTCTCCTGAGGGTTGTCAGTCTGTACCCTACTTCTATGTCTCTGGGTCCACTCTGTTCCTCAGACTGTTATGTTCATTATATTCCACAAATAAGTGAGATCATGTGATATTTGTATTTTTCTGCTTGGCTTGTTTCGCTTAGGATAATACTTTCCAGGTCCTGCCATGTCATCTCAAAGGATAGGAAAGCTTTCTTCCTTACAGCTGCATAGTACTCCATTGTGTATATGTACCACTGCTTTTTTATCCATTTGTCTACTGATGGACACTTGGGCTGTTTCCAGATCTTAGCTATTATAAATATTTCTGCTACAAACATGGGGGTACATATATTTTTTCTGATTGTTGTTTCAGGCTTCTTAGGGTATATTCCTAGAAGTGGGATCACTGGGTCAAATGGAAGTTCAATTTTTAATTTTTTGAGGTAACACCATCTTGTTTTCCATAGTGGGTGCACCAGTCTGCATTCCCATCAGCAGTGTATTAGAGTCCCCTTTTCTCCACACCCTCGCCAACACTTGTTGTTTGATGATTTGTTGATGGCTGCCATTCTGACAGGTTTGAGGTGATACCTCATTGTTGTTTTAATTTGCATCTCTCTGATGATTAGTGATGTTGAGCATTTCTTCATATGTCTCTTGGCCATTTGTATGTCCTGTTTGGAGAGGTGTCTATTCAGCTCCTCTGCCCATTTTTTAATTGGGTTTTTTGTCTTCCTTTTGTTGAGTTGTATGAGCACTCTATATATTTTGGAGATTAACCCCTTATCTGATGTATCATTGGCAGTGATGCTCTCACATACAGTGGGTTGCCTTTCCATTTTGATGGTTGTTTCTTTTGCTGTGCGGAAGCTTTTGAATTTGATATAGTCCCATGTGTTCACTTTTTCCTTTGTTTCTATTGCCTTAGGTGATGTATTAGTAAAAATTCTGCTGCGTATGATGTCTGGAATTTTGTTGCCTATATTTTCTTCTAGAATTTGTATGGATTCAGGGGTCACATTTAAGTCTTTTATCCATTTTGAGTTTATTTTTGTATATGGTGTAAGTTGATGGTCTAGTTTCATTTTTTTGCATGTACCTGTCCAATTTTCCCAACACCATTTATTAAAGAGGCTGTCTTTACTCCACTGTATGCTCTTGCCTCCTTTGTCAAATATTAATCAAGCATAATGTGTTTGGTCCATTTCTGGGTTCTCTGTTCTGTTCCACTGGTTTATATGCCTGTTCTTGTGCCAGTACCAGGCTGTTTTGATTACAGTAGCTTTTTAGTGAAATATGACGTTGGTATTTTTTTTTTTTTTATCCTCACCCGAGGACATTTTTCCTTTTTTTGTTCAGGTAGAGTTGGGGGAAGAGAGAGGAACAGAGAGAGAGAGAGAAACATCGATGTGAAAGGGACACATCGAGTGGCTGCCACCCGCACAACCGACCAGGTCCGGGGACAAACTGCAACCGAGGTACGTGCTCTTAGCGGGAACCGAACCCGGGTCTCTCAGGACCGCAGGCCGACGCTCTAACCGCTGAGCCAAACCGGCCAGGGCGACGTTGGTATTTTGATGGGGATTGCATTGAATCTATAGATTGCTTTGGGTAATACGGACATGTTAATGATGTTAATTCTTCCAATCCATGAACAAGATATGTGCTTCCACTTTTTTATATCTTCCTCTACTTTTTTTTTTCAATGTCCTGTAGTTTTCTGCAAATAGGTCCTTTTCTTCTTTGGTTAAGTTTATTCCTAGGTAGCTTACTTTTTTGGCGCGATGGTAAATGGGATTGTTTTTTCAGTTTCTCTTTTTGTGAGTTCATCATTGGTGTACAAGAATGCCGTCGATTTCTTGACGCTAATTTTGTATCCTGCTACTTTGCCAAATTCATTTATTAAGTCTAGTAGATTTTTGATGGAGTCTTTAGCGTTTTTTATGTATACTATCATGTCATCTGCAAATAATGACAGTTTCACTTCCTTCTTTCCAATTTGGATCCCTTTTATGTTTTCTTCCTGTCTGATTGCTGTGGTTAAGACTTTCAGTACTATGTTAAATAATAGTGGTGAAAGTGGACATCCCTGTCTTGTTCTTGTTCTTAAGGGAGATGCTTTTAGTTTCTGCCCATTGAGTATGATGTGGGCTATAGGTCTTTCATATATGGCCTTTATTATGTTGAGATATGATCCCTCTATTCCCACATTGCTGAGCATTTTTAACAGAAATGGGTGCTGGTTTTTGTCGAATGCTATTTCAGCATCTAGTGATATGATCATTTGGTTTTTATTTTTCATTTTATTTATGTGGTGTATCACATTTATGGATTTGCGAATAGTATACAAGCCTTGGATCCCACTTGGTCATTGTGAATAACTTTTTTGACTTATTGCTGGATTTGATTTGCTAGTATTTTCTTCAGGATTTTGGTGTCTATGTTCATCAGGGATATTGGCCTGTAGTTTTCTTTCTTCGTAGTGTCTTTTTCTGGTTTTGGAATTAGAATTATGCTGGCCTCATAAAACGAGTTTGGAAGTCTTTCTTCTTCTTTAATTTTTTGAAATAGTTTGAGGAGAATGGGTGTTAGTTCTTTTTGAATGTTCGGTAAAACTCCCCCGTGAAGCCATCCAGGCCTGGGCTTTTGTTTGCTGGGAGAGTCTTGATTACCTCTTCAATTTCCTTAGTTGTTATGAGTCTGTTCAAGTTTTCTATCTCTTCCCGGTCCAGTTTTGAGAGACTGTGTGTTTCTGTTTCTAGAAATTTTTTCATTTCACTTGATTGTCAAATTTGTTGCCATATAATTGTTCATAGTAGTTGTTAACTATCTTTTGTATTTCTGTTGTGTCAGTTGTTACTTCTCCTCTTTCATTTCTGATTTTGTGTATTTGGGTTCTCTCTCTTTGTTTCTTGGTGAGTCTAGCTAAGAATCCATCAATCGTGTTTATCTTTTCAAAAAATCAGCTCTTTGATTGATCCTTTGAATTGTTTTTTTGGTCTCTATGTCATTTATTTCTGCTGTGATCTTTACTATTTCCTTCCTTCTACTTGCTCTAAGGTTTTCTTTCTGTTTGCTTTCTAGTTCTTAAGTTGTGAGGTTAGATAGTCTATTAGAATTTTTTCTTGTTTCTTGAGGTAGGACTGTAGTGCTATGAACTCCCCTCTCAGAACTGCTTTCACTGCATCCCATAGATTTTGTGTTGTGTGTTCATTTTCATTGGTTTCCAGGAAGTTTTTAATTTCTTCCTGGATCTCCTCAGCAACCCATTCATTGTTTAATAACATGCTATTTAGCCTCCATGTTTTCAAATGCCTTTGCATGTTTTTGTTGCGATTGATTTCTAGTTTCATGCCATTGTGATCTGAGAAGATGCTTGATATGATTTCAATCTTCTTGAACTTGTAGAGACTTAGTTTGTGCCCTAACATGTGGTCTATCTTTGAGAATGTCCCTTGTGCACTTGAGAAGAATGTCAATTCTACAGTTTTGGGGTGTAATTCTGTGTAGATATTTATTAAATCCATTTGGTTTAGTGCTTCATTTAGAGTCTCTGTTTCCTTGCTAATTTTTTGTAGAGGATCTGTCCAGTAATGTCAGCAGGGTGTTGAAGTCCCCTGCCATGACTGTTTTGCGTCAATTTCTCCTTTGAAGTCCTCTAAAAGATTTTTAATATATTTTGGTGCTCCTATATTGGGTGTATATATATTTATGAAGGTTATATCTTCCTATTGGATAGATCCTGTCAATATTATGTAGTGGCCTTCTTTGTCTCTAGTTATGGCCTTCATTGTGAAATCTATTTTATCATGTATGAGTATTGCTACCCCAGCTTTTTTTTCCTTTCCTTTTGCTTGGAAGATTTTTTTCCATCCCTTCACTTTCAACCTATGTGAGTCTTTTGTTGTGAAGTGGGTCTCTTGTAAACAACATATAGATGAGTCATGCTTTCGTATCCAATCAGCTACTCTGTGTCTTTTTATCGGAACATTCAGTCCATTTACATTTGAGGTGAATATTGGTATGTACTTATTTATTGCCATTTTTTGTTTGGTTTGGTTATATTTTTCTTCCATTTCTTCTACTAATTACAGCAGTCCTTTTAACATTTCTTGCAGTGCTTGTTTTGGTACTGATGTATTCCCTTAGCCTTTTATTGTCTGGAAAGCTCTTTATTTGACCTTCTATTTTGAATGATAGCGTTGCTGGGTAGAGTAGTCTTGGATTCAGATCCTTGTTTTTCATGACCTTGATTACTTCATGCCATTCCCTTCTGGCCTATGGTGTTTCTTGTGAGAAGTCAGCTGAGAGCCTTATGGGGGTTCCTATCTAGATAACCTGTTGCTTATCTCTTGCTGCTTTTAGGATTTTCTCTTTGTCTTTAATTTTTGGCCTTTTAATTACTATGTGTCTTGGTGTGGGCCTGTTTGGGTTCTTCTTACTTGGGGCTCTCTGTGCTTCTTGTACTTGAATGTCTTCTTCCTTCACCAATTAGGAAAGTTTTCTGTCACTGTTTCTTCAAATATATTCTCTACCCCTTGCTCATTTCCTTCTTCTTCGGGTACTCCTATGATGCGAATATTATTACGTTTCCAGTTGTCCCATAGTTCTCTTAAGCTGTCTTCCTGTTTTTTAATTGTTTTGTTCTTTTGGTTTCCTGATTGGTTGATTTTTTCTACCCTGTCTTCTAATTCACTGATCCTGTCCTCAGCTTCCTCTACTCTGCTGTTTAGACCTTCCAATGTGTTCTTTATTTCAGATATGTCATTCTTGATTTCTTCTTGGTGATTTTCAATTTCCAGTTGGTTGATTTTCAACATTTCTATGACTTTACTCATGGTGTTGATGTCCTTACTCATACTGTTGAGCTTTCCAGATCATGGCTCTGAACTGCTCCACATTTATCTCATCTTCCTTAGAGTTCTCTTGTTCTTTCATTTGGATTTTGTTTCTTTGTTTTACCATTTTGGCTATCACTGTGGGATTTGGACCCTGGGTAATTTTCCCTGTGGGTCTTGGTGTTCTGCTGTCTGTGGCTCCTTCTCTTCTGGGTTTGGATGAGTGTGGGAGGACCCCCATTAAACACCACTGTCAAGTCTTACTTTCCTGGTTAGAATTGATAGCCCAGGAATGGTACAGTTATCCTCTAGCTTTTTGCCTGGAGGCTATCAGTAGCGGTTACTTGAAGAGCCTTGGATTCTCAGTTGAATGAAAAACTCCCTCAGAGTAAGAATGAAAAACTCAGAGTAAGGGGTTTTCCCAAGGGTGGGGCAGATGCTGGTTATTAATGAGCCTCAATTTTCATTTCAATGGCCTAGCTGGGTAGGGTTAAATCGCCGAGGGAGGGGTCACTGCCTCTCCCCAGAGCCCTGGGAAAGAGCAATATGGCCACCGTCCTGCGTGGCTACAACTCAGCAAAAGCTCTGAGTGCCCTCCAAATCCCGAGTGTCCCCTCACAGTTCCAGTCCAGTCTGCCCTCCCTCTGCTGGAGCCTAAGGTGAGTGGCTGTGTCTATGTTAGTGTCTGTCCTGGCTCAGCACTGTGGAGCTGCTTGGGAGTGTAACCCCGAGGACACTGCTCACGGCTAAGGCCACTGCTGTCTGTGGGCTCCCAGCCCCCTCTCATGCCTCTGCAGTGCTACCAGGATCAAGTCAGTGTCCCTGGTTATATGGTCCTCCAAGCTGCTTTTCTGTTGCTTTTTCCCAACGATTTGTCTTTATTTTTGTTGTAATTCCCATTTGGTCCTGGGAGACAGTCTGTGTAGCTTCCATTCACTGTGCAGCCATTTTGGAATTCTAATTGCCTCACTTTTTGATAATTGACTGTCATTATTTTATGTGCTCTGTTCCTGGCTCAAGTCTAAATTATTTTGTGCTCTTATCTCTGCTTTGGGGTGTTTCTTTGCTCTCTTCTACATCTCTTTGCCACAAGTTTAAACATGGTTCCTTTTCTTCATACCACAAGTCACAATGAACTGAAAGTTATTTGTGTAACAGATTATTACCAGAGATCTGTAGAATTAATATTAGTTTAAACACAAAAAAGGGAAATAACTTAATGTCTGGCTGGTGTGGCTCAGTGGTTGCACATTGACCTATGCTCCAAGAGGTCGCCAGTTCAATTCTTGGTCAGGGCACATGCACAGGTTTTGGGCCCAATCCTCAGTGGGGGACATGCAGAAGGTGGTCAGTCGATGTTCTGTCTCATCAGTGTTTCTATC
Organism: Molossus molossus; assembly: GCF_014108415.1. Lineage (NCBI taxonomy): Eukaryota > Metazoa > Chordata > Mammalia > Chiroptera > Molossidae > Molossus > Molossus molossus. The sequence continues at coordinate 25,611,875 of NW_023425401.1, forward strand.
TCTCTCCCTCTCCCTTCTTCTGTCTCTAAAATCAATATGGAAAAAAATTTTTTTAAAAAGGAAATAACTTAGCCCTGGCTGGTTTGGCTCAGCGGTTGGAGCGTCGGCCTGCGGTACAGAGAGACCCGGGTTCGGTTCCTGCTAAGGGCACGTACCTCGGTTGCAATTTGTCCCCGGCCCTGGTTGGTCGTGCGGGTGGCAGGCACTCGATGTGTCCCTTCACACCGATGTTTCTCTCTCTCTCCCTCCCGCTCTATCTGAACAAAAAATGGAAAAATGTCCTCGGGTGAGGATAAAAAAAAAAAAAAAGGAGATAACTTAAAACTGTATATTACATATTGATTTTTACTATACTTTAAAGTTCATTTTCTTTCAAGGTTTATTGTAGTGATCCCCCTTTCTCCTGAGCCCAGTCTGCCATTAGTTCTCCAGTGGCCCACTCTGTCTCCAAAAGTGTAAAGCCCCAAGAGTGTAAATTTAGGATCAATTCTGAAGAACTGACACACTTATTCAAGAGCTTTAAAAGGAGAAACTTACAAACATGGGCAAAGTAGCTGATTCCAGTGGTGGGGGCCCCGGAAAAATCCACACCCCTTCCAGGACAGTGTCCTTTTTTTTAAAACTTATTTTTTCTTTATTGATTTTTAGAGAGAGAGGCAGGGAGATGTAGAGAGAGATGGAAACATGGATGAGAGAGAACATCAATTGGCTGCCTCCTGCATACCCCCCACTGGGGATCGGGCCCACAACCCAGCATGTGCCCTGACCGGGAATCAAACTGGTGACCCCTTGGTGCATGGGTGGACGCTCAACCACTAGTCCACACCAGCAGGGCCAGAGTCCTTCTATAAAAGAGGTTAATAACAAGCCATATAATGGTTAGTCAGTAGTCCACCAGAAAGAACAATGCATTTCTAAGTTAACAGATAACATCAGGCAGTTATTATACTCTATACACTCATTAACCACCCGTCCCCTCCTCCCCACACCTCCTGGGGCATGATGTGTGTCTTTGGGTGGCAGTCCAACTTTCTAGGCAGTCAGCCAAGCATGAGGTTGCAGAGAATCACAGAGTTCACCATGCACAGAGAATGCAGCACTTCCCAGACATCTTTGCTCCAGGAGCCATATTGCTTTCTAAAGTGAAGTCTCCTGCAAACCTTTTTCCTAAAACCTTTTTCATAGGTCCTGGGGTCTGTCCAGACTCCCCTTTCCTCAATCTGCTACAGACGAAAATGGAAAGTTTATCTCATACAGATCAGTCTAACTCTATCCTTATATGGACCTCTCTTTTATAAGGCTAGCCTAGAGACATTTCTCTTTTGTAACCAAAATGTCCCCAAATGATTGTTCCCAAATAGTAGTATCCAGTGAATACCATTGACATCTGTTAAAATTTTGTCCCTCTATTCAAAATAGAATGAGGAAAACATAAAAGGCCAACTATAAATATGGAAATTATTCCTCTGAAATGCCAATTATGAGGTCAGGCATTGGATGAAAGTGTTTATATCATTGCTGTCAATCAAAACTGTTTCTGAGCAACAAAAACAAGCCATATATGTGATTTAAATTTCCTAGTAGTAAGAATAAAAATAAATGGATGAAATTAATTTTAATAACCCAATATGCCTAATACTATTTTAACATGTAATCAAGATAAAAATAAGTTATTTTACATTTCTGTTTTTCATACAAAGTCAGAAATTTATACAATTCAGTTCTGAGTAGCTACATTTCAAGTGCTCTTTTAGAAAACAGCTCCATATAATAACACAAATACCTATAGAGTTCCTAGGAATTTTTTGATTGAATATAGCTAAAAAGTTTTAGTTTAAGGGAGAAAAGAATACTATTCACATCTCACCTTAATATCAACTGAGATTTTTATGCCAACTCTAAGCTTTAATTTTATTATGCTTATTTTCTCTTCCTAAACACTGCTTTCTAAAGTTTCTCTGAACAGTGACTCCTAACCTATGACAGTTGGATACAGCCTAGCCTATTAGCATTATTTCTTACATTTTCTAACATGGGACTCTTAACAAAGTTTCTTGAGCTACAGAAATGCAGAAATTTTCATGAGCCACATAAATGCATATGATAACCAGGTTAGTTTTAGATTTAAGAAAAAGGAATCAAGAGGAAGCTGCATATCCACAAGAAGTGTGTCAAAATATATGTATTTCATGTTCTGATTCCAACTTTTCAAGTTTTCAAATATCACTGATGATGTTCAATTCTACTAATCTCCCAGATTAGTCTTAAATTTAAATACTAGTAATCAATAATGATGGCCTTAATACAATAACACATCTTAGTATTAGAAATAAGCATCAGTTATCAGTACAGGACATTGTCCATTCAAGTCCGTGTTCTGCTTTGAACAGAACCAGTGTGTATTTTCTGGGAGGACATGTTGCTATCTCTTAATAAATCAGTCTCAAAAATAATAGCTTTTGCTTCATATTGCTTAAAACCTCTTGAGGTAGACAGGTAAATCAACAAAAACAATGAAACATGATAAGGTATATAACTGATAGAAGTATGCATAGAAGAATGTTATCAAACTGAGGCTAAAAGACTGATGAAGATTCACTGGAAAAGGTGAGATTTTTTACATATTTGTAAGAGATTTTTATTTCTTATAAAGTTTTATTGTGGTTAATAAGAATAGTGTCATTAATAAAAATAATAATGACATACCATTAACTGGAGATATTTGAAGTATACAATTTGAGAAGTTTGAACATGAATATTCGTACAAAGCCATAACCATAATAAAAATAATGAACATATTATACCCACAAAAATCTCCCTGTGTTCCTTTGAAATCTTACTTTTGTTGATCCTCCATGGATACATTTTGAGTCATTATAGATTAGCTTGCCTCTTCTGGAATTTTACATTACTGGAAACATGATGTACTCTTCTTTGGATATTTTTTCATTCAGTTTACTTATTTTGAGATTCATCCAATGTTTAGCATGTACTAACAGTCCATTCCTTGTCATTGCTAAGGAGTATTCCCATATACAGATATACCACTGTATGCATTCACCTGTTGGTGGAAATTTATCACTGAATAAAATTTCAAATTTTTGGCTATTACAAGCAAAGCTTCTGTGAACATTCATGTACACATCTTTTCAAGACATGTTGCTTGCATTTCTTTTGAGTATACAACTAGGAGTAGAATGGCTATGATAGGTGTATGTTTAAAGTTTTAGGAAACTGCCAAAGTGTTTTCCAAAGTGACTATCATTTTGCATTCCACTAGCAGTGTTTAAGAGTTTCTGGTGATCCACACCTTTGCCAACACTTGATATGGTTGTTCTTATTAATTTTAGCCATTTTAATAGACAAGTAGTGGTTTCTTATGTTTGTTTTCTTAATCCTCACCCAGTAATATGCTTTTTTTATTGATTTTGAGAGAGAGGGGAAAGGGGGGTGAAAGAGAGAGAGAGAGAGATTTATGTGAGAGAGAAACATAGATTGGTTGCCTCCCTTATGCTCCCTGATGGGGGATCCAACCCATAACCTCGGTATGTGCCCCAACCGGGAATCAAACCCACAACCGATTGGTGTATGAGCCACCTGGCCCGGGCAGTTTCTTATAAATTTATTTTTATGTATTTATTTATTTTTCCTTTTATCTTTATTGTTGAATGTATTGTAGTTGTCCTTCCTTTTTTCCCCCATTGATCTCCTCCTCCCCATTTCTGCCCCCCTCCTGCCTTCCCCACACTATTTATTGTCTGTGTCCATTAGTTATGGATATAGGCATAGAAGTTCTTTGAATTAACTCTTCCCGTTCCCCTATCCCCTTCCCTTTGAGGTTCATCAATCTAACAACCAATTTGTACTTTTTAATTCCTTCACCTTTTTCACCCATCCCTCCAGCCCCCTCCCATCTGGCAAGCAACAAAAAGTTCTCTGTATCTGTGAGTCTGTTTCTGTTCTGTTTGTTCATTTTGTTTGTAGATTCAATTGTTGATAGGTATATATTTATTGCCGTTTTATTTTCATATTTTTGTTCTTCAAGAAGACCCATCAACATTTCATATAATACTGGTTTGGTGGTGATGAACTCCTTTACTTTTTCTTGTCTGGGAAACTCTTGATGTATCCATCAATTCTAAATGATAGCTTTGCTGGATAAAGTAATCTTGGTTGTAGGTCCTCGCATTCATCATTTTGCATATTTCTTGCCACTCCCTTCTGGCCTGCAAAATTTCTGTTGAGAAATGAGCTGACTAATGGGAGCTCCCATGTAGGTAACAAATTTCTTTTCTCTTGCTGCTTTTAAGCTTCTCTCTGTGTCTTTAACCTTTTGCATTTGGTGATGATGTGTCTTGGTGTGGACCTCTGGATTCATCTTGTTTGGGTCTCTCTGGGCTTCCTGGATTTGTCTGACTATTTCCTTCACCAAGTTAGGGAAGTTTACTGTCATTATTTTTTCAAATAAGCTTTTAATTTCTTGCTCTCTCTCTTCTTCTGGCACCCCCATGATGCGAATGTTGGCATGCTTGAAGTTGTCCCAGAGTCTCCATACACCATCCTCATTTTTTTTGGATTCTTTGTTCTGATTGGGTGTTTTTTGCTTCCTTATATTCCAAATTAATGGTTTGCTTCTTAGCTTCACCTACTCTACTATTGATTCCCTATAAATTATTCTTTATTTCAGTTAGTGCATCATTCATTTCTGACTAGTCCTTTTTTATGCTCTTGAGATTCTCACTAAATTCCTTGACATTCTCACTAAGTTCCTTGAGCATCCTTATAAACAGTGTTTTGTGCTCTGCATCGGTTAGATTGCATATCTCCATTTTGTTTAGTTCTTTTCCTGTATTTTTGTTCTATTCTTTAATTTGGCATATGCTTCTTTCTTTCCTCATTTTGCTTGCCTCCCTGTGTTTGTTTCTATGTATTAGGTAGAGTTGCTATGTCTCCTAGGCTTTGTAGGGTGGCCTATTGTAGTAGGTGCCCTATAGGGTCAGCCTTCCTGATCACCCCAGCTGGGCCCTTGAGGTGCACCCCTTGTTGTAATTGAGTCTCAGTTGCTATTGGCACATCAATGAGAAGGATTTACTCAGGCTGGTTAGCTGCAAGGACTGGCTGTGCCCACTGACCTTTGACTACCTTGGATGATCAGCTGTGTAGGGGCCCACAACACAGAGCAAGACTTACTTCAGCAGGGCTGGGGTACCCACTGAATGCACTCCTGGAGTATGTCTCCTGGAGTATGTCTCCTGGAGTGATGGTGCTTTGATGTGGTCTGAAGCCGTCCACTAGGTGTGCTGGCTCTGGGGCAAGGTCAGCCTCAGGCATAAGCTACAAAGCGGTCTGCAGATGGCTGCTGTTTGTGCTGGGCTTGGAGGTGCACAGGCAAAGCCAATTTGTGAACCAAGGCTGGCTGCTTCTCGTACAGGCCTGGGGCCACTTAATGAGAGGTATGGGGCTTGCTGAGGGAAGGTGCTCTTTTTTTGAGAGACTTTAGGAAAATCTGCAGCAAGAGCCAAGACAGGCCAATCCTATGGTAAAGTCACTGGAAAGAGCTTGGGTGGGCCTGAAATTTGGGTGGGGTGGGGCTTCAGGGAATCACCAGGGTGGGGCCAACAGTGTGAGCCAGGTTACTGGGGTCCCAGATATGGCACCTGTCTGCTGGCCTTGGTCGGGAAAGGGCTCACCAAAAGAACAGCAGCCTCCACCAGCATGCGTCTGGGAGAAAGCTGCCTCTCCAACTCTCACCGCAAATCCAAGCAACTGAGTTCTTTCCAGTATGTCTCTGGTGCCTTTCAAGCTGCCTCTCCCATGTTGGAGCCTGGAGGGGGCAGGCCCTAGTAAGTCCACGCACGGGCCCTTTAAGAAGAGCTGCCTGGGGCTCCAGAAGCCTGTGCCTCCCTCAGCCTCAGTTCCTGCTGGTTTTATAGCCAGGAGTGAGGGGAATTCTCTTCCTGGCACTGGAACACTGAGCTGGGCACCTGGGTGGGATGGGGACCCCTCACTCTTTAGGGAGGACCTTCCCAGCCAAGGCATCCCTTCTGATTTTTATCTGCTACACGTGGGTGTGGGACCAGCCCATTCAAGCCTCTGCTTCTCCTACTAGTCTTAATGTGGCTTCTTCTTTAATTTTGTAGTTGTAGGGCTTCCATTCAGCTTGATTTCAGGCGGTTCTGAATGATGGTTGTTCTGTCATTTAGTTGCAATTTTTTTTTTATCCTCACCTGAGGACATTTTTCGCATTTATCTTCAGATATAGCAGAAGGGAGAAAGGGAGGAAGAGAGAGAGAGAAACATCGATGTGAGAGAGACACATCGACTGGTTGCCACCCACACAACCCCAACAGGGGCCCGGGACAAACTGCAACCAAGGTACATGCCCTTAGCGGGAACCGAACCCAGGACTCTCTGGTCCGTGGGCCGATGCTCTAACCACTGAACCAAACCAGCCAGGTCTAGTTGTAATTTTGATGTTGTGGGAGGAGGCGATACCACGTTTACCTACGCCGCCATTTTTTTTTTTTTTTTTTATCCTCACCCGTGGACATTTTTCCATTTTTTGTTCAGGTAGAGTGGGAGGGAGAAGAGGAACAGAGAGAGAGAGAAACATCGATGCAAAAGGGACACATCGAGTGGCTGCCACCTGCACGACCAACCAGGGCCGGGGACAAACTGCAACCGAGGTACGCGCTCTTAGCAGGAACCGAACCCGGGTCTCTCAGGACCGCAGGCCGACGCTCTAACTGCTGAGCCAAACTGGCCAGGGCACCTACACCGCCATCTTGACCGAAGTCCTCTCTTATAATTTTCCCTAATTGTTATTGATGTTGAACAACTTTTTAAGTGCTTATTTGACATCCTAATAGCACCTTTGATAAAGTGTCTGTTTAAAATTTTGCCAATTTTATTGTTATTATTTTGGTTGTTTTTTACTTTCAAAGAACAGAAGTTCTTAATTTTGATGGAATCAAATTCATCAGCATTACTTAAAGCCTAGTGGAGAAGACAATTAAGTGAATACACAATTACAAGATAATGTGATAAATACGATGGTAAGGATTTGCATGGGAGGCATGGAGAAATGGCACTTGATTCAGACTTAGTAACTAATACAGACTTTGTGGAGTAGGAGACACTTGAGGAGGAGCCAGCAGAGTAAAGCTGGAAATAGAGCTTCAGACAGGAAAAGAACGTGCACAGGTTTTATGCTGTAAAAGAGTATGGTGTATTTAGCTGTAAACATCTTTATGACTGAAGCATATTCTACTTGTGAGGACAAAAAAGAAAATGAAATTAGGCTAAAAATTGATAAAGCAAATTAGTCATGAAGGATCCTGTCCATTAAGTTAAGGAATTATAACTTAAAACTACTCATTTTGGGTCATATATGCATTTTAAAAAGATTATTCTGGGAGATTCCAAAATGGTGGCAGAGTGAATGGAAGCTACACAGATCATCTCCCAGGACCAAACTGGAATTACAATTAAATAAAGGCATATCATCGGGGAAAAGCAACAGAAAAGCAGCTGGAGAGGACCCATATAACCACGGACAGAAAAAGAGGACACTGAGTGGAGCCTGGTATGTCTGCAGAAGTGCAAGAGGGTGGGGCGGTTTTAGCTGTGAGCAGCTTTCTCGGGGTTAAAATTCCAAGCCAACTCCATGAACAGAGGGCTGGAACAGAGCACTAAATTAGCTATAGCCACACACGATGAGCTCCGTCAGAGGGAGGGTGGACTGGACTGGAACTCTCTGGAGACACTCAGGATTTGGAGGGTGCTCAGAATTTTTGCTGAGTAACGTCCACACAGGATGGTGGCCAACTTGTGCCTTCCTGGAGCTCTGGGGAGAAGCAGCAGCTGGGCCAGAGTAATGCAAATTGAGGCTCATTAACAACCAGCATCTGCTCCATCCTCTGGAAATCCTCTTAAGCTGAACACCTGAGGGAGTTTTTTTTTTTAATTTTTTTATTAAGCGAGGGCTACAACCCAAGACTCATCAAGTAACTGAGACTAATAGCTTGCAGGCAAAAAGCTAGAGGATAACTGAACCTTTCCTGGGCTTGCAACTCTACCCAGGAAAGTAAGACTTGACCGTGGTGTTTAATGGGGGTCCTCCCACACTCACCCAAACCCAGTAGATGGAGCCACAAACAGCAGAACACCAACACCCATAGGGAAAATTAGGCAGGCTCCAAAACCCACTGAGATAGCCAATATGGCGAAACAAAGAAATGAATCCCAAACGAAAGATCAAGAGAACTCTACTGAAGATGAGATCAATGAAATGCAGTTAAGCAAGTTATCAGATGTAGATTTCAGAGCCATGATATTGAGGAAGCTCAAAAGCACGAGTAAGGACATCAAAACCATTCGTAAAGATATAGAAACATTGAAAATCAACCAATTAGAAATGCAAAATCACCAAGAAGAAATGAAGAATGACATATCAGAAATAAAGAACACATTGGAAGGACTAAACAGCAGAGTATAGGAAGCTGAGGACCGGATCAGCGAATTAGAAGACAGGGCAGAAAAAAAAATCAACCAATCAGAAAACCATAAGGAAAAAACTAAAAAACAAGAAAACAGCTTAAGAGAACTGTGGGACAATATGAAATTTAGTAACATTTGCATCAAAGGAGTTCCAGAAGAAGAAGAAAAGGAGCAAGGTGTAGAGAATATATTTGAAGAAATAGTGACAGAAAACTTCCCTAACTTGGTGAAGGAAGAAGGCATTCAAGTTCAAGAAGCAAAAAGAGCCCCAAGTAAGAACCCAAACAGGCCCACACCAAGACACATAGTAATTAAAATGTCAAAAACTAAAGACAAAGAATTCTAAAGGCAGCAAGAGAAAAGCAAAAGGTTACCTACAAAGGAACCCCCATAAGGCTCTCAGCTGACTTCTCAACAGAAACACTACAGGCCAGAAGGAATGGCATGAAGTAATCAAGGGCATGAAAAACAAGGACCTGAATCCAAGGCTACGCTATCCAGCAAGCCTGTCATTCAAAATAGGAGGTCAAATAAAGAGTTTCCCAAACAAACAAACAAACAAACAAACAAACAAAAAAGGCTAAGGGAATATATTACCACCAAACCAGCACTGCAAGAAATGTTAAAAGGACTGCTGTAATTAGTGGAAAAAAATATAACTACAATAAACAAAAATGGCAATAAAATAAGTACATATCAATTATCACCTTAAATGTAAATGGACTGAATGCCCCCAATCAAAAGACACAGAGTAGCTTATTGGATACGAAAGCATGACTCGTCTATATGTTGTTTACAAGAGACCCACCTCACAACAAAGGACTCACATAGGTTGAAAGTGAAGGGATGGGAAAAAATCTCTCAAGCAAATGGAAAGGAATAAAAGCTGATGTAGCTATACTCATATCTGATAAAATAGATTTCAAAATGAAGGCTATAACTAGAGACAAAGAAGGCCACTACATAATATTGAAAGGATCAATCCAACAGGAAGATATAACCTTGGCACCCAATATAGGAATACCAACTTATATTAAAAATCTTCTGGAGGACTTCAGAGGAGAAATCAACAGCAATACAATCATACCTAGGGATTTCAACACACCACTGACATCACTGGATAGATCTTCTAGACAAAAAATTAGCAAGGGAATAGAGACTCTAAATGAAACACTAGATCAAATGGACTTAATAGATATCTACACAGAATTATACCCCAAAACTGCAGAATTCACATTCTTCTTAAGTGCACATGGGACACTCTCAAAGATTGACCACATGTTAGGAAACAAACTAAGTCTCTACAAGTTCAAGAAGATTGAAATCATATCAAGCATCTTCTCAGATCACAGTGGCATGAAACTAGAAATCAATTGCAACAAGAACATGCAAAGACATTGAACACGTGGAGGCTAAACAGCATGTTATTAAACAATAAATGGGTTGCTGAGGAGATCCGGGAAAAAATTAAAAACTTCCTGGAAACCAATGAAAATGAACACACAAGAACACACAATCTATGGGATGCAGCAAAACCAGTTCTGAGAGGCAAGTTCATAGCACTACAGTCCTACCTCAAGAAACAAGGAAAATTTCTAATTGACTATCTAACCTCACAACTTAAAGAACTAGAAAGCAAACAAAAATAATACCCCAGAGCAAGTAGAAGGAAGGAAATAGTAAAGATCAGAGCAAAATAAATGACTTACAGACCAAAAAAACAATTCAAAGGATCAATGAAACAAAGAGCTGGTGGTTTTTCAAAAAGATAAACAAGATTGATGGACCCTTAGCTAGACTCACCAAGAAACAAAGAGAGAGAACCCAAATACACAAAATCAGAAATAAAAGAGAAGTAACAACTTATACCACAGAAATACAAAGGATCCTTAACAAATACTACAAACAATTACACAGCAACAAATTGAACAATCTGAGCAAAATGGACAAATTTCTAGAAACACATAGTCTCCAAAAACTGAACCAGGAAGAGGTAGAAAACATGAATAGACCAGTAACAACTAAAGAAATTGAAAATCTAATCAAGACTCTCCCAGCAAACAAAAACCCAGGCTCAGACGGCTTCATGGGGGAGTTTTACCAAACATTCAAAGAAGAACTAACACCCATTCTACTCAAAGTATTCCAAAAAATTCAAAAAGAAGGAAGACTTCCAAACTTATTTTATGAGGTAGCATAACTCTAATTCCAAAACCAGATAAAGACACTAAAAAGAAAGAAAACTATAGGCCAATATCGCTGATGAACATAGATGCCAAAATCCTGAACAAAACACTAGCAAATCGGATCCAGCAATACATTAAAAAAATTATTCACCATGACCAAGTGAGATGCAAGGCTGGTACAATATTCACAAATCAATAAATGTGATATGCCACATAAACAAAATGAAAGATAAAAACCTTATGATCATATCAATAGATGCTGAGAAAGCATTTGACAAAATCCAGCACCCATGTCTGATAAAAACGCTCAGCCATATGGGAATAGAGGGATCGTATCTTAACATAATAAAGGCCATATATGAAAAACCTACAGCCAGCATTATAGTCAATGATTAAAAACTAAAAACATTTCCCTTGAGAACTGGAACAAGACAGGGATGCCCACTTTCGCCACTCTTACTTAACATAGTACTGGAAGTCTTAGCCACAGCAATCAGACATGAAGTAAAAATAAAAGGGATTCAAATAGGAAAGGAGGAAGTGAAACTGTCCTTATTTGTAGATGACATGATATTGTACATAGAAAACTTTGAAGACTCCATCGAAAATCTAGTAGATTTAATAAATGAATTTGGCAAGGTAGCAGGATACAAAATTAACGTCAAGAAATCGACGGCATTCGTATACACCAATGATGAACTCACAGATAGAGAAACTGAAAAAACAATCTCATTTACCATCACGGCAAAAAAATTTAAGATACCTAGGAATAAACTTAACCAAAGAAGTAAAGGACCTATTTGCAGAAAACTACAGGACATTGAAAAAAGAAATAGAGGAAGATATAAAAAAGTGGAAGCACATATCTTGTTCATGGATTGGAAGAATTAACATGTCCATATTACCCAAAGCAATCTATAGATTCAATGCAAACCCCATCAAAATACCAACAACATATCTTGCAGAACTAGAACAAATACTTCAAAAGTTCATATGGAACCAAAAAAGACCCTGAATTGCCCCAGCAATCTTGAAAAAGAAGGACAAAGTAGGTGGGATCACAATACTAGATATGAATTTATACTACCAAGCTACTGTAATCAAAACAGCCTGGTATTGGCATAAGAACAGGTATATAGATCAATAGAACAGAACAGAGAACCCGGAAATTGACCCAAGACATTGTGCTCAATTAATATTTGACAAAAATGGCAAGAGCATACAGTGGAATAAAGACAGCCTCTTTAATAAATGGTCTTGGGAAAATTGGGCAGCTACATGCAAAAAAATAAAACTAGACCATGAACTTACACCATACACAAAAATAAACTCAAAACGGATAAAAGATTTAAATGTGACTTGTGAATCCATAAAAATCCTAGAAGAAAATGTAGGCAACAAAATTTCAGACATTATATGCAGCAGAATTTTCACTGATACATCACTTAATTTGTACTGATACATCACAACAGAAACAAAGGAAAAAATGAACACATGGGACTACATCAAAGTAAAAAGCTTCTGCACAGCAAAAGAAACAACTATCAAAATGGAAAGGCAACCCACTGTATGGGAGAGCATCATTGCCAATGATACATCAGATAAGGGTTTAATTTCCAAAATATATAGAATGGTCATACAACTCAACAAAAGGAAGACAAAGAACCCAATTAAAAAATGGGGAGAGGACCTAAATAGGCACCTCTCCAAAAAGGACATACAAATGGCCAACAGACGTATGAAAAAATGCTCAACATCACTAATCATCAAAGATATGAAAATTAAAACAAAGATGAGGTACCACCTCACACCTGCCAGAATGGCTGCCATCAACAAATCATCAAACAACAAGTGCTTGCAAGTGTGTGGAGAAAAGGGGACTCTAGCACACTGCTAGTAGGAATACAGACTGGTGCATCCACTATGGAAAACAATATGGTGTTTCCTTAAAAAATTAAAAATTGAATTGCCATTTGACCCAGTGATCCCACTTCTAGTATATATCCTAAGAAGCCTGAAACACCAATCAGAAAGAATATATGTACCCCTTTGTTCATAGCAGCACTATTTAAAATTGCTAAGATCTGGAAACAGCCCAAGTGTCCATCAATAGAAGAGTGGATAAAAAAGCAGCGGTACATATATACAATGGAATACTGTGCAGCTGTAAGAAAGAAGATCTCTTATCCTTTGAGACAACATGGAGGGACCTCGAGAGTATTATGCTAAACGAAATAAGCCAGTCAGAAGAAGAGAAAGAGCACATGATCTCACTTATTTATGAAATATAATGAACAAGGTGGGCTGATGAACAAAATAGACCCAGTCATAGAAAGGAGTATGGTTCAGACTGACAACCTTCAGGATAGGGGGGCGGGGTAGATGGAGGAGATGAACCAAAGAACTTATATGCATGTATGCATAACCAATGGACATAGACAACAATGCCAGGGGGTGGCGGGAGCAGGATGGGGAGGACGTGTCTAGGGGGGGAAGAGGAGAAACATCTGTAACAAAAATGAATTATAAAAATTGAAAAAAAAAGATCATTCTGGAATTGTTGCTGAAAATGAATGGGGAATGGGATTTTGAAGACTGAGGGAATAGCTAAGAAGCATGAGAAGGACTCTGGCTGGTTTGCCTCAGTGGTGAGAGCCCATGGACCATATGGCCTTGATTTGATTACTGGCCGGGGGCATGTACCTGCATTTCAGGTTTGATTCCCGGTCCTGATCTGGGTTGTGCAGGAGGCAACCAATAGATGTGTCTCTCTCACATTGATGTTTCTGTCTGTCCCTCTCTTCCATCTTCCCTCCCTCTCTCCTTTCCACTCTGTCGAAAAATCAATGGCAAAATATCCTCGGGTGAGGATTGACAAAAATAAATGGAAGGAAGGAAGGAAGGAAGGGATGGAGGAAGGGAAGGAAAGGAAGGGAAGGGAAGGATCTTGGACTAAAGCAATGGTTCCTGGGGACAGAGAAGGTGAATAGGTAGGAATAATTGGGAAGAGTTGGCAGGATTTGTTTATTACTGAATATTTCCTGTGGAAGTAGTTAAATATGAAGTTTAGAGAAAGGAGTTTTTAAGTCTGAACACCATCAATGATGTAGCTAAGGAGTAGGGCTGCATAATTGGAAGTTTTGCCATGTGTTTTATATATTTTATTTCCTAATGAACTAGTTAGTGGAGTAGGATCAATGAAATGGCCAGTAGACCAAGGCGATCATTAGATTAGTAATAACTGCTGGTAGTCAAGGAATAGATAAAGCCCACTATATTAAAAATATATCCCGATACGTTTTGCAAATTGAAGATTATTCAAGATTTAAGTAATATATTCTCCTAGTATTTGCATCTTAATTAGTACCTCCTGTATTTGTATTTTAAGGTTATGTATTAATATAATCAGAGCAGCAATCCCAGGTGAGACAGTAAGTGGCGTGGGAGACAAAGGGACTATTCAAGTTGTAGTTCTAGTAACTAGAGGGAAGGGGAAATGACATAGTTTTTTCTTCAGACACCATAACTATAGCTGAAGTTAGAGAATTATAAACAAGTTTTATGTGTTCAGCTGGGCAATTTGTCAAATCTAGAAGGTCAGCCCAGTTCAGACGTAGTACTTTCAGATTCCAGGGTTAGACAAGATGGTTAGAATGAAAGAAACAAAAGGTTTCAGGAAGAGGCCATTTTTTAAACAGTGTGCAAAACCCTGAACAAACAGCCAACATCATGCAAGTGAAGGATCTAGGCAAAATGTTTGAGCAATACATCTGTGGTAGGTACAAATTCAAGAATGGAGCATAGTAATAAACCTAGGGCCTTTAAGGTAAGTTCTACTCATACATTTCTTACCATGGGTCAAAATTGTCCTCAACTACAGGGAGGCCCAACTATCCATAGGCAGAAAAAGGAAAGCATGACTGGAGTGAGAGACTCCGGGAATAAGAAACAAGGCCAGACAGAAAAATCACAAGAGGATCAGTGGCTTTTTACTACATGAATGCAAGAACATTAAATGAGGTTAAGTGGATAGGGGAGAAAAGAAGGAGTATTTTCAATTTTTTAGTAAGTGATTGTCACTACTGCTGAACAGAGGAGAATTAGGTCCAGAAACCTTGGAGGAGGTAATCTGAAAGAGTTATAATATAAGAAAAATGAAGAGCCAAATCAGGATTTATAAAGTTACAAGAGACTTGCTCCACTTTACAATAAGAACAAGCCAGAGATTTTGAAAAATCATCCAATAAAACTTATCAGAGAGCTGAGGGCACAAATAAACTTTAATAAACTTAAATCCAGACGATAATGAGAACTTCCTAAAAGAGAAGAGAATGACAGTTTCTTTCATTTCCTCCAGAACAGTTTGTGGTACATCAAGTAACGTTTACTACATAAATGCACCATAAACGGGTAACAGGAGAGGCATAGAAAGACAGTAAGACTGAAAAATAAAAAACAAAAACCACAACAAATATCCATCAACAGAGTAAACCAATTGATATACAATTTATATGGAATAAACATGAACACATTACTGATAAAAGCAACATGGATGCATCTCAAAAACATTTTGTACAAAAGAATCTAGATGCAAAAAAAATGTATACAAAAAAATTGTATACAATCACAATGTGATTCCATTTACATGAATTCTAAGAAAAGGCAAAATTAATACATAGTTAAAGAAATTGCCTGGCCAGTGTGGTTCAGTGGATTGAGCATCATCCCATGCACCAACAGGTCGCTGGTTCGATTCCCCATCAGGGCACATGCCTGGGTTGCAGGCTCGATTTCCAGTAGGAGATGTGCAGGAGGCAACTGACTGATGTTTCTCTCTCATTGATGTTTCTATCTCTCTCTCCCTTCCTCTCTTTAAAAAAATCAATAAAAACATATTTTAAAAAATGGTGAAGTGGATGCCTCAGGTAGAGGTAGAAATGGACAGGAAGAGGGCCATAAAGGAACTTTCTGGGGTTATATAAGTGTTCTTTATCTTGTTTTTGGCAATAGGTAAAGAGTTTCATGAAACTGCCCAACCTCATTGAACTGAACAGTTAGGAATTTCAATTTATTATATGTAATAATACTTAATAAAAAACTAAAAATTCATACTTAAAAAAAGAAAAAGCATTAGATAAACTTTCCTTTCTTGTCACGTTACTTCATCTTCTAGCCTGGAGGTTCCTATCGGTCTTGGCTTTTCATTAATTACTGACACTCAATACCTCATACTTTTCCCCCTGAAACAATAGGTCGTAAATTCAGTTCATTAGTTTGGGACCCTATTTGATAATGATATTCTATAATTCCCATTAATATTCGGAGTTAGGCTCTAAATTCCTATTATATAGATTTGCCTTTGGCCTGTGTTGCCCAGTCTCCTCTTCATTTTCTTACCCCTGTTGCCAAAACAGTTTTCCTGGATTTTGAACCTACTGCGCTGCTGACCTTCAGTACCTGCATGAACTTGAAAGTCTCCTCTTGTGCCTGTGTATCTTTACCGTTCATTCCACTATCTCTGCAATGCTGCTCCATGAAATACAGGAGCATGTTGGTTTTGAAATAAATGTTAATCTTGCATACTATAAACTTGAAAGAAATTACTTTCATGAAAAGTAAATTAAAATAATGAGGGTGAATAATAAATAGGAGCTGATACTTTGAGTCTGTCTTTGAGTAGATGCATTTTCTCTTGTACACCTGGCCTGATCTGATCATAAATAATTTGGACGAAACTTTTACATTCAATATAAAATCATTGTATATCACAAATCTTAACTCAGACTGTCTTTCATATTTACTACTAGTCGTTTTCTGATTTATTTTTAGGATTTTACTGGACAGAGACTAAGAAGAGAAACAATACAGGGAACATTTAAACAAACTTTGGCACCAAAGTAAATGAATTGAAAGACAATCTGATACTTGAATCTAGTACCCGATGACGAATGGAAAATTACAGAGCCTCCCTTCTAACACTGACATTCCTATAAGGTTTTAGTTTCACAGGAGATTGGGCATGCATAGATAATAAGTAGAACACCCAAACAAAAATAAGCCTTGTTAAAAACAATCATCTGTGAGAAGGTTCTGCATATTTTGCTTTTTCTACTCCTGGCACTAGAACTTGGCTAGAGTAATAACATAGAGGTCATTGTTGCAGATATGCCTGTGAGAATTGTTTTATGAGGTACTTTAAGAAAATTTTTTGTTTATGTTTAGAATCACTGAGCTCACCCTAGAATGAGAACTATGTAAATTGTACTGTGCAGTCAACTGGGAGCATAATTATATGCAATAGACAGAGGGTTTACATGTAGCTTTTTCCTTAAGAAATTGACATAACATTTACCCTGTGTGTGTAAGGACATCACTTTTTAAAAACCAAATATGGGTTAATTTCTTGTGATTTCCAAATATGATAAGCTGTGTTGCGTCTCGATGCTCATGTCCCCTGTTGGTTTTGTAAATTTTTCTAACTCATACTCCAACTCTTCACGGTTTCAAATATTGTCTTTATGAGTTATATTTTTTAAAAGTAGACATTTTTCTTATATGTTATAAGAGGCATAGAGTCTGTTTCATAGTTCTAGATACAACTTATTTTTCTTTTTAGAGAAAATGTGTTATAACTATCATTTTTTCTTTGATGGATATCTGTGTTCTCTGGGTCGCTGCCTAAGTGGTTTACTCATAAGAGGGGTCCAAAATTCTACTGGTTCTGATTCTGAAGGAAAGAATCCAAGTTGTAAAGAGCAGAAATATACTCACCATACCTTTTTTTTTTTTAGCTTTGTAATGCCACAAAATAGCCCCTGGAATGTGAATTGTAAACTTTTATGCTGATATCATGTAGATTATCTACAAATAATTTTGAACATTGTTATATAGATTATTGAACATCAGCATTTTAGTCCACAGTATCAGAAAGCATGTGGTTTAAGTTAGTCTTAAATAACAACAAGAAATACTGAGGGATTTGTTCTTAAATATTAAGACCCAGGTGCCAACAGATGATATGGCTTATAA
Source organism: Molossus molossus (assembly GCF_014108415.1). Taxonomy (NCBI): domain Eukaryota; kingdom Metazoa; phylum Chordata; class Mammalia; order Chiroptera; family Molossidae; genus Molossus; species Molossus molossus. Next base: position 25,629,589 of record NW_023425401.1, read on the forward strand.
TAATTGTCTGCATATTAATTATATATTTTTTCTTTTAATTAATTACATAACTTTTATAGTGAAGGTTACTTTTTTTCCTCTTGCATAGTCATCATAAAGTTCCACTGATCTGTTTTCTGTAGTGGTACCGCACTTAGAACCTAGATGAGAAATGACAACACAGTACTTTCAACTATTCCTCCAATTAATACGTTTTCATATAATAGTAAAAGTTAATTTTATTTTGAAAAATTACCTTTGGAAATGGTGGTTGTAGACGTATGAAATTGTTAATAAGTGATGGGGGAAGGGCACATAATAAGAATAGAACCACAGTTGTTTAATGATTATTCACCTTACTGGAACCACAGTTGTTTAATGATTATTCACCGTATTAGAACCACAGCTGTTTAATGATTATTCACCTTAGTAACTATAGATAAGAGGTTCTCTCATAGACCCTGGGAAACTGGAGGATAAAACAGGGCTATAAAAGACAAGATGCCTTGGAGCCTGAATGGGTCCATTACTCAAAAAAGAAAATAGCTTTTTTATTTTTGGTTAATCCTCACCTGAGGATATATTCCCATTGACTTTTAAAGAGAGTGGAAGAGAGGGAGGGAGGGAGAGAGAGAGCGAGACATCAACTGGGCCAGGGATTGAACCTGCAACCCAGGTAAGTGCCCTTTGACTGGAATTGAACCCAAGACCCTTTGGTCTGCAGGTCTGCCTACATTCTATCTGCTGAGCCAAACTGGCCAGGGCAAGAAAATCAATTTTAAAAGCAAGCCATGGACAGGGCACGCTTTGACCTGGTTGCTGTGCCTGGACCCTGACCCCCTCTGAGAGTTTGCCTCAGGAACGCTGACCATTCTCTGGCCCCCAAAATGGGCTGAGTTGTTTGTAACATTATAGAGGATTAGCCACCTTGCTATTGAACTTAGAGCTCCTGGAGGCCAGACTGCAGACACTCTCTCCCCTTTCCCTGTTATACTCGCAGCTCACAGCTGCATGTAGCTTTCTTCCCTCATCCCTGTATCATCAACCAGTTGGCAGAAAAAAGGGAAAGCAGACTATGACAAAGGTTATGGGATGTCACTTCCAGAGAGATTCTCTTGCTGGCCTTGAATAATGGTTGTGAACTGCCTAGACATAAGGGCCATATGGCAGGAAGCTGAAGATGGCCTCTAGGTCCTAAAACCATCTCCATTCAACCGCCAGAAGGAAGCTGGGCCCTAAGTCATACAGCGCAAGGAAGTGAACTCTGCCAAAATCCCGAGGAGCTTTAGAAGCGGTCTTGTGAGACCCAGCAAAGCTGTGCCCGAGCTGCTGACACACAGAAACAGCTAAGCTGCTGAGTCTGTGGAATTTGTTGGGCAACAGCAGATAACTACAGTTGTCATCAACCTTAGATGGTGTTTAGTACATAGAACTGGATAAAATCACTTAGAATATAATGTCCTACAACTATCAATCCAACACTCATTATAGGTCGCTTTTTAGTCAATTAGAAAATAATAATCTGTTATATCTAAGCCTAAAACCAAATTCCCAGGAAATAAAATCTTATTTTGCAAGCTTAAGTGAAATGTCTACCCATGAACTAAATAAATATTGCCAGGAAGAATTCAGAGGCCTAGAGTGAATGTATTGGCAAGGCCTGCATCTATGTGGGTGGGGGAAGGGCAGTGCAGTGCGAGAGAAGAAAGCTATGTTCCTGGCTAACACCTCACGTTTGTCTGTCCTGTCTGTCTATCTGAATGAATGTAGAAAGATACTTTTTATCTTTAATTTTTATTTTTATTTCTTGGCTAATTCACTAAGGGACTGTACCAATTGGAATACTGGGTAAGCAGTTTTTCTGCTACATAACTTTTCTGAGGAAGTCAAATTCATTTAAAAAAAAAAAAAACCCCAGCCCTGGCCAGTTTGGCTCAGCGGTTAGAGCATCGGCCTGCGGTCCAGAGAGACTCAGGTTCAGTTCCCACTAAGGGCACGTACCTCGGTTGCAGTTTGTCCCTGGCCCTGGTTGGGTCGTGCGGGTGGCAGCCACTCGATGTGTCCCTTTCACGTCGATGTTTCTCTCTTCTCTCTCTCCCTCCCATTCTATCTGAAGGAAAAATGGAAAAATGTCCTCAGGTGAGGATAAAAAACAAAAACCCACATATTTGTCATAGCACTACATATCTGGAGAAACTTTGTATTTGTATTTTAAAAATCTAGATGGGAGACTTGACATTCCCTAACATGTAATATTTTTTATTTTGCTTAAGTATATGAATAAAGTACATGGGCCAGATGGGGAGCTGGCCATGTTTCTTCCTCCTTGACCCATAAATAGAATGATCAGGCTCTCTTAATAAAATAGTCTTGAGCCCTGGCCAGTGTGGCTCAGTTAGGTGGAACGTCATCCTATGAACTGAAGGGTTGTGGGTTTGATTCCCAGTCAGGGCACATACCTAGTCTGTGGGTTTGATCCTTGTCATGGCATGTATGGGAAACAACCCATTGATGTTTCTCTCTCACATCAATGTTTCTCTTTCTCTCTCCCTCTCCCTTCCCTTCTCTCTAAAATCAATAAAAACATTCAGGTGAGGATTCAAAATAAGTAAATTAAATAAAATACACTTAATCTTCCAAAATGGTGGACAATAATAAAACACAGTAATACTCTGAATTTCTAAAGAGGTCAAAGAAAGGATAGTCTGTTTAGCAGTACGACTGGCTGATATTACAGCCCCATCCCTTTGAGGATTACTATGATTCTATTTAAGGTTTACTAACAATGTCATTGGCTCTCTGCCCAAATCTCCTTCTATGAGAATTTCCCCTTGCCTGCCACCCAGGTAGGTATACATGACCAGGATATTCTTACCTTCTGGCCTCTATGATAGAGTCCTGAAGTATATTTGTAACCCTAGTTGGATCACTCCAATTTTCCCTTGGGCCAGTGAGTGGTGGAAGGTTTTGGACCTGGAATAAGCAGTAACAGTTGATTTAATTGGTTGTGGGTGCCACGGTGGGATGCTATAAGGATTTGGGGCTGAAGTATCCGTTCTGGATGGCCTCACAGACTTGGAAGATGAAAGAGAGGATGCTGGGTCATGGAGAAGGCTGATGTACTAGTGACATGGAGGTGGTGGTGGTGAAGCAGAGATCAAAATAATTTGTCTCAGAGAAAGGAAGCAGCTCTTGACCAAGGAGAGGGAGCACAGAAGATGTATGGGTTAGTGGTCTAATCATTCTTATTTATTTATTTTTATTTATTTATTTATTTATTTATTTATTTATTTATTTATTTATTTTTATTGCGAGAGAGGGAGAGAGAAATAGAAACATTGATGAGAGAGAACAGCAATTGGCTGCCTCCTTCCTGCCCCCCACTGGGTATTGGGCCCACAAGCTGGGCATGTGCTCTGACCTGGAATCGAACCAGTGACCTCTTGGTGCATGGATTGATGCTCAACCACTGAGCCACATCGGCTGGGTGGTCTAATCATTCTTTATCTTATGAAACAGAAAGATCTAAAAAAGAAAAGATTTCACTTACTATCAACTGTCATATACCTTAACTAATTGATCAAAAAATCTTTAATTTCTTCAGAATACGATATTACATATAATGAACTAGGAGGATAGTCTCAAATTTGCGCAACCTGGAAATTATTGAAATTGAAAGCAGTACATTAATTCATTTTCTTTTCTTTTTCAAAAGCAGGAAAGCCAATTTAATTTAATTTTTTATTGATTAATTTTAGAGAGAGAGAAATGGAGAGAGAGAGAAATATCAGTTTGTTATTTCAATTATTTATGTATTCATTAGTTGATTCTTATATGTGCCCTCACTGGGGATAGAACCCACAACTTTAGAATATAGGGACAATACTTTACCCAACTGAGCTTACCCAGCCAGAGCCTACATTAATTTATTTTCATAAAAGGTTTTCTTTTTTGTGTATATTAAATTATAATTAATTCAAGTGTTCATTTTTGAAATACTAAAAAAGCATGTGGTAATTAATTCTAAAGTTGAATATTTCCAGCTTTTGTTTCTAGGTGGTGAGACTTCTGGTGTTTTTATAAGTCTTTATTTTACTTTGCCATAGTTTTAACATTTTTGAAATTAAAAAAAAAAAGAAGTCTTATAACTGAAAATATGAAATAATCTGTAGTTTGAAATTTTTCTGAACCAGGGAGGGCCATCTGGAAAAGGCAGTATAGGAATTTCTAGCACCTTCCTCTCATAAGTTTGAATAACTGTCCACACACAGAAATATCTTCACAAGAGCTAAGGGCACCAGGTGAGGGATTCCAGGCCCCTGACTTACCCCAGCACCTGCCGGGTCTAGGATATTGAACAGATAACCTGCACTCCCCTGTTCACGGCAGCATTGTTTACAATTGCCAAGGCAGAAACAACCTAAGTGTCTATGATGGATGAATGGATATAGAAAATGTGGTGTATGTACAATGGAGCACTATGAAGCTGTAAGAAGAAAGATCTCTTATCCTTTGAGACGACATGGAAGGACCTGGAAAGTATTATCCTAAGCGAACCAAGCCAAGTGGAGAAAGACAAATATCATATGATCTCACTTATTTATGGAACATAATGAGCATAACAGTCTAAAGAACAGGGTAGTCTCAGAGACGTGGAAGTAGGGTACAAACTGACAATCCCCAGAAGAGGGGGGGGGATAAACCACAGAATTTACATGCATGTGTGCATAACCAATGGACATGGACAACAAAGCTGGGGACAGGGCAGGGAGGGAAGGGGAGGAGGGTGTCAATGGGAGAAAAAGGAAAACCATCTGTAACAAAAATAAATTGATTAATTAAAAAAAAGAAAATGTGTATATATACAATTGAATATTGTTCAGTTATAAAAAGAAAGGAAATCCTTTATTTTGCAACACTATGGATGTACCTTGAGGGCATTGTGTTAAATGAAATATGTCTGAGAAAGACAAGTAGTGTAATTTGTCACTTATGTTTGGAATCTAAAAAAGCCTAACTCTTAGAAATAGAGGGTAGAGAGCTGTTTGCCAGGGGCTGGGCTGTGGGGTTGGGGGTGGGGGGTGGGAAGGGATGGGAAGATTTTGGTCAAAAGGTACAACTTCCAGCTATAAGATGAATAAGTTCAGGAGATCTCATGTACTTCAAAGTGGCTATAATTAACAGTACTATATTATGTGGCAACTAAAATGTGATCGAACCTTACAAAGCAAAGAGTTGCTGAGTCATTCTCTCAACTAAATTACTATGTGATTCTGCCCTTTAGAGCAGTGATTTTCAACCCTTCTTATCTCTTATCACATATAAACTACTAAAATTCTGTGGCACACCAAAAAATATTTTTTTGATGATCTGACAAAAAATAGGTATAATTTTGAATGACTTACAAAAAGAGTAATTGCCTACCTTTTTTGCTCCAAAGTGATTTTTTTTAAAGAATCAGGTGACTATACTTATACTTCTATATAAGGATTTTTGGTACCAAGAATTACGCAATCATATACTACTTTATTATGCGACATAACCAATAAGATGCAAAATCTATTATGTGACCTATATTTAGTTATGGTTCAAGACAGAGCATTCACGTCAGATGGCTATTGTTTTGTTGGCTGTCGTCATTTTTTTATTTGACAATCTAAGGGAAAAGAGGTCAATGCCCCTGACTAAATAGTCAGGTATTACATATTTTAAAAATTCTTGCAGCATACTGGTTGAAAAGCACTGCCTTAGAAGAAGACCCCAAATCCAGAACTCAAATAGAAAATGTAGTTAATGATGTTTGTATTGAATAATGTCTTACACCCTACACTGAGGGCTTTAGATACTTTAAGGTTCTGTACTGTGTCTAAACCTAGACAGTGTTTCCCACATCGCCTGATTACATTTCATTTGGTTTGTGTATCATGCCTGTGTGTGTGTGTGTGTGTGTGTGTGTGTGTGTGTGTGTTATAAAACTGAAGCTGACATCAGTGCTTTTTTTCATCATTTTTGTTCTTCTGAGGTCAGTACTAATATCCTAAATTACCATAGATAATTGACCTTTATATCCTTCAAATGTATCAATTATATAGCTAATTCATAACTTAGAATTTATTACATTTTCATTCTTAATAAACTTATGCCAGATTGCTTTCTAGGTTTTTAGTTAGAGCTATTACTAGTGTAAATTGTCACATATCATGTGTTAGTTCCTACAGTATGATTGAAAATCAAAGTCATGAAAGGGTGATAAAGCCCTGCCACTGTCAACTTTTAAAGAAAAATAAAGGATCTCTTCTCTTGCAAACATATTGGGTTTGGTTTTTTTTTTTTTTTTTTTTTTTTTTTTTGGTAGTTTACCTATGCATTTATTTTTAAATTTAATGGACTTTATTGGTTAATAAAATTATATTGTTTCAGGTGATAGATCATCTGTTTATTATATTATGTGTTCAACACCCAAAGTCAAGTCTCCTTCCATCACTATTTATCCCCCCTATCCCCTCTTCTACCTCCACTCACCCTCCTTTCCCTCTAGTAATCACCATACTGTTGTCTGAGTCTTTGAGTTCTTTTTCTCTGCTTAATCCCTTCACCTTTTTCACCCACTCCCCCAACCTCCTTCACCTCTAACAACTGTCAGTCTGTTTTCAGGATCTATGAGTCTGTTTCTATTTTGTTTGTTTATTTTGTTCATTAAATTCCACATTTAAGTAAAATCATAGGGTACTTGTCTTTTTGTGATTGGCTTATTTTATTTAGCATATTACCCTCCAGGTCCATTCATACTGTCATAAAAAGTAAGGTTTCCCTTTTTTTTAATGACCAAGTAGTATTCTATTGTGTACATGTACCCTAGCTTTGTTATCCATTCATCTACTGATGGACACTTGGGCTGCTTTCAAATAGGAAGTAATGCTGCAGTGAACATTAGGGGTGCATATATTCTTTCAAATCAGTGTGTTGGATTTCTTTGGATAAATTCCCAGAAGTGGAATTGCTGGGTCATAAGGCAGTTCAATTTTTAGTTTTTTGAGGAAACTCCATACTGTTTTCCACAGTGGCTGCACCAGTCTGCATTCTTACCAGTACTTCTCTACATCTTGGCCAACACTTGTTTTTTGATTTATTGATGATAGCCATCCTGAAGGTGTGAATTGATAGCTCATTGTGGTTTTAATTTGCATTTTTCTAATGATTAGTGACATTGAGCATATTTTCATATGTTTATTGGCCATTTCTGTGTCCTCTTTGGAGAAGTGTGTATTCAGGTCCTTTACCCATTTTTTAATTAGATTTTTTTTTTGGTATTGAGTTGCATAAGTTCTTCATAAATTTTGGATATTAACCCCTTATCAGATGTATCATTGACAAATATGTTATCCCACTCAGTGGGTTGTCTTTTTTCCCCTTTGTTTTATTGATGGTTTTCTTTGCTGTGCAAAAAATTTTGAGTTTGATATAGTGCCATTTGTTTATTTTTTATTTTGTTTCCCTTGCCTGAGGAGACGTATAAAGAAAAAATACTGCTATGAAAAATGCCTGAGATTATACTGCCTCTGTTTACTTCTAGGATTTTTATGGTTTCAAGTTTTACATATAAGTCTTTAATCCATTTTGAGTTTATTTGCAAATGCATTATTCTATAAATTATAATCAGAATTATACATTCATTATGCTTAACTATTCAGTGTTGAGTCAAATGTTTTAATTTATTAATCTCTCATGCATTAAATTACCAATTATGACATCAAGTGAAAGTGTAAAATTCCTGTGTCACATGTACATTGGTTGTTTAAACATCATAATGCTTTATGTAAGTTCTTCAAATTGAAAGAACCATTTGAATGTTATATTTTTTGTGTGATTTTCCTAAGGTTTTTTAAAAATAATTTGAATATAACACAATTAAAAAATATTGTCTATTTTTACCGAGCCAGCACTCTCCTTTACATTTTCTTTCTCCTGTTTCAGTTCCTTAGTTTTCTTGTTCATACAATTAGATTGAACTACATTAAATTGCAATTTTTGCAGTTTCTTTAATTTGGCTCAAATTAATATTAGAGAAATTACAATGGAAATTGATAAATGTTTATGATATCAAGAGTATTTTTCTTTGAAGAGCCAATTAATATGTCAATTTTTTTTGGAAAAAAGATAAATTGGGATTTTTAGATGAACATTAGATTTAGCTTCATTGCTATAAACATGATTCTTAGCTTCATCAGGATTGTAAGATCAGTTCATCAGAGGCTAATCATGTTATAGACATTATTTTCTGTGAAATAACATTTCTTACAAAGAAGTTGTAATTAATACATCTATCTGAAAGCACAGCAAACATATTCTTTAAAAAAAATTTTTTTTTTCTTTATTGATTTTAGAGAGAGAGCAAAGGAGAGGGAGAGAGAGATAGAAATATTAATGAGAGAGAATATCAATTGGCTGCCTCCTGCATGCCCCCCCCCCACTGGGGATTGGGCCCACAACCTGGGTATGTGCCCTGACTGGGAATCGAACGAGCAACCTCTTGGTGCATGGGTCAACACTCAACCACTGAGCCACACCAGCCGGACAGCATATTCATTCTTGATTACTTATTTTGTCTTTATTGAATTATGGATTCTTTGTGAATTTCTAGTTATTGTACACTTGACCTACCTTGATAGGATGACTCTATAAATGTCTTCTTACTTTATAGACAGTCAAGCTATACAATTGGTAGCCTTTTAAATAAATAAATAATGTATAATAACATGCTGTACTTACATTCAATGCTAATATGAAATAATGAGTAACTAGATACGTCATTCCTTGCTTATGTTTTATTTTAATTAGATGGACTGTTACATAATGATGGTGCAAACAAACTGGAGTCAGTATTAAACATGGTACCTAATGTTCATAGTTTGGACCCTAATCAGACTAGGATTAGGAGAAATCTTTTTTAAAAGTTGAAAATACTTTAGCTCTTTTTAAGAGTGCTGGGGCTGTTGGTAGATGTATAAAACTATGTGAGATTTGATGGCAGATATTGAGGTTTCAAGACAGATAAGAAAAAACAATGCATTTAGAATGAAAGGAAGCAGGGATTTTTAGTATTTATTTATTTATTTATTTATTTATTTTTATTATTTATTTATTTTATTGATTTTAGAGAGGTAGTGAGAGGGAGAGAGAGAGAAACATCGATGAGACAGAACATCGATCAGCCACCTCCTGCAGGCCCCCACTGGGCATTGGGCTCACAACCCAGACATGTGTCCTGATTGGGAATCGAACCGGTACCCTCTTGGTGCATGGGTCAACGCTCAACCACTGAGCCACACTGGCTGGATGGGATTTTTAGTTTTTAAAACAATATTGTTTGAAGTTAGCCTGAACAACACCAGGAAGTCTGTCTATATTGTTCCTTTATAATATATTTTAAAGTTGCAATATAGAAATAAAACAAACAGTAGTTTTAGCTAAATAAATCGTTAAATTATTTTTCAAAATAGGCTTTATAGATGTTGGTTAAATTGTGTTTTGGTAGGATTTTTAAGAAGAATATATAATATTAGGCCATTAGTTTAATTTTTATCTTATAGACTAGAGACCTTTGGCAATTTTATTCTACCAAAGAAAAAAATTTCTTCCATTCTTCCTTTGCTCCTCTTTTTCTTTTATTTCTTTACTTTTTCTGTTCCTCTCTCCTGTCTTCTCACCCTCCTTCTTTTCTTTTCTTTCTTTTTCTTTTAGGTGGAATTAACACAAAGGGAAAATGTGTTGAGTAGGAGAGATGAGAAATGCTCTTAATACCACAAAAACTTTTAATGATCAAATGACAATATTAAAGATAGGGAAAAATTTGTTAATTCCTTTGCTTATGTGTTAAGGTTTTTTCTCCCCAGTAATGCTGTTTGTGAGATGACAGTGATCTATCGCAGGTACCTTTAGTGTTACTCTGCCTATCATTCTCACTGTAAAACTCTTCATCCAATTTCACAGATGATAATTTCCAGTTTGTAAACCATTGGTTATCAATTAAAAGAAATCATCCAGAACTAACATTTTGGCTAGTGCAATTAATCTTTATATAGTTTAATCCCTACTTGATGAAGTGGTCTGCATCAAAGAGTGGAGTATTTACTCCAAATCATACCCTTGATGTATTAATAATCAATTTTTACTATCATTGTAGTACTCTAGAATAAAGGGAAGAAAATGCTGTATCTCACATACTGATCATCATTCATCATGTTTCAAATATACTGCTCACTAAATGAGGGATTCTAATTTCTTCACCTTCCTATGCCAAGTCAATTCTGGATATAAAATAAAGAACAATTAAGAATACTAAATGAATAAAGACAAAAGTATTAAAGATTAGTCTCTGTTTAATTTATATTGTATAAAATATAATATCCAACTTTTACTTTGCTTACCCCACTAATATATACCAAATTATTATTCTGTAAAAAAAAGTGTATACTAAATAATGCTTAAAAATCTGTTTTTAAATTCTGTACCTATTTTCAAGATTGGATATGTCTTTTGTTCATATTTAGTGCATTTAATTCTTCAAATTTTCCAATATTACTATCATCTATCTATCTATCTATCTATCTATCTATCTATCTATCTGTCTATCCTCATATATATATATATTTATTTATCCTCATATATATATATTTATCCTCATATATATATATATTTATCCTCACCTGAGGACATTTTTGCATTTATCTTCAGATAGAGTGGGAGGGAGAGAGGGAGAGAGAAAGAGAAACGTCGATGTGAGAGAGACACATTGAGTGGTTGCCACTCACAGGACCCCATCCAGAGCCGGGAACAAACTGCAACCGAGGTGCATGCCTTTAGCGGGAACCAAACCCAGGACTCTGGTCAGTGGTCTGATGCTCTAACCACTGAGCCCCAGCCAGGGCTACTCTTTATATTTTATTTTAAAGAATAACACAGTTGTTTATTATAAAATGCCACCCAAAGACTTTATAATGAAAAGTGAAAGATTTGAATGCGAAATTAATACTTTATAAACTGCTTAAATAAGAAAAAACATAAAAAATAATTTAAAACATTTAAAATTTTATTTTTTTGCATGACTGGTGTGGTGTAATGGATTGAGCATCACCCACAGACTGAGAAGTCCCAGTTCAATTCCCGGGCACATGCCCAGGTTGCCGTTTCAATCCCCAATAGGGGCTGCACAGGAGGCAGCCGATTGATGTTTTTATCTCTCCCTCTCCCTTTCTTTCTCTCTAAAATTAAAAAAAGTAAAAGCCCTGGCTGGTTTGACTCAGTGGTTAGAGCATTGGCCTGCAGGCCAAAGAGTCTCAGGTTCCATTCCGGTCAAGTGCACGCACCTCAGTTGTGGTTTGGTCCCCCACCCCAGTCAGGGTCATGTGGGAGGCAACCAGTTGATGTGTCTCTCACATGGATGTTTCTCTCTCTCTCTCTCTCCCCCTCCCACTCTGACTGAAGATAAATGGAAAAATATCCTTGGGTGAGGATTTGAAAAAATAAAAAATACATAAATAAATTAGTTTTTCAATGGTCTTAAGTTTTAGAAACGATAAATAATTCTTAACAGTTCAAGGGATTTACATTTTCCTCTTTCTTCAACCTATGGAACAAATTACTTTTGGATCAGGAAGAAATAAACAAATGATTTGCATGACACTCTGATGCTATCAAAGAATTATCAGAATGTAGCATCCTTATAAAAAATTTGCTTGTAAAATATAAGTATTTACTCAAACACCTAATCCTTCATTCATAGCCAACAACCCCAGACTCCATTATTACTACAATATTAAATGCGGTCCTTATTTTTTGGGAAAAAATTTTAATATGTTATAACAGTGACCAAATCCAAAGCTATTGGCTGTAAATAAAAGACCAAATAAACTTGCAAATACCCATATTTACAGGCAAACCTCTTTTTTAAAAATTGAATTTATTGGGGTGATGTTGGTTAATAAGTTTCAGGGGTATAATTCTATAATACATCATGTGTATATTGTATTGTGTGTTCACCACCCCAAGGATATGTCATTACTTTAAATCAATGGTTTTCAACTGGAGAGGATTCTTTCCCTTCTGAGGACATTTGACAATGTCTAGAGCATTTTTGTTTGTTATGACTTAGAGTGTGCTACTGGCATCATACAGGAAGAGACCAGGGATGTTGCTAAACGTCATACAATGCACAGAATAGCCCCTTATAACAAAAACTTCTCTGGTCCAAACTATTAGTAATGCTGAGGTTAAGAAACATTGATTTAAACAAATATGCATTGAGTATTTCCTATGTTCTTGATATTATGCTTAGGAACATTGCGGGGGGGGGGGGCGGGGGGCACAAAATATGCCAGATAATCTGTACACTCAACAAGCTTGAAATCTCTGAGAATATTTGAGTTGAAAGTCCAAATAATGAAGATGATAATGATAACAAATTGAAAAATATTTATGTCACAAAAAGACAAAAAGTGATAAAGGCTCAGTGGAGCCCAACTCACATTTGCTCGGGAAATAAGTTTTACAAAGATTACAGCAGTTATGTATTTCTTTCTACTTTCTCTAAGTAAATAATTCTTGTACATGGTTATAAAATGTAAGCTGTACACAAGAGTACTCACTGAAAAATAAGTTTCCCTCTCTCCCCTTGTCTTTTTTTTTTTTTTTTTTTTTTTTAAAAGATACAGTGGAAGGGAGGAAGGGGGAATGAGAGAGAGAGAGAGAGAAGAGAGAAACATTGATGTGAGAGAGACACATTGATTGGTTACCTCCCGCACAACCCTGATTGGGGCTGACAAAGCCTACTGATTGAGCCTGCAACCCAGGTACTTGCCCTTGACTGGGAACCGAACCCCAAATCCTTTGGTCTGAGGGCTGATGCTCTTATCTCTGAGCCAAACTGGCCAGGGCCCCTTGTCATCTATTAAAAATTTTTTTTTCTTTTTTAAATTTTATTTTATTTTAAATCCTCACCCGAGGACATTTTTCTATTTATCTTCAGATAGAGTAGGAGAGAGAGAGAGAAAGAGAGAAACATTGATGTAAGAGAGACACATTGTCTGGTTGCCTCCTGCACAACCCCAACCAGGGCCAGGGACAAATCACAATTGAGGTATGTGCCCTTGGCCAGAATCGAACCCAGGTTTCATTGATCCGCGGGCCGATGCTCTAGCCGCTGAGCCAAACCGACCAGGGCCCCTTCTCATCTTAATCAGCACTTTTTTTTTCCTCAAAGGAAATACTGTTTCTATTTTCTTGTGGATTCTATTCAAGGTATTTTATTCCTTTAAAATACATATGTATCACATTGTATGGATGCATTATAATTTATTTAGTTAGACCCCATTTGATAATGTTTCAAATGTCTACTATTGCTAACAATACTGAAATGAATATATTCCTTGATATATCTGAGTGTATATATGAAGGATAACTAGAAGTGGAATTTTGGTTTCAGAATTTATATAAAATTTTCATTTTGAAAAACATTTTCCAAAATGTTCCATCTGGTAAGCAGCTTCCAAGTTGACCCCCCACCCCCCACCCCGGTCCCAATTCTCTTCTCTTGAAATATATGCTCCTGTGTAGCCCCCTTCCACATTGAACAGTGCTGACCTGTGTGACCAAAAGGATATTCAGAGAATGATATGTGACTGCGGAGTCTAGGTCATAAAAGATCACAGCTTTCACCTTGCTTTCTTTTGGATTTGTGCCTCTAGACGAATCCAGCTGCCAAGTCAGGAGGATATTCAAGCAGCCCTGGGAGAAGCTTATATGTAGAGGAGCTGAAGATTCTTGCCAACAACCAGCACCGAATTGTGTGAACCACTTTTGAGAGTGGATCATTCAGCCCCACTCAAGCCTGCCAAGGACTGCAGCCCCAACTAACATTCTGGTTCCAGCCCCATCCGGGATCCTGAGCCAGAAGGGCCCAGTGTAAGCTGCCCCTAAATTTCTGACCCAGAAAAACGGTCAGAAAAATAAATGTTTATTGTTGTTTTAAGCCTCTAAGTTTGCCAGTAATTTGTTATGTAGTAATAAATAACTGATACATTTTCTCATGGAAGTTGTTCCAATTCATATTTCCGATAGCAGCGTGGAAGAGCGCCCGATACCTTCTAACACAGTGTGGCATCCTTTTTTTTAAATGCTTGCCAATCAAACAGGTAAATAATAACATGTCACTGTTAGTTGAGTTGCATTTTCCAAGTGTAGTTGAGCATATTTTCATATCTTTAAGAATCAGTTAATTCAGTATTGTAGCTGTTCATAAACTTTGCTCATTTTTCTACTAAGTTGGTTTTTTTCTGATTTATTTTTAGGAACTCATCATATATTGAGATCCTAATTTGCATTTGTGTGTGATAGGAGTTAAAAATGTCTTCTTCTCCTTTTTAAAAGGTGATTTTAAAAATGAAGACATTAAAAAAATTTTGTAGTCAGAGTTTTCAACATTAAAAAAAAAGGTTTCTGGGCTTTGTGCCACCTTTATAAAACTCATCCCATTTCTGAGATGACATTAAAATTCTACCATGGTTTTCTGGTACTTTTGGGTTTTCTTTTTTACATATATTTAAATGATTAATTCATCTGGAGTTTATTTTATTTTAAGGTGTAGGATCCTACTTAATTTTCTTTTTTCAAATGGTTGTTCAGTTTTTGAAACATCAATAATTATGAACCAAATTGTCTCCTAATTTGAAATGATTGTTTTCTCTTTTATATTAAATTGCATTTGTACTGGACCTTTTAGTGTATTCTATTGCTTGTGCTCTTTATCTGTTATGCTAGCATAGGGTTACATTGTTGTTTTTATGATATACTAACTTTCGGAATGATTTTCACTCTGTTTACTCATTCATTTCAATATTTATTGAGCACTTGTATGCCAGATATTATTATTCTCAGTATTCAGGAACAAGAGTTTCTCTGTCTTCATGGAAATACACCTGATAGTGAAGACGGGCAACAACCCCCAAACAAATCATTCTGACATGAAAAAAATAAAGCATTATACATACCTGTATTTATTTTATTTAATTTTTTCTTTATTGATTTTAGAGAGAGAGGACGGGAGAGGGGAAGAGAGATAGAAACATCGATGAGAGAGAACATTGATTGGCTGCCTCCTGTGTGCCCCACACTGGGGATCGGGCCCACAACCTGGGCATGTGCCCTGACCGGGAATCGAACCGGTGACCTCTTGGTGCATGGGTTGACACTCAACCACTGAGCCTATCTGGGCATATCTGTATTTTTTATGGGATTTTCAGTGACACTTTTTTTTTGAGGAGGTGACATTTGAGATGAGAGTGGCTGAATGTGGTTTCATAGAGCAAGAACATTGCTGACTGACGGAACAAGGAATGCAAAGGCCAATAGGCAGGAGCTTGAAAAGCATATTTGGCGAATGTGACTGGAGAAAAGTGAAAAAGTAGAGAAAGTAGAAAGTAAATAAATACAACAGTGGTAGGAAAGGTGGTTAGAGAAAAATCCAGGTCCTAGAATGTCTTTCAGGCTAGGTCCAAAACTTTGGATCACATTCTAAGTGTGTAGGAAAGCCACTGGAGCAGGGGGCTGGGGGGCTGGGATCTGATTGATGCCCCCAAAGGAGCACTGTTTTAGACAATAGTAGCCCAAATGAGAGATGATGGTGGCTTGGGCCAGCTGTGGAGCTGACAAAGGTGATCTGAATCCAATAAAAACTTGTGAAACAAGTTATGTAATTTGCCTTAGAATCAGCTTGCATTACTTGGAAAAAAATCCCTTTTTAATTTTAGTTGGTATCACATTAAAATTATAAATTAATGTAGGGAGAATTAACATCTTTGTATTCAGTATTTTTTTTTTTTATTCAGAAGTGTAGTGTTTATTTTCTGTTGGCTTTTGTGCACAGTAGAACTTTAAAGTTTTCTTCATGGATATCTTTCACGTTCCTTGTTCCTTTTTGGTCTCCTGTTGTAAATGGAACTGTATCCTTTATAATATCCTCTGCCTGGTTGTGAATCAGCATCAACTGCCCGACACCTGAGGGAACATGTCATCAGGTTATTATTACCCCCATCTGAAGACACTGTGGAGCAGAGAAGATTCATCCCTTCTATGCTCTGCCTGAATTCCTGACCCACAGAATCTATGAAGATAATAGATAGTTGTTTGGAGTATTTTGTTACATAGCTGTAACTAGATCTGAAGGTGTATTCTCTCTCTTCAGATTATGGAAGTCTATAAATAGAAGTTGGGTCCCCCTTATCAATAATTTCTTTTCTTTTCTTTTAATCCTCACCTGAGGATATTTTTCTATTTATCTTCAGATAGAGTGGGAGAGAGAGAAAGGGAGAGAGAGAGAAACATGGACATGAGGCAGACACATCGACTGGTTGCCTCCTGCATGACCCTGACCAGGGCTGGGGATGAACCGCAACGGGGTACGTGCCCTTGGCCAGAATCGAACCTGCGGCTCATTGATCCACAGGCCGATGCTCTGCCACTGAGCCAGACTGGCCAGGGCATCAGTACTTTCTATAGATGTGTAACATCAGGAAAACACCAAAAATAAATATTCAGATCAATGAATTATCACAAATGAATACTTGAGTAACCAACATCCAGGAAAAGAAGCAATGTTCAAAAATGATTTATCTGTATTTGCCCCCCACTCTACCAGATGAGGTATGGAAATGCTCTCACCGCCTGCCCACTTACCCTTTTCCCTTATCGAAAGGAAACCATTTTTGGTTTTGGATCTTAGAATGAGACGCCTATTTGGAGAATGTTCTCTATCAACAGTGTCGGGATGTACAGCTGGGGCATCTTCTCTCCACCTTTTCCTGCCCTCGGTTTGACCTGGGCTACTTTTGACTTACAGAATTTTAAGGATTCTCTATATATTCTGAAAAACAGTCACTTATTAGATGTTTACTTTTCTACTAATGTCCTTTTTCTATACCTGGATCCAATCCAGACTACCATAATGTGTTTAGGCCTCATTCTCTTCGTTTTCTCTGGTTTATGGCATTTTCTCAGTATTTCTTGTTTTTCAAGACATTACGACTTTTGAAAATTACTGGTTAGATGTAGCATCATTTGGGCATAACTGATGTTTTCTCATTCTGACATGGAGGTTTGGGGAAGAATATCACACAGATGAAATGCCCTTCTCGTAGCAACCTACCAGAGGCACGTGATACCAACAGGCATTATCACCGGCAGGTGTAACCTTGATCAGCTGTCTGAGCTTGTGTCTGCCGGGTTTCTCTACTGCGAAGTCACTGCTTTTCCCTTTGCATCTTCTGTTGTTTACAGGTGACTCACTACATCCAGCCCACACTAAAGAGTAATAGAATTGAGCTTAATTTTCTGAAGGGAAGAGTGTCAAAAAGTCTGTGTACACGTTAAAATGACCATAATAATTAATACATATTTGGGAGGAATACTTTGAAGCTCTGCAACTATCCAGTTTCTCCTTAAAGTGTTGTGCACTGAGTTTACTATTCACCTGTGAATCTTGTCTGCAGCAATTATTATTGTTCTGTTCTTTTTTTTTTTTTTTTATCCTCACCCGAGGACATTTTTTTTCGATATTTAGTTCAGATAGAGTGGGAGGGAGAGAGAGAGAGGGAAACATCGATGTGAAAGGGACACATCAAGTGGTTGCCACCCACACGATCCAACCAGGGCCGGGGACAAACTGCAACCGAGGTACATGCCCTTAGCGGGAACCGAACCCGGGTCGCTCCGGACCGACCGCTGGCCGATGCTCTAACCACTGAGCCAAACCGGCCAGGGCTACTTTTCTGTTCTAATAGTGGTTTTCTATGTCTCTCATTTCTTCCATATTGAATCTTTGGAATTCTTCTGGAAGAAAGATTTGTCCTTTCTCCCCCATTTTTAAATTTAATTCCAGGAGTTGGAAAACTTTTTCTGATAAGGGCTAGGTAGTAAATATTTTAGCCTTTGAAGGCTGGATTTGGGAGGAAAAATAAAAAATACCTATTACTCTGCTAACTTGCTCTAAGACCATGTTCCAAACTTTGTAAGCTTTAATGATTCCTGCATCTGTTGGTCTCATGTTAATTGTTTATGTATAAAAGAACATGTCATCACAAGACATCTTTTTAAAAGCTGAGACATTTGGACATTACCTTCTGGATACATTTTAATGAATGTACTCTTGGGTGAACTGGTTGGTGTTTAAAGATTTGACAATTGGGAGATATTTTTTTCTTACTGGAAATACAATCTCTTAAAATGTCAGCCAATTCAGAGGTTGGTTTCTGTATTTTACAGATGACAAAACTAAGGCTTGGAGAACTAAGTAAATTGTGTGAGGTCATATGTAGAGTTGGGACTAGAATCTAGACTTAAATACTGGTGAGTTATTTCTTCTATTACCATTTGCTGCCACACACAGGAAGAAATGAATATATCAGATAAAAAAAAAATGTAGCATTAAACTGTTCTTTAAAAAGTTTTGCAACTAAAATGATTTAAAACTGGCCATTACATATAATATTGGAAAAAGAAATCCTGGTTTATTTGGTCTCTATAACTGCTCACTGCTGTGAAAGGTGGTAAGCAATAAAATAAGTTCACAGAAACAGAACAAGTGCTCTGGCTACCATTTATTTGGCAATTGTCAGGAAAGATAAATTAGCCAGTACAAATTCCCCAGAGGGGGCATGATGTGCGAGACTAATAAAATGATACCTGACGATTCCCTTGGAGAGTAAAACAATAACCTCAAAGAAGAATAAGAATTAACAAGAAATGAGACCAATCTTTCACAACACTATGAAGGTTAGAAAGATAAAGCTATAGTACTCAAAAAGCCATGAAATTACTTCTAAAGGCAATAATCGATTTAGTGGGAAACATTAGAAAACTACAAGTCAGAAACAACATCAACAAGAATGGTAAGCCCTGGAGGTCACAACCATCGAAAAAGTGCCTGGTAAATCCTGATTCTCTCCCCCTGCTCCTCAGCTAAGATTGATTCTAGGCTGAACCCTGAGCCTGAAACAACTGTTTCTTGAGGAGAAACCTTTTTACTTACTAAGAATTACCATTACCTTTCCTTCGCTTTTTACAGAAAAGGAAGGGAGGAGGAAAGGAAGGAGGGAGTCAGGGAGGGAGGGTAAAAAGAAGAGAAAAGTCTACTATTGTCTATTTTCTTTCTTGATTATTTTCTTGTTTGATTGATCAAAAATCCTTCAATGAAATAGATTTGTTGAGCATTGTAGTGTTTCTCACAATAATATAATTGTGTCATACATCACAAGTAATGATTTTCTTGATTATACCAAGCCTTTTCTGAACAGTATGCTTTGCTTTGTGCCCTGATAATCTGCGTCAACTGTCTTCTCACATTCAATTGTTAGTTAGAAAATTTCAATCCATATTATTTACTAAGCTGGGATGTTGTTACATCCTTTGAATACGAAGATGGGAGGTGGTCTCAGTATTCCCACAAAACACTAATGTCTAGTTGAGTAGCTTCTTATTTCACATGAGATCATCATGTCCTGCGTGAGACAGAACAACTCTGGACACTGGCTGGGGAAGTGTGATCAAGGTAGAAGTATAATTTTCTAATTTTGTAAAATGACTACATTTTTTTTTGATAATCACAATAATATTAAATATTTTTTTAAAAAGTAAAGACATAAAAACACACATTTAGATGATTGAAAAGGAGAATGTGTGAATACATTTTGTTTCTTTAATTTTCCATATATATAGATATATACATATATATATGTATATATATATGTATATATATTTTTTTATCCTCACCCAAGGACACTTTTCCATATTTTGTTCAGATAGAGTGGGAAGGAGAGAGAGAGAGAGAAACATCGATGTGAAAGGGACACATCGAGTGGTTGCCACCTGCATGACCCAACCAGGGCCGGGGACAAACTGCAACAGAGGTAAGTGCCCTTAGCGGGAACCGAACCTGGGTCTCTCTGGACCGCAGGCTGATGCTCTAACCACTGAGCCAAAGTGGCCAGGGCTATATTGTTTTATGTCAAATAATAAATACTTCTCACTCCCAAGTTCTGTCACCCAGAGGGGATCACTTACAGCTCATCTGATGGTTTATTCTAGTGCTTCAGTCCATATTTCTAAATAACATGCATGCTGCTATTTCCTGATAGTCAATTACAAATATCTGTTTGAATTCCTTGGATGATGTTTTGTTTCTCCTCTTAGGCTCCTCTCCCAACACACACACTTTCCCTCTTCTAATACTTCCAAAACACATATTAACAATTGTTGTTGAATCAATATTAAGCACTTTCAGTATTTATGAATACCTAAATATTTATCACAACAAAGGCTATGAATAGTTTTTCCAGCCACATAAACCATTGGTTTGTCTTCTAGGAAACAAATCGTGTCGATTGCCTTGCATTGGTAGCTTCTGGTTTCTTCCTGGGGTAACTTTGAAACGTCTATTTTCTAGGACCCCAAAGAAAATACTCCACAGAGGAGTAGTATCCAAATAAGATTTTACCAAAAACCTGGTAGGGGAGAAGGCTTTAAAGGGGTGTGTCATATACTATATACCACACAAGATTCTGATTTCTCTAAAAATCTCCAAGGGATCAGTTTTCATATCAGTTTCTATCAGTTGCCTGACAGGGAAGCTGCCTCTGCTTGCCCTCCTAATAATTTACATAATTTCTTGTGCATACATCTCCCTTAAATTGTTCAAGGTACACAGTCGAGCAGGTGATAGGAGGGGTATCGCCAGGTTGATTTATGCTTTCATGATCACAGCAACAGCAGACAAGATGACATATGCCATTTCCACTCACATTTTATTTGAAAAAGCAAGTCAATGTGCACAGCTGACTTTAATAGAGGCAAGGAGGTGTCATACTTACCCTGCTCTGTGCCAAGAAGGACCAGTGGGATGTTTTTAAATGACTCCAATGGCATCCTGAATGAATATAGGGACTCTCGGTACACCAAACAAAGGAGATTTTTACTAATAATTATATATATTTTAATTACCTATAAAAATAACTGTTTCTTTCGTTACATGTATTTTGATGGCTTCTTGGATAAAGGAGGGCCCAACTAACCTGACTCACTTCTAATGAACTCACCAATTGGATCACATATCAGTCTAATAGAGGTAAATGAAATTTCCTTTATCTTGGAGTGTCCTCAAGAAACATCCTTCCAAGAGTTTACTAATACATTTATTAACTGTGAAATTAAGAAAATATTATAAAAATGATTTAAATTTACCAAAAGGTGACATTCCATCTTCCAGGAAATGAAAATAAATCTAAGGTACAACCTTAACGAGTACATGCATATTTGGTTTGTTACTATACTATATTGAAGTTTTAATTATTAAAAATCTAAAATAATAATTATCTCATATTGAGAACACTGAAAACACTGACTATAAATTGCTTCAGAGAACAAAAATGCTATTCAGACAACTGAATGCCAACCAATATCATATTTACTTTAGGATTTTGAAGAATATTAGTATAATGATAATTAAAGCCTTTACTCACAGCAGAATGTATTCCTCACTGCAAAGTTACTATCATTTCAGGTCCAGTAAGCAAATAGACACTGCCCATTCATTTCATGCAAGCCATTGATGAGTTGCCTATGAAAACAAATGTCTCTCATTGCTCAACTAGTTTGGGTTCAAACTGGTGACTTGGAGGTGAAAGGTTGTGGATTCTGTTATCAATCATCTAAGCTACCCATTGCTCCATCAGCAAAGCACTAGCTCAGACAAAAGAGAGGAAGATTATTTTGTTTCATTTATTGACATATTACACAGCTCTTGTTAGCAAGTAGCATCTTGTATAAATTATGAACATCATAAAAAGTAGCTTTCTTATTTAACATAGGGAACATACGTGAAGAAAATGTACAAAATGCAACATTCTGAAAATTGCTATGAATTGTTAGTGAGCAAATTTACGTGTGATTGCTAGGTATTTCTTCTTGTCTGAAACTGTCAAACAATGGCAATGTGATGGATTGAATTACCCCAAGCAGATCTCTGTGAACACAGTCTCTGGCCGCTGTCGGGTAACAATGCAGACCTGACTTCAACACTCACTGCTAACATACTTGGGGGAATAAGTTATTTTGCTTTTCTGCTACACTATTTTTTATTTCTTTGCAATAAATACACAGTAGAGAGTATAAAATGACTGTTGAGATGTAGCTGGCAGAAAAATCAAGAGCTGCAGTTTGGGATATTCGTTACTTCATCTAAATAATTTATCAATACAGAATGCAAAAAGATGAAGACAGAATTTGGTTTCGTGCTTGGTTAGCATGGCTCAATCGAAGTTTGAAATATACCCTTGTGCCTTCCTCTGGGATAACCTGGACTTGTAAAAGCACTGAGGCAGAATATCTTTTCTGGAAGGGTTCCAAAATGGTTCCAACTACATGCAATTTTATGACAAATTGATCAACTTCTTACTTTGTGCTGTTAGTGTTCTAAAATACAGAAATGAACAAAATAAAAAACTTACTTAGCATTATGTAATTTATATTCTACTGAGAAAACAGAATATAAATGGATGAACAAATGATCATAAGGATAGTTTTAATAAGTACTATAAGAAATGAAACCTAAGGCAAGATAAGAAAAATGGGAGTCATGCGTTTTCTACTTTCCATAGGTCATTTACCAAAGGCCTGTATGAGGAGCTAGCATGTGAGCATAAGTTTGAATAAAAAAAGAAAGTAAATTGTGAAAATATTGCAGATGGAAAGAACAACAAACTAAAGGCTCTTAGTAGGGAATTTGCTTGGAGTGTTCAAGAACCGGCAAGAGGATCTGTGTAGCTGGAGGAAGGGAGGAGACAGGGTATGAGGTAAGAGAGTTATTCGTGGGCCAGGTTGTTTGGAGCCCAAGTCATACACAGTGCTTTGGATTTTATTCCAAGTGTCATGAGGGTATTTGGAAGACTTGAGAGTAGGGAACTGATTAATGATTTACCTTTTATTTTATTTATTTTTTTATCCTCACCCGAGGACATTTTTCCATTTTTTTGTACAGATAGAGTGGGAGGGAGAGAGAGAGAGAGAGAAACATCGATGTGAAAGGTACACATCGAGTGGCTGCCACCCGCATGACCAACCAGGGCCGGGGACAAACTGCAACCGAGGTATATGCCCTTAGCGGGAACTGAACCCGGGTCTCTCCGGACCGCAGGCCAACGCTCTAACCGCTGAACCAAACTGGCCAGGGCATGATTTACCTTTTAAATGGTATCTCTGGATGCTGTGAGAGAATAAACTCTAGAGGGTCAACAATTGAAGCGAAGAGGCTATTACAGTAGCCCAGGTAAGAGATGGCATATGGAACCAAACGACTATAAGTATTCTTATTTTGGATGTCATATGTAAGAATGTTAGGATTTTTGAGTCTGAGAAGAACAGAACCATGAGGATGTCCTACCTGATCCGCTGGATGAGTGGGGGAGAGGGGAACGTTAACGTAGGGAACACTTAAAGAAATATAGAATTGAGTGGCAGGAAGATCAATACTCTATTTTGGACAGGATTAATCTGTGAGATGATGCCAATTAGATTCTTTCTTTCTTTCTTTTTTTTTTGCCTATTAGATTCTTGTATCTGTTTTCTATGCTATGTAACAAATTGCTACAAGCTTAGTGACTTAAAACAGCATACACTTATTATCTTACAGTTTCTATGGGGTTGGATTCTGGGCATAGCTTAGCTGGGTGTTCTGTAAGCCTGCAAACAGGTATCAGCCAGTTGGGCTCTCATCTGGTGGCTTGACTGGGGAAAGATGACTACATCCAAGATTACTCATATACAGACGTCCTTCCCTACCAGTTTTAAGATTTATTGAATCTTACATATTTCAAATCAGGAAGGAGCCAAGACTAGAGCAAGCCAGCTAGCAAGTTGGAGTCATATATAATGTAACAATCACAACAGTGAAGTCCCATCATCTTTGTCATGTTCAAGTCCCACTTTATGTCCACATTGTCTCCCTTCTACTCTCTCACTTCCTCTTTCTAAAATCAATCAAAACATACCCTCAGGTGAGGATTAAAAAAAAAATTGCAGAAAATAATTCTAGGGTCAGTTTTGCTATTTAATGGGTCAGTTCTTGTCTGCCTTAACACGGCTACCACTCTTTACGGATTGCTAATATCAGATGTGTAGAATGTGCCACACAGTACTGTGCTAAGAGCTTTATAAAGGTCATTTTACTTTATTCCTATAGTAAACTAATGATACAGGTAATATTATTGGTTTTTTTGTTTGTTTTAAGATAAGAAAGCTAATGCTTAAGATCACACTGCTATTAGGAGATACAGCCAGTGAATGAACATAGGACCTCCCTAGTGGCCAACTTGCTTAGATCTTTGAGTCCAAGTTTCCACTTTTGATAATTGATTGGTATTCTTTAAGCCTGTATGGGTTTTCCATTCTTCTTTTATTTTTTGTTTTACAACTTTTTTTTTTATCCTCACCCAAGGACCATTTTTTGTTCAGATAGAGTGGGAGGGAGAGAGAGGAAGAAAGAGAGAGAGACAGAAAGAGACAGAGAGAGACAGAGAGAGAGAGAGAGAGAGAGAGAGATGTGAAAGGGACACATCGAGTGGCTGCCACCCCCACAATCAACCAGGGCCGGGGACAAACTGCAACCAAGGTACGTGCCCTTAGTGGGAACCGAACCCGCATCTCTCTGGACCGCAGGCCGATGCTCTAACCGCTGAGCCAAACTGGCCAGGGCACAACTTTTTATTTTGAAATAATTTTAGACTTAGAGAAAAGTTTAAGAAAATAGTACAATTTTATTCTTCTTCATTTGTTTTCTCTTGCCTCCATCCAGATCACATCAGCTTATTTCCTCCTCTCTTTGAGAACTCTCAACATACGTCTTTGCAGACCACAGTTGCTTTAATATTGTATAATAGAAAGTCTTTTACAAACTTCAATCTTTTCACTAAAGACTGAAATATTTGCAGAATTAAAAAGTGAATTAAAGTAGTGCAGAGGATGGAATCAGAGAAACACCTGTTAGTTTGAACCTAAAGAAAAAGGAAGTCCAAGAGGAAAGAAGGAAAGTGTTCTTCAGTAGGAGAGAAAGAAGTAAACATATTCATCATTTTTACAATTATTATACCATAGGTCCTCTGAATTATATATAAGAATAGCCTAGAAATTATGGCTTGAAGAATAAAGCTATAACTTACATTCACTTTCTCAAATATTAAAAAAGGATGATACAAAATATGTTTTTCATTATAATGGAATGCTTTATAGTAGAAATTTTTGTTGATTTCTTTTTGTTATTTTGTACTCAGCTAATGATGAATGGTTATAACCAATACACATTCTGCAACGCATGTATTTACTGTGGTTCAAAATATATGGAGGATGTGGTTTATATCTCTTTCACTCTAAGGGTTGTTCTCCTTGACCCAATGTAGCATTAAGATGTGTTTCTATTGCATATTCAAATCAAGGTGTACAGGAACACAGAAAACCCTATTTCTTACTGAAAAACAGTTCAAGATGAAGCATTCTAACAAAAAGAAAGGAAAAAAACCTCTGAAATTTATGTAGCTTTTTCTATAAAAAACCTTAATCCAATTTTCTGCATAAATAAAATACACCTTTTACAGAATAAAAGAGAACACAATAAAATCTACTGATTAAAAATATATATCTGACCTGCCTGTGGTGCTGCTTTCGCTTTCAGGTTCAGTATTATTTCTGTAGGGATGTGGCATCCTTACGGTAACAAAGTACCAAGAGCTGGATGACTTAAAACAAGAAGCAGTTTCCTGTCTCACAGTTCTGGAGGCCAGAAGTCCAGAGTCAAAGGGAAAGAAATTCCCCTGCTTTTGTTCCGAGGCTCAGTTTTTGTCTCAGACATTCCTTGGTCATAGTAAATGCATCACTCCCATCTTCAGAATGCCATTCTTCACGTGACATTCTCCCTATGTGTCTTCGTGTCATCTTCCCTCTGTTTGTGTCTCTTTGTGTCCAAATTTCCCTTCTACAAGCATGCCAGTCATACTGGATTAAGGCCAGTATAATGACCTTGTTTAAATCTTGAGTATCTTGTAAAGACTTTATTTCTAAATAAGCTTACATTTGGAGGCACTGAGGGCTAGGATTTTAACATATCTTTTTTGGGGGGTACACAATTCAACCCACAACCTTTTTAAAAAGTCACGCATGTAAAATCACATTTTAAAACACTTGTGCTGAAATATTGAATTCAAATTACATAATTGAAATTGATGTCCTCATGTTGACTACTTCATGCAGACTAATCAAATTGTTATTTAACTTATTTTTAATTAAACTTGTTCAGATTTCTATACATTATTGACTACATTTATTTTTTATTCCTTTTATATGATTCAACATGACAGCACATAGATAGACTCATCCAAGGAGAAATTAATAGCATTTTTACAACAATAATCTAGAGAAGAAACACTATAAGCAGTAAGCAACAAATATTTAGCACAACACTTAAACATAACATTCAAATAAAGATATATAATTGTGAACAATATCAGACATTAATTTATATTTAAATACATATTAAATAAATCAACTGTGGTTAGAATAGTGTACCTGTGATTTTAGCTATAGGCATGGTTTTAAAAGGTAAGTCCCAGTCACTGAGGCTGTTTTATGTTCTGTATATTCCTGTTTAGAGACATGTTATTACTGTGTATAACTATGAAACCATTAGAAATTCAATGAATTGTTATTATGTATACATTTCTTCTGTATAGTGAATTTCTTAGTGTAGTCTGCCTTGATTAGAGGTGTCCATAAATAAAGACACTCAATAACTCAGTACCTTTGTTAAGATACACTGCTGCTGCAGAATTGTGAGACTGGTACCACTACTACTAGTAACACTTAAATAGCAGTTTGGTTTTTTTTCTTTGTTTTTTTTTTATCCTCACCTGAGGACATTTTTCCATTTTTTGTTCAGATAGAGCGGGGGGGAGAGAGAGGAAGAGAGAGAGAGAGAAACATCGGCGTGAAGGGACACATCGAGTGGCTGCCACCCGCACGACCAACCAGGGCCGGGGACAAACTGCAACCGAGGTACGTGCCCTTAGCGGGAACCGAACCCAGGTCTCTCTGGACCACAGGCCGACGCTCCAACTGCTGAGCCAAACCGGCCAGGGCTTAAATAGCAGTTTTGATTTCTCATTTAATTGTCATAACACCAAGAGGTAGATACTATTATTATCTGCAAAATAGAGATGAGAAAAAGAAGGCACAGAAAGGTTGAGTGACTTGCACAGCAAGTTATCAGATCTAGGATTAGAAGCCAAGTAATCTGATTTAAGAGGTTATCTAATTATTACTGTTATCATCCAACGAATCTATATGAAATTATAATACATCATGCTTTTTGTTGTCAGTTTCCTTAAAAATAACCATTTTAAATCTAATATGGTTTGTCTTGACAAAAAAAGTAGAGGCGGAAGGCTTACTTTAAAAATTATGTAACTTTCCTTTGTCAATGCTTACTTTATTTGCTTTCTAGATTTTAGTCATGAAATGGAGATTAAAGTATGCATCTTGTAGTTCTGTCTTGGATCTTGAGATGCAGTAGTGAATAAAACAAATGAAGAACCCTGACCAGGTGATACTTTGTAATTAACTAGTTATTAATAAGAAAGGAGCAAAGCAAAAGCCAGACATTATCAACATGTTCCCTACAATACATTGGGAAAGGGAATCATATAAGAAAGATAGACGCATGCCCCGTAAAGTTGGGATGACATAGGAAAGGTACTTGCCTGTCAGTCACACCTGGGGACGGAGATGGCTGGCTAGAATAGGCGTGGCCCCTGCAAGCATGTGGAAATTTGGGATGTACAATCCTCTAAACAAAGAAGCATGCTCTCTCATGCTCTTGCTTCCCCTTGGTGTGCTGTGCTTGACTCCTGGCTTGCAGGGCTCTTTAGCTTTTATTTTCTTGCATTTGCCCACACAGCCCATGACCACGTGGTCCCCACACGCAATGGACTAATCATGCTGTACTGGACTTGGCTCAAACACGGAAGAGAAACTTTGGACACTGGCTCTGATTTAACTCTACTGAAACCCCAGCTATACTTCTTCTATGGCTGGACTAAGGGAAATAGGACTTTGGAAATCCAGGGGTGTAATTCTATGGAAATAAAGCTTTCTACCACATTGCATCCTCCCCTACGAGTCTCAGAAAATTCTTTTTCTCAGAATATCGCAAGGACTCCACCCCCAGCAGCACCCAGCGGGGAAGAGGATCCCCCACTTTTTTCGGTTTCTCAGGTAGTGGATATATCCTGGTGGGAAGAGCAATCTTTTAAACCTGTACAACTCTTTTTTTTTTTTTTTTTTCATAGTATGCACTTATCACATTGCTCCTACATTTTTTAATCACTTGGCTATTTTGCCATTTTGACACAAAATTATGGGTTGAAAATTTTATTTATATTTTTATTTTTTGGTTAATCCTCACCCAAGGATATTTTTCCATTGATTTTTAGATAGAGTAGAAGGGAGGGAGGGAGAGAGTGAGAGAAACATTGATGTGAGAGAGACATATGGATTGGTTTTCTCCCAGTTGCCTCCCCCATGACCCCCCATGACCCCTACTGGGCCAGGAAGAGGGGGATCAAACCTGCAACCCAGGTATGTGCCCTTGACTGGGAATCGAACCCATGACCCTTTTGTCTGAGAGCTGACAACCTAACCACTGAGCCAAACTGGCCAGAGGTGGGTTGAATATTTTAAAATATCACTTAGATTTGTGTCTAAGTAGAAATAGATTAAAATCTTAGACTAAGCCTGGCTGATGTAGCTCAGTGGTTGAGCGCTGACCCATGCACCAAGAGTTTCCTGGTTCGATTCCCATCAGAGCACATGCCCAGGTTGTGGGCCAAATCCTCAGTGGGGGGCATGCAGGAGGCGGCCAATTGATGTTCTCTCTCATTGATGTTTCTATCTCTTCCTCTCCCTTTCTTTATCTCTAAAATCAATGAAGGAAAAAAAAAACATAAAAAAGAAAACCTAGACTAAGTCTGTTCATTAAAAAATTACCCTTATAGCCCTAGCCGGTTAGGTTCAGTAGTTAGAGTGTCAGCCATGGACCAGAGAATCCCGGGTTCGGTCCCCGCTAAGGGCACCTACCTTGGTTGTAGTTGTTCCTAGCCCGGTTGGGGTTGTGTGGGTGGCAACCATTTGATGTGTCTCTCTCACATCGATGTTTCTCTTGCTCTTCCTTCCTCTCTCCCTTCTGCTCTCTGTGAAGATAAATGCAAAAAAAAAAAATATCCTCAGGTAAGGATAAAAAAAAAATACCCTTATACAATAGCATGAGATTATAAATTACCCTAAAATATTTTAATTTTAGTGACTTTAAGTTGTGAAGTATCTGAAGAATATGAAAGTTTAGAAACACCAAATTATTTTACACTGCAAATTCAAATTCATCAACCTCAATTTCCTAATGTTTTAAAAGAATACAACTTTGAATAATTCTAGATTATATGCCTATATAAATTAATTGCATGACTAATGTTTAATTTCTTTACAGAATAAGTCACTTATAAAGTCATTGTTGACCTTTTTTGAACTTGTTCATCACAGTAACCTGACCTAAAGGTGTAAGTAGAATCTGTAGGATTGATTGTTCCTAAGAGGGCTTCTAAAAATAGCAAGCATAGTACCAACAAGTGTTATTGATTGAATATATTATACTAGGACCAATGGTTTATTTTACTCATTCTTTATATAGTAGAATCTGCTGTAATTAAGGGAATAAAAATTATAGTCTCTAAATACAAATGATCTCAATTTGCATAATATTTGCCTAATGTAATTAATTTTAATATTTTACTGCATGTGCTCTGGAGTGTTTTTTTTCTTTGCATTTCATTATGTATTCTATAAAGAAAAAGGGATTGAATGCTAGGTTCTGTTTTTAAATTACAGTCATTCTTCCTTCATTATTTCTACTTCCAATACTGTACCAAGATCAGTTTTTTGTTGTTGTTAATACTCAGTGAGGATATTTTTCCATTGGCTTTTTTATATAGCGTAGAAGGGAGGGAGGGAGAGAGAGATATATAAACATTCATGTGAGAGACACATGATCTGTTGCCTTGCACATGACCCCGACTGGGTCTAGGGATTGAACCTGCAACCCAGGTATGTGCCCTTGACCAGGAATCAAACTGGTGACCCTTCAGTCCGCAGGGTGACACTCTGCTGAGCCAAATTATCTAGCGCTGTTCCAAGATCTTAAAAAAAATAAGTTAACTTAATTATCAGAACTATGTATTTGAGAGCAAGCTCCTCAAAATAAACTGGATATAATCCTGCACTGATTTGCACTATATTTGAGCAAAAATGTTGCAGGTTGATATTAATTTTTCTCACTTTTCAATCCCCCAAAAGAGAAGAATGACACTAAATACTACTGAGTCACACTCTCAGATTTTCTAATTTTTGAATCAAATTGTATGTACTTTGTAATAATACACTAGAGACACAGAAGCAATAACAGGTTTATCAACAGTGGCTGGACAATGACTAGCCATCTCATACTTCTGTGCATTGTAGGAATATATTATTGCAAGGAACGCAGCCTTGCTTTTCTGGACTTGTGATTTTTTCCTGAAAGGAATCACAGTTTCGTTTTAAAGGAGAAAATGTGGTAAGTGGCTTGAAGAGATTTCACATACTCACACACTCACATACACATTTAGTACTAGAAATTTTCCTCTTGGCACTGCTTTAGCTATCTTCACATTTTGATATGTTTGATTTGCATTTTTAGATTACCATGTAGATTTATCTTATTGTTTATGAGTAAACCTGAATGACTTTTTAGTAGTTGCTCTGATACATTTGACACATATATATATATAAAAATATGTCTGTGTTTGTATTATATCCATATATTTATATTATATCTATTTCTATGATATATATCACAGTCTACTGGTATCATCTCTTCAGTAGATTGAGTGAAATATGGAAACCTTGTCTCCCCTTATCTTTTTTTTAACTTAAAATTATTGTTGAATGTATTACAGATGTCCCTTCTTTTCCCCCTGTTGACTCCTTGCTCCCTACTCCTGCCCCCCTCCTGCCTTTCCCACACTATTTTCTGTGCCATTAATTATGCATATATGCACATTAGTTCTTTGGTTTCTCTTCTTGCCTCCTCCCCCTCTTCCCTTTGAGGTTTGTCAGTCTAACAACCAATTTGTACCTCTTAATTCCTTCACCCTTTTCACCTATTTCCCCAACCCCCCTCCCATCTGGCAACCAACAAAAAGTTCTCTATCTGTGAATCTCTTTCTGTTCTTGTTAATTTTGTTCGTAGATTCAGTTGTTGATAGATATATATTTATTGCCATTTTATTGTTCATATTTTTGTTCTTTTTCTTCAAGAAGACACTTCAACATTTCATATAATACTGGCTTGGTGGTGATGAACTCCTTTAGCTTTTTCTTGTCTGGGAAACTCTTGATATGTCTATCAATTCTAAATGATAGCTTTGCAGGATAGAGTAATCATGGTTGTAGGTCGTTGCTTTTTATCATTTTGAATATTTCTTGCCACACCCTTCTGGCTTGCAAAGTGTCTTTTGAGAAATCAGCTGACAGTCTTATGTGAGCACCTTTGTAGGTAACAAACTGCTTTTTTCATGCTGCATTTAAGATTCTCTCTTTGTCTTTAACCTCCGGCATTTTAATGATGATGTGTCTTGGTGTGGACCTCTTGGGGTCCATCTTGTTTAGGACCCTCTGTGCTTCCTGGCCTTGTATATCTGTTTCCTTCACCAAGTTAGGGAAGTTTTCTGTCATTGTTTCAAATAGGTTTTCCATTTCTTGCTGTCTCTCTTTTCCTTCTGGCACCCCCATAATGCAAATGTTGGTATGCTTGAAGTTGTCCCAGGGGCTCTTTACACTATCCTCATTTTTTTGGATTCTTTTTACTTTTTGCTGTTCTGATTGGGTATTTTTTGCTTCCTTATATTCAAAATTGATGGTTTGCTTCTTGGCTTTACCTATTCTACTATTGATTCCTTGTAAATTATTCTTTATTTCAGTTAGTGCTGCCTTCATTTCTGACTGTGCAGACTTCATTTTGACTGATCCTTTTTTATGCTCTTGAGGCCCTCACTAAGTCCATACAGCACCTTATAACCAGTGTTTTGAACACTGCGTTTCTTAGGTTGCTTATCTCCATTTCATTTAGTTCCTTCTAAATGAAGTTTTATTCTGTTCTTTCTTTTAGAGCATGTTTCTTTGTCTCCTCATTTTGGCTACCTCCCTGTGTTTGTTTCTCTGTATTAGGTAGAGTTGCTATGTCTCCTAAGCTTCCTAGGGTGGCCTCTTGTAGTTAGATGTCCTGTAGGGTCTAGTGGCACAGCCTTCCTGATCACCCCAGCTGTGCCCTCGAGGTGCACCCTTCATGTGGACTGTCCACTTTTCCGTTGTAATCGAGCCTTTTTTTTTTTTAATCCTCACCTGAGGATATTTTTCCATTTTTTGTTCAGATAGAGTGGGAGCAAGAGAAGGAGAGTGAGAGAGAAACATCGACGTGAAAGAGACACATCGAGTGGCTGCCACCCGCACAACCCAACCAGGGCCGGGGACAAACTGCAACTGAGGTACGTGCCCTTAGCAGGAACCGAACCCAGGTCTCTCTGGACAGCAGGCCGATGCTCTAACCGTTGAGCCAAACCAGCCAGGGCTGTAATTGAGTCTTGATTGCTGTTGGCATGCCAATGAGAGGGATTTACTCAGGCTGATCAGCTGCAATAACCACTGACCTCTGATTACCTTGGAGAACCAACTGTGCAGGACCCACCACACAGAGAAAGATTTATTTCAGTAGGGCTTTAGTACCCACTGAGTACACTCCTTGAATGCGTAACTTGTGGAGGTGGTTGGGTGGTGGTGTTTCGATGTGGTTTGAAGCTGTCCACTGGGTGTGCTGGCTCTGGGGCAAGATCATACCCGGGGCCACGAGGCATAAGCTACAAAGTGATCTGCACATGGCTGCTTCTTGCGCTGGTCGTGGAGGTGCCCAGGAAAAGCCAAGTTGTGAACCAAGGCTGGCTGCTCCTAGTGCAGGGCCTGGGGCCACTAAGTGAGAGGCATGGGGCTCACTGAGGCCAGATGCTGCTTTTTTGAGAGAATTTAGGAAAATCTGAAACAGGAGCCAAGATAGGCCATTCCTATGGTGGAGCCACTGGAGACAGCTTAGGTGAACCTGAAAGTTGGGTGGGGCAGGGCCTCAGGGAATAACAGGGTGGGGCAAACAATGTGAGCCAGGCTGCTGGGGTCCCAGATATGGCAGCAATCTGGGGGTCCCATGGGGGAAGGGCTTACCAAAGGAACAACGGCCTCCGTCAGCATGTCTGTCTGGGAGAGAGCTACCTCTCTAACTTCCACCCCAATGCCAAATAACTCAGTTCTTCCCCATATGTCTCTGGTGCCTTTCTAGTTGCCTTCCCCATGCTGGAGCATAGAGGGAGGGAGTCAGAGTAAGTCCGTGCGCGGGCCCTTTAAGAGGAGTTGCCCGGGACTCCAGCAGCCTCAGTCTCCCTCAGCCTCAGTTCCCACTGATTTTTGCAGCCAGAAGTTATGGGATTTCTCTTCCTGGCACTGGGACCCTGAGCGGGGCACCTGGTGTGGGATAGGGAGCCCTCTCTCCCCAGGGAGGACCTTCATAGCCGAGGTAACCTCCTGATTTTATCTGCCACAGGTGGGTGTGGGACCAGCCGGTCTGTGCCTTTGCCCCTCCGACCAGTCTCGATGTGGCCTCTTTAATTTTGTAGTAGTAGGGCTTCCATTCAGCTGGATGTCAAGTGGTTCTGAATGATGGCTGTTCCTTAATTTAGTTGTAATTTTGATGTGGTTGTGGGAATAGGTGAGTATCTTGTTTACCTACGCTGCCACCTTGACTGGAACCTCTTACCTCCCCCCTTTTTAACCATCTATCATAATTTGAAGACTCAAGAGAAGGAAAGTATTTTATTTACCATAATTTTGCCTACCTGTGTTCTTGAGCAACAAATTTTCTTAGTTTGCCTTCATCTGGTGATATATTTAATTCTCCTTTACATAGAAGGACATTTTCTTTGTGTTTAGGCCTGTAGGTTCATGGTTTTTGTGTGTGTGGCTGTTGTTGCTTTTTACTTGAAACATATTATACCATTTTCTTTTGTCCTTCATGGTAAGGTATTCTTTTTCTCTAGCTGATTCCAAGATCTTTTTGTTGTCTTTAGTTTTCAAACTTTCATTATGATAATTGTGTCTTGGAATGGATTTCTTTGGGTTGAGAGGTTCATTCAGCTTCTTGAATATGAAGGTTTATGTTCTTGCTACATTTGGGAGGTATTTAGCTATGATTTCTTTCAGTACTTTTTCGGCCTCATAATTTATCTCTTCTATCGATTCTCTGATAGCAACAATGTTAAATCTGTTATAGTCCTGCAGATCCCTGATTGTTTATCTATCTATCTATCTATCTATCTATCTATCTATCTATCATCTATCTATTTATTGAAATGTATATTTTATTTGTTATTCAAATTGGTTAAAGGGTAAGATAAGAAAATCTATTAAACATTCTCCTGGGAAGTACAAATAGAACTGAAAAAGAATAAAATAATAGAACATGAAAAAAATTTATATAGTTATAATGAAGTAAATGTTGTGGATTGTATACTTTTATAATTAACCAATATTCAGAAGATAGCCAATTTTATTATTATTAAATAGAATGTAAATATTATCAGCCTTGCAATAAAACTGTAATGTAATATTGGCAGAAACGGGATGATAGAGTAATGAGAGGTGGGAGTATGGTAATACTGTCATCTTGCAAAGTGAAAAGTCAAAAATCATATATGTGAATAATGGAATAAAAATAAGAGTTTAAACTGCTAGTATTCCACAGTAACTGCACAAAATATGAAGTTGACTCTACTACACTTTTTTTAGCACAGTTCATCTAAGTTTTCCTCTGTCCCTGCGGCTTGCCACACCTGAGTTAGAGAGAAGTAATACACACCTTTGACTGATTTCTCAGAATGGCATTATGTTTAATTTTCTACATTTCCCCCATACTTTTCTCATGTAGCTTTATTTTCCCTGGTGCTTCTTTTATTTTTATTTTTTAGAACAAAGTGTTTCCCTTCCTCACCACATCTTCATTATTTTCAATATCTTATTCATTCATTCTGTTTCTTGGTATTTATTCCATTGTATTCCTTAAGCCTGCTGACTTCATGTTCTGTTGTGAGCATTTCACTGCATACCTGGACTAGGACTTTTCTGTATAGACTTTTTACTTTCCTCAAGATTCTAGTTCTGTTTATTCCAGCATTCTATGCTTTTATAAAATCTGCAGGATTTTCTTAACTTATTAGTAAGAAGAGGTAAACATTTGTGCCAAATTTGTTATCTTAAACCAGAAGCATTATAAATTATGCATGATTCAAATTTGTAGCAAACACCAGGTCAGGAAATATATCAGAGAAGCAATCAAGTTTATATGATTCATGAAAGCATCCTGAGATATCCCATTTTTATTTACTTTTAAAAAGATGTCATTTCAAAGTAATGTTTATGTAGATTTAGTACAATTCCCCTGAAACCCAAGCAGAACTGGATAATCTCTGGAAAACAACTTTCAAAGGTTAGGTAAGACAGAGCAGTGTTCTCATTTAGGAGAAACGTTAATAATACACCTTTTCCTCACAGTTACTAATGTTAACATGAATCTTAACTGATGATCACTCAAGGCAGTGAAGGTGATGGTGGTGGGAAGACCTTCCAAGTGGAAGTCATCGATTACTTAATTAGCTTTTAAGTGTTTGAATATATAAAAATCTTGAGGTCAGGCTCTGTGTCAAATTAAAGCAAGCATTCAGCATTGTTACGTAAGATACTAAGATCTCTTCTCTTAGACTTTATCTTATCACGTGTCCCTTTAGTACTAGAAAGAAAAACTGTGCTAGCCAGTAAGATTCTTCTAGGCCTACATTAGAAATGTTTAATGATGACATATTAGTAAGTTAATTCAAAACTTGTTACTGATAATTTTATGCTTGCTGAGTCTTCCCCAAACTATGTGAAGCACTAGGCTATCAATTCAGCGAGATTTCAATCTTTGTGAGATATAGTAAGTTAATGTTTGTACATTTCAGCTCAGCACTTAGCAGATTGCTTTGCTCAGAATAGGCACTATACCAAAATTTGAATGAATGATTGATTTTTGAATTACTGAACCAAAATCCATGGTTGTAGTACAGGAAAAAAAAAATGCTTGAGGTAACAAAACTGAGCTTTGTTTTTAGAAAGGGTATTCTAAGCAATTTGGGGTGGGCAGCTGGTAGCTTTTGGGATTGTTTCTGAAAAAGATTTAGCTTGCAGCCCATAGTGTAGTGAACATAGAATTATAACCTAAAACTGAAAATTACAGTGGCAGAGTAGGGATAGATGAGGAAAAAATGGCTTATGACTATGAATACAGCAGAAGTAAGTCATACTTACTCAGTCCTTCCCCTAATCATAGCTTTTTTTCTTCATGAGAGATACATTAATGAGCACATCTAGACTTGAAAGTAATTCTGATATTTTTGTTTTAGATGTCTTATGTGTTCATACAAAATTGGAAATGTCTTCATAAGAAATGGGCCATCCAAATTATAATCCCTTATAAGGGCAATTTAAAAATTTGACAATTAAATATTTAATATTCAGCGAGCAGTTTAGTGTTAGGTCATTTTTGTGATTCTAAGAGATTTTTTTTCTGTCTAAGAAAGTTGCTTCCAGTTTTCCCAAGTTCAGCAAAAATCTCCACTATATATTGTATATTTAATCCAAAAATAAGCATAATTTGAGACTCTTTTCTTATCCTATTCCCCAGTTCAATACATTTCACCACGCCAAAAACTCACTGTTGAATCCATTCACTTCTGTGTTCGTTGTCAGCACCCTCAACCAGCTGCAGTCACCACAGCCACACTCTCCCGCCTAGCCTCTCCCTTCTTCACGCAGCAGCCAGTGTATGTCCTTTTTAAAACACTAATTTGCATATGTCATTTTTCTCTTAAATGTTTCAGCAGTTTCCAATGGTCCTTCAAATAATGCCTTCCAGACTCCAACAACCTGACCTTTATCTGCCTGTCCAGTCTCATATGCACAGCCCTACTATGTGCTCACTTCATGCTAGCCACTCTGACATTCTGTTTGAGCATCCTCTGCTTTCTCCCGCCTCACAGCTTTTGTGTATACTGTCCTCTCTTCCTGGAATGTTCTAGCCCTACTTTTTACCTTAGCTGATTGGAGGTCCTTCAAAGCACAGTACAAATATTGCTATGCAGGTAAACTTTTCTAACGCAATTGAATAAGCTGGATTCCCAAATTTTACGTTTCCTTAGCACTACCAAAATCTTCTCCCAGCATAGCTAGTAAATGCTGCTACAATATTTTTTCTTCTGTCAATTGTCGAGTGTAAACTCTATGAGGAAAGAACTATTTTGTTAACCGGTATTATCTGGTAGGTAGTAGACACACAATAAGTGTATTCTTTAGCCAACTGACACATACAGTAATTTAAAATTTATGATGTAGTTCTATGTACCTAAAAGATTTCTTCCAAGTTTATCTGTATCCCTTGTCATGTTGAACTTTGTCAAGGTAGTAAGTGAGGTTAAAAAAGGAGAAAATTGAATGAAAAGATTGGCTGTGAAGTTTGGAGTAGGAAGCAAAGAGAAGGCAAAAGAGAAACATTGATGTTGGAAAATAATAGTCTTCCTCAAAACATAATAGAGCAAGATGCAGAAGGCCTCTCCATTTATTTTTTCTTTCAACACAAGCTTTGCAATATAGTTTAGTATCGCTATTTATAGGCTAATTAACTAGACTGCTGTCTCCATATCTTTATTCCTGTTCACTTTTGGCATTTATATTGGCCATTAACACTTCCTCTAAGGGACCATGTGAAGGAGTAGGGGTGAAATTTAAGCCAGGCAATTTACTTCCTGTTGACAGATTTTGTAATATGATTGATGGGGGCAGAAGGTGAAACTATCCGGTAAAATGAGTTTTTTTGCATTATCTGTGTATTTCATATATCAATGCCAGTATTTCTCAAACTTCAGGTCAAGACTCCAGAGGGAATGGTTACAATATAATTTAAGGGGTTTCATATATGGGAACTATTTGGAGGTGGAAACTGTGGGCTATCTTGAGAATAGGAGTCTTCTTTCCCGCCCTCAAATCTCCACACTTCCTTCTTCCTAACCTGTTTCAATTTAACAAAATTCTACCAATTAGAGTTTATAAAAATCTGTCTTGTTATTCATAATATAAACACTTTAAAAGCAAACAGTAAAGAATGTTGAAATCACTGGTTTGAACAATGCTGCCTACAGCACCCTACACAGTGTCTTAAAATCAATTAAAATCGGCAGTTTGATTTTCTTTCCATTTACTCACAGAAAGAATATGACTATATTAGGAGAGAAAATAATAAAAATATGAGAAAGACACTACCTATCATATTAATGACTGAGTATCTTAGAGAAGCAAAAATTAAAACTGCAAAAAACTGTTTTTACTTTATAAAGATACAATAAGCTCCTGATATAGTATTAAACCCAGGATGAAACAGATTTCCTAAGGTCTCTTTTAAATGTTGTATTTGATTTCAGGCCTCATTTATGCTACTGTGTTCTGTCTTTCCATTTACTTTTGCATCATTTCTATTATAGTCAAGAAAAATATCCCTTTATTTATGGACCATAAAGATTTCTATTACTACCTAAAATTTTACTGCCTAATTAAACTCATATTGAGTCAAGCAACTTCGACTGAATATTAAGCCCATGTAAATGTTTTTCTTTTTAGTACATTAAAATGGAAAATAGTAGAAGAAAATGTTAAATTTTTCTTATCTAAACATTACCAAAAGAAATAAAGATTATGATAATAAAATTTTATATTAAGATTATTTATTACAGATGATATTATTGTTATCTGACAATCTAAATTACAGTCTCATAAGTAAATAAGCTGAAATATGCAGTCATATATTCTAATTACCTATAATCCATTATTAAAATGAAATAAAAGGAATTCTTTAATATGCACTTGTATAATCAAAATTATAACACACACACACACACACACACACATACTAGTAAGCCAAAAACTCTGAAAAGTAATATTGTGTATATTAAAATCCTAGGACAAAAGGATTAACTAAAGTCATTTAAATTTTGTATCTTGGATAGCTGTTTATTGAATTAAGAAATTAATTTTAAAAAGGAAATTCACTACTAGCTTTTAAATTTGGGCATTGATTTCTTATAGGCAAATAAATATATCTGTAAGCTGAGCAAGGGAAGTAGAAGATAATATGATTTCTTTGTTTTATTGATTTTAGAGAGAGGAAGGGAGATGGAGAGACAGAGAAACACCACTTGGCTGCTTCCCATACCCTTCCGACCAGGGACCCAACCTGCAACCCGGGTATGTGCCCTGATAAGGAATCCCAACCCGTGACCCTTCTGTATATGGGGCGATGGTCAACCAGCTGAGCCACACCAGCCAGCGTGAAAATATGATTTCTTTTTATAAAATATTTTTAAGGAGCCATGTGTTACACTAAATTAACAGTTCAGAAAATTTAAGGCTGTATCAGTAAGTATATTTACTTCTACTAATTAGGAAAAAATGAAATACAGAGAAAACGTATCCCCTTGAGCTTGAAGTAAAGAAACCAAAGAATACTTTTCACAGATGTCAAATCATATATCAAAATATCAAATTATACAATAGAGCAGTCTATAGTTTGCATTGCCATCAAAGATCTATCACAATCCTTAGAGAGACCAGTATTAGCTGGTCATCATAATAAACAGACTAAATTAGTCTTCTATATGTTAGCATATATACTATTCTTTTTAAGTTATCTCTGAAGTCAGAAAGGGTGATTTGTTGTTTTTGTAAACTCTTTTGCTATTTTATTTAACTGCAATGTAATTTTGAGTAAAGTATCTCTTCTCTGGATAACAATTATTATGGGTAAAAGGAAGATGTTGGGAAATAATTATTAATTAACATCAAGTATAGATATCTCAAAGGGTAAAAAAAAAGTTAACAGAGTATTTTTTCATTCAGATATTATTCATTTAGAACAACTAACTCAATGCAAAAACTAAAAATTCTTGAGAAAAACTAAAAACATCTTGGTGAACTTAAGCTTTGGGTCAAGATAGTGTGACAGAGATCGGATTTATCCTTCTGTCTGAATAAAAAAAAAAATGAACAAACTCTATGTAGCAACAATTTTCAAGAAACTAGACATGAAGCAATTAAGATAGAGATCCCTTGAGAGAGTTTTCAGACCACAACCCCAGAAGAATCTAGGTGGAGTTCAGTAGACACCATAAGTTGAGGATATGAAACAGAGAATCCAGTGAACAAAGGCAGATGGAGGCCACAGAATACATTACTGTGGAGAAGGGAGCTACACAGACTGAAAACTCCAGAGATCCTAAGATCTTCCATGATCAATCAGCACATGTGTGTAAGGATGAAAGGCTGGGGAAATAACCTTCCAAAATGCAACAACGGTCAGTGATCACCCAAGGGCAGGAGTAGCGCCTACCAAACACACTGGAAAATCTTAAGTGTCATGGGACATTGGGCAGGGTACAGAGAAGAATCTTTCCTCAGTAACAGAGATTGGTTGACCCTGGAGTGAACATTACAATGTTTCCATATAACAAATATGCAAACAAGACTACAATAGCAGTTTCCAAGTCATTTAACTGGATCCCAATAATGAATAGAATAGGAGAAAGAAAAATGAGGAAGGAAATAAAAGATTTGAATAATACTATCAATTGACTTGACTCCACCAAAACCAAACATTTTCAAGTACACATGTGATATTCCCTAAGGTAGATTGCATTGGACCATAAAACAAAACTAAATAAGTTTAAAGGCATTCAGGTTATTCAATATTAATATTGAGCACAAGGGAATTAGGTTAGAAATCACTAACAGAATGCTCTCTGGAATAGTCCTCCAAAATTTAGAAATTAAATATTGTACTTCTAAATAACATATGGTCAAAAAAAAAAAAAAGTCAAAGGAGAAATTAGAAAGTATTTTGAATCAAATGAAAATGAAAACGCAGGGCTTGGTGCGAAGTGCCTGCTGAGGCCCCGGTGAACTTGATGGCCGCGCCTCGGGGGCGGTGTGCAGCCCAGCGGACCTCCCCGCTGGCCCGCCCCGTCCCCTCCGCTGCCCGGGCCGCGCACCGAGCGGGGACACGAGCCATGGAGGAGTCGCCGGCCCTGTCTGTGGGCCCCAGCCAGCCGCACCTGGAGAAGCTGACCCTGGGCATCACCCGCATCCTAGAATCATCCCCAGGTGTGACAGAGGTGACCATCATAGAAAAGGCACCTGCTGAATGTCACATGATTTCTTCATGGGAACAAAAAAATAACTGTGTGCTGCCTGAGGATATAAAGAATTTTTACCTGATGACCAATGGCCTCCACATGACATGGAGTGTGAAGCTGGATGAGCACACCATTCCGTTGGGCAGCATGGCACTTAACAGTATTACACAACTGACTGAACTCAGCAGTCTTCCATGTACTCACTTCCTAACGCACCAACTCTGGCTGCCCTGGAGGACGATACACAAGAAGCCAGTGAGAACCAGCCGAGAAGCCTCACTTTGATTCTCGCAGTGTGGTATTTGAGGGGGATCCTTGCAATGGGAATGGGAAGGTTTGCCTTGTCTACAAGAAAGGGAAACCAGCCTTAGCGGAAGACACTGGGATCTGGTTCCTGGACAGAGCAATATACTGGCATTTTCTCACAGATACCTTTACCGCCTATTATCGCCTGCTCAGCACACACCTGGGCCTGCCCCAGTGGCAGTACACCTTCACCAACTATGGCATTAGCCCACCGGCCAACCAATGGTTCAGCATGTTTAAACCCATCACCTACAGTTCAGACCTGCTCACCCAAGAGACTGACTCCTTTGTGAGCAAGTTGGATCCCAGCAGAGTATTCAAGAACAAGAACAAGATCTTAATCCCCAAAAAGAAAGGGCCTGTTCAGCCTGCAGGCAGCCAGAAAGGGCTCTCAGGTCCTCCCTCGACCCTTAAATCCTCCTCTGCCTCTGGAAACCCTGTCCGGAAATGAGCGCCCCCCACCTCCAGTTCCCTGCCAACCCCACAGCGATGATTTTCGTGCACAAATGCCCCAGGGGTGGCCCAAGCCTGAGGGCCTCCTCCCATCCGAGTGACCAGAATCCCAGGCCTTTCACTCCCATCAGCATTAGCAGCAGCTGGAAGAGCACACTCAGGCCTCCCAAGAGTCCTCTCCCTCTCAGCAGGTTGTGCCACCCCTGCCTCCAGAAGCTGCAGAGAATTTTAGATCTTGTTTAAGTAGCCAAACAGATCTGTTAAGAGCTTCCCAGCTGCAACCCCCTACCCTTCAGCACTGATTGAAGAGTCCCCCAAAGAAACCGCTGGTTTGGGCCCATGGGACATTAGAACTACAGTGTTCAGTTGGTAACCACTAGTCACACATGGCTATTTAAATTTAAATTATACTAAAAATCCATTTCCTCATTATACATATTGCATTATAGCCACATTTTGAATATTCATGTGGCCAATGGATTCCATGTAGACAGTGCAGAGATAATGGGATATTTCTGTCATCATAGAAAATTCTTTTGGACAGCACTATATTAGAATATTTTCAGCCCTGGCCGGTTTGGCTCAGCGGTTAGAACGTCGGCCTGCGGTACAGAGAGACCCGGGTTCGGTTCCCGTTAAGGGCACGTACCTCGGTTGCAGTTTGTCCCCGGCCCTGGTTGGTCGTGCGGGTGGCAACCACTCGATGTGTCCCTTCACATCGATGTTTCTCTCTCTCTCTCTCTTCCTCTCTCTCCCTCCCGCTCTGTCTGAACAAAAAATGCAAAAATGTCCTCGGGTGAGGATAAAAAAAAAAAAAAGAATATTTTCACACTACTCTTCCTCAGACCAATTAATACTTGTTAGTGAATATTGGTACCTTAATTTGATGGTCATACTGTTTCATGAAAACTCTCGAAAATACAATTATATGTTCTTTATATCCTTCACCACAAACAAATCTTCCTCTGCACATCTTTTCCAGTTTTTTATAAAGTATCTCATCAGTTTCTTATACAATTTCTTGCTTCTAAAAAAAAAAAAAAAGAAAATGAAAACACAGTGTGACAATTTGTATGATGCTATTAAAGCAGTATTATGAGGAAAATTTATAACACTCAATCCCTATATTAGGAAAGAAGACAGGTCTCAAATGGATAACTTCAGTGTCCACCAAAATAAACAAGAAAAAGAAGGGTAAAATAAGCTCAAACTAAGTGGAAAAAGGAAACAATTAAGTTCAGAGCAGAAATCAATAAGAATGAGAAAAGGTGGACGAAGAGGAAGATCCAGCCTGTTCCTCTGCAGGACACTGATTTAACAACAATATATGGAACCAAACGACTTTATGGGGACTCTGGAAACCAGTCAGGAAATATGCAGAACCCCAGGCAGGTGAAAAGTTGAGAACAACCACAATGAAACGAACGAGAACTAGTTTACTTTATGCCCCATTGCCTCAAACACAAACCAGTACAGCTCAGTGGCTTTGGAAAGAATTTCAGCTCACAACTTCTCTCTTGGGGGAAGAGAAGAGTGAAACATGTGTTCAATGTGCAAGATTTTCTGAGGGTTGCCTGGAGGACTTATTTTTCTCTCCTCTGACTTGGAACCCTGACTGGGAACCAGGATACTTTGGATGCCTGGCAGCCAATGAGAATAAAACCGAGCAGGACAACTTGCAGCGGCAGTACCGCGGAACCTGCAGTATTGCAAACAGACACCAGAGGGAGCAAGAGATTATGAGCTCCTGAAAAAGAAACCAGAAAATCTCTCTAATTGGGAAGTTGTATGTGTGAACCCAGAGAAATTGCGTCCCTTTGAAAAAGGTTTCAGAGGCCTCCAGAATCTCTGGTTGGGTTAACTGATGAAAGTCTTTCTCTGTACAAAGCCAACCCATACATACTGGGAGAAATGCTGTTTTTTCAAATGCAAAAATTCAATTAAAAGAAGAAGAAACACAGGAACACAAAGAAACATTGCCAATTAAAGGAACAAAATAAAACTAAAGCAACAGAAATCTATGAATTACCTGACCAAAAAAGAAAAAAATTCAAAATAATTGTTGTAAAGAGACCAGTGATCTACAAGGGAACTCTGACAACTAAACAAAATCAGGAAAATGCATGAATGAAATGAGAATATCAACAAAAGACAGAATGTATGAAAAAGAATCAAACAGAAATTCTGGAGCTGAAGAATACAATAACTGAATAGCAAAATTCAATAGAGGGGTTTAGCAGCAAATTTGATCAAGCAGAAAAAAAAATTAATGAACTCAATGACAAGTTATTTGAAATTATTGAATCAGTGGAGCAAAAAATAAAGGAAGAATATAGAAAAGGAAGAAAGTTTAAAGGACTTAGGGACACCTTTAAGCATCATTTGTATAATATAGGAGTTCTAGAAAGAATAGAGAGACAGAAAGAAACAGAGCATATTTGAAGAAATAATGGCTTAAAACTCCCTAAATCTGAGAAAGAAAATGAACACCAAAATTCAGGAAGCATTAAAGAAGTTCAGGTAAAATGAACCCAAAGAGACCAACACCAAGAGACACATTATAGTTAAACCATTAGAGGTCAAAGATAATGACAAAATCTTGAAATAAGCAAGCAAAAAGAAAATTTTAAAAAATATGTTTTTATTGATTTTTTAATTTTATTTATTTATTTTATTTATTTATTTTTTTAAATCTTTATT
Source organism: Molossus molossus (assembly GCF_014108415.1). Classification (NCBI taxonomy): domain Eukaryota; kingdom Metazoa; phylum Chordata; class Mammalia; order Chiroptera; family Molossidae; genus Molossus; species Molossus molossus. The sequence goes on from NW_023425401.1 coordinate 25,674,567, forward strand.
GTTGAATGTAGAATGTATTACAGATGTTCCAGATTTTTCCCCCATTGACCCCCTCCTCCCCACTCTCGCCCCCCTCCCACCTTTTCCCACACTATTTGTCTGTGTCCATTGGTTAAGCATATAAGTTCTTTGGTTTATTCCCCCCACCCCAACCCCTTTCCCTTTGAGGTTTGTCAGTCTAGCAATGAATTTGTACTTCTTAATCCCTTCACCTTTTTCACCCATTCTCCCAACCCCCTTCCATCTGGCAACCAACAAAATGTTCTCTGTATCTATGAGAATGTTTCTGATCTACCTGTTCATTTTGTTTGTAGATTCCATTGTCGATAGATATGTATTCATTGCCATTTTGTTTGTTCATATATTTTATCTCTTTCTTCAAAAAGACCCTTCATCATTTCATATAATAACAGTTTGGTGGTGATGAACTCCTTTAACTTTTTCTTGTCTGGGAAACTCTTTATATGGCCATAGATTCTAAATTACAGTTTTGCAGGATAGAGTAATCTTGGTTGTAGGTTCTTGCTTTTCATCACTCTGAGTATTTCTTGCCACTCCCTTTTGGCCTGCAAAGTTTCTTTTGAGAAATCAGCTGACAGCCTTATGGGAACTGCCTTGTAGGTAACTAGCTGCCTTTCTCTTGCTGCTTTTAATATTCTCTCTTTGTCTTGAACCTTTTGCATTTTGATGATGATGTGTCTTGGTGTGGGCCTCTTGGGGTTCATCTTGTTTGGGACTCTCTGTGCTTCCTGGACTTGTATGTCTGTTTCCTTCACCAAGTTAGGAAAGTTTTCTGCCATTAATGTTTCAAATAGGTTTTCGATTTCGTGTTCTCTCTCTTCTCCTTCCGGCACCCCCAAAATGCAAATGTTGGCACGCTTGAAGTTGTCCCAGAGGCTCCTTACACTCTCCTCATTTTTTTGGATTCTTTTTTCTTTTTCCTGTTCTGATTGGGCGTTTTTTGCTTCCTTATATTCCAAATCGATGGTTTGCTTCTTGGATTTACATGCTCTAGTATTGAATCTGTGTAAATTATTCTTTATTTCAGTTAATGCCTCCTTCAATTCTGACTGGTCCTTTTTAATGTTCTTGAGGCCCTCACTAAGTTCACTGAGGTTCTCACTGAGTTCATTGAGCATCCTTATAAACAGTATTTTGAACTCAACATCTGTAAGGTTGCTTATCTCCATTTCGCTTAGTTCTTTTCTTGGGGTTTTGTTCTGTTATTTCATTTGGGACCTGTTTCTTTGTATCCTCATTTTGGCTGCCTCCCTGTGTTTGTTTCAGTGTATTACTTAATGAGAGGTATGGGGCGAGCTGAGACCAGATGCTGCTCGTTTGAAAGAATTTAGGAAAAACCTGAAGCAGGATCCAAGACAGGCCAATCCTATGGTTAAGCAACTGGCAACAGCTTGGGTGGGCCTGAAAGTTGGGTGGGGCGGGGCCTCAGGGAGTCAGCAGGGCGGGGCTACCAGTGTGAGCCAGGTTGCTGGAGGCCCAGATATGGCTGCTGTCTGCCGCCCCAGGGAAGGGCTCACCAAAGGAACAAAGGCCTCTGATAGCACGTTTGTCCCGGAGAAAGCTGCCTCTCCTGCCCTCGCTCCAGTGCCAAACAGCTCAGTTCTTCCCTGTATGTCTCTGGTGCCCCTCGAGCTGCCTCCCCTCTGAGCTTAGAGGGAGAGAGTCCGATAAGTCCGTGCGCGGGCCCTTTAAGGAGCTGCCTGGGGCTCCAGCCGCCTCAGCCTCCCTGAGCCTCAGTTCCCGCTGGTTTTCCAGCCAGAAGTGATGGGGATTCTCTTCCTGGCACTGGAACCCTGAGCAGGGCACCTGGTGTGGGACGGGGACCCCTCAGTCCTCAGGGAGGACCTTCCCAGCCGAGGTGTCCTCCTGATTTTTATCCGCCACACGTGGGTGTGGGCCCAGCCCGTCCCCTCCGCCCTCCTACCAGTCTCGTGTGGCTGCTGCTTTAATTCCGTATTTGCAGGACTGCCATTCAGCTGGATTTCAGGTGGTTCTGAATGATGGTTGTTTTGTAGTTTAGTTGTAACTTTGATGTGGTTGTGGGAGGACGTGATCCTGCATTTACCTACCCGCCATCTTGACCGGAAGTCCAATTTTTTTAGAGACTGTAAGGGAGAGATAGAAACCTCCATGTGAGAGATGTGAGAAACATTGATCAGCTGCCTCCTGCACGCCCCCTACTGGGGATCAAGCCCACCACTTGGGCACGTGCCCTGACAGGGAATCGAAGTGGCACTTCTCAGTCCGTAGAATGACACTCAATCTGTGGGATGACACTCAATCCACTGAGCCACACCAGTTGGATGAAAATAATTTTTTTATGTGCTAGGGAGCTCCCCTAAGATTATGATAAAATTTCAATGTTGCTTTTATTAATAAACATGACAATTTATCTAATTACTGTACAATGTAATTCGATGTGTTTACTATTTGGGGGCTATTTGGAATAATGCTGTATTTACCTGTCTTGTGTGTATGAATATAATTTTGGAGATGATTCCTAAGGGTAGAGTTGCTAACAGGTCATAAGGAAGTATACATTCAGCTATATTCAGCTTTAACAGATGCTGCCAAATAGTTTCCTAAGGGGTTTTGCATGTGTGTGAGCAGTAAAAGAATTCAGTTCTGAACTTGCTCTCCACCACTGTGTGGTCAAACTATGTTCAGTCTTCTTGTGTAGCACTCTCTTACTGTAGTTTGTACTTGAGTGCCCCTTGTGACTAAGAGTATGTCATTATCTTATCATTGGTCACTTAGGTAAGTGTACTCTCATTAGTGAAATCCCTATTCAAGTCTTTTGCACATTAAATTTTTTTCTTGCCATTTTCTTACTAATTTGCAGGAGTTTTTAATATATCATAGATATGAATAATTTGCCAGATAAATATTTTATAAATATCTTCTTCCAGTTTTGTGTCTTTTCATGAGCATAAATTCCTCATTTGATTCAAGTCTAATTGAACAATCTTTTCCTTTATTGCTGGTGCTTTTTGTATTCCATTGAAAAAGCATTAACTCATTTGGTTATAAAATATTCTCCTAATGTTATCTTCTGAGTAGGGGCTGAATGCAAAGATTATTAACACGGAGAAGGAGTTGAGGGACTGGGTGTTAGAGTATCTCATCCATGGTTTTCAAACTGCTATACCTCAGAAACAGCTGGAAAGTTTCAAAACCTCTGATGTTTCTCCTTTACCCTAAACTGACTAATTCAGAATGTCGTGGTTTGGAACATAGGCAATGGTATATTTTAATTGGTGTAGAGAGCATTTAAGCAGAGAACATCAGCAAAGGAAAGACAGTATAGAAGCAAATTTAATGAATATCAGTTTGGACTAGACTCTGGGCTCCGCAGAGTGAGGTGAGTCTCATCAGAGTTAAAACTGGCTTATGGAATTGTGAGCCCTGAATAAAAATTTAGATTTATTTCAACAAATGGGGGGGAGGGATAGAACATGATTGTTGAGAAAATTATTATGATTCATGAACACGTTAGGAAGATTAAAGTAGGGTATATTGGAAGTGAGGGAAATAAGAGCAAATATTCAAAGTATTACCTGTGGTCTGGCTTCTGTATTTCTGCTAATCATCAGAAACCGTATGTGAATTTTTTGTGTGTAGGATATTTCTGGCTAGAGGCTCTAAAGCTATCATTAGGTTTTCAAAGAAATCTGAAATTTTCCAAAGGCTAGAAACAACCGAATTAAAGAAGGAAATCAGTTAATGGTTATTACGCTTTGCCACTTAGCAGTTATTGAACACCCAAACCATGTTTGTGGCAGCTGATGTGGAAAAGAGGTGACTGATGGCAGAGATGTTTGTGGGTAAAATACAAGATGTTAAAGACTGGCTGCGTGTGTGTGGGGGAAAGGGTGGTGGGGAGGAGAGGGGAAATATAAAAAAAACTTAACTTGAATTGAAAGACGAGAACAGGGAGAATGAAAATGTGATTAAAAGGAAAATGCTCAACAGGAATGGACAGTGGAAGAGATATTAAGTTAAGCTTGTGAACCTTGACTTTGACAATTAGATAACTGGAACTGAATTTCCTAATAATCTGTTTTGAAGTTGATCAGAAAGAAAAGTCAGTAATCAATCCTTAAGCTCTTTATACTTTTTTCCTTACGTATTCAAAGGTTATGACAGGTAGAAGACGGATTGTCATCCTAATCATTTGATATTTGCTAATAAAAATATATTCTTTTATTTTTGGCTTGGTAGTTTGCACATTAAATAATATTTAAAACATGTATTGACAATAGAATGGGATCTTTTAACCATATATTCCAGGGAAATCATTATTTTAAATGATGAAAATATGTACTTAGAAGTTTAAATTTAGATACAATGGTGGAAGGAGCTTAGGGGTTCATTATAATTAGTTTGTGTTTTTTTGTAGGGATAGGAAAAGTTGCACAAGGAGCTGAGAGATGAGCTAAATCTTATCACTGCCTCACAGATAAGGCTATGGTGAAGGAAGCAATATGTGGTGGATGAGGGAAAAACGGCAGGTTCATACCTTCAACCATATTATGTATGTTTAGGGTCAGAATAATGACATTAGGTGCCCTTGGGTTAAATGAAAAGGCAGCAAGAGGAATCATAGATTTGGTTTTTGGCAGATTGGGTTCAGAAAGAAAAACCACATTCAATTTACACCAATAAAATAAATTGAGTGTTGCTCAAGAATAGTCTTTGCAAATGGTTTTCACTTCAGAGAGTGAGTCATCATAAAGTCTATCTGTGCTTATCATTATCTTGCCACTTGATAGATTGACTTGTACAGCTTCAGTAAGCACATCAGCTTTCCATGATAAAATTAAATTTAATTTTCTAAGATTTGACAATCTGATAACTTCCTAAGGGCTTAGTTTTCTTTCTTTTCCTATACCTCTCCCTCCCCCCAATTTTTATTTATTTATTTCCTTTTTACTTGTGATGCATTCAGAAATTTGTCAGGCATTATTGGAATCAGTGAAATTGGAAAGTTTTAATCTGTGCCACTACTGTTGGTTATTTTTTTTTTAGCATACCTTAGCAATCAAGTTCACAGATGGTGGGTAATTTGGATTTTGGCAGATGGGTGGGAGGAAAAGCCAAAACAAGATGTCATGGACAGATATTAATGAGAGTATTTGAAATAATAGGCAATGGGATCTGAGCTGGATAGGAAGGACAGTAAAAGTAAGATGATGCCACCAAACAGGAAAGATGTAGAGGATGGGGCCACTTTAAATACGTTGAGAGTGGGAATAATTAAAGCAAGATAATGAAAATCTGGTGTTCATCCTCAGTGTACAGTCTGAAGTCTTTTATAGAGTAGATACTCAACAAATACTCTTTCCAGTGCTTTTTTGTTCTTCTCACTAAGGGCAAAGACAGTTTGATGTGTGATATTGTATAACTTCTTTGATTTATAAAAATGTAAAATATATTATGCTTTGCAATGATTCCTAACGCTAAATAAAAATAGAGATATGATGGCTGTGATGCTTTAGGAAAGGAATATAGTAAAAGAAAGTGACTTTTAAATGACTAAGACATTATGTTTACTTAAACATTCATTTTTTGAGTCTCTTTCACAGTGATAATTATAGTGTTCATTTTTTTTTTGCAATGTACTGATTAAGCACAGTTGGAATTAGAGTCTATGAAGTACCCAACTACTGTAAAAGAAAATATCACACTATTAGCCAGTTTTGTATTTCATATATATTAAGTAACTTGAGGTGTTAAATTATAGACATTCAAAGTACCTTTATTGTCTTTTTATGAAAAACTTACTTAAAGATAGTATAAAAATCTACCTTGTGTCAAAGTGAATAAAAATGCGTGCTGCAGTATATTAGCTTTGATGCCAAATTTTCTTATATGGCAAACGCTTTTGGGGGGATTTTTTTTACAAAAGTAGTAACAAGAGACTAACATATATTACTAATATTAGAACTGCGTCTCGATGACAGGATAAAAACATTAAGATGCAAAACATTAATGTATGATGGATTATAATGCCTGAGACGGTCCAGTTAAACCTCGCTCAGAGCCGTATTTGGCTTTGTTAAGATGACTTAAACTTCATGGTTGCCATCTCTATTTCTCCTTACCAACTATGATGTGGCTGCTCGCATTTTAATGAAGTTGGGGGAGGGACACATATTAAACAGCTGTGAAGAGAGGTTTGCTTTACCATTCGTTTCTTTTGTTGACAACTCTGTCAGGCTTTATACATGAATTCTGGTGGTCAGAATAGATTGAAGTTTCTGGCAAAGTGAAATGTCTTCCAACTCAGAATGTCTGAATAAAATTTATGCCTATGCAAATGTAGGACTCATAGTCATTACCATGCTTTTTCAGCTCACCTTTACTCATAAAATAAATAAATTGTTCCTACTCTCAAGGAGCTTACCATATAGAAGAGTAGACAGATAAGGAGATAAGGTGTCTACGAAGCTATCAATATATATGAAGCTTAGGACTGTTTTCATCAGACTGCAGAGTCAGAGGGAGCTGCACAAGGAAGGTAATGCTCACCTGGATGGGCAAATTGGATTTATCTGTTTGGGGAGGGGTTGTGAGCCTGTGTGAATAGGGATAGGAATCGTAGGTGGGGTCAGGATATTTCAGACAGAGACATCAGCTTCTGCAAAGGTCTGGAGGTATGAAGGAATGTTTCACATGCTAAATATTAAAAACAGCTATGCATAGCCCTGGCTGGTGTGGCTCAGCAGTAGAGCACTGGCCCATGGACCAGTGAGTCTCGGGTTCGATTCCAGCCAAGGGCACGTACCTCAGTTGTGGTTTGTCCTGGCCCTGGTCAGGGTCAGGCAGGAGGCAGCCAGTCAATGTGTCTCTCTCATGTTGATGTTTCTCTCTCTCTCCCTCCCTTGCTTTCCCTCTCTCTCTCTCTCTCTCCTACTCTATCTGAAGATAAATAGAAAAATATCTTCAGGTGAGGATTAAAAAAAAAAGCCTGGCCAGTGTGGCCCAGTGGTTGAGCATCGACCCATGCACCATGAGGTCACCAGTTTGATTCCCCGTCAGGACACATGCCCAGGTTGTGGGCCTGATCCCCAGTGGGGGGCATGCAGGAGACGGCCAATCGATGTTCTCTCTCATCGATGTTTCTGTCTTTCTCTCCCTCTCTAAAAAACAAACAAACAAAAATCAATAAAGAAAAAAAAGAATTTAAAAAAATAGCTGTGCATGGCAGGAATGTAATTATCAGGGATGAAGATAGAATGTTGGGTATATTGTGGAAGGACTTATGTGCTGAGACACAGGGTTAGAAGTTTATTGTTCAGCCTGCGAAAGGCAATTGAGGGAGAAAAAAAGCAATGGACAGATTTTAGAAAGGCTCCTGATTGCAACATGGGAAATGGATTGGACAGTGTATCTGGAGGAAAAAGAAAGATTTAGAGACTTAATAAGCATGTGAACGTGGAAAGGCACACATAGCAGAGAAATGGTATTTTCAAGTACAGTACCTTATCACAGTAAACTGAAGAATTTCTTTGCTCTCATCTTGCCAACTGTGTCCTCATGATCCTTCTAAAACATTAATTTATATATGTGACTCTCCTATTTAAAGTCTTTTAGTGATTACCTGACTAGTTTTTATTTTTATTTTTTTTAGCCTCACCGAGGACATTTTTCCATATTTTGTTCAGATAGAGTGGGAGGGAGAGAGAGAGAGAAACATCGTCGTGAAAGGGACACATCGAGTGGTTGCCACCTGCACAACCCAACCAGGGCCGGGGACAAACTGCAACCAAGGTACATGCCCTTAGCGGGAACTAAACCCGGGTCTCTCTGAACCACAGGCCGACGCTCTGACAGCTGAGCCAAACCTGCCAGGGCACCTGACCAGTTTTTAAGACCTCCAATATTATAGGTCAGACATTGTCCCCATAATAGACAACAAAGCTGGGAATGGGGCAGGGATTGGGAGGAGGGTGTCAATGGAGGAGAAAGGAGAGACATCTGTAACAAAAATAAATTAATAAAAATAAAAATTTAAAAAAGGAATTTCTCATGCCCCCTGCTCCAGCATAGAATCTGACTCAGAGATCTGCATGTTAACCATACAGAACCTGGAAGTAGATCCACTGAATATTTTTAGAACTGGGTCTAATTAAAAAACTCTACACTCTGGTGGTGAAGATACGAAGATGAGCCTAGAGTGCGGCCATTTCTCCCCAACTGGATAAAAGAAAACGGTCTTCGTTATGAATTATTTAGACCGATATACAGAGAGGAGTTGAAAGGAGGAACAGAAAGAAAAGTTCTTGATTTCACTTGCTGGATCCCTGAAACAATATTAGTGTGTGTTCCCAAGGCTTGGTGATTTAATTCTTCCTCCATTGCGGGAAGATCTTCCAGTACATTGTTTCTTTTTGCTCACGTTAATTCGAGTTGGGTTTTTGTCACCTGCAACCTGCTAATATATCCTCCTTCTAGCCAAACCTGTCTCCTTATAATCATGACACCCATTCATGTCTCTGTCCTACTTTTCAAGATATATCCTACTTAATATTAATATCCCATCCCCTCCAACTATTGATTCAGTTTCATGAATACAAATGAACGCATTCTATGTGTAGAGACGTATCTTGTACACTGTTGATGCAGAAATGAGTAATACACCGTGTCTGATCTTGAAGGGCTCACAATACATGAGAAACAGACATACTTGCAGAAGGGAACAATCCAGGCGACAAGTGTTGTGTTAGGACTAAGAGCAAATTATTATGGGGCACAAAGGAGGGAGCCAGTGCCTAGGTAACCATACTGCCAGTGGGATTTTACTAGAATAATCCAGTCTATACTAATCAGCCTCTTCTGTCAACTCATGTTGCCTTCATTTTGCCACTTAATACTACACTGTCTTTTTTTTGTTATTTAGTGGTTTTGTGGATGTATATCTCTTTTTCACAACTGCATTTTACGTATTGGGAGGGGGACGGATGTGATGTTCTTTTCCTTTGCATTGCATTTATTTGTACCCCATTGTCCCCCTTTGTGCTGCATTTATTAGAAGATCAGATAATGGTCAGAATGATAGATGTAGAGTTGTAACAATAAAACACCTTAAGGACTCATCTTCAGTCACTGTGTTCTTGACAGAACAGGAAACTGTAATCGTTGGAGTGTATGTTCTGCTGGTCTGTATCGGTTGGAAGCAGGCCGCAGGTTCTGCTTACACTCAAGAGGAGGGGATTATACAAGAATATATGCCTCAGGACACCACCTTAGAATATGTCCTCAACACATGCATTCCTTAAGTTCTCAATCAAAAATTAAGACTCTAGTAACTAATTCTGTTGAAATTGAATCCTCTATTATGTTTTAGAGAGTGATGTTTTTTAAAATACAATTGGATTCATAATCTTCAACAATATCTCTCCTCTTGCTGCTATAACACTGATAATTTCCCAACACACATAGATAAAGGCAAGATTCTTTGCCAAGGTCTATAGGCCACAACGAGCTGGCCCATTAATCATGTTCTATGATTTTCTCCCTTGTCACTGTGCCCTAGCCAGACTGTAAATTTGTTCTCAGTGTAAGCCTTTGAAGGAGTTATCCCCTCTTCCAGCTTCTTTTCTCCTGCTCAACATAAATGTCGTCTTCCCAGAAGGCTTTCTCTGACTACTCAGTCTGGTATTTTACTACTCCTCATTGAGTAGTACATAACCTGGTTTCTGCAGTCTCTTTGGGACCTTCATTGGTGATCTTTTCTTTTGATTTATATTGGTCATTGATGGTTAGTCCCACCTCCTCTGTAGAAGCACACAAGATCCAGAAGCACAGTCTTAATGTGCCTCATTCACTTTTATTATTCCCGGCACCCAGAACAGTTGGTCTCACTGGTGGGCTCAGCACATACTTGTTGAATGAATCTGTGTCCCCCATAAATCTCCACTGGCAGCCGCTTTTACTATTTCTAAGAAAAGTAGATTCCCACTTTTAAAAATGTTTATTTTACCTCGTGCATTTTCGGTTTAACTATATAAATTGTCAAAATCTTAATAAGAACTGTGACTTGTAATTCTTCAGTAATCACCACAAAACCTCAGGCTCTGAGAATATCACTTCTGATGTTGAATATGTATTAGTCCCTTGTCAGGACATAACAACTCTCTTCATTAAGATTTGATCATGGGTTAACACTTTGCCCTTATTTATAACATTTTTTTTTACAAGTTTTATTGTTACTAACTAAATATATTTTGGACAATGTAAATGCATCATGTATTCCAAGGAAAAATAATGAAGAAAACTATTGCAGCTGCAATCTATTTAGCTTCTTAAAGAAACCCATGACAACACCATGTTCAATGTTAAGACTGTCAATGCATGGTTTAATACCAATATCTCAGGAATTTTAGTGATTTTAGTAGTATACTACTGTTTTTGAAAGGGACATGATAGCTCCATTAAAAAAGAAAAGAAGAGCCCTGGCCGGTTTGGCTCAGCGGTTAGAGCGTCAGCCTGCGGTCCTGAGAGACCCGGGTTCAGTTCCCTCTAAGGGCGCGTACCTCGGTTGCAGTTTGTCCCCGGCCCTGGTCGGTTGTGCGGGTGGCAGCCACTCGATGTGTTCCTTTCACATCGATGTTTCTCTCTCTCTCTCTGTTCCTCTCTCTCCCTCCTACTCTACCTGAACAAAAAAAAAAGAAAGAAAAGAAGAATTTTAGTTAAGTAAACATATTCTGAGACTGCTTCTAGCTTGTGTAGTGTTACCAGGTGATGAGTTTGATAAAGAGGCTGGTTAGTGTTTGGAGTACACTTTATACTACTGGCAATGAGGACTGGGAAAAATAGAGATATGAAGAGGAACTGAAAGAATGAGGCGTTGCACAGAGCTTGCATATTTTTCTATGTGGGAGCTATTCAACATTGAAATATATGTATAGTTTAAAATAGTGTTTTAAACCAAGAAATTAACTTCAATCAATTCTCTAAGATTAAGAATAAAATCAAGCCCTGGATGGTTTGGCTCAGTGGTTAGAGCATTGGCCAGTGGACAAAGAGTCAAGGGTTCGATTATGGTCAAGGGCACATTCCTCGGTTGTGGTTCATCCCTGGCCCTGGTCCAGGTCCTGCAGGAGGCAACCAGTTGATGTGTCTCTCTCACACCAATGTTTGTCTCTCTCTCTCTCTCTCTCTCTCCCCTTTCTTCCCACACTATCTGAAGATAAATGGAAAAGAAAATGTTTGGATGAAGATTACAAAAAAAAAAAAAAAAAAAGAATAAAATCAAACATGTTTTCTTATCAGGAGTCTAGACTAAAACTTGGATTTACAGAAGCACACTTAAATATGCAGGGATTTATAGAAGCATCCATTTACTACCTTATAACACAGAAATTTGAAAAGAAGTATAAAAAAAATTATATATAATTAAGATCAATGTTTAAAAATGCTGACAATGGAACCCCCAGCAAATATCTGTTATAGGAAACTCTACCGAAGGAGCAAAGCTGGAGGAAGGTAATTAATCTTCAAGAGTGAAAGTATAGTAGCAATTGTCCTATTTGAGATATAAAATTGAATTTTCAAGAACCACAGAATCACCTACTTTTAAAGATGAAAACAGTTAACATGTGTGAATTTAGGACATTTTCTTAGCTTCACATTTATCTTTTAATGAAGAGTCTCAACTGTTAATCTAGGTGAGATGTCTATAATTCCTGACCAAAATCTCTCCTGGGCATGTTGACTAAATGGCTCCTGATCATAGCCAGTGACAAGGAGTTTTAATGGATTTCATCAACAAGGATTTCATGAGTGCAAGAAGGGATAACTTCTTTTCCTACAGGAGAAACATCATCATCATCATCATCATTATTATTATTTTTGATGCTACTGCCTTAAAATATCTTTTCATGAAGTGGACAAAACTTACAGCATTTCTTTGAGTCTGACCGTACTAGTATGCTCTTCGGTGATAAAGTTTCAAAGAAAGTCCTTCCTCCATCATGAGAAATGAGAAGGAAAGTTTCATTCACTATTCAGCACAGTAAACAGGGCTAGGCATTGTGATGTATAGTAGGTTTGCATTGCTAAATAAAGCAGTCAAGTTTCTTGCACTTTGCTGTTTTCCACCTAATAAATAAATAAATAAATAAATAAATAAATAAATAAATGTTTTTTTATTCGTTTTTTAACAACTTGGGCTAAGTCTCTGAATAAAGTGTTCAGGACATTAACACTGGAAACTTGTTTAGAGAGAATGTTTTAGGGGGGCCTTTTGTGGGGAAGTGGCTTTTAAGCTGAGATTTGAAAATACAATGGGAAATTACTGGGTGAAAACAAGTGACCATGGCCTCATGCAAACCAAGGGAAGAAAAGAAGAAAGTTGTCTAGTGTCACTCCCTGCAGATCAATTCGTGAAGGATAGTGACTCCATAGTCATTATATTTTCTAATAGGAAGGTTGTAAGTGAGCGACTTTGGCAAGAGCAATTTCAATGAAGTGGTAGAGAAAAAAATTCAAGTTGCTAGACTTGTGGTGGTGATCGCCTTGTAAGATATAAAAATGGTGAGTCACAATGTTGTGCAACTGAAAATAATACTATGTTGTATGTCAGTTATTCTTTTTATTTTTATTTTATTTAACTTTTTTTTAAATATGTTTTTATTGTTTCGGAGAGGGGGAGGGAGAGGGGAAGAGAGAGAGAAACATGGATGACAGAGAAACATTGATCGGCTGCTTCCTGCATGCCCCCTACGGAGGGTCGAGTCCAAAACCCTGGCATGTTCCCTGACTGAGAATCAGAACCAGCAGTTTCCTGGTGCATGGGACAATGCTCAACCAACCGAGCCACACCAGCTGGGCTCAACTATTCTTTAATGATAATTTAAAAATTGCTATACCCTAAGAATCCTGAAACACCAATCAGAAAGAATATATGTTTGTAGCAGCACTATTTACAATAGTTAAGATCTGGAAACAGCCCAAATGTCCATCAGTAGACGAATGGATCAAAAAGCTGTGGTACATATACACAATGGAGTACTATGCAGCTGTAAGAAAGAAAGATCTCTTATCCTTTGAGACAACATGGAGGGACCTGGAAAGTATCATCCTAAGTGAAACAAGCCAAGTAGAGAAAGACAAATATCACATGATCTCGCTTATTTGTGAAATATAATGAACATAACAGTCTGAGGAATGGGGTAGTCCCAGAGACGTGGAAGTGGGGTATAGACTGACAATGCCCTGAAAAGGGGGTTGGGAGGAGAGATAAACCACAGAACTTATATGCATGTATGTATGAACAATGGACATGGACAACAAAGGTGGGGACAGGGTTGGGAGGGAGGGGGGAGGGGGAATCAGTGGGGTAAAAAGGAGAAACATCTGTAACAAAAATAAATTAATTAATTTTAAAAAAATGCAAAAATAAATAAATTGCTGAGGATGGAAGAATGAATGGGTGTGGGGCTGGTGGTAGTAAAAGGAAAGTCCTGGATGTAGCTAACCTCAAAAACAATTTATTTGGCCAATTTCATGTGGTTGGATGAGCTAAATACTTGACAACGTGGGTTGTAAATTGTTAGTTAATAACATTATCACAGTGTAAATTATTGTAAGGTAGTACTACACAACCTTTACAAGTGATGTGAGAGAACAGTATTTAATGTTATATGAAATAGCTAACTCATAAATTGAAATGTAACATTAATTATGCAAAAATATTTAAAAATATATGTGACTATAATATATCTGCATATGTATGAATATATGTAAATAGAAAATATGTCAATGTTAGGTATTATAATTATATATTATGTTTAATATATGTGTATATGTAGAAATATAACTAGAAGAGTTTATATTCATTGAATATAAATAGCTGTTGTATAAATATAAACAGGTATATTTCTCTGTGATAGTTTTATTGGCAATTGATTTGTAATGAATGTGAATTACTTTTATAATCACAATTTAAAAGTTAAGCATTGTAAATAAAATATAATAAGTTCTAAAATCACAGGGACTTGGTTTAAATCTGTGCTCTGCTATTCACTAAGATAACTTCTGGGAAAATGGGATTACAATAGATACCTTGTAAGACTTGTAAGAAGATCATATTGACAATATATTAAAACTCCTAACACTTGGAACAATAATGATCATTTCAGTACTTTACTGCTGTAGACTGAATGTTCGTGTCACTCCCAAAGTCACATATTGAACCCTAGACCCCAGTGACATGGTATTTAGAGGTGGAGCCTTCCAACAGTAATTAAGTTGTAAGGATGGAGCCCTCATAAATGGTATTAGTGGCCCTCAGAGAGTTCTCTGTTCATTCTTTGAACCAGGGAGAGGGCTCTGGACACCAAAGCTTCTGCATCTTGATCTAGGACTTTCCAGAACCATGAAAAACAAAAATGTTGGCTGTGTACGTTACCTGGTTTATGACATTTTGTTATTGCAGCCCAAAGGCACAGGGACAGTTGTCATAGATTAAATATATATCTAAAAAAATCTATATCTTCAGTTAGATATATAAGAGAACAATGGTGCGATAAACTAGGGGGAGACCGTAGAATTTTAAGTAAGCTAATAGAATTATTGGAGTACAATATTTAACATTAGTGAGTCTGTATTGCCTTATTTTTAAGAATAAAAATAGTAATTTTTGAGGAAGAAAATCTATATCCTCTATATCCTTGAAAATTTTCTGTATTTGTAAGTATCTCGGTAAAGTATCCTGTCATCTTTGACTATGGGCTTATGTGCTCTACCAGATGTGATCCATTGAGATGTTAAAGGGATAATCATGCTTCTGGAGGGCAAGATACCTCTAAAAGGTCAACATAGTAAAATGCAAAGACCAGTTATAAATTGGCCCTCAAAAATGAAAAGTAGAGATTTTTCTACACGATTTTACACAAAGCAGAGCCAGGTCATTTAGTTGTTTTTATTTTAAGATTAGGTTAGAAGATAAACTAACTCCTTTTCTTCTCATGATTAAGTTTCTGTAGGTTTTGTAGTAAAATTTATCCCTTCTTTAAAAGTAATAGCAAAAGGGAATAAAGTTTTCTACACCTAAGGCTAATACAAAATCACAACTCAGATAAAATTTCTTTTTCATCTACCTTCTAACATAAATCCAGGTTCATAAACTTTGGCTTTTTATTTGGGTGTTCTATAAAAATGGCAATCTAAGTTTAATTTAGTAGATGTCCATTTATTTATGTAAAACAGATCTGCATACCACATGTGTGCATTAATGATATCTTAGAATATTGATCACAGTTAAACAATTATGATACATGAACACACAAAGGAAGATATTGGCAGACACAGTCCCTGCCTTTAAGGTGGTTATAGTTTGTAATAACATGGATGAGAACAGTCACATAAAGAATATTCTGGCAAATAAATAATACCAACATTAAACAAATTTTGAAATTACAAATACTCCTCAAATTATGATGGCGTTAAGTTGAAAATACCATTAAGTCGAAAATGACTTTAATACACTTAACTTAGCAAACACTATAGCTTAGCTTACCTTGGCAATACTTGGGATACTTACACTAGCCTATGGTTGGACAAAATCATCTAACATAAAGACTATTTTATAATAAAGTGTTGATTACCTCATGTCAAAAAAAGAAGAAACAAAAATAATAAGCTGGAGTGTTGCTGCATTTTGGAAGAAATCAGAAAAATAGTGATAGATGAAAATGTAAATAAATTCAGAAAAATGTTCTTATTCTCTTCTGTGTTGTTGGGGAGCAATTCAAAGAAAATATGGTATTTCATTGATAGTTTGAATGGCAAAAGGAAATAAATCTGAGCGACCTGAGGGGTAGATGTTCTTGGTATCAGATCTCCCCCAGTACAGTGATGAGTTTCATCCACTGAGAATATAATTAGATGATATATCAACCATCAAATGCAGTTATATACAATGAAGTCTTTAGTAACCAACAATTGAGAGTTTCATAACAAAACTTGGTAAGACAGCAGTAAGCAGTATGAACAAAACATCTGCTATTATATAAAAGCACATTCTGTGATGTCAGACAATTCCCGTATGGTTCCTTGTTATACCTCAATGTTTAAAACAACATTTTCTTTTTTCTTTTTTTTAGTTTGTAAAGTTTTTAATAATTTTTTAAATTTTATTTTTGTTAAAGATGTTTCTCCTTTTTAACCCCATTGACACCCTCCTCCCCATCCCCCCGCCCCGTCCCCAGCTTTGTTGTCCATGTCCATTGGTTATGCGTACATGCATATAAGTTCTGTTGTTTAGCTCTTCCCTCCCTCCACCACCCCCTCTACTGGGGATTGTCAGTCTGTACCCTACTTTCATGTTTCTGGGTCTACCCTATTCCTCAGACTGTTATGTTCATTATATTCAATAAATAAGTGAGATACGTGGTATTTGTCTTTTTCTGCTTGGCTTGTTTCACTTAGAATAATACTTTCCAGGTCCCTCCATGTCGTCTCAAAGGACAAGAGATCTTTCTTTCTTATAGCTGCATAGTACTCCATTGTATACATGTACCACAGATTTGTTATTCGTTCGTCCACTGATGGACACTTGGGTTGTTTCCAGATCTTAGCTATTGTAAATAGTGCTGCTATGAGCATGGGGGTACATATATTCTTTCTGATTGTTGTTTAAGGCTTCTTAGGGTATATTCCTAGAAGTGAGATCACTGTGTCAAATGGAAGTTCAATTTTTAATTTTTTGAGGTAACACCATCTTGTTTTCCATAGTGGCTGCACCAGTCTGCATTCCCACCAGCAGTGTACCAGAGTCCCCTTTTCTCCACACCCTCGCCAACACTTGTTGTTTGATGATTTGTTGATGGTGGCCATTCTGACAGGTGTGAGGTGATACCTCATTGTTGTTTTAATTTGCATCTCTCTGATGATTAGTGATGTTGAGCATTTCTTCATATGTCTCTTGGCCATTTGTATGTCCTGTTTGGAGAGGTGTTTATTCAACTCCTCTGTCCAATTTTTAATTGGGTTCTTTGTCTTCCTTTTGTTGAGTTGTATGAGCACTCTATATATTTTGGAATTTAACCCCTTATCTGATGTATCACTGGCAATGATGTTGTCCCATACAGTGGGTTGCCTTTCCATTTTGATGGTTGTTTCTTTTGGTGTGAAGAAGCTTTTTAGTTTGTTGTAGTCCCATGTGTTCATATTTTCCTTTGTTTCTGTTGCCTTAGGTGATGAATCAGTGAAAATTCTGCTGCGTATGATGTTCGAAATTTTGTTGCCTACATTTTCTTCTAAAACTTTTATGGATTCACGGGTGACATTTAAGTCTTTTATTCATTTTGAGTTTATTTTTGTGTATAGTCTAAGTTGATGGTCTAGTATCATTTTTTTTTTGCATGTAGCTGTCCAATATTCCCAACACCATTTATTAAAGAGGCTTTCTTCACTCCACTGTATGCTCTTGCCATCTTTGTCAAATATTAATTGAGCATATTGCCTTGGGTCCATTTCTGGGTTCTCTTTACTGTTCCACTGGTCTATATGCCTGTTCTTATGCCAGTACCAGGCTGTTTTGATTACAGTGGCTTTGTAGTATAACCTGATATCTGGTATTGTGATCCCACCTGCTTTGTCCTTCTTTTTCAAAATTGCTCTGGCTATTCAGGGTCTTCTTTGGTTCCATATGAACTTTTGAAGTATTTGTTCTAGTTCTGCTAGATATGTTGGTATTTTGATGGGGATTGTATTGAATCCATAGATTGCTTTGGGTAATATAGACATTTTAATGATGTTAATTTGTCTTATCCATGAATAAGGTATGTGCTTCGATTTTTTTTATATCTTTCTCTATTTCTTTTTTCAATTTCCTGTAGCTTTCTGCAAATAGGTCCTTTACTTCTTTGGTTAAGTTTATTCTTAGGTATCTTAATTTTTTTCTGTGATGGTAAATGGGGTTGTTTTTTCAGTTTCTAGTTTCTGTGAGTTCATCATTGGTGTATAAGTATGCTGTAGATTTCTTGACATTAATTTTGTATCCTGCTACTTTGCCAAATGCATTTATTAAGTCTAGTAGATATTTATGGATTCTTCAGGGTTTTCTATGTATAATATCATGTCATCTGCAAATAATGACAGTTTCACTTCCTCCTTTCCAATTTGGATCCCTTTTATTTTTCCTCCCTGTCTGATTGTTGTGGCTAAGACTTCCAGTACTATGTTAAATAAGAGTGGTTAAAGTGGGCATCCCTATCTTGTTCCTGTTAATAAGGGAAATGTTTTTAGTTTCTTCCCATTGAGCAATCTATAGATTCAATGCAATCCCCATCAAAATACCAACGACATATTTCACAGAACTAGAACAAATACTTCAAAAGTTCATATGGAACCAAAAAAGACTCCGAATAGCAACAGCAATCTTGAAAAAGAAGGACAAAGCAGGTGGGATCACAATACCAGATATCAGGTTATACTACAAAGCCACTATAATCAAAGCAGCCTAGTACTGGCACAAGAACAGGCACATAGACCAGTGGAACAGAAAAGAGAACCCAGAAATGGACCCAAGGCAATATGCTCAATTAATATTTGACAAAGATGGCAAGAGCATACAGTGGAGTAAAGACAGCCTCTTTAATAAATAGTGTAGGGAAAACTCGACAGCTACATGCAAAAAAAAAAAAAAATGAAACTAGACCATCAACTTAGACCATGCACAAAAATAAACTCAAAATAGATAAAAGACTTAAATGTAACTGCGAATCCATAAAAGTTTTAGAAGAAAATGTAGGCAACAAAATTTCGAACATCACACGCAGCAGAATTTTCACTGATTCATCACCTAAGGCAACAGAAACAAAGGAAAAAATGAACACATGGGACTACAACAAACTAAAAAGCTTCTTCACACCAAAAGAAACAACCATCAAAATGGAAAGGCAACCCACTGTATGGGACAACATCATTGCCAGTGATACATCAGATAAGGGGTTAAATTCCAAAATATATAGAGTGCTCATACAACTCAACAAAAGGAAGACAAAGAACCCAATTAAAAATTGGACAGAGGAGTTGAATAAACACCTCTCCAAACAGGACATACAAATGGCCAAGAGACATATGAAGAAATGCTCAACATCACTAATCATCAGAGAGATGCAAATTAAAACAACAATGAGGTATCACCTCACACCTGTCAGAATGGCCACCATCAACAAATCATCAAACAACAAGTGTTGGCGAGGGTGTGGAGAAAAGGGGACTCTGGTACACTGCTGGTGGGAATGCAGACTGGTGCAGCCACTATGGAAAACAAGATGGTGTTACCTCAAAAAATTAAAAATTGAACTTTCATTAGACGCAGTGATACCACTTCTAGGATTATACCCTAAGAAACCTGAAACAACAATCAGAAAGAATATATGACCTGGAACGTATTATCCTAAGTGAAACAAGCCAAGCAGAAAAAAGACAAATACCACATGATCTTACTTATTTATCAAATATAATGCACATAACATGGAAGTAGGGTGCAGACTGACAATCCCCAGAAGAAGGGGGGGTGGGGGGAGGGAAGAGATAAACCACAGAACTTATATGCATGTATGCATAACCAATGGACATGAACAACAAAGTTGAGAATGGGGCAGGGGGATGGGGAGGAGGGTATCAATGGGGTAAAAAAGGAAAAACATCTGTAACAAAAATAAAGTAATAATAAAAAAGAAATGGATGCTGTATTTTGTTGAATGCTTTTTCACCATCTATTGATATGACCATATGGTTTTTATTCTTCATTTTGTTTATGTGGTGTATCACATTTATTGATTTGCGAATATTGTACCAGCCTTGCATCCCTGGGATGAATTGCACTTGGTCATGGTGAATAATTTTTTGATGTATTGCTGGATCCAATCTGCTAGTATTTTGTTCAGGATTTGGGGTCTATGTTCATCAGGGATATTGGCCTGTAGTTTTCTTTCTTTGTAGTGTCTTTTTCTGGTTTTGGAATTAGAATTATGCTGGCCTCATAAAATGAGTTTGGAAGTCTTCCTTCTTTTTCTTGAATTTTTTTTTTTTATCCATTTTTTTTGTACGGATAGAGTGGGAGGGAGAGAGAGGAAGAGAGAGAGAGAGAGAAACATCGACGTGAAGGGACGCATCGAGTGGCTGCCACCCACTCGACCATCCAGGGCCGGGGACAAACTGCAACCGAAGTACGTGCCCTTAGCGGGAACCGAACCCGGGTCTCTCCGGACCGCAGGCCGACGCTTTAACCGCTGAGCCAAACTGGCCAGGGCTTTTTCTTGAATTTTTTGAAATAGTTTAAGGAGAATGGGTGTTAGTTCTTCTTTGAATGTTCGGTAAAACTCCCCTGTGAAGCCATCCGGACCTGGGCTTTTGTTTGCTGGAAGAGTCTTGATTACCTCTACAATTTCCTTAGTTGTTATTGGTCTTTTTAAGTTTTCTCTCTTCCCGGTCCAGTTTTGGGAGACTGTGTGTTTCTAGAAATTTGTCCATTTTGCTTAGGTTGTTCAATTTGTTGCCATATAATTGTTCATAGTAGCTGTTAACGATCGTTTGTATTTCTGTGGTGTCAGTTGTTACTTCTCTTTCATTTCTGATTTTTGTGTATTTGGGTTCTCTCTCTTTGTTTCTTGGTGAGTCTAGCTAAGGGTCCATCAATCTTTATCTTTTTGAAAAAACTGCTCTTTGTTTCATTGATCCTTTGAATTGTTTTTTTGGTCTCTATGTCATTTATTTCTGCTCTGATCTTTACTATTTTCTTCCTTCTACTTACTCTGGGGTTTTCTTTTTGTTTGTTTTCTAATCTTTAAGTTGTGAGGTTAGACAGTCAATTAGGAATTTTCCTTGTTTCTTGAGGGAGGACTTTCAGAACTGGTTTTGCTGCATCCCATAGATTTTTGTGTTTTTGTGTGTTCATTTTCATTGCTTTCCAGGAGGTTTTTAATTTCTTCCTTTATCTCCATGGTAACACACTTATTGTTTAATAACATGCTATTTAGCCTCCATGTGTTGAAATGTCTTTGCATGTTCTTGTTGCAATTGATTTTTAGTTTCATGCCATTGTGATCTGAGAAGATTCTTGATGTGATTTCAATCTTCTGAACTTTTAGAGATTTAATTTGCGTCGTATCATGTGGTCTATCTTTGAGAATGTTTCATGTGCACTTGAGAAGAATGTGAATTCTGTAGTTTTGAGATATAATTCTGTGTAGATATCTTAAATCCATTTGGTCTAGTGCTTCATTTAGAGTCTCTGTTTCCTTGCTAATTTTTTGTCTAGAGGATCTATCCAGTGGTCTTAATGGGGTGTTGAAGTCCCCTGCTATGATTGTATTGCTATCGATTTATCCTTTGAAGTCCTCCAGAACATCTTTAATATATTTTGGTGCTCCTATATTGGGTGCATATATGTTTATCAAGGTTATATCATTCTGTTGGATAGATCCTTTTAATATTATGTAGTGGCCTTCTTTGTCTCTAGTTATGGCCTTCATTTTGAAATCTATTTTATCAGATATGAGTATTGCTACCCCAGCTTTCTTTCTTTTTTTTTTTTCTTTTCATTTGCTTGGAAGATTTTTTTTCCATCCCTTCACTTTCAATCTATGTGAGTCTTTTGTTGTGAGGTGGGTCTCTTGTAAACAACATATAGATGAGTCATGCTTTTTTATCCAATCAGCTACTCTGTGTCTTTTTATTGGAGCATTCAATCCATTTACATTTAAGGTGATTATTGATATGTACTTATTTATTGCCATTTTTGTTTAGCTTGGTTCTATTTTTCTTCCTATTTCTTCTACTAATTACAGCAGTCCTTTTAACATTTCTTGCAGTGCTGGTTTGGTGCTAATGTATTCCTTTAGCCTTTTTTTTTTTTTTTTTATCCTCACCCGAGGACATTCTTCCACCTTTTGTTCAGGTAGAGTGGCAGGGAGAGAGAGGAACAGAGAGAGAGAGAGAGAAACGTTCAGGTAGAGTGGGAGGGAGAGAGAGGAACAGAGAGAGAGAGAGAGAGAGAGAGAGAAACATCGACGTGAAAGAATCACATTGAGTGGCTGCCACCCGCACGACCGACCAGGGCCGGGGACAAACTGCAACCGAGGTACGTGCCCTTAGCGGGAACCGAACCCGTGTCTCTCTGGACCGCAGGCCGACGCTCTAACAGCTGAGCCAAACTGGCCAGGGCTCCTTTAGCCTTTTTTTCGTCTGGGAAGCTCTTTATTTGACCTTCTACTTTGAATGACAGCCTTGCTGGGTAGAGTAGTCTTGGATTTAGATTGTTGTTTTTCATGACCTTGATTACTTCATGCCATTCCTTTCTGGCCTGTAGTGTTTCTGTTGAGAAGTCAGCTGATAGCCTTATGGGGCTTTCTTTGTAGGTAACCTGTTGCTTATCTCTTGCTGCTTTTAGGATTCTCTCATTGTCTTTAATTTTTGGCATTTTGATTACTCTGTGTCTTGGTGTGAGCCTATTTGGGTTCTTCTTACTTGGGGTTCTCCGTGCTTCTTGAACTTGAATGCCTTCTTCCTTCACCAAATTAGGGAAGTTTTCTGTCACTATATCTTTGAATATATTCTCTAACCCTTGCTCATTTTCTTCTTTTTCAGGGACTCCTATGATGCGAATATTATTACGTTTCCAGTTGTCCCACAGTTCTCTTAAGCTGTCTTCCTGTTTTTTAATCGTTTTTTTTCTTTCATTTTTCTGATTGGTTGATTTTTTCTACCTGTCTTCTAATTCACTGATCCAGTCCTCAGCTTCCTCTACTCTGCTGTTTGACCTCCCTATGTATTCTTTATTTCTGATATGTCATTCTTAATTTCTTCTTGGTGGGTTTTAATTTCAAATTGGTTGATTTTCAGCATCTCTATGTCCTTACTCATGCTATTGAGCTTCCTGAAGATCATGGCTCTGAATTCTAGCTCTGTTAATTTGCCTAACTGCTCCATAGTTATCTCATCTTCTGTAGAGGTCTCTTGTTCTTTCATTTGGCTTTTGTTTCTGTGTTTCACCATTTTGCCTATCACAGTGGGTTTTGGAGCCTGCCAAGTTTTCTGTGTGGGTGTTGGTGTTCTGCTGTTTGTGGCTCCCTCTTCTGGGTTTGGATGAATGAGGGAGGACCCACGTTAAACACCACTGTCAAGTCTTACCTTCCTGGTTAGAGTTACTAGCCCAGGAATGGTACAGTTATCCTCTAGCTTTTTGCCTGGAGGCTATCAGTGCAGTGGTTACTTGAAGAGTTTTGGGTTGTCAGTTGATTGAAAAACTCCCTCAGGTGCTCAGGGTAAGGGATTTCCCGTGGGTGGGGCAGGTGCTGGTTGTTAATGAGCCTCAATTTGCATTTCAATGCCCCACAGGGTGAGGTTGAATCTCTGAGGGAGGGGGCCACCGCCTCTCACCAGAGCCCTGGGAAGGAGCAATATGGCCACTGTCCTGTGTAGCTGGAACTCTGCAAAAGCTCTGAGTGCCCTCCAAATCCCGAGTGTCCCCACACATTTCCAGTCCAGTGTGCCCTCCCTCTGCTGGAGCCCAAGGTGAGTGGCTGTGGCTATTTTAGCATCTGTTCTGGCTCTGCATCTGTTTAGGAGTTTAACCTGAGGGCACTACTCCCAGCTAAGGCCGCTGCTGACTGTGGGCTCCCTGCCCCCCTATCGCACTTCCACAGTCCTACCAGGATCGAGTCAGTGTCCCTGGTTATATGATCCTCGCAAGTTGCTTTTCTGTTGCTTTCCCCCGTCGATTTGTCTGTGTTTTAGTTGTAATTCCAGTTTGGTCCTGGGAGACGGTCTGTGTAGCTTCCATTCACTCTGCCGCCATTTTGGAATCTCCTTAATACTACATTTTATCTGCAACATAGAGGTAGTAAATAGTCCCCACAAACCCTCTCTGCCATACGAGCAGTAAGGGCCTATGGCTTGGATTGATCATCAAGCTCATGAGACGCAGTAGCTTTTGACCAGCACCAAATTTTTCAACTTTAAGGAAGGAAAGGAAAGAAACACAGTGCACACAGCAACATCATAGCATAGTTGTGTTTCTTCATGACTATCGTGCATGGCTTTTGATGTCCCAGACATTCCATATTTAGGACAATGTCTTCATGAGATAAGATGCTGGAAACCCAGGCTTAGCCAAGTTTTCAGCCCTGCAGTGTCTAACTGTTCTGTTCATTTACATACACAGTCACCTTGGGCGCTCATAATTATTCCCAATCTTTGGAAAAGTTGCTACTTATCAGTACATATTATTCATTAGTTGCTGGACAATAAATTGTGTTTAGTCCAGTAAATAGTTCTTGGCTGGATTTTCACTTCTTCTATCTAGTAACCAATTTTACTATAAATTTTCTGAAATATATTGCTAGGAGTATTGACCAAGGGTTAACTCAGGCATTCCTAAAATTAGGGGACAAAAACCAGAAATATTATTTTTTCCCTTTCATGGTCTACCTCCAAGGAACTTATGAAGATTGAATGAAATACTATAATTGCAGTGAATGCTAAGCAGTGAATGGCACATGATGTTCCACAAATATCAGTTAACAATCATTATGATTGATAAGGTTCAACTTAAAAGGTTGATATTGGGTTTGAGGTTTTCTCCTGACCAGATTCCATTTAAGACTGATAGTTATAGCTGTCATCACTGGCTTACTACCACCATCACTACTGCTACTACTGAACACACATGTCTCTATATTTTTCTTTTGTGTACATTTGGAAGTAGTGTTTACATGGCTTTTTAATCAAGACCGACGATGCTTGATTTTTAAAATAATTTCATCACTAAATGAACACTTAAATATATATATAAATATATATATACACATACATATATATATATATAGAGAGAGAGAGAGCTATTATGGAGAAGTCATTGGTTATGATATTAAAACTATGTTTCTTTTATGGCATTGGCTTGCATTCTTAGTCTTGATTCATGCAAAGTTGCTAATGATCTCCTCCCTATCTTCAGCAAATTCCTGGAATAATTGTCAAATTCTAGTGAAGTTTACAAATAGAAACTGATTTTCCATAGGCCTGAGTTGCATGCACACTTGTCCTTTAGTGTTATAGCTCTAGAAGCAAAGCAGACTGGGAGGTTACAGCATTTTGCATTATTAGTCTTCAGAGGACCATAGAAGTAGTGCAAGGAAGGAAAGTAAATAAAGTTGTTCTGCTTTTTTCCATGGCTAATTTTCTCTCATGACTTCCTGAAATCTGTAACATAGAGAAATATCACACTTCTGAGCATCTGGGGGTCCTCTGACCCTAAGCTCTCTTATTTTTTAGATTTTAAAGCTTTTTGGAGAAAATAATTAGGAAACATTTATTTTTAATTATATCATCATTACTTGCTTCTTGTCTATTTCTGCCATTTCTCTTCTCTAGTCTCCTCGTTTCCAATTTAGTCTGATAATCTCACAATTTACCTGAACCAACCAGCTGAATTTTTAAAAAATGTGAGAAAGGTATAAAGGTTTTAAGAAGTACAAAACAACAATAACCAACCCAAATCAACCAAAATTGGGATAGTTCTTCTTTTATACTCAGGGTGTGTTTTCTCTTAGAACGGATGCTTCTTTCTCTGTGAGGAGAATCCCTCCTCTGTGCTACTTTTTGGGGGGAGCAATAATCTGTGAATTTCCAAAGGCGAGTAGAAGGAATGATTTCAACACGCAGCAAAGGCTGCCTTTACACAAAAGTGTGCCAGAGGCTCAACGGGGAGACTCTGTCTTCAACGATTCTGTGCTTAAATGAGGTAACTTTATTTCCCAGAAAAACTTAGTACTTTTAGATGCTCAGTAACAGATAATGTATTAGTTTCCCAGGGAGTTCATGAGTTAATCAGGAAATAATCATGTCCCAGCACATGCGGGCATGATAATAATATCCGCTGAGGCCCTAGCATCTCAGACTGATGAAAAAAGAGGAAGTAAAGATCCAGCTCGATAGGGGCAGGAATAGGAATGAATACAGCTACAGAGCTGGATCCTGCAGTAAATAACTATCTGTTCATTATTTGGCTTGGAGAGAGAAGTCATGGATACAGTGACTGTGGCTAATGATAGAACCCTATGCTTCACTGGGGTTCAGTGACAGAAGTCTAACAGGAACAACATGATTTGGTGGCATCGGGGTCCAGGTGATCTGCCCACCATGAAAGAGTCTGGTCAGTGATTGAGGTTGGGAGGGGGGTGTTCGGTAGTGCTGTTTAGCACCTTGAGGTGATAGCAAGAGCTAAGGCAAGACAGGACGTCAGAACCAAGCAACACATGACTCAGGGGCTGGTCCTTTCCTATTTGAGGGCTGGTACTGACGTGTGAGATGGCACGAGAATCAGGTTTGTATGTATAAGCTTGTTCCTGCTGAGAAGTTGGCGTAGACTGTGACTATACTGGGCCCGATACCAGATACTATGTGTGTGGCAGAGATCAGTTATAATCCCCAGAGGCGGGTAAGCAGAGGAGACTAGAGACAAACCCACTCAGCATCTCCTTCCCTCTCAAGCCCCACCCTTCCATGGGATTCTCAGGGACCCTTGGAACACAGTAGCAACATAAGTAATTTTAGGAATGGATAAGCTGAAATATATAAGCAACTACGATCTAAGTCTTCAAACAAGCTTGGTTTAATTAGATTATTTCAAAATTTGAAATATAGCCAACAACTGTGCTAACTTTTTGCCCAGTGTTTATTTCCCTAGCAGAGGAGACTTCATCCTATGACATGAGCACTGCAGGGGTTTTTCTATACTTGACACTCATTTTTAAAAACTTCTCTTTTTCATGTCTCTCAAATACAAAGAATTCTAAAATTCTCAAAAAGAACTCTAGGGTTCCTTGGTCTGACGTGTTTGAATGTTACAAGGATGGCATTATGACCTTGAGAAGATGGAGCATCTATCTGTTTGAGATTATCAGTTTATGACGTTGTAGCCTGCTCCCCAAAAGTTAGAGACACCAATTTTTAAAAATAAAATTGCAGGAAGATTACATTTTAAATTCAGTGGTAAAGATTTATACTGCATTATACTATATATTCTAAAAATTAACTAGATCAACCATTTGATGGAAAATATCTCCAGTTTCAGGTTATCCCTTCGTTTAACCATTTTTTCTGTTAGAAAATTTTGTGGTACATATAAAATAGTCTTCAAGAGTCTATGTCTCAATTTCCAAACACTGAATCAGAATCGCCTGCAATTCCTCTTTCAACCCTAGACCTGGTTCACTAGGTGACTAGGTGACTCATCAAATTAATACTAAAATTGAAGCAGTCTATTCAATATTCAGCAAATATTTGTTGTTTGCCTACTATATGCTGAAGACCTTATATACCAGTGATCAAAAATGAGTAAGAATGTATGTTTTCAAGAGTAAGACAGGGGAGTTAGAATTCTACAACACATCACAATGGGATATATGTTACATTAGATCAATGCAAGGTGCAACAGGAGCTAAGAAAAGAAAGCCACCCCCCTTAGGAGGGAAGAGGAGAGTGCACAATTTCACAGATGATGTGACGTGTGAGTTCTGTTGAAGCAAGTTTCCAGAGAAGCAGACATGCCCCGGAAAGAGAAAAGTAAACATCCCCATATGTTCAGAGCCAATGAGAAGGTTTTGAGGCTGAAGCCTACTGTGCATACACAGAAATCTAGGGGCTTAACTGAGAATGGCTCTGAATTATACTAAGGAGACTCTTAGTTTATACGTGATGAGAAACATTGAAAGATTTTAAGAAGAGTAAGTCATATGATCAAATGGAGGCCTGCAGCTGTTTAAATATTAAAATGAGAGTCATCTCTTAAAAGGAAGATTGTGCCTTAATGTCTCCACTGCATCAAAACAGCAAAATAACTTTGATTATTATGAATAAATGCACAGTGTAAAATTATCAGCTCTGGTTTTTTAAATTAAATTGATTGCATTATTACCATCCAGCACACAGATTCAAACATTCCAGTATCTTGTTATGGGCAATGTTCCAAATGAGACAAGTTCTGTACTTTTATGTAGTGAAAAAAAGCAGTTATTAACTGCAGTTATTAACATCTGAAATAAATGGTGTTGTTGTTTAATTCTCCTCTTTCCCATTGGTACTTTTTGCTTGCATGTGGCATTCTTAAATGCGAGTCAGGTGTGACAGCCACAAGGGCTATCACACTGCACCAAAGTGGCCTGATTCATGTTTGCCCTCCATCAGCTCAAAGAGTCCTTATTCAATCTTCAGGGACAGAGGAGAAATGAAAAAAGCCTAAGGACAGGCCAAGGAGATTCACTGACTATTTATAGAATAACCTTACATTAGAGAGAATCAGCTCAACAAAGAGAGGAAACTGAAGCTTTTTGTGTCTTTAATAGAAACAGCAGCGTTGTGAAATGCAAGGAAACAACTCCTCTGTCAAAGGAACACTTTGTAATTCTGAAAGAATACAAGGGACAAATGTAAAATTGCAGTGCGCTGAAGTGAAATGACTGGGAGTGTCACTATTCTTCTGTTGGGATAGTTTATCTTAAGAATATTTTCTTAGGACTATTCTGCCACCTCCCCAAGACCAGCCCAAACAGCAAATATTAGAAAGTTAGCCTCACTTTTACTCCTTGAGTATTAGCTGTGTACCCCTGTTGAATTTTTTTTGTTAAGTATAAAAAGTTTGTAAGTATAAATGTTATCGCAAAGTGGCTATAAAGAAATTATTTCATGTAAATAATATTTACAATACTTGACTTTTAATCCCACTCTTGTGAATCTTAAATCCTGCCCAATTTAAACATTGAAAGTGTGAGAGAGGTACTTTGTTCCTTTTTTGTTTGTTTGTTTGGAACCAATTTTATCCAGCTGTAGCTTTTTGCAACACTTTTATTATATAACCAGGCCCAGAAGGTCCCCATCCCCCATCTGCTCACTATAATGTTTTCTTCCCATTTTATTCCAGGAGATGCCAAGACAGCCTCCTGGTGGGTTACCTTGGCAACCTCATGTGTCATGTTTTAGAATGTCCCAGGGCTGCAGTTTTATTTCCATTTGCATGCATTTCAGTCAGCTAACTGTAAATTAAAAAGGCCCATTGGAGAATAAACCTTTTTTTTCCCCTTACAAAATAAAAAACAGATAATTAGGATTACTGTTCAATAAAATCCACTTATATTTAGTACTATATATAGGAAAACTTGGATTACTCTTACCTAAAGACATGGTATTTTTTACATGACACTTCATAAACCGATGCTATAATGTCACAGAATATAACACAATGTATTATACACATAGTTTAATGCCCAGTGGGACTGCTTGATCTCATCTTCTGAAAGCATGTCACTTTGCAATCTTCAGATGACAACCATACAAGGCTTTTATTAATGAAGCTTTTGACATGTCAATCAGCATAAGATTGCAGTGACTCAAGATTATTTTATTACTTCAAGCTATAAATTTCAAATGGCCTCCAATCAAATATTTAAAATATATCATTTTAATATTTCTTATCTGAAGAAATATTTCTTATCTCTGAAATAATATTTCTTATCTCTTTAGCTATGTCTTTTTTTTTTTAACTTATCTTCATTGTTGAATATATTACAGATGTTCCTCATTTTTCCCCCATTGATCCCCTCCTCTCCTTTCCTGACCCCCTCCTGCCTTTCTACACACTGTTGTCTGTGTCCATTGGTTATGCATATATACATATAAGTTCTTTGGTTTATTTCTTCCCACCCCAACCCTCCTTCCCTTTGAGGTTTGTCAGTCTAACAACAATTTGTACTTCTTAATCCTTTCACCATTTTCACCCATTCTCCCAACCCCTTCCCATCTGGCAACCAACAAAATGTTCTCTGTATCTATGAGAATGTTTCTGTTCTGCTTGTTCATTTTGTTTGTAAATTCAATTCTCAATAGATATGTACTCACTGACATTTTGTTTGTTCATATTTTTTATCTTTTTCTTCAAGAAGACCCTTCAACATTCCATATAATAATGGTTTGGTGGTGATGAACTCATTTAGCTTTTCCTTATCTGGGAAACTCTTTATATGGCCATCGATTCTAAATTACAGCTTTGTAGGATAGAGTAATCTTGGTTGTAGGTTCTTGCTTTTCATCACTCTGAATATTTTTTGCCACTCCCTTCTGGCCTGCAAAGTTTCTTTTGAGAAATCAGCTGACAGCCTTATGGGAACTGCCTTGTAGGTAACTAACTGCCTTTCTCTTGCTGCTTTTGAGATTCTCTCTTTGTCTTGAACTTTTTGCATTTTGATGATGATGTGTCTTGGTGTGGGCCTCTTGGGGTTCATCTTGTTTGGGACTCTCTGTGATTCCTGGACTTGTATGTCTGTTTCCTTCACCAAGTTAGGAAAGTTTTCTGCCATTATTGTTTCAAAGAGGTTTTCGATTTCTTGTTCTCTCTCTTCTCCTTCTGGCGCCACTAAGATGCAAAGTTGGTACACTTGAAGTTGTCCCAGAGGCTCCTTACACTCTCCTTATTTTTTTGAATTCTTTTTTCTCTTTGCTGTTCTGATTGGGTGTTTATAGCTTCCTTATATTCCAAATTGATTGTTTGCTTCTTGGCTTTACCTACTCTACTATTGAATCTGTGTAAATTATTCTTTATTTCAGTTAGTGCCTCCTTCATTTCTGACTGGTCCTTTTTTATGCTCTTGAGGCCCTCACTAAGTTCACTGAGGTTCACACTAAGTCCATTGAGCATCCTTATAAGCAGTGTTTTGAACTCAGCATCTGTTACATTGCTTATCATCATTTCGCTTAGTTTTTTTTCTGGAGTTTTGTTCTGTTCTTTCATTTGAGACCTGTTTCTTTGTCTTCTCATGTTGGCTGCCTCCCTGTGTTTGTTTCTATGTATTACTTAATGAGAGGTGTGGGGCTAGCTGAGACCAGATGCTGCTTGTTTGAAAGAATTTAGGAAAACCTGAAGCAGGATCCAAGACAGGCCAATCCTATGGTTAAGCAACTGGCTTGGGTGGACCTGAAAGTTGGGCGGGGCGGGGCCTCAGGGAGTCAGCAGGGCGGGGCTACCAGTGTGAGCCAGGTTGCTGGAGTCCCAGATATGGCGGCAGTCTGCCGCCCCAGGGAAGGGCTCACCAAAGGAACAAAGGCCTCAGACTGCACGTCTGTCCAGGAGAAAGCTGCCTCTCCAGCCCTCGCTCCAATGTCAAACAACTCAGTTCTTTCCCACATGTCTCTGGTGCCTTTTAAACTGCCTCCCTCATGCTGGAGCTTGGAGGGTGCGAGTCCGAGTAAGTCCGTCCGCGGGCCCTTTAAGAGGAGCTGCCTGGGGCTCCAGCCGCCTCAGCCTCCCTGAGCCTCAGTTCCCGCTGGTTTTTCCAGCCAGAAGTGATGGGGACTCTCTTCCTGGCACTGGAACCCTGAGCAGGGCACCTGGTGTGGGACAGGGACCCCTCAGTCCTCAGAAAGGACCTTCCCAGCCGAGGTGTCCTCCTGATTTTTATCCGCCACACGTGGGTGTGGGACCAGCCCGTCCCCTCCGCCCTCCTACCAGTCTCGTGTGGCTGCTGCTTTAGTTCCGTAGTTGCAGCTGGATTTCAGGTGGTTTTGAATGATGGTTGTTCTGTAGTTCAGTTGTAACTTTGATGTGGTTGCGGGAGGACGGATACCGCGTGTACCTACCCGCCATCTTGACCGGGAGTCCAGCTACATCTTTTAAAGGTTAGTGACATAATTCCTTTTTTATAAGCTTAAAATACTTTTAACATATATTTTTGGTAAAGAGCTAACAATTTATATTAATCTTTAAAGATGGATTGTTGCAATATTATAAAAAGCAAGAGATATAAAAGGCCTGAAGTTTGCGTCAGGCTGTATATAAAGTTCATAGCAAAGCTGAAAAGGAAAGTCCTTCTCTTCGAGACTCCAGTACTTATGAGGCATCGGAGTGAGAGCCAGAGATCAGGGTTGTCACCTCAGGAAGGAAACGACAGTATGTACGCGCCACTGTCTACAAGGTATTTCTTGCTTCTTGGGAACAAGTTTAGGCATTCTGTGATCACTTACCACTTTCTAGGTGGATATTCTGCTATGGAATAGTGACATTTTTCTTTTTGACCCAGACTCAATGTCACCTTGAAATGAATCACCTTGTCTTTCTCAGAAAGGGTCTCTGAAGAGCTTTTTCTGAGTGATGTTGAGTAGGCCGGTAAATTGAGCTCTTTCCCCTTCCCTTCCTTTTAGGCTTGAATATCCTGCCCATGCCATACGTTAGCTGAGGATTTGATGAATTTTCTGTTTTCCAAAGTTCTCCCTATCCTAAGAGTATTAGGAGAATCTTTCAGTATGGTGCAGTCATTAAGGATGTCTGTGCCTTAATAGTGTGTGTGCGTGTGTGTGTGTGTGTGTGTGTGTGTGCACGCACAACCTTAAAGCAATATGGTTCCTTTAGACATGAGGTTATGATGGACAATTCAATAGAGGCCTGGAGTAAGAGATGATCTTTTGTTTGTTTGTTTTATTGTTTTTTTAAAACTCCAAAAAAGAGTAAAACTAGCTTGTTAGGTTATTTATTGGTGTAAAAATTCTTTGAAGTTGGCCCTGGCCGGTTTGGCTCAGCGGCTAGAGCGTCGGGCGGTCTGCAGAGATGCTGGTTCTGTTTCCGCTAAGGGCACATAACTCGCTTGCAGTTTGTCCCCGCCCCGGTTGGAAGTGTGTGGGTGGCAGCCACTCAATGTATCTCTCTCACATGGACATTTCTCTCTCTTCTCTCTCTCTCTCTTCCTCCCTCTCTCCCTCCTGCTCTATCTGAAGATAAATGCAAAAAAAAAAAAAAAAAAAAAAAAAAATCCTCAGGTGAGAATAAAAAAACAAAAAAATTCTTTGAAGTAGAAGTAGATACTAAGGAGACAGAAGGACTGGTGCCCAGACTAACTTTGGCAGTGTCGTTCAGCTTAGTCATGGTAGATAAACTATCAAAATCCCTATTTGCCTACTCTTGTTAATTCTTGTTCTTAAAACATAATTAAAGTCTTCTCCAAAATTTAGCTGTACATGACACCAATAACTGCCTCAAAATTTTTTTAAGTTAGTGGCTTTAATGCTTGCATATCATTTCTGTAACCGTAGTAAGGTTAGCTAGCACTGAATGACTAGTGGAGTAGCTTATCTCTGATTCTGAGATGCTATCACTGAGAACATTGAGCATATCTTCTAGTAAAGCATGATTTTTTTTTTTTAGGATATTTTTAGCCCTATCCAGTTTTGCTCAGTGGTTAGAGTGCCAGCCCTCGGACCAAAGAGTCCTGGGTTCAATTTCAGCCAAGGGCACTGACTCAGTTGCAGTTCATTCTTGGGTGCAAGTGGCAACCAATCAATGTGTGTCTCTCACATCGATGTTTTTTTCTCTCTCTCCCCCTCCCACTCTGCCTGAAGATAAATGTAAAAATATCCTTGGGTGAGGATCTAAAAAATTTTTAAACTGGAATATTTTTAGAGGACTTTTGATGCTGATGGATGAGTTAAACTATCTTTGTTTCTTCATGGCATATTACCAGTCAATATTATTCCATGAAAAACTCTTCTCTTGTTTTCATTCTTTATTTTTTACAACTTTATTGTGGTATAACTTACGTAAGACAAACTGCATGTGTTTGATGTGAAACCATTACTATAATCAAGATAATGAGCACATAAATTCTCCCCAAAAGTTTCCTTTTGCCTCTTTGTCATCTACCTTTCCCTGTCCTCTCCAACCACAGATCTGTTTTTTTTATCACTGTCAGATTAACTTGCAATTTCTAGATTTCTATAAATTGATTCATATAGTATGCATTAATTTTTGGTTGGCTCCTTTCATGCATTGTAATTATTTTGAGATCCATCCATGTTCGCAGAGTGTATCAGTAATTCCTTCCTTTTATTGGTGAGTAGTATTGAATTGTATAGAATTTATTTATCAATCCATTTGTTAATGGACATGTGGGTCATTTGTAGCTTTGTCTATTACAAATAAAGTCGTTATGAGCAATCATGTATATCTTTGTGTGGACATATGTTTCATTTCTCTTGTATAAATACCTAGGTATGGAATAGCTGGGTCATATAGTAGGTGGATATTTACTTTTTAAAGAAAGTGTAGAATTGTTTTACAAAATGGATGTGCCATTTTACAATCTCACTAGCTTTGTGCAAGTGCCCCAAATTTTCACCAATACTTGACGCTTGTCAGTCCTTTAATCACCACCATTGAAATACATGCTTAAGTGGTACAATTGTGGCTTTACTTTTCATTTCCCTAATGACTAACGATGTTGAGCATCTTCTCGTGTGTTTATTTGCCATCTGTATACCTTCTTTGGCAAGGTGTATGTATAAACCATTTATCCATTTTCTATTGTTTTCTTGTTATTGAGTTTTAACAGTCCTTTAAAAAATTTTTTTACCTTATTGATCTTAGAGAGGGAGGAAGGAAGAAGAAGAGAGAGATAGAAACATCAATGAGAGAGAACATCTACTGGCCATCTCTTGCATGCCCCCACAGGGAAATGGGCCCACAACCTGGGCATGTGCCCTGACCAGGAATCAAACCAGTGACCTCTTGGTGCATGGGTCGATGCTCAACCCCTGAGCCACACCAGCTAGACAAATATTAACAGTTCTTTATATGTTCTAGCTGCAAGTTCTTTGTCAAATTCACATTTTGGAAATATTTTTCCCACTCTGATGTATGCCTTTTCATTTATGGCACAGTGTCTTAGAAAAGCAAAGTTTCTTAATTTAATGAATTTCAACTTATCTTTTATGGATCATGCTTTTGGTGTAATATTTAAGAAATCTTTGCTTAATTCAGGTCACTAAGGTTTTCTCTTCTTTTATTCTATTCTAGATGTTTTATAGTTTTAGGTTTTACATTTAGGTTTACAATCTAGTTTGAATTAATTTTCATATGTGGTACATGGTATCGGTTAAGGATTTTTTTCTTACTTCTCTCTCTTTCTTTCCATATAGATACCCATTTGTTTCAGCACCATTTGTTAAAAGACCATCATTTTCCATTAAGTTGATTTTGAATCTTTATTCAATATCAATTTCCTATATATGTGTGGGTGAATTTCTGAACTCTAGACTTTTTCTTCTATTCTATTGATCTATGTTTCTCCTTTTTATATGTTTCTTTTGTTTTCCCTTTAGTCCTCTCTAGTTCCTTCCTCCAGTACAGGCTTATTATTGTGTGTATGTATATAATGTGTACATATTTGTATATTTATTATTATAAAATATAGTTATTTCATATATACATGTTTTCATTTATATATTTTATATAATCTTCATTCTATTTTATATTTTTAATAATGCAAATATATTTAAAATATATCTAGATACTTAGTCATATTTCTCTATGTAAATTTACCTAATGAGTTATATCTAATTGTTCCATAGTATCTGACAGTATATATCCACCACTTACTGCTTATCTGTTCCCAGAAGAATGGATACCTAGTATGGATATGCCTTCAACTTTCTGGAACTATATAAAATACTGCAATAAATATCCTTGTATAAATACCTTTATGAAACTCAGAGAGTTTCTCTGCGGGTAGGACCACTAGGGCAGAATGTATACACATATTCAATCTAACTGTATACTGACCAACTGCTTCCCAGTAAATATTCCTACTATTTGTGCATGAGGATTCCTAGTTCTTTAGACCTTGACAACACTTGGTATTATACCACCTCAAAATTTTTCCGTTAATAGCTGCACAAGTATAATAACTTTTAGATTTGATTTTCTTAGTTACTAGTAAATTTGAGCAACTCATTTACGTTAGACTACATGGGTTTCTCTTTATGACTTGTCTTTTATTGTGTTTTAATATTTTGTTCTAGACATTGGTCCCTTGGCAGTGTTACAAACTGCAGTTGGCTCCTTCCTGGCTTTTATCTGTCTGCTACTTTTCCTGTGGTCTTTTTCATTCAACAGACATCTTCACTGTGACTCTGTTCAAACACATTCGTTTCTGGTGTATGGTTTTTAGTTTCATGGTTTTTGTCAACAACTGTTTTCCTGTGTTGATGTCATGAAGATATTCTCCTGCATTTTTTTTTATTTATGATGTCAGTTAATGATCCAGTCTTATTTTCCTCTTAGGTTTCCTCTGTGTGGTCATAGAGTTGCCTTCCATAATTTATTAAATACTCTCTTTGTGACATTGCTTTGTGGAGCCTTATATATCATATATCAAATTTATGTTTATATCTTTCTGAACTCTATATTCTTTCCTTTGGGTTATTTCCCACATGCTTTTTCTATTATGGTTATAACATGTCATAATATCCAGCTGAACATGTACCTGCTTTTTTTTTTATCAACTTTTCTAAAGTTGCCTTAGCTCTTTGAAGATCTTTATCTCTCCTATAAGCCTATTTGTAAACCTTAATCTTTATTTGTTAAGCTATAATTACATATAGTATCCAGCTCAATGAATGTTTATATTTGTATATAACCATGTCACTTCCACCTAGATCAGAATGTAGAACATTTCCACCTAATCCTAGATCTCTCCATGTCTCTTTATACTTAATAACACTAACTCCAGAGGTCATCAATTTTCTGAATTATATAACTATAGGTTAGTTATGTGTTCTCTTGCTCTAACTTCCTTCAATCAACATAATGTATCTGAGATTCATGTCATTGCACCAGTAATGTGTTCTTTTTATTGCCATATATTATCCCATTTTATGAATATACCTCCTTATGTTTATCTAATTTTTTTATTTTTTAAAAAATGTATCTTTAGTGTTAAAAGTATTACAGATGTCCTTGCCCCCCCCCCCCCAATCCTTTTGGAACATTTGGATGGTTTTCAGTTTGGAGCTATTTAAAGGTCTGCTAGTAAACTGGCAGGGGTGGGTTAGGGGAGACACACTGATTTGTAGCATTTGACAGTTTCCATGGTATAAATATGTTCACGCTGGCAAATTTCAAACTGTGTGGCTTGGCAACAAGCTTGCAAAGTTCTTTGTCAGCTTTCTTTGTCAGCTTTTACAAGCTGACTTCAACACATACCTGGAATTATAATGAATAAAATTTCTTTGGATATTGTTGTACATGTTGTTTGTTTGTTCTTTACAAATCTACTAATATCACTTGGGTATATACTAATTGCAGGATTTCTGGGTCATAAGATAGGTGTATGTGTAATTTGGAGAAACTGGCAAATTTCCCAGTTTGCTGATAACTTACAACATATAGGAATAGACTTTATCAAATTCTTTTCTCCATATATGGCCAGAATCTTGCAATTTTTCCTCTTGATCCATCAATGAGAAGAACTGTGTGTGTGTGTGTGTGTGTGTGTGTGTATATATATACACACACACACACACACACACACACAGTCTATGGCCATACCACCCTAAATGCACCCGATCTAGTCTGATCTTGGAAGCTAAGCAGTGTTGGGCCTGGTTAGTACTTGGATGGGATATATATATATATATATACATATATATATATATATATAATATGTATGTGTATATATACACATATGTGTATATGTGTGTGTGTGTGTGTGTGTGTATACATTGAAGTAAAGAAAGGCATTAAGTCTATTTGGAAAAGTGGAAAGAATGTAGGATCAAGAACAGGTGTGGGTCATCTGGGACAAGTTGAAAGAATATAAGATCAGCCTGAGCTGAAATTCACTGTTCTGAAAGCTGCTGGAGTATGGGGCAGGTGTAAATGTTGAGGAACGGCTATGAGAGTTACATGAGTCACCACCCTCTGCTCACACAGATCTGCTGTGCTGGAGTAGAGGATCAATAACAGGTCTGGGTCATCTGGGACAAGTTGAAAGGGATGAGATAAACATATCTATATCTATATCTATATCCATATATATGTGTGTGTGTGTTTACATATATTTTATGTAAAACTTAACATACATTGGTAATGTCAATCATATTTGATCATATTATAGTTTTTTTTTAAATACACTTTTGGATTTGGTTAGCTAGTATTCTATTTAGGCTTTATCTTTATAGACATCTTTTTTTGCCAAAATGAAAGCAAATCTTTAATATTAATTTTCAGATTAAAATTCAAATTTAAAATGTATAAATTTAAGCATAAAAATAATTTTCTATTATTGTTTATTTTTAACCTAACCTAATTTCCTTATTTTTAAAAACATTTCTGGTTCTTTAAGGCCTTGATTTAAAAACCATTGTTTTCAATCC
Source organism: Molossus molossus (assembly GCF_014108415.1). Taxonomy (NCBI): domain Eukaryota; kingdom Metazoa; phylum Chordata; class Mammalia; order Chiroptera; family Molossidae; genus Molossus; species Molossus molossus. The sequence goes on from NW_023425401.1 coordinate 25,712,799, forward strand.
TGGCAGTACAATCCTGACTTGAGGAGCTTTTACAACAACAATGCCAGGTCCTCACGCATACAAATCAGGCTCTGGATCCAGTCACTCTTATGTTTATAGCTCTACAGGTTGTTTCTGTGTATAGCCTGAGCTGAAATTCACTATTCTGAAAGCTGCTGGAGTATGGGGCAGGTGTAAATGTTCAGGAATGGCTATGAGTCACCACCCTCTGCTCACACGGATCTGCTGTGCTGGAGATGTCTAAGTGCCTATGAAATATACAGTGCACAGCACACACATGCACAAACCTCAACATTCTCTTTGACAAGGTGAAAATTCAATTTGCAATCGTCCTTATATTAGATGTTCAGTTTTGAAACATATTTCATCTCACGCAACCTCAGTGTCCAAGTGTGCTCTTTGCCTTTACCTGCTCCAGTTTTCACTGGTGTCAGCAGTGATCTTCATTTTCTACCTGCAATTTGTCAAAATATGATTGGAGAGTTAGATTAAAAGTCCTCTAATTGTGCTCTGGCTATGAAGTTCTGTGATTCCTGGAAGATATTAATTTTCTTATTTAGTTCTCTTAATTAGTTCTGAAGTTTACCAACCAGCTACCCAGTCATTTCAAAGTGAAACATTCTCTTCCCACCCTCATTTTCCACCCCATCTATCCTTTTCCTTTGCTATCCAAGTGAGGAACTACCACATTTCTGTAGTCTCAGTAAGTCCTTTTGATTTTTCTATTGGGAGAAACTCAAAAATTTTCAACTTTTCTTCTCCGTCCTTGCTACAAAGAGGTTGTTCTTGTTTATTCTTTCCTCTCTGTCTACTTCTGCTAACCACCTGCTTCCATAGAAGGCATATTAAAAGAACTATTTTCAAAATTTCATAGATCTCATTTTCAAAGTGAAATTTTCTATATTCTTAAGATTACCTTACATACACTTGAGGTAGTTTTCAAGTCCCCCAGTAGAAGAGCCTGTCCATGCATCTTCTTTTGATCTTGAAGGTATGGGTTGTTATGAGACAAGTGAGACTCCAGAGTTACCCAAAGTCACAGAATAAATTGGCTCTAGTCTGAAGCTGAAATTCAGGTTTATAGATTTCTGGGTTTTCAAGTCTCAGCAAGGAATCAGAGAGTGTTATTTTATTAAATATGTTGTGTACTTTGGAGAATTCATAAACAACTGTTAGGTATCAGCCAGGTCCTTGAAGTAAAGAAAGGCATTAAGTCTATTTGGAAAAGTGGAAGGAATATAGGATCAAGAACAGGTGTGGGTCATCTGGGACAAGTTGAAAGAATATAAGATCAAAAACAGCCCGGCCGGTGTGGCTCAGTGGTTGAGCCTTAACCCATGCACCAAGAGGTCACCGGTTCTATTTCCAGTCAGGGCCCATGCCCAGGTTGTGGGGCAGATTCCCAGTAGGGGGCATGCAGGAGGCAGCCAATCGATGTTCTCTCTCATCGATGTTTCTACCTCTCTCTTCCTCTTCCTTCCTCTCTCCCTAAAGTCAATAAAGAGAAAAAATTAGGTTCAGACTGACAAACCTCAGAGGAGGGGGTGGGGGGAAGGGATGAGATAAACCAAAGAACTTATATGTATGTAATCAATGGACATAGACAACAATGGGAAAAAGGAGAAACATCTGTAACAAAAATAAATTAATTTAAATAAACAACCAGATAGGCGTTCTTGTGCTTCCTGACTGCCTGTCCTGGAGGAAAGGCTTACACTTTTCAGAGCTTCGGTTTCCCTGCTCTTAGATGGAAGACTAATTTTCCCCTACGTGTTTCAGATACATATGTGTAACATAAGAGGTAGCAGATATGAATGTTCTTTAAAATGTGAAAAGTTGAAGACACATGAAAAATTTATGAATGGCAAAGTGAAGTCATTGCAGGAGAGTGAGCGAGGTTCTGTGGGCTGTCCATGAGGTGAGTCAAAGCAAGAGCTCTAAACAGAGTCCAGCAACTGTGATAATCCTGTCATCTTTACTGAATGCCTTTATTTTAGCTGCTTAATACTTTGCTTCAAACAAACAAAACCTTTCATTGCGACAGATAGAATTAATTTCTTAAAAGTTGTATGAATAGCCCTGGCTGGTTTGGCTCAGCGGTTAGAGTGTCGGCCTGTGGTCCAGAGAGACCCGGGTTCGGTTCCTGCTAAGGGTACGTACCTTGGTTGCAGTTTGTCCCCGGCCCTGGTTGGGTTGTGTGGGTGACAACCACTCAATGTGTCCCTTTCATGTCAATATTTCTCTCTCTCACTCTTTCCTCTCTCCTCCTCCCCCTCTATCTGAACAAAAAATGAAAAAATGTCCTCGGGTGAGGATTAAAAAAAAAAAAAGTTGTATGAATACATTTAACATGCTTATTTTATTTTATTATTATTTTTTCAAAAGTTTTTCCTTTACTGATTTTAGAGAGATAGGAAGGGAGAGGGAGAGAGAAACACCAATGAGAGAGAACATTGATTGGCCACCTCCTGCATGCCCCACACTGGGGATCAGGCCCACAGCCTGGGCATGTGCCCTGACAGGGAATTGAACTGGCGACCTCTTGGTACATGGGTCGATGCTCAATCACCAAACCACACTAGCTGGGTGTTAACATGGTTATTTTAGTGGAGTTTTTCCTCTGAGATCAGGAAACTAATGATTGGCCTTAGACCTTTAATCAGAAAATAAATTATATGCATTTTAATTTGATATATAACAGTTTCATTAAATTCTTTTTATAGATGAAGTAAGGTTTGAAACTTTGCCTAACACAGTATGTTGTATTTTTCCCCATTTTTTTTTTTTTTAGAGTTAACCTGTAAATTTTTTATGCATTTTTCTTTCAGGTGATCTATAATTCTTTTGTGATGTATCCATCCATTTTCCCATATACAGGGCAATTAATCTTATTTTTTCCCCCCAGAGTCTATTTTTTAGTTTTCCTATTAGTTAGAGAAAGGAAATAGTACATAAAATGCCAGTAAAGAAATTACCATGCACTCCATTTGCTTTCAGTTTTGAATAATATAGGTAGATAAAATATATATGATAGCCCCAGAAAAACCCTTAATGTTGTCTCCTCACCACTGAATTCACACCAGGAATACCTTACAATATAAAGAAGTAGATTTTCCCCAGTTACTTACAGAATTCAGTACTCAAATAGTTTAGATCTGTGGTTCTTTAAGGACGGGGAGATGGTTCGCTCCAGGGAAACTGGTAATGTCTGGGGATATTTTTATTGTAACAAGTTTTAGGGTGCTACTTCTCCAGTTAGTAGGGGCCAAAGAGGCTAAGCATCATACAATACACAGGAGAGTCCCCAAAACTAGTAACCTGCCCAAAATGTCAGTAGTGCTGAGATGGAGAAACCTTGGTTTAGGTTCAGTGGGTGATAAAATTCCATGATTACTTGCAAAGAGCCTATTCATTGAGGATTGTGGAAGGAGAAGCAGAAATTTCTTAGAAACAGATTGAAATAAGTGTGAGAGAAAGTGGTGGTTTCAGCACCCAGCACTGGACCCTGGGAATTAGAGAAGCAAGCCATGTAGACTTTTAATAAATTAGATCTGAACGCTATTCTATCAAGAGTGTCAGGGGATTAAATCCACAGTCCCGTTGGCCTTTGTGTATTACGAAGGACGGATAGGAAGAAAAAGGAATGGAGGGTAAATAGAATAAGAACAAAATCCAAAGATGAAGGTGTGGGAAGGGACTAGGAATACAGTGGCAACTTCTGTTGTTTTAGGTAGTTTATTTGGGGGAGTAATGAGGGGGTCGTGGCAGAAAAGGGTCAGGGAGGATGTGGAATGTTTGACTCAGGATCAAAAGGGTCAGTTTTGAACGGGAAAACATGTGCCAGTCTCTCAAATCAGCCCCAGAGGATATAGTGGAGCCTTGTCCCGGGGTCGGCCAGGGTGCTGAGACATCGGTTTGGGTGACAAATGTGACCACAGCCCTTGGTGGACCCTTGCAAGAGGAAGTGAATACTGGGGCTCTGACGAGGCTGGACAGGAAAGAGGATGAGACATGTTGAGGCGGGGGTGCCACGGGGCTTCTTGGAGAGGCCAGGAGGAGAGAGGCGCGGGGCTCTCGGGCTAGTGCCTTGTGGCTGAGACAGGCGCTGGGGCAGTGCAGGCAGGAGACCCTGCGTGGGTCAGTCAGGCAGGGTGCAGGGTCTGTAGCCTTAGGCTGGAGGCGCAACCAGCAGGTGCCTGCTCAGGGAGCGCGGGTCCGAGCGCGGAGCCTGCCTGGGTCCTGGAACCACGCCCCCCAGCACGTTTCTGCCTCCCTCGGGCCTGCCGCCCCGCGTCCTCCCCATCGCTGGCTGAATATCCCTGGCCCACATGTCTTTCTCTTGAGGGCACAGCAGGGAGCCCCAGGGTGCGCCTGGGACACAGGGCGAGCCCACTAGTGCCTGCTCCGGACCTCAACCCGAGAGGGACCCTCACCCCGCACCCAGCAGGACTTCAGCTCTCTGCCCAGGTCTTTGGACAAGAGTCCATAGTCAACACTGTTGTTCGTAAGTTTTATCCACTTAGATAACATCCCAAGAACTGAAGTTCCAAAATAGTTCTCCTTTTCCTTCCTTATTTTGTGTGTGTGTGTGTGTGTGTTTGGGGGGGGGGGGTGCAGAGCTGACTGGATGGAAACAGTGAATATTTTAAATTAGTGTGTTAATGGTTTCGTTTCATCATTCCAACCTGTCATCTTTTACTCCCTTGAACAAATATGACCTGAAGTTAGATTTAGTGAAAAACTGAAGTCCGTGTTGAGAGTAAAATGTAGCAGGTTTCCATGAGATCAGCAGACCCAGCTAATGGAACCACATTCCATTCAACTGAGACAGGCCTGGTTAACAAAATGGCAGGGTAAGTCATTTTAAACATAGGTTTCCATTGTCTCTTTCTTGCCTAAGTCTAGAGGTAACCTTTGTTCTGTATGAAAAGAAAATTAAGGGTAAGTTTGCTACTTGTGTTATACCAAACCCTGGCTCTGTGCATACTTTATCTGAAAAAAAAAGAAAAGAAAAGAAAAACCCACTTTTGAACAGTTCTGCGAGTGTAGCCTATTTGGAAGACGATCATTTAAGGGACGGGGAAGTGTGTCATGGTGGGACAGAAGCAAACTTTTCAGGAATGCAAAACAAATGTAACACCAAACCTGTAAGACAAGTTACTTTGATACAGCGTTAGTGTCGTGTGCTAGATAAAAGGAGTCTGAGGATTTTGGTTAGTGTCGTGTGCTAGATAAAAGGAGTCTGAGGATTTTGGTGATTTTCTGACTAATTGTGTGATTTAAAACAAGTCACTTTGGGCCAGTTTCCTCATGCTTAAAAGATAGTCAGTGTTTTGATTAGTGGGAACATGCTGTATAGCTATTTTTCACACTGTACATGCATAATTAGACCAGGTGGAGGTGGGGTAGGGTGTTCCCCAGGTGATTCTGAGCATGACCTTCCCTGCCCATCAGGAAATCCTTGAATTCTTCTGGACTAGAGGCTGGGTAAGTTATCGTTTAATGTTATAAACCACTGAATATTTGATTTTTCTGCCAGAGATTTTTCTTTAGTGATTTTTCCCTTCTTCTGAAGCACAGAGGTTGTAAAACATGGGTTTAAACAGAGTGGGTGGTGAATACTTTACCTTGAATTGTATTTAAAATGTTATTTAGTTGAAATATTTTTGTGTCTAAACATGAGTATGTCATAGCACACATGCTAATTCACTGTGCTTGTGCAGGCCTCGACTTTTAAAAATGAATAATTTCAAAGCCTTATTAGAGTATGGAAAAATAGCTTTATAAGCCCTTAATTTTTTTTTTATTAATTAATTTTTGTTACAGATCTTTCTCCTTTTCCCCCCACTGATTCCCCCCTCCCCCTCCCTCCCTGCCCTTTCCCCAGTTTGTTGTCCATGTCCACTGTTCATGCATACATGCATATAAGTTCTGTGGTTTATCTCTCCCCCACCACCCCCCTCTTTAGGGGATTGTCAGTCTGTACCCCGCTTCCGCATCTCTGGGACTACCCCATTCCTCAGACTGTTATGTTCATTATATTCCACAAATAAGTGAGATCATATGAAACTTGTCTTTCTCTGTTTGGCTTGTTTCACTTAGGATGATACTTTCAAGGTCCCTCCATGTAGTCTCAAAGGATAAGAGATCTTTCTTTCTTACAGCTGCATAGTACTCCATTGTGTATATGTACCACAGCTTTTTTATCCATTCGTCTACTGATGGACACTTGGGCTGTTTCCAGATCTTAGTGATTGTAAATAGTGCTGCTACAAACATGGGGGTACATATATTGTTTCTGATTGGTGTTTTAGGTATAAGCCCTTAATTTTTTATTTGGTTCACTTGTATTTAGACTGGACAGTTCCTCGATTTTATTTGGGCTTATGTGAGCCACTTCTCAGCCTTATGATGTGCCCTGTTTTCCTGATTTCACTAGACTTTGCCTTGAGTCACTAGTGCCTGTGATTAATTTTTATCATTTTGTTGAATATTTAAGATCTTTTATCATTAGTAGGCCATGGTCAGAAATTACATTTTATTTATATGGATTGCTATAATATATACATGCAAATACATGTGAAGGTGAATAAAACTCTCTGATTAGATTATAAAGATACAGACGTTAATGGGATTTGAAGGATTGGGAGTTGCTAACCCTTTTTATGGTTGATCTTAACCATTTGAGCCAAGCGTACTTAGCCCTTGAAGAGCAGTTACTTGGTACCGCCCCTGTCCCCTCCCCCAGAGGACCTCTGTTGAGTCACACAGTCTAGTCAGTGGGAAGGGAGGAGGGGGGAAATAGCACTTAACCCTCTCACCATTATCGGTTTCTCGGTCTGAAACAGGCTTGAGATGGGCAGCGCAGCTGTGTTACTTTCTATGAACACAGAGGTTTTGATTTTTGCTTTAAGTGGACATTCTAACTAATTAAATGAAATTATTCTTTTAACCAAAGGGAATGAAAAAGCTGTGGATGCTTCCTGAGGTTTTATTGAGGAGCTGGGGAAGAACTAGCCCACAGAAGGTTGAAAGACAGGGGGAGGAAGGTCTTGATACACACTAAAGGGTCTAAGTCCTTTAATGAAATGGTCATTCTATAGCAATTCTTTGGACTTTGGCTCAGCTGTGGGATCTTGGCCATTGTGCTTAATTTGCCCAAAGTTTTGGTTTTGGTTTCAATATCAGAACATGAGCATAATTTCAGTGCCTAGCTCAAATCTTATTGTGAACATTAGCTTATTACTGACAAAGTGTCTGATGTGTAAGCAAATATTATATATTAATACCATTTATTTTTACACACATGTCATAGCTCCTAATTGAGTATTGGGCTCCATTAGATAATAATTCATCTTCTGTTACATTGAATTATCAGAATGACTTGGCTAAGGCAAGATAAACCAACAGATTTCTGAGCTTGGGTTGTCTGATTGTATGCTCTGACTGTTGCTTCCAGATGTGAGGAAGGAAGCTGCAACCCCCCCAACCAGTCTTTCTCAACTCCTTCAGTAGTAAACACAACAAAACATCTTCTTAAAGATACAGCTAAATATATAGTTATGAAAATTAGGACACAAATCAGGGACTCTAGTGGCCTCTTTTATAAAAGAGTTTTAGGAAAAAATAGGATTCTGATGAGGTTCAAAATGGAGTTCAGTTCTTGAAGGCAAAGCTAATACTTCTAGGTCGAATTGTACAGACGTTTAAATCCAAGTGCCAGTCAATTATTTTCAAATAACCCAACAGCAAAGGCACACGTGACGTGGATAATGTGTAAACATTTGAAATCTCAGAACCACTGCTACGGCCTTAAACACCAGGAAGGTTCATGCCCAAATGGTGACCCTCTAAGAAGTAATATCGCTTTTGCTTTCTTTGTCTTTAACCATTGGTTGTCAGATGTGAAAAAGAAATCGATGTATTATGAAATAAAAGACAGATACTAAATTTCACTCGAGTCATCTGTTTTTAGAAAGACACTAAACGTGTAGATGCGCCTTGACAGCCTCATAAACATAAAGGCTTGGTCTCAGTCTTTTAATAAACTTTTAGTGAAATTACAGAAGCAAGTATCTGGGTACCTGGGAAAAAATCCTCGTTAATAAAAGTCCCAAAGGAGCAGGCATTCAGCTCACTAAAAAGCACCTCATGTATGACTCGTTCAAGCACACAAATTGAGCTGTAATATATAAAAATGCTGAATATTCTTGCTACATTTTTCTGTTCTTAAAAAGAAAAAAAATGCATAACTAGCACTTTTATCTTTTTGTCTTCGTTCTCTTGACTTCTAAACATGGTTTCAAGGACACTTATTTCTCCATAAATATGTCATCACTAGGATCTAACAAAATAGATATATGCAACTCCTTGTTCATTGTCCCTCCACAACTTTTTGCTCTTAAACTGCAGAAATTTTTAAAAAAATTATGCACACACACACACAAATGTGAGAGGCAAAGGATCAGTGCAAATCCTTCTGAACTTGGAAGAATCATTTTATATTTTTAACTAAGTTTTCATGTTGGAATATACAGTAGCATTTTTTTCATAATATAAGCTATTTGTTGGCAAGAAAGTAAGCCAAGTTATGAAGAGCAGTAAATAATGCAGTTTTAGTGAAAATTTTGTCATGAATATTAACAGTTTTATATATTTTTTGTTTGTTTTTTTATCCTTACCTGAGGACATTTTTGCATTTACCTTCAGATAGAGTGGGAGGGAGAAAAGGAGGACGAGAGAGAGAGAGAGAGAGAGAGAGAGAAAGAAAGAAACATCAATGTGAGAGACACATCAAGTGGCCGCCACCCACACAACCCCAACCCAGGCCAGGGACAAACTGTAGCTGAGGCACGTAACCTTAGCAGGAACCAAACCCGGGACTCTCTGGTCTGCGGGCCAACGCTCTAACCGCTGAGCCAAACCAACCAGGGCCAGTTTTATATTTTTTAATACTTTTTTCTTTCCTGTACCCATCTTGTCTTTGAAGAGCAAGTGTTCCAAACATGCTTGGAATAGAATTTTGAATTAAAATTATACCCATAGGCCATGTATGCCTACTCCCTAATTTTATAGCTGAATCTTAGATCAAGCTACTAAAATACTGAAATACGGCCAAGAATGAAGGCTAAAACCTAAAGTATATATTTTTATTCTCCTTAATAATTAGTGACAATGTCTTATTTTATTTAAAATGTTGATTTTGATTAATTTTATATACGTGGATTGGTAGAACAGCTATTTTGATATAGGATCAGTCTTATTTGATAAGGGAATAGGAAATAATATGTTAATATATGTAAATTATCTTAGTTTATTTAGAATTATAAAGTCTAGTTAAAAAGCATGAGAGAGAACATTTAAAAGTTATCCAGGGATCCCTGACTGGTTTGGCTCAGCAGTTAGAGCATCAGCCTGCGATCCAGAGAGACTCGGGTTCGGTTCCCACTAAGGGCATGTACCCTGCTTGCAGTTTGTCCCCGGCCCTGGTTGGTTTGTGTGGGTGGCGACCCCTCGATGTGTCCCTTTTACGTTGATGTTTCTCTCTCTCTCTCCCTCCCACTCCATCTGAACAAAAAATGGAAAAATGTCCTTGGGTAAAGATAAAAAAAAAAGGTTATCCAGGGAAAAACAGAATTTTACTAGTCCTTTCCTTCTTTAGTACAATATGGCAGTCTTTCTTAAAACTCTCTTTATTTTCAATATTTTTCTGGATCACAACTTCTGTTGAATAGAAGAAAACAGAATTTTTAGGAATTTAAACTGGCATTTTTATTCTTATTTTTAATAGTTTTTATTTTATAACTTTAATTTCAGGGCTTGACATATTAGGTATTTCATTAGGTACTGATTTATGTACTTCACTTGAATATTCAAATTCTGATAAACTCAGGTCGTTCTGATTTATATGGTGTTTACTCAATTTATTAACTACTCTGTATGCCATTTTTCTTAAAAATAGCTTTATAGGAGTTTACTGGATTATATACTAAAAATTTATTCATTTATAATCTGTGCAATACTATATACACATAAAAATTTACTTGCCACCCTAGCCTGGTAACTCTGTTGGTTGGAGCATTGTCCTGTACAACATAAGTTTGTGGATTTGATTTCCCATCAGGGCACATACACAATTTGCTGGTTTGAACCCATGTCAGGGTGAGTATGGGAGGCAACTGATAGATGTTTCTCTCTCATATCAATGTCTCTCTCTCCCTGTAACCCTCTCCCTTTTTTTCTTTCTCCCTTCCCCTCTCTCTAAAAATATTAATAAACATACATCCTTGGGTGAGATTAAAAAAAATAATTCACTTGCCAATAAAAATCCATCCTGTCTGTGAGAATTTTTATACAGAGAAAAGGGATTGTTTGTTTAATAAATTATGATGGAAAAATTGGCAATCCATTCGAAAGAAACTGAACGATTGTGGATGAATTAAAATATATTTAATAAGAAGAAATTCCAAAATGACGGCAGAGTGAATGGAAGCTACACAGACCATCTCCCAGCACCAAATAAAATTACCACTAAAATAAAGACAAATCACTGGGAAAAGGCAACAGAAAAGCAGCTTGTGAGGACTATATAACCAGGGACACTGAACTGATGCTGGTAGGATTGCGGAGGCATGAGAGGGAGGCTCCTAGCGGTCTTAGCTGTGAGCAGCGCCCTCGGAATTACACTCCCAAGCAGCTCCACAGCGCAGAGCCAGGACAGACATTAAAATAGCCACATCCACTCACCTTGGGCTCCAGGAGAGGGAGGGCAGACTGGTGCAGCCACTGTGGAAAACAATATGGTGTTACCTCAAAAAATTAAAAATTGAACTTCCATTTGACCCAGGGATCCCACTTCTAGGAATATACCCTAAGAAGCCTGAAACACCAATCAGAAAAAAATATATGTACCCCCATGTTCATAGCAGCACTATCAACAATAGCTAAGATCTGGAAACAGCTCAAATGTCCATCAGAAGATGAATGGATAAAAAAGCTGTGGTACATATACACAATGGAGTACTATGCAACTTCAAGAAAGAAAGCTCTCTTATCCTTTGAGACTCATGGAGTGACCTGAGAGTATTATCCTAAGTGAAACAAGCCAAGCAGAGAAAGACAAGTATCCCATGGTCTCACTTATTTGTGGAATATAATGAATATAACAGTCTGGGGAATTGGGTAGACCCAGAGACATGGAAGTAGGGTACAGACTGACAACCCTCAGAAAAGGGGGTGGTGGAGGGAGGGGAGAAATGTACCACAGAACTTATATGCATGTATGCATAACCAATGGACATGGACAACAAAGCCGGGTATGGGGTAGGGGTGGGGTGGGGAGGAGGGTGTCTGTGGGGAAAACAGGAGAAACATCTGTAATAAAAATAAATTAATAAAAAAATTTAAAATATATATATATTTAATAAGAAAATATTTTAAACTCTAGACTATAGCCAAACTAATTACATGAAGAGGATATTAAACTTGTTAATTTACAAAATGAGCCTTATGATTAATAAGACAAATCATTTTGTTAATACTTATTGAAATCAATACATTTTATATATAAACTGAGTAAAGTAAGCATTCGATTTTTCTTAGAAGCTTTTGAAAGTTTCTGTGAGACTTAGAAATTTTACAAGCATTCCCTACTCATCAATTTTCTTTAATGAAATATCTTTCTTCGATCACCATGATTTAATGTACAACTTTTGCATTGAGGAAAAATAATGATGTCCTTAATTTAACCAACCATGTTAGAGGCTTGATGTAAAACTAGGTAAGTAACAATAAAAGCTGCTATTAGAGACAAATATGAGACACACTCAGTAGTTTCACAGGAATTTTCATCTGTTTAATGTATAGTGATGTTAAACTCATTGGGAGTACTTACAGGAAGATTTGGGTCATTAAGTAAAAGGTAGATTCATTCATGTCAGTTCCTGAAATTGGTTATAAAATGCATCATGAAGTAAACTTCTCCCATTTGCTATTATGTCTTTAGATATCTTTGATATTTTGCATTAGATTATCAGACTGAAATTGTGGGACTTAAATACTTAATTAGGTGATTCAAATCAGGTACATTATGTATAGGAGTCTGGGACATCTGTTAATATTTTAAACACTGTGGCTAATATGTCATAATGTATTTGAAGGATGATTGAAACTGGGTTATCTTCCATAACAGTTCGGGAATCCAGAGTTATATTTGGTTCTAAAATTACATTATCACTAACTTGTAATCATTATTGTTGGTTTATCATAAAACAACGACAGTATTCTAGGAACATATATCAGTTATCAACATGATAGTGCTTTAATCACACACACTAGAAATTTTATATTGTTACATGTTGGAAGGATGTTGCAACTCTTGATTTAAAAAAGATAAGACAAGCAAACAAACAGCAAAACTAGCCCATTAATGGGGAAAAATGTGGATGCTGGAGCCAGACAGACAGCATGCAAACCTTGGCTTCACCATTTCCTAGCCACATGATTTTGGATGTAGTAGTGGTACTGGTAGTAGTAGTAATACCCCATGAGGCTCCGTCTCTATTTGTAAGATGACTATTTATACCTTCTTCAAAGCATTGCTGTGAGGACTGAATGATTTAATAAATAAAACACTTAGAATGTTGCCTAGCACATAGGAATTATCAACAAATATTAACTAACAGCTAGTTTCCCCCCTTTTCTGTCCTGCCCTAGTGTGTTTAAATTATCTTGTGCTAAATTCTCACCTCTTGCTTTCTAATATTAGTTTCTTCTGTAAACCCTGTATTTTGAATCTAACATCTCTAAGACTAAATTGTGTGTGTATGCAGTTATGTAGACATACATAGAAGTGTGTGTGTATGAGAGATAGTGATCTTTGTTGCTATTGTTTATTGTTGAGAGTATTACAGATGTCCCCCTTTTAATTTCCCCATTGCCCTACTCCTCCTGGTTCCTGCATTGTCCCCAGGCCTTCGCCATCCTTTTTTCTGTGTCCATGGGGGATTCATACATGCATTTAAGTTCTTTAGTTAATCTCTTCAATCCCCCTACCTCTTTCCTCTGAGATTTGTCAGTCTGTTCTCAGTATCCATGCCTGTAGTTCTATTTTATTCATCAGATTATTTTGTTCATTAGATTCCACATATAAGTGAGATCATGTAATACTTGTCTTTCTCTGAGTGCCTTATTTCACTTAGTATAATACTCTCCAGGTCCCTCTATGTTGTTTCAAAGGATAAGAGATACTTCTTTTTTAGAGCTTCATAGTATTCCATTGTGTATATGTACCACAGCTTTTTTATCCACTCATGTACTGATGGGCACTTGGGCTATTTCCAGATCTTAGCTATTGTGAATAGTGTTGCTATGAACATAGGGGTGCATATATTTTTTCTGATTGGTATCTTGGGATTCTTAGGATATATTCCTAGAAGTAGGATCAGTGGGTCAAATGACAGTTCCATTTTTAATTTTTTGAGGAAATTCTGTACTGTTTTCTATAGTGTTTGTACCAGTCTACATTCCCACCAGCAGTGCACTGGAGTCCTCTTTTCTCCACATCCTTGCCAGCAATTGTTGTTTGTTGATTTATTGATGGAGGCCATTCTGGCAAGTGTGGGGTAGTACCTCATTGTTATTTTAATTTGCATCTTTCTGATGATTAGTGATATTGAGCTTTTCTTTTTCTTTTTTTTTTTTTTTTATGTCTCTTGCCATTTGTATGTCCTGTTTGGAGAAGTGTCTGTTCTGGTCCTCTGCCCATTTTTAAATTGGATTGTTTGTATTCCTTTTGTTGAGTTGTATGAGTACTTTATATATTTTGGAAATTAATCCCTCAGATAAGTAACATTTTGATGGAAGATGTAGCAAAAGCATTTATAGAACTCCCTTTTACCCTAAAGAGACATCTTGTTAGAGGTAATTGTGTGGACTGTTCCATATATACACTTGAAAACGATGTTTACAAATCTTAGTCAGGGACAGCCACAGGACCTGCACACCTATCACTGTGTACATTAGGTTACTTGTTCCCAAATGTCTTTGAAGGTATTTTAAATGATGACAGAGTGTGAAACAGAACATAATAGTCAAAGAAGTCTTTTTTTTTTCCCCCCAAAGGATGCTAGAAATTCAGTGTGGTGGTAAAGATTATTGACTGAGTTTGGGTAAGAATCCTATCATTGATACTTAATAGTGGTGTAATTTTACAAAGGTTACTTAACCAGGACTCCTCTTTAAAATGTTTTGAAAAGTATAGATTTCTCATCATTTATTTAAATGCATTCATAGAAGTCATACAATGTTTTCCGTAGTTCAAATAATCATTAAAACAGGAGCTGACAAAGAGTAAACAAAAACATGTGATTGTGATGGTGGTGGTTCTACACTTCTCTTACCACTGTCTTAAAGGTTTGCCTTTTACAAAGGGAGCGAAGAAAACATGCACCATTAATTCCCTGTAAATGAAGAATTCTCCAAGAACATCTGTAGTAGTGACACTACAGCATCTTTATATATGAACACGAATTTTAATGTAATGGAAGTAGTATTTGCAAAACAGCTGTCTTATTTTAATTTGGAAATATCAAAAACTAGTTTCTTAATGTCAAGGTGCAAAATTAGACTGTATTCCACACCTGAAATAGTTTTGATAACTTAAGCAAAAACCCCAATGTCAAATGATCTGTGCATTCCATAAAGTTCTATTGTTTTCTTTTCAATTTTGCTACAGTAGAACGTTATTTCTAATCAGCTCAAAAGTCATGAGAAGCTGACTCAAGTTTGCTTTGGTTGGAACTGAGCCTTGGAAGTATTACTTTCAGATATACCTAACCACATCTTGTCCTGCCAAGATCTAAACAATAAGAGTGGTCATTTCTTATTTAAGATAAAGCAATTTGTGAGTTCCCAGTGGCAGTTTTAACAAATGTCGAGACACTGGAGGATCTATTAATGTGGAGAAAATAAAAGGTCATGGTTATTTTAAAGACATGCAGCCTGAAGTTTATCTCAGCAAATAAGACTCCAAATGAAATCCCAACCTAGAAAAAAAATTTTTTTAGTGAAAGGTTGGTAAAATAGAAAATAGTTTTATTCTTCAAATATTCAAGTTCACATTTTATTAGAGTTTTTGAGAAAATTAGATTTAAAAAAAAAAACCAGGTAAAATGAAAGGAAATGTGTTTGTGAGCTAAAAATGAAGAATTCTGAATGAATGATTATTAAGGCTTTTGTCCATGTGACTGGGGACAGCTGCAGTGTTAGAGGCTCATGCTAAGTCACTCAGCATTGATGGAATATCCAGTGTGTGTGTTGAGTTCTGAATAGTGCAGCAACATCTATGGATTTATTGAATAATCGCAAATCTTCTTTAAGGCACAAATTGCCCAAGGACCTTTTCAAACAAGGTACAGGATGTTGTAAACTCAAGCCTTTATGAGGGGTCTTATTGTCTGAAAATGAAATTTATTTACAGACCCTACTTATAGCTGTGACACATACCAATAATTATCATGAACCACTTTAAGTTAAAACATGAATGTTAAAGGATTTTGAAAACACACTCTCCCAGGAATTCAAAATATTTTAGGAACATTCTGTAAGGCATCTTTTTACTATAACAGAGATAGGTAAGGATGTTGATAATAACTGCAAATATCTAGGAGCTGTAAAGACAATTGTTTTGTGTATATTTTAACTGCATTCTGCCAAGAAAGTATAAAAGCTTAGGCAGGAGAGGACTATTTTTTAGTCTTTTTTCAAAGGTATGAGTAGGTAGGAAATGCGGAAAATCAATAAGAAAAATTGATACACTCATCATAGACATGCCCAAAGTTGCTCTCTCTCCTCTCTCTCTCTCACGTTCGCAGTGGACTGTGGAAGGACAAGGGGGTTAGAATGGGACAGGAGTAATCCTCTGGCAGATGGGCATCTGCAAGTTGGAAATTGTACAGACTAGAGAACAAGGAGATAAAGGTTTCTGTTATTCAGAACAGATGGGCAAAATAAAAATCAGATTCTGAGACTGGAACTAGAAATGAGAATGGTATACATGGTATTTATCTGTTAAAGGAAAAACATTTCCATAGAATTATATAGTTTAAGTGGTAAGGTTCCCTTTGCTCGAAACTAGGGAAGACAAAAATAAGTTAACTATTTAAAGAGCAAATATTAATTTCCTAATATTCATATTATAGGTCAACATTTGCATCTGTTTACTAACATCTCCCTATGTTTTCCAGCCCCTATCAACCAATTTTGTACTCTGTTTCTAGGAGTTTGACTTTTTAATTTTGATTCCACATGTAGTATTTGTCTCCTTCTGTCTGACTTGTCTCACTCAGCATAATGCCCTCAAGGTCCATCCATATTGTCCCAAATGGGAGAAATCCCTTCTTTCTCACAGCGGAATAATATGTTATTGTGTATGTACACTGAATTTTCTTGATTTATTCCCTGATTGCAGGCACGTATGTTATTTTCATAATTTCCTGGCTATTTTAAACATCTCTAAAGAATCAGATTAAGTCCTGACTCTTTAATAATGTCATTTCATTTTTTTTTCTGCTGCAGCCCTCACCCCCTTTACTAACTAAATTGTGAATAATTTAACTAAATACAGTTAAAAATGTAATTTAAATGATTATTAACTACAAATGATTTTATAATTGTGAATCACAAAAATGTAACTTCAACCAGAATTTAACTGCCTCAGGAATGGATGCTGTAGTCTCCTTCTCCTGTGTTTATTTCAGTGCCAATAACACGGACAGGCATAGCACTGGAAAGGTAGATGAGGGTCAATCAATAGGAGCATTTTATTATGTTAAAATAATACATTATAGTGATAGAAATACTAGTTAGCTCTATTATCATTAATTAAATATGATGATACTCTTCTGCCATGTTGTAGGATACTGAGTTCTCGAAGCCTTCCGAGATGTGTCCCAAATGTTTGTCAATGTGTAAAACTATTATTTTTTTAACATTTCAAAACTCATTTTGGGTATCAGGTAGCATGCCAAGCCCCGTTGGGGAGATGTGGGCTTTGGCTGGCCAAACTCTGAGCGGAAACCATTTGACAGTGACTAGCAGTGACAGACAAGGAGGTCACAGACTTAGAGGTGGGGCAGACACAGTGCAAGATGCTTGGTCTGTTCTCTTCTCTTTCGTGCTCCCTACAAATGTATGAACAAGGCAAGTGTTCTCTAGAATGGAGCAGACCATGGCATGTTAGTATCAAAACATAATTGTGTCAGAAAAATCCCACTATAAGTAAATCTTTTAGAGATAAGGATCAAAGTGTTACAGTAGGCATTGGAGGGAAGGCAGACATTGGTAGGATGTCATCTTTAAAAAAACCTTTTTTTTTAATGAAAGTATTTATTTTTTCTTATAATAGTTTAGGGCATTTTCTTTTTAATCCTCACCTGAGGACATTTTTTCATATTTTGTTCAGATAGTGTGGGAGGGAGAAAGTGAGAGAGAAACATCGATGTGAAAGGGACACATCGAGTGGCTGCCACCCGCACGAAAAAACCATGGCTGGGGACAAACTGCGACCAAGGTATGTGCCCTTAGCGGGAACCCAACCCAGGTCTCTCTTGGCCGCAGGCCGACGCTCTAACTACTGAGCTGAATCAGCCAGGGCCATTTCTTCCATTTTTTGTTCAGATAGAATGGGAGGGAGGGAGAGAGAGAAAGAGAGCGAGGGAGAGAAACATCTATGCAAAAGGGACACATCGAGTGGCCACCACCCACATGACCCAACCAGGGCCGGGGACAAACTGCATCCGAGGTACATGCCCCTAGCGGGAACCAGACCTGGGTCTCTCTGGACCGCAGGCCGATGGTCTAACTGCTGAGCCAAACTGGCCAGGGTGAGCATTTTCTTACTGTGATTTTTTTTCTAAACAAAATGATGGGACAGTATGACACGATGTCTTCACTTAATGTCTGAGCCCTGAAGCATTGCAAATACAAGAATCCCTTTTGAAAAATTTGATAGCAGACCATTTTCCCAAAGATCAGTATTAATGCTATGATATTCAAATTATCTGTTCCTAAAGCTTACTCTGGTGTATCACCATATCTATGACTTTCTGTCTAATTCTACTTTCCAACATGACATTTAGTAATTTGCAAGTTTTACTCTGTAATTGATTTAAACTTCATATGCAGTATGGTCAATGCTTCAGTTGACAATCACTGAAGAACTGAGCAATAACTAATATTAAATGGGGATATTTAAGTGTTAACGGGTTTTATAGGTCATCAATGCATTTAGGAATATTTTGGGGAGATAGCACTTCCCATTCCTCCATTTTTTAAAAATTCTCTAAACCATTATCAATGTGACTGAGGGGTTTAGGAGTCATCTCACTTATTCTTTTTTTTTTTTAGGGGAAAGGGAAGGATGTGGGTGTTGCTCCAGGGAGAGAGAGCACCTCATTCACTTGGTCCCCATAATAAATAATTTTTTCAAGGATACAGCTCACTTTGGAAACCCAATTTAACATCTTATAGCAGAAGCAACTCAGAACTTATTTTTTTCTTAAGCAATTCAGAGATTTTTCAAAAATACCTCTGTCTTCTCCTTTTTATGCCAAAATACCACTCAAGGAGTGACACTTCCAAATCCCTTAATGTCATCTTTCCTGTCTTCATCTGGATACCATCTCATTGATGAGTCTTTAAATGTGTAGCAAGCAGATGAAGCTACCAGACCAACAGAAATATTAAAACAATAAAAGACACATATTCGTGACATGTATATGCAAGTTAAATGCGAATAATAAATGCCTAACAATTTTAAATATTTTGCCTATGAGAGGAATGAATCATGGGTTCTCCTTTTTAAAAAATAGCAAAAGTGAGAGAGAGCTATTGGACTTCTGAAGAAAGTGCTCTCTATGAAATAGCAGAAGAAATTAGTTTATAAATTATTTTACATATATACAGAACTTAGACTTCTGTACCATTTTTCTTTGGTCGCTAAGTATTGAGACTATGACCTACTTGTCTCCAACTTGTGCCTCTCCATGCGTACTTGCTCTATTTTATAAACTGCTATTTTCTCCCTGAGTTACTCTTCTACAGAAAGCATTTTCAAAATGGACTCATTAAAAACAGACAGTTCTGTGAATCTTAATCAAAGATTCATAGTTTGTATTCATCTGGTTCACAGCTCTGTGACTTGCCAATTTCTGTTGAATTATTTACATAAAAATGAATACATTTTAAATGTTCTTTAATTGGCAGTATCTAATAATATCTTCTATTTGTGACTTGCCTTGTGGACATTAAAAGAAGGGTTCTGAAAAATTAAAATGGCATTTTGGAAAGCTGGCCTAGATAATCCTGTTTCTGAAAAATCATTGATTTATGCCCGAACATACTTTAAAATTTCTTCTTAAGTTCCATCACTCTTTTCCTTTATCTTTAATTTAGTTTATGGACTCTATCTATTTTTATTTTAAATCAGTTGCCTTCTGGCCCTGGCTGGGTAGCTCAGTTGGTTAGAGCACTGTCCCGATACACCACGGTTGCAGGTTCAATCCCTGGTCTGGGCACGTAGAAGAATAAAGCAGCAAATGTATAAATAAGTGGAAGAAGAAATATATGTTTCTCTTTCTCTCTCTCCCTGTTTTCCTTCCTCTCTCTCTAAAATCAATCAATCAATAAAACATTCTTTGCCTTCTAACTACTGTTAACCTGGAAAATCTTAGGCAAACACCAGCGGACAGAAGGAAAACTCAGTAAACGTCATGTGACATAGTGGCTAAGAGCATAGGACCATACAGCCAAACAGAGGAGATTGGAATCGTTTTTTTTGTCATTTTTTAGCTGGGTTACGTTGTATATGTTTCTTAAACTGTGACTTAGTTTATTTTTCTATAAAAAAAAAATAATAGCACAGACCTTTAGGGTAGAAATGTGTTAATGTGCCTAAAGAGCTCTCCCCGTGCCTGGGACATGGAGAGCACACAGTAAATGCATCTGTTTAGTGTTTGCAAAATGCAAACAGCTAGAAAACAATGCTGCAGCCTAATCTTTTTCTACCAGTAACAGAAATCGTACAACATTTGCAGTATTTTTCACATAAATAATAAATGGAAATTAATCCACTGAACTTTTCTTCTGTGATTATCCTTTACACCAGCCTTAGCACACTGGCTTGATGAACTTCGTAAAATTAATCAGATCCAGGAGAGAAGCATTTAAACTGACAAGATGCTTTATTTTAAGAGGTATTGAAAAAAAAAAAAAAGAGGTATTGGCTACAGTTCAAACCATATGGAAAAAAGGTTCAGAAATGCCATTTGCTGCTCAGGCTGTTTAATCCTATACCATAAGAAAAAACAAAAAACAAAACAATAATCCTCAGTAGATACAGACCCCATACTGAAAAGAACTCATTCCAAAAAGCAATAACATGTCAGCTTTCTGGTGGGGTTCTGGAGTTTGGGGTGACCTTGCTTGTCTCTAATAGAGGGGCCTCTAACACTGGGAGGGTCTGTGCAGTTCTAGAACCTATGGCTGGGAGTTGGTGCTCTGGATGTTTTGAAGACACCGAGTGTCATAATAAGGGAGAAGGGGGAGTATGTTTTCCCAGTTCCCTTCCCAACCAGCGCTTGCAGACATGCCACTCTTACCCTCTACAGAAAGCCCTGAGGATAAAAATTCAAAGAACTAGAGACGGTTTAAGAACGTCTCTGAAGTGACTAAGTTGAGAGTTATTTTTCTATATTAATATAACTTCAAAGTGGCACAGGGCTTCTCCCCAAATGTATCTTTTTCTAATATAGTGCATATTTCATAAGTTATAACCTGTATAGTCAGTAATGTTACACGTTTTAAAAATAACTGACCCTCAGATTCCAATATTGATCATAGTTCTACATGAATCAATATTAATCTCTTAGACAAATTAGTTTTTCTATTGACCAAAACATAGTCATTATATGCATATTAGTTAGGTGCCACAACATAAATTGAATTAATTTCAGAGGTGAGTGAAGAAGCTACAGATTTTTATGTAACTTCATGTTTGAGATTTCCAGCCTTAATTCTCTACCATATTTTTTCTGTTACTGAATTATTCCAATATTTAAACTATTGGAACAAACTTAATGAGCTTAATGTCCTGTACTATGTCTGGCTCATAAGGGGGTTCATTAAATATTCTTATCTTCTTTGATTTTTATCTTTCAAATTAAGGGTATCAATAATTTAGTCAAATACATTTTATATGTATAGTACCAGAAAATTTGACATTGGAATCAAGGACCAAAATATACCGTGCGATGTGACTGGCTTATTCTTTGAGTGGGGAGTTGAATGGGGATTTCAAATTGGGGCAGTAGTGAAATATGTTATAAGAACATTTGATAGAAACAGTTACTCCCTCTTCTGTCCTACTCCAGGGCACAGCCCATATAATTCCTGTGTGTGTGTGTGTGTGTGTGTGTGTGCGCGCGCGCGCGCGCGCGCGCACTCCTTTCTGTTTAAAACTGGGAGTTTGAACTACTTTAAAAAAATTTCTTTTTCTTTATTGATTTTAGAGAGAAAGGAAGGAAGAGGGAGAGAAAAATAGAAACATAGGTGAGAGAGAACATTGATTGGCTGCCTCCTGCATGCCCCCCACTAGGGATTTGACCCACAACCTGGGCATGCGCCCTGAGCAGGAATCAAACCGGCGACCTCTTGGCACGTGGGTCGATGCTCAACCACTGAGCCACACCAGCTGGGCTGAACTACTTTTTGTTGTTTATTTCTCTCTGCTATTCCCCCCTCAACACACACACACACACACACACACACACACACACACACGTATATGCCCAAGTCCATTTAGCATCCAAATAATCTCTATTACAGTATGAATAAATGCTGAGACATTAGCTGTACATGTTGAGTTAAATTAAATACTTTCTATTTTATATTAATCTGTTTAAATGAACAGGTTGAGTTGTATGAAATTGCTGATATTCAGCTATATTAGACCTTCAGAAAAGGTCAAACAAATATCGTGGTCTCTTCCAAGATATCTCGTGATTTCTCTACCAGTCAGCAGCCTTCTCCTTGTCAACAGACCATGTGATGCAATGAGCATTTATTGTGATCTTTGCCTACCTAGGATGCTGCTTTTTAGTTTTCTTGGCTATATCCTCAGTGCTGTTCTCCTAACCTACATTGCTTAATGGGGTTCTTATTTTACTCCACTTAAAGGTAACTCCTCTTTTTTTTTCTGTGACTAAAGACACCTGGGCCAGCAATTTTCAACCAATGTACTGCATGGGTTTTTGTTTTGTTTTGTTTTTTTATCCTCAACCAAGGACATTTTTCGATATTTTGTTGAGATAGAGTGGGAGGGAGAGAAAGAGAGAAAAACATCGACGTGAAAGGGACACATTGAGTAGTTGCCACCCACACAACCCAACCAGGGCCGGGGACAAACTGCAACTGAGGTACGTGCCCTTAGCGGGAACCAAACCCAGGTCTCTCTGGACTGCAGGCCGACGCTCTAACAGCTGAGCCAAACTGGCCAGAGCCTGCATGGGTTTTTAAACATGTAATACCTGACTACTTAGAGGCACTGATCTCTTTTCCCTTGGACTGTCAAATAAAATTTTTTTAAAAAATGACAACAGCCAACACAACAATAGCCGTCTGATGTGAATGAATCAAAATTATACCTATTTTTTTTTTTGTCAGATAGGCAAAAAAATACAGTTTTTGGTATGCTGCAGAATTTAAGTAATTGGTTTTGTGTGCCATGAGATGAAAAGGTTGAAAATTGCTGACCTAGGTTAATATTTTTCTTTTTTATGCTTCAACTTTTATCCCCAAAACACAAAAACAAAAAACCTTGACTGAAAATCACTTTATGTGCAGCAAAAATTGATCAGAGACAAATAAATAAACGATAAGGGCCTCAGTCTCCACTTGGATTGGCAAAGGAAGGTTAAAAAACAGAAAGTAAAATAAGAACCAATACCTCAAAATGAATTTGGTCAAATAAGTGATTTGGTCTTTTGTACATCATACTAGGAAATGGCAGGTCCAGTCTTTTCTTGGCTGCGAACAGCTTCACATTTGCTCACCTGCATGAGGTAGAGATGCACGTGTGTGGGAAAATTGGTGGGCAAGTACCAATGCTTTTAAACTCTTGCAGGTAGTAGCCATTTTTCCCCAACCACTCCTGGACCAGTACTTTTGTAAAATACACTAAAAGTGGGTCATTTGAAGTATTAAAAAACCCAAAAAACTAAAGGCCTCAAATTCAATTTCTTATTATTTGATTCATTATACCTAAAATTACATTTCAATAAATATGAACAGAACAAACATGAAGAGGAGAAAAGGTAATTATGCAACTGTGTGTTTTATATATTAAAAATGATGCATTGGGGATGAATATCGAAAATCCTAATTACATGCATAACATTTTGTTGTGTAATTGTAACTACACAAACAGTTATGAAGGAAATAAGGATTCCTCATTGTCAACACCCATGTGTATACTCTGCTTTTTCTGGGTATTGATATTTAATGTGATGAATGAGCTTGCTTCGTGTGACCTCATCTAAACTAGATTGGATTTATCAAATTGCTGCTCACAAGGGGTGATGTTCTATATTGTTTCCAACTTTTAACGACACTAATAGAGAAACCAGTATTATATAGATATATTGATGGGAATAGGAGAAGAAATTTTAAAGCAAATTTGGTAAGTTCAGAAAATCTCATTTTAATTTTTATCCAAAATGAAGCAAGTGATACTATATTTTAAAGAATCGTTTTTAATCTTTTGTCAGTATCCACTTCAAACTATTTACCCTGTAAGGATACACAGTAGTTCAGTTCAAATTATCTTTTGATTGAAGAAATTGATTCCAGATCTAAGAATTTCCTATATAGAGAGCTTATTTTGATGGAAAATAAAATTCCTAATTCTTTGTCAAATTGTAAGGGGTTTATTGTAATCTTTTGTAGGTAGGAATTGTCAAGATGAAGACCTACTTCATTGAGAATTGTCAGATTGTTGCTGTGGATCTTGTCATACTGTTAACAGGAGGGATGAGGGGGCCAGATCCCTCCAACACTAGTGGGCAGGAGGTTCTGACAGTGCAGTTAGAATAAGCACATTCAGAACCCCACAGGAGAAAGAATGTTTTTTATTGGTGTGGAGTTACATTTCTGGGGTTGTAAAGTCCCATGTCCCTCACTCAGTCCAGTCCAGGAAGAGGGGCAGTTGTGGGTTTAGCAGGACCAGAAATAAGGCCCTAGTCCGGAGTGTGTACTCTGTGATGCAGCTGGGTCTAGATCAGGATTAGTTTAGATTCAGTCCATTAGTCATCCTTTGGAGTTCACCTGGCCATGGACCACGTGGTGAATGCAGGGCATGGGAGCCCCACAAGCAGTCAGCAAAGGCAGCAAGGGGGAGAGAGAGAGTGATCACTGTCCTTTGTCTAGGACAGTGGTTCTCAACCTTCCTAATGCTGGCACCCTTTAATACAGTTCCTCATGTTGTGATGACCCCAACCATTAATTATTTTTGTTGCTACTTCATAACTGTAATTTTGCTACTGTTAGGAATCAACATCGGAAATATGTGTTTTCTGATGGTTTTAGGTGACCCCTGTGAAAGGGTTGTATATATATTCAGGTTTCTGGAGCATTCAGTAGCCACACCTGTTCTGGCCACTGACTGGCTCCCTGGTGTGATGGACAGGTAGCACCTCCCACATCTCCTTTCCTGTTAAATAATAACCAGGTTATTGCAATGGTATCAATAATAACCAAATTATTGCAACAGTATCAAAACCGGTCAAAACTTTCACTCTTCCTTCTTCCTTTAGATCATATCTATCATTGAAAATAATGTATTTGTTAATTGTGTGGACATGAGATCATTAAAAATATAGAGAATATAAGACAAATTAACAAATCTAGGTGTCTAATTTCATCATTATAAGTTTGAGACCAAACATTTCTTACCACTTAAAAAAATGAAGGGTCCACTTCAAACTTTAAACTTTTGCAACATAATATTTCCCCTAAATAAGCAACATACCTCAGCCTGAAATATTAGGTGTTTATAATTATCTTGCATATTATTATACTGTAAAGGGAAAATCTTGAATTTTAACACATCTTGAATGAATGCTATAATACCCATTTTGTACCAATTACTAAACATACTGTCCAGTTTAGCCTCCCTTTTAATTTTTCTTAGCAAGGATTTGTTTTCAGTGACAGAAGTAGTGTATGATTAGGGAGTGCCCTTTCCTAAATTTTCAAGTTTTTCTTAGATTTAGTCACAAAAATACATTTTATTTTATTCTTCAGAAGACCCAATATTGACTGTTCAATAAGGATGTTCCAGGGTTAGCAGAATTTGGCGGGGGCAATAGTAAGAGTGATTATTTATCTGTGGTTCTTGAATTTGATTCCCTTATTTCCTCCTCCTGGTCTCTCTATCCCTGCATCATAACTTTTGAAAAGCAACCCTTGGAGCTGAAATTGTCAGGAATTAGCTCTTAATAATTTTGTCATTGCTTCAAGGCCTTAAAGCTATCGTACTCCTATGTAAAAGGCCTCAATAATTATAAGTAAGAGTTAATTATTATAATTTTGCACATTTTATTATTATTTTTATCCTCACCCGAAGACATTTTTCCATTTTTTGTTCAGATAGAGTGGGAGGGAGAGAGAGAGAAAGCGAAACATCAACGTGAAAGGAACACATTGAGTGGCCGCCACCCACACGACCCAAAGAGGGCCGGGACAAACTGCAACTGAGGCACGTGCCCCTAGCAGGAACCGAACCCAGGTATCTCTGGACCACAGACGGATGCTCTAACTGCTGAGCCAAACCGGCCAGGGAAATTTTGCACATTTTAATATAGGGGATCCAAGAGTTAAAAATTCTTGTTTTCTAATATTTGACTTTTATGGGCCCCTCTCTGGAAAGCCCAGTCACTTCTTTCTGACTAGAATTTTGCTAAAATTAATCATCTTCAGTGATTAGGAGCCCTAGATGATGCATTATCTGTGTGAATGGATGTAGTCAAATGAAGGTAGACTCCCACATGGGTGTCTTCGGAACTAGAAGCCAAGCATCTTCTGGCCCCTTCCTGCCTGTTCAGGATCATTGCAAGAGGCTTCTAATTAGTCATGTTACTATCTTTTATATTTCTTCCCACCTCACCTCAACTTTCCCCTTTCTACCACTGTCAGAGTAAATATGGTCATATTATTATCCTATTTCAAAATTTTTCTCTAACCCTACCTGGATATAATAGTCAATAAGGATTTCTTGCTATTTTTTTTTCCCAACGTGTTCTTGGTAATGCGGTCATGTTACAAAAAAAGAGGAGTTCTTATTTTCTATTTATAATTGGAATGAAATGAAAATTAATGTTGAATTATATGTGGGTTTTTGTTTGTTTTTGTTTTTTCTTTTGCCTTTTGGCCCTTATTTTTTTCTCTAGAACTAATATAATTTTGAAAATATAAAAGATCTTAATGTGTGTTATTACTATATGAAAAAATCCTTTAATAGCATCTCATTGTTTTCATTTAAAGTACATAACTTTTTAACAGTGTTGAAAGCCCTGCCTACTTTTCAATCATATTTTCTTATTTACTCACAGTCCTGTATTCCAAATTTATCAAGATATTCACAATTCAGTTTTCTGATTCAATATCCTTTCTTGCCTCTGAATTTTTGTACTGTCCTCTCTACATTGGCTACTTTCCCCTTTTCTCAGTGTTGCTGACTCCTGCGCTTCTTTAGTAACCAGTACATAAACATCATTGAGCTCTGACTATGTCACACTTGATGGTACATTTTTCGGACCCCCCTGTTAGATGATGAGCTACTTAAGAGCAATTAATGTGCTTCCTATCATTATCTGGGGTGACATAGAATAGGTAGTTAATAAGTTTATTTAATGAATGAGTAAATTTGTAGCCCCATAGCAATTTCTCTTACACAGTATGCTTTACTTGCCATGGTTAACTCTCAGAAGCAATGTCTGTAACCAAAAACAAAATCTATGTACTGAGAATTTAGGGAGATCATTGGATTGAGACACGGATTTTCTCCTTTCCTCTTGCCTTCTCACCAAAATCTGTCTTTCCCACTTCCCCTAAAAACATTCAAAAGTGGATACGGGGACAAGTACACATTCATGTATTTACAGACGCTGTGTGTGGGGGGGAGGGAAAGAGAGGGAGCGAGGGAAAGTAGGGAGAGAGAGAGAAAATGCATTGAGTTTTTTGTTTTAAGGACCTCACGTCTGCCATTTCTTTATGCGACTGTGCTAGAGTATAATTTACATAGATTTCCCCATTAATTGGAATATCTGGAATATATTTTCTTTTTCTCTTTATATATTTTTATTGACTTTATTGGGGTAACATTGGTTAATAAAATTATATAGGTTTCAAGTGTACAATTCTATAATACACCATCTGTATATGGTGCTGTGTGTTCATTACCCCAAGTCTAGTCTCCTTTCATCCAACCCCCATACCCTCTTCCACCTCTCCCCGTCTTCCTTTCCTTCTGGTAATCACCATGCTGTTGTCTGTGTTTATGAGGTTTTGTGTTTATGTGTGTTGGGGGGAGGATTTTTGCTTAATCCCTTCACCTACTTCATCCAGCTCCCCTCCCATCTGACATCTGTCAGTCTGTTCTCTGTATCTATGTCTGTTTCTAGTTTGTTTCTTTTGTTCATTAGAGTCCACATATAAGTGAAATCATATGGTATTTGTCTTTCACTAAGCCTAATACCCTCCAGGTCTACCCAACTGTCACAAAAAGTAATGGTTCCTTCTTTTTTACCGCTGAGTAAAGAATATGTATTCCAATACATATTCTTTAGATGACGTCAAAATCACAAACTGTGGCTAGCAGGTTTGACATTATTGGAAAAATGTAAAAAGCACATTAGAACTTATTTTGTTGTTGCTGCTGTTTTTAATGCCCATTGTAATCTTACAACACAGAACAGAAAAATAGTGCTGCGCAGGGGGTCCTTTACTGGCATTGCTACATTGGATGTTTATTTGAAGAAGTGAAGAAAGTTGATCACTCTTTGAAAATCAATTCACCTATTCCTCACAACTCATTTTTCCTTACTTAGAAAGAAAGGCCTTGTTGTTTTCCCCTAAAACAGAACTGTGATGTCTACTATTTTATCTCACTAAGGAACATTTTGTTTGTGAAAAAAAAAGTAATTTCTCATACAATAGCACATGCAGATTCATTACTGTAAATTTAATTAATTCTTGCCAAACATAATGAATTTGAAATATGAAAACGTGTAAGCTATAGAATAATCAAAAGGTGTTTTTCTCAAGTTGTTTTTCTGTAGTACTTAGAAAGGTGGGGAGAGGATGGAGAGGAAGGGGGTGATAGCATGAGGGGGGGACTAGAAGAGAGGTGAAGAGGGAGAGGAAGAGAAACTTCCTCTTTTGAAACTAGGTAAGAAGGTAGATAAAGTTTCTACTGAAGTCTAAATAGTTATCAATCAGATAAGAATTATGATATGCTAATGATACTGAAAACTTCACTAAATCACTGTGATATAATTCCTGGGCCCTGGCCAGTGTGGTTCAGTTGGTTGGGCGATATCCCCTGCAACCAAAAGGCTGCTGGTTCAATTCCTGGTCAGGGCACGTGACTGGGTTGCAGGATCAATCCCAGGTAGGGGGCCTGCAGGAGGCAGTGATCAGTGTTTATTTTCTCTTTCCCCCTTCCTCTCTCTCTAAAAGAATCTATATATATATGTGTGTATATGGGTGTGTATAATGACATAATGACAGGGATTTGGTTTCAATACTTTCAAGATATTTCATTTTCTTGTTTCTGCCTAAATTTCTATTAAATTTCTATAAATTTATTTTTTAATTAAATCTCAAACAGCATCATAAATAACATTGTATTTCTAGCTAAAAGCTGTTTGTAGTAAAAAAACAAAACAAAAAAAAACCTTTAAGTAGTAAGCTACTTAAAAAATTTAAATTGGTTGAAAACCAAATTTTTTTTACTGATTTAGTTCATGTTCTATTGAGTTAGGTGTCTATATTTTCCCATCAATAGTATAATCTTTTAGAAAATTAATATGAATAATATCTGCTTCTAAAAGCATTGAATCTAAAACTACATTATTCCAGATTATATATACATTAGTATTAATGAAAACTGAAATTGAGTTAGATTTCCCATAATTTCAATTTCTCAAAAGCCAACTTAGACATAAAATTTCCTGTATTATTATTGTAAAATGTGTAGTAGTTATTTAAATACTTGAGAAAAATATTTCTGTGACAAATATAAATCTTCCTGACTAATATATATGTATGTGTGTACCGGCATACATTTTATTGCTCTTGGCTTTATTACACTTCATAGGTACTGCTTTTTCCCCCAAACTGAAGGTTTGTGTCTTCCCTGCATAAAGCAATTCTATCAGTATCATTTTTTTCCAACAGCATTTGCTCACTTTGTATCCGTGTGTCACATTTCAGTAAATTTCGCAGTATTTTATATTATTATATTTGTTATATTTGTTTGGGGTGCCACAAATCATTGCTGAATAATTAATGCATACATGATGCTGGCTTCTCCTTAAGCTTTGTCATCATGAATTTGAGTACTGCTTTTAGAGAGAGAATTTGGTCTTTGGTAAACATATTGAGTAGAATAGAGCCCTATTATTTCCCACTAGATAGCTCATCACATTTAACACCTTTTAAAATTATATTTTTTGGATATCTGATTATTTAAAACTATTCTGCTAAAGTGAGATTTTTAATAATTTTTTTAATTGTGTGTGCTAGAAAACCTGATATAATACTGATGACTTCCCCTTAAAAAATATTTCTATATCTGCCAGAATGGCTACCATCATAAATCAACAAATAACAAATTCTGGCAAGGATGTGGAGAAAAAGAAACCCTAATACACTGCTGGTAGGAATGCAGACTAGTGCAGCCACTGTGGAAACAGTATGGAGTTTCCTCAAAAAATTTTAAAAAATGTAACTACCATTTGACCCAGTAATCCCACCTTTAGGAATATATCCGAAGAATCCTGAAATGCCAATCAGAACATATATGTGACCCTTATGTTCATAACAGCATTATTTACAATAGTTAAGATCTGGAAACAGCCCATCAATAAATGAGTGGATAAAAGAGCTGTGGTACATTTACATAATGGAATACTATGCATCTGTAAACATGAAGGATCTCTTACCCTTTGAGACAGCATGGATGGACCTGAAGACTATTATGCAAAGCAAAATAAGCCAGTTAGAGAAAGACAAATATCACATGATCTCACTGTATGTGGAATCTAATGACCAAAATAAACTGATGACCAAAATAGGTCCAGAAGTATGGATGCATGTGGCAGAATAACAGATCTCAGTGGGTGGGGGGTGGGGGGGGGTGTGAGTGGGAAGAGATTAACCAAAGAACATACATGCATATATGCATAACCTATGGACATAGACAGTAGTGGGGAAGGCCTGGGGTGAGGTGGGGGATTGGTGGAGGGGAAAAAAAAGGGAGAAATATTGTCAATGATAAATAAAAAGTAAAATTATTAGAACAAGGTTTATACTGAGAAAAAAATAATTTCTATATGTCTCAGTTATATACATAGACCTATAGTACTGTATTAGAACCCAAGCTATTTCATACAGGAGCAGTTAAGTCACCCTTTGATAACGAGTAGGGAAATGCAATTGTAAATACCTGTAGTAGGGAAATTACATATATCTTTAAAGCTTCCCTAACAGCTGGCTCTGAGCTCATAACTGTTGTTAAGTGAATAAATGGATCAATGTACTATGAAAGTAATTATGAATCATTTGTACCAAGAAAAATTTGATTTCTAACTTATTGCTTATTTTAGGAATAACTATATGTCTTTTTTCCCCCCTACCATTCTCAATTAAGTGACAATTTTCCAATATTTGTTTTGGTAGAACAAAGTAAGAAATGGAAAATGGAAGACTTTATTTTTTTTTATTTTATTTTTTTTTATTTTATTTTTTATCCTCACCCAAGGATATTTTTCCATTTTTTGTACAGATAGAGTGGGAAGGAGAGAGAGGAAGGGAGAGAGAGAGAGAAACATCGACGTGAAAGGGACACATCGAGTGGCTGCCACCCGCACGACCAACCAGGGCCGGGGACAAACTGCAACCGAAGTACATGCCCTTAGCGGGAACCGAACCCGGGTCTCTCCGGACCGCAGGCCAACGCTCTAACCGCTGAGCCAAACTGGCCAGGGCGAAAATGGAAGACTTTAAATAATAGTATTGATAATATATATTCTTTGAATTAAAAAAAAGAGAGAATGCTATGCTTCTCTTTATAACATGGATGTCTGCAGTAACTACCAGTGTGCTTGTCATATGTTTTGCTGTCACAGTAATCATTAGTGCTGTTCACCAATGTTCTCGGCTCACCACCTTCTGGGCGCCTGCTAGGACTGGCATTCCTCATGAGCCGAAGCAGTGGGATGTCCTGTTTTTTGCTTTGGCCCATGAAATGTGAGTGGTACAGCATTCTTTTCTCCTCTCTCTCGCCTTTCCTCTTTTCCTTTTCTCTCTCCGTTGCCTTTGCAGTTGTAACATGGAGTTGGGGCCTCCTTCGTTTGAGTCCCTGAAAAGACTGCACGTAGAGCACAGCCCCTAACTAACGTGAGTAGACGTGTAGTATGAGTGAGAATGGGTTGTTATTTAAAGACACTGAGATTTGGGGGACTGTTTGTAACTGGAGTAGAACCTCGCCTATGCAGACTGGTGCAGCTATATAAATAGGTTAGATGGAGGCAGAGAGATTCAGGTATACAAATATGCCACAAAATAAAGCAGAATATTAGTTAAAATGGTCAGTGTTTGATTTTAAAATATGCAGAGCATTCAGGCCTTGGGGTTGGATTTAGGCAGTTTTACCTTAATTAAAAAATTATTACATAATATTAAGCCATATCTACTTAAATAATCTATATTGTACACATGTAGCATCCAAGATGTACTTGGAATAGCTTTGTTTTCTTCTCTGCTTTGAGCATGTATAGAAATGATTTTAAATGATAATTATAAAAGTTATGCGTATGGAATTACATGCACAATCTTTGATCTGTAACAGTAAGCAGCATTTGAGTCAAATAGCCTTTGAGAGCCTTTATGTAGTATTACCTTCATGATGCACTGTGTGCCCTGAAGACATTTTGTAATCCATTTAGTTGGAGTTCTGCATTGGCTGACTGATGAATCTTAAATTGGCTACACATGGAGAAATTGTGATGTGTCATTGAGAATAAAATGTATTTAAGGTAATTGCTAATAATGGAGATTAAGTTTTATTTAGATCTCTATATACTGATTACAGTCGTCCCTCTTTTATCGCAGTAAATCCGTTCCAGACTATTGTGGTTGCACCTGGCGTTGAAGAATTCCTGGGGTGCTCGAATCCATAGGCCTACAGTCCACACATACAGTAATTTTAATTTTAATTATAATGGGTGTATAATTGACTCAGACAACTGAGTGCACACTGTTTCATTTCCACTGTCTCGATCAACTTTTTAATGACTATATTTGAAAAAAACACAATATAGTGAAGCGCGAAGTGGCAAGGGACAACTGTATGTCTTTTTAATTCCGTGGTCTTTTTTTTATAATTTTTTTTTTCTTTATTAGAGAGAGAGAGGAAAGGAGAAGGAGAGAGAGATAGAAACATCAATGAGAGAGAACATCGATTGGTCGCTTCCTGCATGCCCCCCACTGGGGATCAGGCCTGCAGCCTGTGTGCATGTGCCCTGACCAGGAATCAAACCAGTGACCTCCTGGTGCCTGGGTCGACATTCAACCACTGAACCACACAGGCCGGGCCCATGGTCTTTAATAATGAATAGGAGTAAAAAGAGCATTTTTATAGGTAATATTAAATAGCAGATCTGCTAGTTCGTGAATAAATAACCACTGTTTCTCACAATGTCACATTTTCTTTATATTTATACAAAGTGAATTTCTCTTTCATATAGATATTGAGTTTCTGTCATATTTTTGTAAGAAAGATGCTATTCAAAATTTAGCTGTGTTTTTTTAGACGATCTTCAGCTCATCAAGAATACTTTTCTACATTCTAATTTTTTATCTCAATATTTTATACCTTCAAAGAAGAGATACTTCAAAGAGCTTAATTTTATATAAAGCCTGGTAAGAGTGGAGGTTATTAAATCACATAAGATTGCTCAAAATTATTGAATATGTTCTGGTAAGTTAATTGAAACAGAATGAGAAGGTATCTTTTACTATATCCACACAGATAATTTCTTTTAAAAACAATATTTCTTTGCAGTTCCCAGTGCTGAACCTTCTAATCTATCTTTTATGTAGTACATTTTTCTGTTGGAGACTGAAATGATTCCTTCTCAGTTCCCTGGTGTTCTGAGATCAGCATCGAATGCCAGGATTCTTAAAGCAGTCTCTTCAGTTGGACTCTACACCTCTAGTTCAGTGGATCTTAATTTGTTTTGAAAGTAGACTCCAGTGGGAATCTGTTGAAAGCTATGGACCTTTTCTCCTCCTTCCTCCACGCCTCCTGCCCATTTCCCCCTAATCCTCTACCAGCTCCCACCAGCTCTCCTTTGAGGTGGACCCAAGGCATAGCCCCAGTCCCAGTGCTGACAGTGGGATTAGCCCCCGCCCAAGCCCAGCTCTCATATTTACTTCCAACTCGTGGCTTTCTGCCCTGGTTTCAGGATTTTATTTGTATGTTTGCTTGTTTTTATGGAGAGGCCCTAATTATTCCCCATAATTTATGAAAACTAAGAGAAACATTAAAACCATGTTTCATATTGGATTCAGTAGTTTTTAAGCGGTAAGACTGTTTAGTTACTAGATCTTAACATACTATTCAAAGCAGAAACAAAAATGTTTGGGATTGTGTTGACATTTATATATTGTTAATTAAAGCACCCTTAAGAATATTGAAGTATCCCATGAAATAAAAAATAAGGATAGTTCATTAATCACTAGCAATATTGCCATAATTACATATCTTGCACTGGGTATAGCTGGTTCTAAGTATTTCTTTATGTATCCCATTTCCATACCTGAATGAATCTGTTTGATAATAGAGAGCATGTCTTACTGATCTTTATCACTGTAATACCTAATACAGTGCATAGTACAATGTAAATGTCCAGTAAAATGTTTATTAGATGAAAGTGTATACAGTTGTATTATAGGTTATATGAGATTTTGAGAGCTGGCTTTATTTTACTTATTTTACATTGTTCTGTTGGACAGCTTGGCTCATTTAGTCCAGGATATACAAATAGCCATGGAAGTGATTTTATGTCTTGGGTGGTTGTGCAGAAAACAAAGGCCTGCTTGCAAGATTGGCCTTGGCTGGTACCTGGGGTGTGAGTAGTAAAGAGTTTCCTACAATGATACAAAACTTTAGCCAAATTAAAAAACAACAACAGTGCTTCACTCTCCCTAGACTGCTGTACAGTGTGAATTTTGCCGAGTAACTGCTTTTATTTTCTGTGAGTCAGGAATTGTGATCTTGTCTGGACAGAGAAGACCTATGTGATCAACCCCGAGTATAAACCTCGAGTTCTGAATCTCCAGTGAGCTTTCCTGGTAGACAACACTTTGCACATGTTATCACATTTCCATGCTGGAGCAGAAAAAACATGTCCTGTGGACTCCACAGAAAGAGGACTCCTGGTACCTTATACCTAATTTCCTTTGGTCTCTGCCCCTTGCACCTTTTTCCTGTGCTGACTTTGCTTTGTATCATTTCACTGTAATAAATCATAGCCATGAATACAACGGTGGGCTGATTCCTGTGAGCTCTCCCAGTGAACCTCTGAACCTGGGGGTGGTCTTGGGGACTCCTGACCCAGCTGTGCATCTGTGAAAAAAACCTTTCATAGGAGAAGAAGGAGAAACAGAATCTATATTTGAGTATAATAATGAAATTTATATATTAATTAAGTAATTTTAAGGAAAATTATCCAATGATATTATTTAAATTATACATTTTTTTTTAAAAAGGATGATATTAATCTCATTTGGATAGAATTTTGTGTGATACTCTATATAATTATATGCCTAGAGTCACACAGTGTTGTTACTTAAATTTTAGTCAGTGTCAATGTTTTGTTTCTGGAACAATTCTTTGAGTAATTTACATTCTTGACTGAAATTCTCCACCATGTTATGTAACCACATGACCATACGCATCATGTTTATTTTAATATCTATTTCAGATAACCCCCATGTGTATCCGTGATAGGTTTGTTTGTATTGTCTTTTTTATTTTCTGGCTTAGACTCATTTGACATTTTCTCTTGGTATGCCTGAAAACTTTTCATGGAATGTTCTCTTTCCATTGTGTGTGAAAATTTTAGGGGTAATTTGAGTCTCTGGGTATTTTCTTTCTCGAGAGAGAATTCACTTTTGCTTTCTGCAGACAGAGAGAAAGGATAGACAATTTGAGCAGAGATGGGACTTTCGAATTGCAATTCAGTCTTTGCGCTGCTCTGTTTTTGTTTCAACACTGAAATAAATATGTGTGTGTGTCCCAACTGGGGTGTTTACGAGGACCCCTTTACTTTTTGCCCCTGAGCTCCAATTTCAGTCTCCCTAGCCCCATAAGAAGTTTTTTTCAGTTTTTCAGGCCCTACCTTTTGCCTTGGGAATTAGCAAATGATTTCGGGGAAAAGCAGTAACGAGTGTCAGGCTCTATCCCTTGTACTTCTCTTCTGTCTGGGATCATGTGCTCAAGCCCACAGCCTTCAGAATAGTGTAATTTGGACTTTGGATAGTTTTCCCATAACCAGTGCTCACCAGGAGCACTGGTCTGCAAGCTTTTCTGCAGAAAACACAATACATTATTGAAGATGCAAAATGTAAAGCATGTTTAGTATGTTATTCATTATAGAATTTGTGATAACTGATTTCAGAACACATGACTACCGTACTCAGAAATGTTCCTACGGCACAGTGAATAGCTGCAGGTTACCTGGAAATGAATAACTAATGGGCTTAAAAGACAGTGTATAATGGATAATGGGTGATTTGGTTCCTTAATTGGTTAAGTCTAGATTTTCACGTCCAGATCGTAGTCTGTATTTTAGACGACAACATCATGCCATTGAAAGAGTGATGCAGATACGTAACCTGCGCCTGAAGAGCCATGCTGAAGCTAGAACAATGTCGCCAGGATTTTGCTGTGGCTCATGTCTCAACTTCACCTGGTTCATTTTTTTATCATTAAAATCAATTTGTTTTTGTCTTGCAATAAATAAATTGGCATTAGGTAAAGCACTTGAAGTTGAGTAATAGTAAAAGTAATGATGACAAATATAAAAACCTGAAAATGTATAAGTATCCCTTGCTCTTGACTGTTAGTCTCAGTGTAAGTTCACATTTCCTATAAAAATGTCATTTCTTTCAGCTCCTGATGAGAATCTTCTCCTTCAATAAATTAGAGGAAATGCCATTTTATTACTTCAAATAACTCAACACTGTGAATTACTACCAATGCACATTAATATACCATTTCCCCAGAAGCCTATTTCACATAGCTTTGGAAACAAATGAGTCAGGCACATGAAAGGAATTAGATATTTAATCATTTAGAAGCACTTCTAACTTATGGCTTTGACATAACACTTTAACGAAACAATGCAGTGATTGATTTAAGACAAATAGTTAGACTACAAATTACATTCTGAAATATTTGGTTTCAAAAATTTCAAATGTGAGTTATTATTATTATAATCTCTGGGCATTCATTTAAGTATTGATGCCTTTTATTGATTGTGTGGATCCGTTTAAGAAGAAAAACATTTCCTCCTCATTACTACCTCTAAACCACATTCATCAATTAATGTTAAGGGGCCATCATCATCTACAGAAGCGAGAAGGGATGACTGAAACATTAACATATTTACATATGAGAAAAGTCTGACTTCTAATGTTGGAGTTTTTCTAGTGCCTGAAAAGTCAATAGTAGCACGACTTTTGTTTGTGACATCAGCAATACTTAACATCCTATAGGAACAATTTGTTGAGGCTACTTCTTGTCCCCGACATGTAATTATTTTTGATGAGTGGATTAATGGCACCATTCTTTATTTTACCACAGTGGTCATCAGCTGCCTGATCCTGAGAATGAAAACATGCAATGCTATATAAATCTTCATGTGTTATTGTTTTAGTTTGCATTTATTCATATGCTGAATAAATTCCAAAGAATTGAGTACATTCTTGCTAACATGAATTTTTGGTTCTTATCTTTGAATACTAAGTGGCTATCAGTTTTAATGTATAGAGTTTTTATAGGCACATGAATTCACTTGGTGCGTTTGAGCATTGATCCAGTTTAACCACGGTTTGCGTTCTATCCACACGTTCCTATTTACACAGACACAACAAAGTGTTTGGATTGTTGAACTAAGAATTATAGAAATAAATGCCAGCCACCAAGAATCTCTACATGCAGAAAAGAAAGAAAAAATACATAATTCAGACAAGATAATCATAATCATGACTGTTGTAATTATGTTAAACTAAGAGATATTGAATTCTTATCAAATGCTTAGCATTCCTGACATTTTTAGCATCACACACTGAAGGTCATAAAGCAGGAATGAGAGTGATTAGGTTGTCTTCAGAGGTGAAATGGGACACACTGAAGAGTAAGGTTGAAAAAATACATATAGTCTTAGCCAAAGCATGTTTTGGAATCTGAGACATCAGGTTGTGGACCTTTACCATTTAAGCATTATTATTCGAGAAATGGTTTTATTTATAAGATGCATTACCCATTTGGATATGCATTTTGACCTCATATATGTCAAATTGTATTTATTTTCCATAATAAGCGTGGTTCTTATTTGCACATGCCAAATCTGAGAGGTGACACCTCCTGGCATAGAAGCTTCCATTCCTCTTGTCCACTTGGAAATGCCCTGAGAAAATAATTTTCCAAACATCATGGTACCTTTCTAGAACAAAGCAGCTAATGAATAGAAACACTGAATATTAGGCACCATGAGTAATTAATAAGATGTGACTTCTTTCTTCTGGAACCTTAAAACAGAAAAGAAATAAATATGAACCATGGGTAAATAAAAATGGAATTTGCTAAATTGCAGATTAAAAAATAGAAAGGGTGGAAGTCGAAGGAAGGAACATTTCCCTCTTGTAGGGTCTGTAGGGAAAAAGTACTGTATTTCAAGGACCTCCTAGAATTCACCTTTACCTGTAAGCAGCCCCTTAAGAGAATGAATCCTGTCTTCATTTACATTTTAACCAACCATCCAATGATTTCATCTCTTCTTTAATCCTAGACACACACCAGACCCAACCTTTAATGTCAAATCCTATCCACACTGCCCAATGCATGATCCGCTCCTTTTTCTTTCCCTGGTTTTGCAGAACTGGCTCCCTCTGGTAATATATTTAAAGCAGGCAAATAGTTCATGTACAAAGTAAACTTGATCTTTTCCTGACTTTTTAAGTATGTTGTAAAAATAAAACCCTATTTGGCTCTACGTTTCCATGCTTTCTCTGGCAGAAAGGAAGTGGGGATAGGTGGGGAACTAAATAAATGTACCTAAGTTTGCGGAAAGGTTTTGGTGCTTACACTGAACTTGATTTGTATGCTGATGTATGCTAATGAGCACAGCAGGATTCTCTAAGAACAACGGGATAATTATTGTGCCACCCGGGCTAAAATGTTAGCTCATGTGACATGTTCCCCTTGTCCTCTAGCACCGGTGGTATAAAGGGATTGATTTCACTCTTACACTAGTGAATATGATGAATTTTTAAAAGCAGTTTATTGTTTTGATGTAAACCCAAATGTCTTGATAAACAAGAAAAATAATTGCTAGAAAGTAGGTTTGGGGTTGACTACGATAGGGTTAACATATATCTAAGGCGAGTAAAACAATAATTAAAATGTGAGCAGGCAAATTCCCTCAAGCACTGTTTTAATGATGGACATATTCCAAGAGGGCCCTTGCCTCCTCAGGGCAAAGGCTAGAAGTCCCTTTTCCGTCTCAGATGGAGGGGGGTGGCATCTCATTTTGGTTTTCAGGTACACATGTTAGGAGAAAAACATCTGGAAATTAAGAAGCATGCTGCTTTTTTAGGATGGAAAAATACTGCAGCTATAGGGATCAGCTTCTTAAGAGATTTCTTGTTTTGTTTTTCCATATATGAATTTCTGAGCATTTGGGACAAAAGCATATTTTAGAAATTAAGCCCCTTTCACATTTAAACAAAAGGAAACATGAATACTTTACTTTCTGTTAAGTCTTGGACTGAACCTGGAAAGGATTTGGGGCATCATTGTTTCCTTTTAAAGGGCACTTACATAGGTTATTAAGTCAAAATCATTTTGTGGTAACCCATTTTGGAATATACTTTACTATGGACATTGATTTGTGTGAGTTTATATACTTTTTTCTGCTATAGGACGCTGAGCACATCCTCCGAACGGGCTTAGTGCCTCGGCAGCTCCCTCCCCACATGATTGCTGGTGACCATAAAGCCCTATGACCTTGCCAGCTCTGTGTACCTTCCCCTGGGAAGGTTTGGATGCAAGGGATTCCTTATAGTAACCCTTACCTCACCATCAGCATTTCTGTGAGTGGATAGTTTCTTCTATTCAATAGGTGGTTCTCAATGCTGCTCTGCATTTGAATCCTCAGAGATTTTTAATAAATTGGTTTTGGGTGAGAGCAGGTATTAGTTTTTTTGTTTTTGTATTTTTAAGCTTCTTGGGTGATGCAATGTCCATCCCGGGTGGAGAACACTGTATTAGATGATTTAGGAAAACCCCAGGGCCATTCACTCATGGCAGGGGAGGAGAGCATGGTGACACTCCATGTCCGTTACGCCTTCACTGGGGAACTGGCCATTCCATTTACTATTTCTGTCCAGAGAGACTTGCCAAGTCCCATCTTCTGGCTAAGTCTTGCTTAATTTGGGGTACTGAGTCTTTTTGCTTTTCCCACTGATTTGTACATGAAAGTTCAAATTTCCTCTGGTTTCCTACCGCGTGGCTATGTAGGACTTGGACAATAATTCACCTTGGCATCACATTCTGCAACTCTAGGCCAGCCCTCTTTCTCAACTGTAATCCCTACTACACTAGACATACAGGCTCATGAAACTGTATCTTACCTCTCTCAGTGTGTGCCTTCCAACTCAAAGTGTTCGAACCCCTCCAGCAAGCATTCTCTTTGATGATCCAATGAAAATACAGTAGTGTTTTAGTATATAAACTATATGTTATTACACAAGTAAACCTTTGGCCAACAAGAAATCATATGTCACTTAAAGCTAGATAATATGGATCATCTTTTCCTTCTCCCTTATATTAGTAATTCTAATTAGGTTGACTGTAAATACTTTTTATCCAGAAAGTATAATTACTGTCTTTTTAAGAATGTATGATTTTAGTATCATAAATTCAAAGTTCATAGATAAATTAATGCTGATAAATATGGTGCTATATATTAGGAATATAGCTTGGTAACAGTAAGTTCCATATGAGAGCAGAAAGGTTGGAAACAAAGGTACTTTGTCAACCAAAATATATGAATACGTTGAAATTTTGTTTGGAAATAAAAATCTTTATGTTCTATGACTTGTACTTTGTTTTATTGGCGAGGGTGTTGGTGTTGATTTATCCTCCTATTAGAAGAGCTATTTTTTAAAATATAGTTTTATTGATTTTTAGAGAGAGAGAAAGGGAAAAGGGGAAAGAGATAGAAACACTGATGTGAGAGAGAGCCATTGATCAGATGCCTCCTGTATGCCCCCTACTGGGAATCAAGCCCATAACCTGAGCATATGCCCTGATCGGGAATCGAACCTGTAACTTCTTTGTGTATGGGTCGGTGCTCACACTGGCTGGGCTGAAGAGCTATTCTTACAAAACAAATATGAGGATTTTTTTAAAAAAATAAAGAGATCTTTTTTTACTTGGCAACAGTGCTGAAATATCATAAATTATATATATATACACGTGTTATATATATATACACACACACATTCAAAAAGTTCCACCACTCTGCACTTTTACACTACATGGTGTTAATAGCAATGATATCAAGATTTCTCAGGATATTTTAGTGGGTTTGTAGTTGGCTCAGGTTTATTATTTGGAGTTAGCTACAGTGTCATTCAGTTATCTCTATAAAGAAGCATTGACACACATGAAAACCTTTAATGACTTCACAGGATTAGACTGTTGCCGTTATGGTGATACTTTCTGCCTGTTACCGTCACTATTCAAGAGAAAGATCCAGTAATATTTTTCAAATTGAGCTAGAGGGTAATAATTGAGGCAGAAATTCTGGCTTGGTAGCAGAGGTGTTGTCATTATATGGTTTGAATTCTCTGATTTGAAGTAACAGAAGTCAAAAGGCAAATTAATAATGAGAAGTAGTGGGGCACAGCCTAGAATCCCAAAAACAGGATTCATCTGTGCCTCACTGACATGAGCAGGAAGTCATTGGGGCTCCTTCCTTCATCTGCAATCCTTCCTTCATCTGTATTTCTCCCTGCATGTCTGCTTTACTATTTTTTTGCAAATAACTTTTCTCTTCTACTCTACCTACTTGGTGGGAAATGACTACCCCTGTCTCCCTATATTGTATATGGTTGGTCTAGGCATATCTGAAATTTAAACGGCTCTGGAAGAGAGAATCTGACTATTTCAGCTTAGCTCAGGGACCGACTGACTCATCACTAGTGATGGCCTGGTATTAGTATCATTGAGCACTGTACTCTGGGGGCTTGAGCCAATGAATGAGAAAAGGAATTAACTGGACGGATGACCAACTAGGGTTAACTTTCATTAGAAATGTTCAAAAAGATATGATTTTATTAGCATATGAGGCTTAGAGCTATTACTTGCAGCCAACTGTTCCTCCATCTGGGGTCAAAAACCTGGTCATCTAGACCACTTATTATACCCAGGGACACCTCTCACCCTCTCCTTTTCCTGTATTTGCACAGCTAACAGCTAGCCTGCTACTTCCCGTTTTGTCCCATGTGATCCTGCCTTGGTGTCTTCCAAGACTCTAGGGCTGGACCAGTATATGATCTACCATGGTTTAGATAGAAGAAAACAAATTATAGGTTATTCCTTTTCCCTCTGGCACTCTCTCAACCTCAACCTATGTTACTGTAGCAGCAGAGCCAGCGTAATAATTGCTCTCAATGATTTGATAATAGTTGATATTACTGAATGTTCACCATGTGTGCAGGACGAGGCTGGTCCTAAGATTATCCATTTATGCTGATAATAACCTTCTACACACTCATCTGTGGTGTGTGTGTGTGTGTGTGTGTGTGTGTGTGTATATATAGCTTAGAAAAACTCTCTAGAGGAAACAGGCATTAAGTGATGTTGCTGGAATTAAGCTCCAAGCAGTCTGGTTTCCAGACCAATTTCTTAAGTAGTTTTTTATAGAAAGGCCAGCATCCTTTGCATCCATCCCCCCACCCATTCCACTCTTAATAGCCTTTATCAGGTTCCCTCCAGACATTCACCTCGAGCTCTCCAGGCCTGTCCAGGCCTGCACAGTGCTCCTGTAGGGTAGTCCACTTGGTCCCCCAGTCACACCTTTACCTTCATGCAACATGGACTTTCCTAGGGAGGGTATAATGGATAAATGTTCATCCTCGGTTATGAACTGAATGTCTGTGTCTCGCCTTCCCCATTCATAGGTTGAAATCCTAACTCCCATTAGGATGGTAATAGGCAGTGGGGCCTTTGGAAGATAATTGGGTCATGAGGGTGGTGCTCTATCAGTGTCCTCATAGAAGAGTGTGAGAGCTTGCTCTCTACTCTCTGCCGTGTGAGACAGTGAGAAGCCAGCCGCCTGCAAGCATCTCAGAGAATTCTCATAGTCTCTAGAGAAGCTACTTAATGCTCTTTACAAGCCCATATTGTGTTCAGTTCCT
Organism: Molossus molossus; assembly: GCF_014108415.1. Lineage (NCBI taxonomy): Eukaryota > Metazoa > Chordata > Mammalia > Chiroptera > Molossidae > Molossus > Molossus molossus. Next base: position 25,755,849 of record NW_023425401.1, read on the forward strand.
GTTTGTATTTGAAATACTAAAATTATATATCTTGAAAATTATTCTAAAAATGTACAATCTTGGTTGTGTGCAGTCCTGGGAAAGCACAGTATCAATCAATACATTATGTTTCAATTTCTTTTCAAGACTAATAGAATGTATTTGTGCTGGTGAGGCAATTGGATGCATATTTTATTTAACAATCAATAAGCACATGGTTCGTTTCTTAACACTTTTCCCTGACAATGTTAGGCAAACATAAGTAATTCAGGCACTTTAAAGAACCCCTCATCAGTCTGCTGCTATATCCACTAATTCCTGATTTCTCCCTGGAGGAATTCGGTGGTAAGTATAGCTGTCTGGTGGGGACCAGTGCAGCTAAGATTTTTATTTCATGTCTTGAAAAAAATAGAGAGAAAGCTAGAACAGAAACACCCCTTTAAAAAAAGCAAGTAGAAAAGTTCAAAGTTTATTGACAAATCGTGATCTGACTCGGTTTTCTTAAGGTGAGTTGACTTTTTCTGATTCAGTGAAAGGAGGGTACATATTGCTGATGTGCAGTGACCACCTTGCCTGTGTGTTATAATCCTGGTACTTTGGAGCATTCATCTGCTCCTGAGATCCATCTGAGGGTCAGCGGCCCTGTTATGCTTATGGGTGGGGCACACCCCAATTTTACATTTAAAAAAACTGCAACTGAGGTACGTGCCCTTAGCAGGAACCAAACCCAGGTCTCTCGGGACCGCAGGCCGACGCTCTAACCGCTGAGCCAAACTGGCCAGGGCTACTTTTTAAACTAACTCAAAGAGAATAAGTATGGGGATGTGTGTAAATTTCCCATTGCTGCCATAACAAATTACCAACACTTTTGTGGCTTAAAATAACATAAATTTGTTACGGTTCTGCAGGGGTCTGAAGTTCAACTGGTGGATGCCCAGCATCTTCTGCTTACGGCACCTACCTCCATCTTCAAAGCCGGTGAGGTCTGTCTCTGACCATTCTGTTCTGTATCTCTCGTTGCTGCCAGGAATAATTCTCCATGTTTAAGAATGCATGTTGTCAGACTGGGCCCACGTGAGTAATCCAGCATAATCTCTTCTCTCAAGTTCTTTAACCTTAATTATATCTGCCAAGTCCCTTCTGCCATGTCAGGTAATATGTCACAGGTCTGGGGATTGGGATGCGGACAGCTTTTCGGGAGGAAGGACATCATTCTGTTTTCCATAGAATAGGTTAAGACAGCAATACAGAGAACTATTAGGTAAAATGAGCAAATTGATTTATTTTTGGTAGGACTTTCCCCCTGACATGAATGTTCCTCCTCAGTTATCACCATGTGTGGTATTTTACTTATTTTTTTTTTTATTATTCCCACTTTAGGTGAAAATTGAAGCTCATAAAATGGTCCTAAGTCATGTTTCCAGTTATAGGAGAAATCAAAGGCTGAATCAAACTTTCTGATTCAAGGTGTCCTCTTCCTATGGCTATTCCAGATTGTTTATATGTAGAAGACAAAAGGGATGCCCTTGAAAATTATAGGCCAGTCCCTGGTTCAGGAACCCTCTGGAAGTGTGGGCTGTTGGTACAGGCCCTTAAGAGATTCCTTTAAGTGAGAATCATAACCAGTGATTTCTCTTTTAAAACTGTAGGTAAAATGTGCAGACTGGCCAGGACAGAGTTTATATTTGAATAAAAATAGGACAAATATAATGGAATCTGAAAGTTATAATAATTTACCTATTTATTATAAGACTGACCACCAGTTCAGGGGGAAAAATAGTGAAGAGTTCAAATAAATTATTTTAAAGACCAGTGCTTCTCAAACTTCACATCAAAATTATCTGGAGGGTTTGATAAAATGCAAATCGCCAGGCTCCACCCTCAGAGTGGCTGATTCAGTAGGTCTGGGGTGAATTTGCATTTCTAAACTATTCTCAGGTATGATCATAAAACCTCCTGGTCTGGGACCACCTCCTGAGAACCATGAGTAAGACCTTTAATTTATATAGGCAAACTCCATATTTCAGGGATAGGAAAAAGATGCTTCAGTTTCTTAAAGGAAATTGCTTAATATCTGCTCCTCAAATACATTTTCCCATTAGTTTTATGTAAAGAACACTGTGATTCAAGTGTGCAGCAAAGTTTGAGAACCAATGGACTAGGAATTTTATGTGGTACAGGACTTTCCATCATTACCATCATCATCTTCAACTTCAAACTCTGGGTTTCATTCTTAACTTGACCCCTCTGGAGTTCTGTCATGAACCATGATTATTACCTTCATGAGAAAGTCTCCAAACTGACTGAAGACACTAAGTTCTGTGTCTGCTACTCTTTGGCATGGCCTTTTGCTTCCTAAATTGACCCCAGTCAGAGGGGCCCTGGCTCGGGCCCTGGCTCGGGCCCTGGCTCAGGCCCTGTCTGCAACCTTGGGCTAGATCCCTCCTGGCTGTCTGGACCACACCTCAGTCAAGCTATTGTCCAAGTGTAGTCCTTTCTCTACCCAAAATAGTTTTGCTTGTGCCTTTCAAGATTAGTATCTGGGAAATAGCACCCCCATGTCATCTAGGCATGATCTACCTGACAGTTTTAGTGCACATTTTATTTTAGCCAAACTGGCTAGTACAGAGAGTTGCTATGAGCACCGTGTGTTCATGGAATGAATGCCTGACAGCCACTACCAAATGGTGAGCTCAGATCAGGCAGTAATTGTGATTGAAAAGGAATGGAATTCATTGTATAATTTGTGGTTCTGGCTTCCATTGGAAGATGTCATGAGACAAGGTAATATGATGGGCAATTGACAGAGCTGCATAGATAATCCTAAACCACATGCACAGGGCACTCTAGCACCATGTTCTTAAGGGCCTTCTTGACTTCTCATTGTTATCAACAAAACAATCACGTGGCTGGTCCACACCTGCACATCTGACCATCAGTCCAGATAATCAGACACTGGCACCCTAGGGTCACTTTATGAAATTTCCAAAGGCCTTCTCCTAAAGACATTTTGTCTAATGACGGACAACTCAAATGTAGGAAACCTGGTGGTCATTTTGAAAATTTAGCACTAGTTATTTATGTTCATTACAAAAATGGCAAAAATGCAGTCCCAGTGGGGGGGGACTTACATACATTATTTATGATTTTTATCATAAAATGACCTGGATATAAACTAGGTTGTTACTTTTTCTGATGTGATCTTTGAGGAGAACAGAGGAGCAGACATTGTGAGCATAACTGGAGAACACTGCATGAGCGAATGAGTAAAATGTCATAATATTTTCAGTGCGGGGTAGAATTCTTACCACTCATTAAATTGAAAAATGAGAGAAGCAAGACTTCTGCTGCCACACACTTTGGTAAAGAGTCCAGTTTTCCTGATACAAAAATAAAATAGCCATTTCATTCTCTTTTGAGCAATATCTTTGAAATATTACTAACCTCCATAGCAGAGGTTGCTTAATCTGCAAATTTATCAGCTAGCAAACCATTATTATTGCTAATAACCCTTATTCACATTACCCAGAGAACTGCTGCTTCTACCGGTCCTTAACAAATGGAGTAGGGCAGAGTGGTGAAGCCTATTAAATTTTCACACATCATTAGTCCCCACCTCCTTTAAAGTTTTAACTTATATTTTTCCATTTTGTCATTTTCTCCATGAAGGCATTTTCTTCCTACAATTGACAAATATCGAGTGAGATTTCATGCAGTTCAGTGTAATTATCTTCTGTAATTTTATTTAAAAAATAGTCAAAGCGCCCTGCCGGTGTGGCTCAGTGGTGGAGTGTCGACCCATGCACCAAGAGGTCGCCAGTTTGATTCCCAGTCAGGGCACATGCCCAGGTTATGAGCCAAATCCCCAGTGGGGGGCATGCAGGAGGCAGCCAACCGATGTTCTCTCCCATCAATGTTTCTATCTCTTTCCACCTCTTCCTTGCTTTCTCCCTCTGAAATCAATAAAGAAAAAAAAAAAAGTCAAAGAATTGGCTCAAAGTGGGTTTGTAAAAATGTGGTGACTCAGTCTATTCAATAACAGTATTTTTAATAAGAACAAATAATTTGTTTTGGCTATGTGAATGGTGCTAAACTCACTATATAGCATATAACTTTAAAACAACCAAAAGGAATCCTTTAGTTTGACTGTTATGGTTTACCATTATTATATCACAGTGAACTCTCTTCAACAGGACCACTTGTCAAGGTTGAGTTCATTATGAAAACATTTACTTTTATTTTTATTTATTTATTTTTATTTAATTAATTTATTTTTGTTACAGGTGTTTCTCCTTTTCCCCCCACTGATTCCCCCCTCTCCCTCCCTCCCCGCCCTGTCCCCAGCTTTGTTGTCCATGTCCATTGTTCATGCATACATGCATATAAGTTCTGTGGTTTATTTCTCCCCCCACCCCCTCTTCTGGGGATTGTCAGTCTGTACCCCACTTCCACATCTCTGGCACTACCCTGTTCCTCAGACCATTATGTTCATTATATTCCACAAATATACAATGAGATCATGTGATACTTGTCTTTCTCTGCTTGGCTTGTTTCACTTAGGATAATACTTTCCAGGTCCCTCCATGTTGTCTCAAAAGATAAGAGATCTTTCTTACCGCTGCATAGTGCTCCATTGTGTATACGTACCACTGCTTTTTTATCCATTTGTCTACTGATGGACATTTGGGCTGTTTCCAGATCTTAGCTGTTGTAAATAGTACTGCTACGAACATGGGGGTACATATATTCTTTCTGATTGGTGTTTCACGCTTTTTAGGGTATATTCCTAGAAGTGTGATCACTGGGTCAAATGGCAGTTCAATTTTTAAATTTTTGAGGTAACACCATATTGTTTTCCATAGTGGCTGCATTCCCATCAGCAAATGCACCAGTCTGCATCCCCTTTTCTCCACACTGTCACCAACACGTGTTGTTTGATGATTTGTTGATGGTGGCCATTCTGACAGGTATGAGGTGATACCTCATTGTTGTTTTAATTTGCATCTCTCTGATGATGAGTGATGGTGAGCATTTCTTCATATGTCTCTTAGCCATTTGTATGTCCTGTATGGAGAGGTGTCTATTTAGTTCCTCTGCCCATTTTTTAATTGGGTTCTTTGTCTTCCTTTTGTTGAGCTGTATGAGTACTCTCTATATATTGGAAATTAACCCCTTATCTGATGTATCATTGGCAATTATACTCTCCCATAGAGTGGGTTGCCTTTCCATTTTGGTGGTTGTTTCTTTTGCTGTGCAGAAGCTTTTGAGTTTGATGTAGTCCCATGTGTTCATTTTTTTCTTTGTTTCTGTTGCCTTAGGTGATGTATCAGTGAAAATTCTGCTGCATATGATGTCTGAAATTTTGTTGCCTACATTTTCTTTTAGGATTTTTATGGATTCATGAGTCACATTTATGTTTTCTTTATTGATTTAAAGAGAGAGGAAGCAAGAGGGATAGAGAGATAGAAACACTGATGAGAGAGAACATCTATTGGCTGCCTCCTCCATGCCCCACACTGGGGATCAGGCCCGCAATCTGGGCATGGGCCCTGACTGGGAATTGAACCGGAGACCTTTTGTTGCATGGGCTGACACTCAACCTGTGAGCCACACCGGCTAGGCAAAAACATTTCCATTTAGCCCTGGCCGGTTTGGTTCAGTGGTTAGAGCATTGGCCTGTGGTACAGAGAGACCTGAGTCCGGTTCCCGCTAAGGGCATGTACCTTGGTTGCAGTTTGTCCCCGGCCCTGGTTGGTCATGCGGGTGGCAGCCACTCGATGTGTTCCTTTCACATCGATGTTTCTCTCTCTCTCTTCCTCTTTCTCCCGCCCACTCTATCTGAACAAAAAAGTGGAAAAAAATGTCCTCGGGTAAGGATAAAAAAAAACCCACAAAAAACCATTTACTTTTAAATCATCTTTAATTCACCAACTGGCTCAAGGTCAATTATGGTACACAGTGTTTTGGCACTTTCCACCGAAGTGTCTGCTGAATTAGGTAACTCTTTTCAGAGAGTGACATACAAACAAAACAGTAGTCTTGCTTTCCAGCTTCTAACAATTTGATAGTTTTCTTTTTTCATTAATTTCTATAGGATAAGGCACCGTCTCAATTAACAGTGAATATTCTGCCTTTGGCTAAATAAAGACAGACTTGCTAATCACATTTATAATGATATCTCAGCAGTTTTTGCCAATCAAGGTATTCATATACCAGCAAATACCAGGTGTGTCTCGAGCCACAAATTGGTCTTTTTGGATCAGATTGAAGTAGGAGTTAGGATATGTATTGTGAAGGTCAGCAGAATCAGCTCTGTTTCTCAGCAGGTCAAGAAAATAAGGTCTGTGAATTTTTACAGTAGCTAAAAATAGGATAAATGGGTTACTAGATTGGATTATGTTCCTCAGTCACATTTTTAATTATTAAAGAGTGTTACAAGTATTTACAAGCAGATGAAGATGAATGATTCTTTAAAGCAACATTTCTAAAGCCAGGACCAGCATGTAAAGAGCTTGGGAGTCACAACTCTCATCCTTGCAACAACAACAGCAAAAACTTAACAAACTGAAACTTAACAACTCTATAGATTCATCCAGCAATTAAGTCCTAGGGCACACTGATGACACCCCTAACTGGAGAGACAGGCAAACAGTGACATTTAAATGTTATTTTTGTTTCCTGGGACATTGCTTTTCACATTCAGTTTCTGTCAACAGTGAATTTGGCAAACCTTTCCCAGAAATGAATGCATGACAAAATTTCAGGCAAACTGCAGAAGTTTTATACTAGTGATGAAACAAAAATAAGAAATTAAGAAATGTTGAAAGCTGTAGAATGTTTAACTACAATACTATTTACCGGAGACTTTTTAAAAGTTTCTCATTTTTCACAATTGATGTGTTCCTGGAAAGTTATGATGCAATTTTGGGGGTACGGAGATAGGATATATTGAAATATTTAAATTTCAATATGGTTGTAGGTCAATTGAAGTAAATCTTTGAAAAATGTTAATGGAAGAAATCTGTTTAGAAATGGGAATCAGCATTCCCTGATTTATATGTTATGGTTAGTTGTCTCATTAAAGTTGAGAATATTTGTAAAAGAGTGTGGGTTCCACCCCCTGCTCTCCTATTTCCACAAAGTATGTCTCCTCAAGAAGAAAGAATAGTCTTTCTTTTCTTTGTTTAATTATTTGATTAACAAAGCATGTAAAAAGGTACCTTGGAGAGAGTTTGGTCATTTTAAAAAAAAGAAGAAGAAAACAAATGAAGAAAAGAGAAAAGAAGGGAAATGTTAGAGTAAGGAAAACAAAAATGTATTCTGAATTAACCTTTTTATTTATTTTTTATTTCTAGTTGACTTAATATTATATTAATTTCTGGCATAGTAGCTAGACATTTATATAGCTTACTGATTCCTCCCATTGGTCTAGTACCTACGTGGCACAATACATAGTTATAGCACAATATTGTTGACTATATTCCCTATTCTGTACTTTATTTCACTAGAAAAAACTTGGGTATGGGAAAAATCAGGAAGGGATTCAATTACGAGACCATTCCAGAGTTTTTTCTGCTTTTATTTATATTACTTCTCCTGTCTTGTTTTGTTTATAAACCTTTTCTTTTGCAAGTCAGGAATACAAATATAGCTCAAAAGTTAATATGTATGACTCACTGAAAGGAACACACTTTCTGAGATAGTAAAAATTTGGAATAGTGGAATGCAGTTAGAAATTGATCATAGTGCCCTGCTTCTCTGTTCCTTAGTGTGTCTGAACTGAAAAATAATTTTTGTCAAAATTTCTGTGTTTATTTTCAAACTGTATTTCTATGTCAAAAGAAAGTCTAGATAAAAATTCAATTTTAGATTGTTTCAATTGGTAAACTTTTTTAAAAATTCAACTTTCTTCCCATCTCCCTTATCTATTTCTTCAGGAAAAATAGCTTCCATACACAGTCCCAGCCCTAGGCACATTACTCATTAATTCTAACTCCTTGATCTCACTGTTACCAGAGAAAAATGTGCCTCGTCCTTCCCTGTTGCAAGTGGGAGTGGGGTTCTTGGTGTACCACTGGAATAAGCATTTCCAGAGTCCCCCAATGGAGGATGAGATATGATAGAAAGCTTTATTTCATAAAGTGAAATCCGTGCATTTCCAAAGTCCAGTTTCCCTTAGTCTAGTCACAGAAGTGTTGCTGATATTTCAGTAAAGCTAGAAGCAAAGCCAGTGTCCAGAGTTTCCTTGTTGAAGCTGGGTCCAATTCAGCATCAGGTTAGTTACAGTCCTTTAGTTCACTGTGTGTGGGATCCACGTGGCCATGGGCTATGTGGGTAAGTGCAGGGAAGCAGGGGCAAGAGCCCTGTGAGCCCAGAGTCATACGCATACCAAGAGAGCCAAAAGCACAGGAGAGCGAACTCCTTTGTTTAGGGGGTGAGGTATCCCAAGTCTTCCAGGGCTTGCCATGAACATGCCCGTTCTGGACAATGACCTCTGTTCTTCAGTGTGATTGACACAAGCACCTTCCCTGTCACCCCAACTTCAGTGGACATGTGTCTATCTTCCCTTGGTGCAGTCCCCTTCCCCCAGTGTTTTGCAGGGTACATACTCATAATGTCTGGCCTTCCCTTTGTGCCTCTCCTATTATTGATAACTAACTAATTACAATGGTATCATCATGATTAACATATATTCAGAGAAACCTTAACACTGAGCTTTTGCTTATAATAATTTCTCTCTGCTGACACATTAAAATAGTTCCAAATTGAATTTGTTTATACATACACACATACATATATATACATGTGTATATATATATGAATTCTAGGTAAATCTCTTATAGACTTATAGATATGGCATTGAGTTACTCTAAGTTGTATTTAATTATTTTGACAAAAATTATAAAAATTTTTATCTTCTATATACACTTGCATCTCCACCAACTTGAGTGGAATTTTATAAAATTGGATTCTCACATTTTAAAATGTGCTAGCCTTGCCTTGGCTGTTTTTGCTCAGTGGTTAGAGCATTGGCCCATGGACTGAAGAGTCTTAGGTCCGATTTCTGGTCAAGGGCACATATCTTGGTTGCAGATTTAATCCCCGGCCCTGGTCAGGGTCATAGAGGAGGCAACCAATCAATGTGTCTCTCTCTCATCGATGTTTCGCTCTCTCTTTTCCTCCTTCTCTCCCTCTCTATCTAAAAATAAATGAAAAAATATCCTAGGGTGAGAATTAAAAAGACATATAATAAAATAAAATACAATTTGCTAGTCTTTTTTGTTTCTTTCATGACTTGTCTATTTTATACTCTTTTACTCTAGGGTTTGTTTTGTTTTTTTCTTAGATGTTAAAAAGTGTGCACTGTGGCCAGTGTGGCTCAGTGGTTGAGCATTGACCTATGTACCAAGAGGTGGCTGGTTTAATTCCCCAGTCAGGGCACATGCCCAGGTTGTGGGCCAAATCCCCAGTGGGGGCCAGGCAGGAGGTGGCCAGTCGATGTTCTCTCTCATCGATGTTTTTATCTCTCTACCTCTCTCTTCCTCTCTCTAAGATCAATAAAGAAAAAATTAAAAATAAAGTGTGAACTGTGCTAAATTATATTACCTAAGGTTTCAGCCTTGGAGCAACTGACTCTGGGCATGATCTCTCATTGAATGTTAATAACATGTAGGAGCAGCTCAAAAGTTGTGTTGAAAGCTACTCGTGAAAACCTGGAGAACATGACAGTTTTCAGATTTTATTTTGTCTTTTGCTTAATATATACATTTATCATTTTATTATTCTCTCTTAACCCTGAAAAATAATTCCTACTTGGTTTTGTGTTATTACTATTTATCTCAGTGTAGATCATTATCCTATTTGCAGACTTGTGACTGTGATATTCTGAAGTCATAGCTAGGGAAGAAATCTTTCTGGTGATCCCTATTTTATATTTTAGAAATCTGATGTTGGTGATAGTCATATTTCAGAGAAATAACATACTTCATAACTCATGTTGTGTTCCTTTGCTTTTCTTGGCCAACCTCTGGTGCTGCAAGCCATGTTTTAGAAAAAGGGTGAAAGTGGGGAGGACTGACTTGCCTAACTTGGCCGTTGGGTAGATTTCACTCATTATTAGTACATCGCATCTAGGATGCTGCCAGCATTTGCTGATGACTATGGCGTAGCAATGAGGCTACAGCCTTCTCTTCTCTGGATTCGACTGTAAGCACCTATTCCCAAAGCAGATATGCAGAACATTAAAGGAAATGTAAGGAATTTACTGTAGGCTTCAGGTAGTTGACCCAAATTTACCCGGATTTAGTTGCATAGATGATGAGGCAGGTGGCACAGCTGAACATCTTAAACTATAATTTCTCCATTCTATGTTCCTTTTCTTCAGTCCTCTCCTTTTAACCCCTTTTCCTTTTTTTCTAGAGCTCCCCACCCTCCAAAACACAGGATTTCCCAGCCCGTCTATTTTCAGTTATCCCTTATTTCTTTCAACTCTTGTAGCCTGAATGATCTGTGGAAAGGTCTCTTGTACTTCTCCCCATCCTAATGGTCTTCTGCTGGCCCTGCAGAGGAAGGACCCTTTGTGTTAGGGTTTCTGCATCTCTGGCTGTGTTAGAGAAGCATTATGAAGACTTTGTTTCCAATTTAGAGAGAGGAAATTGATGAAGGAGTAGGGTAGGTGTTTTTACTCCAGGCTGTAAGTTATTTCCACCCAAAGTATCTGAAATCAAACACCCCTCCCACTGTGATGATTCATTTATTTCTAAGGGTCCCCATCTGGTCTCCATGAGAAATTCATATTCCTTCTATTAACATAACTTTGACCTTATTTGTAACAACCAAATAACTAATAACTCCGGCCTTATTATAACACAAGGGCTTTCCCTGCCCTGGGCTATGTTAAAAATTTTCTTATATTAACAGGCAGTGAAAGGTGTTAGGCCTATTTGCTTCTCTTTGATTACTAGGTTTCATCCTGAGTAATAGGAGAGATAGGAAGGATATTTAGTTCACCAAATCACTGCTTATAAAATAATTTGTTCAGCCCTGGCTGGTGTGGCTCAGTTGGTCGAGTGTCATCCCATGCACCAAAGGGTCACCAGTTCAATTCCTGGTCAGAGCACATGCCTGAGTTGCAGGCCTGATCCCTGGTTGGGAGCGGGCGTGCGGGAACCAGTCAACCAATGTTCTCTCTCACATCTCTCGACACTGATGTTTTTCTCGCTCTCCCTCTCCCTTCCTCTCTCTCTAAAATAAAACAATTATATATTTAAAAAATAATAATAATTTATCCACTGTTGTCCTGAAATTAGTAAACCAGGAGGCACATAGCCTCTAAGAGAGTCTTGCTTTCTTCATTTCCACTCCAGTCCTTGTATACTTTATGTCAGATATCTTTCTGAAACATTCATTTTATTTTTTCAAGTTTTCATGATAAGAAAATCTAGAACTAAAATTATAGATGTGTTTATTTATGAAGGGAGGACAATATAACAGGATAATCTATAAAATGTTGCTAAGAACTCCTGTGGTAGGTATTAGAGAATAATGATGATTATCGTCATAGTCATTTAGATCTGAATCTTTTGGGAGCAATTTCTGGTTAATGTTGAAGAGTAGTCATACAAAAGCACTCAGGGCTGCTATCCTCAAAGAATGAATATTTTCACAAACAGATATGATTACTTACTCTTTAGACATAGCCACCAATTGCTCCACTTTCTTATATATTTATAAAAGTGAATTTCACATATTCAACTCTTATTTAAATGTGATATTGAGGTGATTATTAGTCTGTGTACAACATTTTGATCCATAATATGTATCAGAACTTTAATTTTTTTGAATGTGCTTATATTTTCTCTTTCATTTATATTCTGGTAACTGCTTCTTCTTTCTGTAGTTAGCTGAAGCTTGCTATTTTAGTCAAAATCCTTCATTAATCCTTATTATTGACCATTGTAAAATGTACAAACTATTCTTTACCCCTGGTATCTACCATTTATATATCTCCCTTTATTTAATCTCTCTCTGTATTTCTTGGTTACTTTTTTTCTTTTTGTCTTTGCCTACACTGGGACCCTATCATTACCAAATATTCTTTTCTTTACTAACTGCTATTTTCCTTTAAAAATTATCTGATATAACTATATTTTCATCATTTTGTTTCTGGATTTTTATCTCCTTTCAGTGGTCTTAAAGTGAGAAAGCAAGTTATCTAATCATACTTTGTGGAGGTAACAGGAATGGCCTCCTATTCCTCCACTCTTCCAAATGAGGTATCATTACTCCTTTTATGAGTTATTAATCATCTACAATGTCATGTGACAGCCACTGTGTTAGAGGCCCTAGCAATACAAAAATAAACAAATTAAAATTCCTGAAGCCAAGAACCTTTAAACTAAGCTCTAGAAAAATGTTGGCTTCATGGATTTGCTTGGTTTGTGATGGCAGATTACTGATGGCCTCATGTCTATTATGATAGTAAATTATGATAGTTCTCCATATTCACATTTCAGCTGGTTGACATTTGAATCATATATGCTAACTAGTCTTTTTGCATTGCTGGAGAGTAAAAGTAGCCTGAAAAATTAATATTTCTAAATAGTTGAGACATTTCTGAGTTCTTGACTTATTTTACATTATCAAAATGGAAATTACTTTAAAATGTATTATACATCTTTCTTCATAACCATTTAGGAATGATTTGGTCTAGGTGAGATGGAAAATAGTGGGAGTGGGATTATCTTGATATTGAATAGTAGGCAAAGTTAAAATTCACTTTTATATTAAATAATTATAGAGTGAAAAATATGTTCACATTTTTCAAATTGTGTTTGTTTGGGAAATGCAATTAAGGGTGTTTTTCACATCCTCGGGTTAAACTTAGTTGACATTTATTAATTGACTACTATGTGACAGGTGCCTTGCCTTGCGTGTGCCACCTTCTAACATCCTTGCTTAGCTGTCGCTTTGATGTCAGACACCATTTTGAACAATGGTGAAAAACACCACTGAGTTTTACTGATCTTTTAAATCTTTGTTAACATTCTCTATTCTTTGTGAATAAAGCGGAACAATTTTTCTCATAGGTCAGAAGCCCTGTTATCCAATGTGTAGGCTAGCATGTGGTTACTCTGCTAGGTTTTTGTAATCAACTCATAATGATCGCTAACCATGTTATATTCTCCCTTCTTCCAGGAGAATCCTAGAAATAAAATTCCCATGATCCCTTTTCTGTAATGGTTCTAAGTTACATTCAGTCAATAAGAAACATTAGACAAATAGTAGCTATTAGAGAAAACCAAAGCCAGAACCTAAAATTGGATAGACTTGGATTAACTTGAGCTGAATTTAATCTGCTATGCAGATCAGTTTTGATGACCCAGGTGAGTTAGTTTGAGGTTCTGATTCAGTTTGGCTCAGGGTTATCTCCACTGCACATCTGCAACAGTTCTGAACACAGTCCCCATGGAGGTTTCACAAATGATAATTTTCAAATAGCTGCCATTAAAACCAATGACAAGAAGTAACCCTTAAATTCATTGTTAATTCTGTACCTTCAGAAGCAGACAGTGGTTTCTGTATTTTTCTCTTAGGGTCATATGTTACATCTGTACAAGTGGTGCTTTGTCAGTTGATGGAATGACTGAGCAGGAGCCCAGCTGCCCGTGACCTTGTCATATTGAGCTCATCTATGGAAGTGTAGTGAGGTTGGTCACTCTGAAATCCAGTCAGAAAAGCCCAGTAAAATAAGCATTGGTTAAAACCAGGCCAGACAGTAATATTATCAACAAGGCAAATGGATTGTATCAGAGATGGCAACCAATTCTTTGAATAGCCAATGCCATTTTTAAGAAATATGAACCCTAAAAATTTTGGGGTTGGGATACTACTATACAGATTTTTGAGTACATTAAACTTTTCTCCAGCTGCTTTTTGATTCATTTTCTTGATAAATATATTATAACTCCATTACTAAGGAGATACTGCCATAATGATATTTTGCACAAAGGTATATAGAGCATGCATTATGTTGGATCATGTTGCATATGTTGGCATATTCAGTAGTCTTAGTTGGATGTCTTGATCCTTTAAATAACATGTTGGAAAATAAAACATATATTTCATGTTGAAATATATAGGAAAAATATATTTTTTCAGATTATGATATATGTGACATCAGAAATCTTAAGGATGATGGATATGTTATAGTTGAAATTTTATCTATTACCTGTTATGATACTCCTGATCTGCTTTATCTATAAAACAGTTTAAATGTTCAATCAAAATCTGTGTTGGAAGTGTTAATCCTTTGTATTTCAGGGTTCGGGAAATCTTGAAGTAAGCAAAATATCAGGATAGCAGTGGTCTCTAAAGATTGCTGAGGCAGTTTAAGGAGAGTCATGGATGGAGAAACACACAATAATGTAAATGTCATTCGTTCTCCAATTGCAGATTCAGTTGGTTTGCTGTTTCTTCTAGATATTTCAGAGTGGCAGGTGCAGTCATATGTTATACATAAGAATTGAAGAAGCATTAGTTATTTTAAGTGAAAGAAACATTTTTTCATAACCACAATTATATCTTAATTTTGTATCCTCATTTATTTTTTCCTCATAGTAGAGATAATTAAGATTAAGGTTGTTCTAAAAAGCAGAGTATAATGAAATTTTAGAAGAACCACTTCATTGAGAATTAGGAGGACTTAATTGTGGTCTCGATTTTGGTCAGGTTTCTTGGTCTTAATGTTCTTGAGTTGTAAAATAAGGAAGCTAAAATGATCCTTATGTAGCCTCTACTAAATCTCTGTATTTGATGAACATTATCACAACTAATTAATCCTTAATTAACCCTATGAGACAAGGCTTATTAGCAACATTTCACAAGTATAAGAATTCAAGCTTTGAAAGACTATAGCTGTATGAGCTACTAGGCATTCGTGGGTATTGGGATTCAAACCCAGTCCTGTACTCATGCAAAGCCTATGCTCAGAACCATGAGTCATTACTAATGCTGTAAGATTGCTGCACATAATTCTAGGACTAAGTTTTCTTAGCATCGTCTATTCTAACCATTCATATTCTTAGATATTTGTTTGAATAAGAGAAATGTTAGCAATTGAGTTTTGATATTTTTGAACCCTAGTCACTTATTTTAATCCTTTAATTTTCCTTGTAATAAGTTAAAGTCAAAGAGCCAGAAGCAACTGGGTTGAAAAATGACTCTATCAGTACTCCTTCTTTTCAGATAACAAACAAAGAGAATTGTCTTTTATTTTCTTTATCTGCACTGATACCACTTAGAGACAGAGGTGGGAATGATTAGATATGATTGTCAATTAAACAGCATCTTTGCTAAAAGACAGAATTTGAGTTAAATAACCTGATTAACATGGGATTTTGACATTTTTTTTTTTTTTTATCCTCACCCGAGGACATTTTTCCATTTTTTGTTCAAGTAGAGTGCGAGGGAGAGAGAGGAACAGAGAGAGAGAGAAACATCGATGTGAAAGGAACAAAATTGAGTGGCTGCCACCCGCACGACCAACCAGGGCCGGGGACAAACGGCAGCCGAGGTACGTGCCCTTAGCGGGAACCGAACCCGGGTCTCTCCAGACCGCAGGCCGACGCTCTAACCACTAAGCCAAACCGGCCAGGGCTGATTTTGACATTGAAATATTTCTTATGGTTATAGCATTGGAAGACAACAAGGTACTTTCTCTAGGTTTTTTTTAATTCCTTACCCAAGGATATTTTTCCATTTATCTTCAGATAGAGTGGGAGGGAGGGAGGGAGAGAGAGAGAGAGAGAGAGAGAGAGAGAGAGAGAGAGAGATAGATAGATATAGAAAGAGAGAGACATTGATGTGGGAGAGACACCCCAATTGATTGCCTCTTGCATGACTGTGACAAGGGCCAGGGACCAAACCGCAACCAAGGTATGTGCCCTTGACCAGAATCAAACCCTCTACTGTTTGGTCTGCAGGCCAACACTCTAACCACTGAACCAACTGGCCAGGACTCTCTAGTTTTTATCATTCACTTCTATGGTTGTAAATACCACCTACATGCTTAAATGTGATCATTTATGCTCTAACCCAGAACATTGTTAAACAACTCAAACTTATGCATCCAGTTTCCTGGTTGACATCTCCATTTCGATATATCAAAAACTATTTTAATTTCTTAATGTGAAATAAGTAATATACATGTGGAGAAATGTCCCCCACCCTAGTACCTAAAACTCAACTACTGTTCTAACACTTTAACTTTATAGCAGTCATCATGATTTAAAATATATATTTTTATGTTATTGATGTTCTTATTAATATCTGATTACATAAACTGTGTGCTTCATCAGTACAAGGTTTTATTCATCATATATCACAGCATCTAGCAGAATGCCTGACAGTTAGTAGATTGTTTATGTAATATCATAGAATAATGAAGGGACTGGGTAAAATATAACCAATTTGTATGATGCACACACACACCAGTTTGCTGATATGTACAGAATTTCCAGGTTAGTTCAGGGGATAGGGAGAAAGGGAGTCATTACCAGTTATTGTGCCATATTTTCTAATGACAAGATTTAATTAAATGTCTACATTTTCCTGTGCCTTCTCTGACATTATTCAGCAAAATACAAAACAGTATTTTCTTCAGGTGTAATAGATAAATGGCCCAAACAGAAAACTGGCAGTATTTTTATTTATATTCTTTTGAATAAAGAATAATGAGAGATCTTGTCCTTTTAATTTATGTAACAGCCAGGCAGTCACAGACTTCTTATAAAGTGACGTCAGGCTGGCCCTGGAAGGGTTGGCACTCTTCTCTAGTGGGCTCTCTCATCTTTTTCTACATTATTATTTCTTCTTAGCACGTTTTATCTTTTGGCCCTCTTTTTCTACCTGCCCTGTGTTTCTCTCCTGTCTATCAAGTCTTTAGACCAGTTATCAACACCATGTGTGGCTTTGCCCAATGCTGGTGGCCACTGGGGCTGGTGAGGAATAGAGAAGCATATGGTTGATCAAAACCAAGTTGGAACTACTGGCAGATATCTTGTGTGCATGATTACTTTTTAAAAATGTAGTATTGATTTTTAGAGAGAGAGGTAGGAGGAGAGAGAGAGAGAGAGAGAGAGAGAGAGAGAGAGAGAAAGAGAGAAGCTGCCTCCTGAATGCCCACCACTGGAGATCAAGCCTGAAACTGGGCATGTGCCCTGACTGGGAATCAAACCAGCAGCCTTTCGCGTCACAGGACAACACCCATCCACCTGAGCCACGCCGCCGGGGCACATAATTACTCTTTAGGGTTCTTTCTCTTTTGGTATTTATGATGCTTGGTCCTTATCATGCCACATTTATTAGTTATTTGTTTGAATACTTTGCAGCAGCATTTCTATAACTTCAGGGGGGAAAAAAACCCTCATATACCTAGATTTATAGGCTCCTAAATTCCAAGACTTTTCTTCAAAAAGCAGATTTTAGATGAGTCTCTGAGAAAACAAAAATATCTTATGATACTACTGCCCAGGCTAAATGCCACTAACACAAATGAAAATAAGGCAGAAAGTGAAAGACAAATTTTGTCTCTGTCCTTTCGGCCTTAAGTGCTTCTTTCCTGAAGAGTGAAATATTATCATATATTTTATATTAGCATTGTTTTGTATGTTTGCATCCATTTATGAATGACTTATAATTATATGTGAAACTATGGAAAGTAAAATAATTTAACTTATTTTTCATGTTAATGCTTGGATCTAATCATTTGTCAAGAAAATGTACTATAAAATATGTTTTATATGCATTTTTAATTTCACCCTTAGTAATATGTATGTGGCAGAATAGATATATGGTATATATATATCTATATATATACACACACACACCATATATATATATATATGTTCACATATTCACTCACTCCCTCACTCATTTGATAATAATGTTAGCTCTTTATCTGATTGCTGATATGACTAAGATATTACATTTTTGACATTTATTTTCTTCAGAACAAATGCTAAGTGAAGGATCGAAGATATTTTGATGTTCGTTGTGTTACCTTGATGCATACATTATAAAAAACTTAAAAAATCAGTAACAGTGTTAAAGTAACTTTTCTGTGACAGAATCTTCAAGGTTAATAAGAGCATAGGTTTTGATTAAGACTGCTGTAATATAAATACCCAAAACGGAGCAACCTACTGAATGGGGGAATACATTTACCAATGATACACATTTAATACGGGATTAACATTTAAAATTTATATAGAATTCATGCAATTCAACACCAAAAAGAAAAACAATCCAATAAAAAAATGGGCAGAGAACCTGAGTAGACACTTCTCCAAAGAGGACATACAGATGACCAACATACATATGAAAAGATGTTCAATGTCACTAATATCTGAGAAATCTAAATTATTACCACAACAAGCTACCACTTCACACCTGTCAGAATGGCATCATCAATAAATCAACAAACAGCAAGTGTTGGCAAGCATGTGGAGAAAAGGGAACCCTCATGCACTGTTGGTAGGAATGCAGATTGGAACAGCCACTGTGAGAACCAGTATGGAGTTTCCTCAAAAAAAATTAAAAATTGAATTGCCTTATGACCCAGCAATTCCACTTCTGGGAATATATCTGAAGAAACCCAAAACACTAATTCAGAAGAATATATGCAGTCCTATGTTCATTGCAATGCTATTTACAATAGCCAATATACACGTATACAATGAATATTAGCCGTAAAAATAGAATGAAAGCCTACCATTTGTAAGAGCATGGATGGACCTAGAGGTTATTATGCTAAGCAAAATAAGTCAGGCAGAGAAAGTCAAATACCATATGATTTCACTTACATGTGGAATCTAAGAAACAAAATAAACACAATTAAAACAGACTCAGAGATACAGAAAACAGACTGATTGTTGCCAGAGAGAAAGAGGGTTGGGGGCCTGGGTGAAATGCTTTGGTGGAGGGATTAAGAAGTACAAATTGGTCTGGCCGGTGTGGCTCAGTGGTTGAGCGTGGACCCATGCACCAAGAGGTCGCCAGTTCGATTCCCGATCAGGACACATGCCCAGGTTGTGGGCCAGTGGGGGGCAGGCAGTAGGCAGCCAGTTGATGTTCTCTCTCATCGATGTTTCTCTCTCTCTCTCCCTCTCACTTCTTCTTTCTCCTTAAATCAATAAAGAAAAAAAACCATAACCTTATTAAAAAAAAAAAAAAGAAGAAGTACAAATTGGTAGTCACAAAATAGTCATGAGGATGTAAAGTACAGCATAGGAAATATAGTCAAAACTATTGTAATAACTGTGTAATGCCATATGGGTACTGGAACTATCAGAAGAACATTTTGCAAAGTATATAATTGTTGACCAGTCTACTGTGCATCTGAAACTAGTACAAAGTAATGTTGAATGTAAACTGTAATTGAAAAATAAAACAAATATGTAAAACAAACAAAAAAATACCCTAGATGGTTAAAGCAGGTTACCGTAAACTTAAGAATGGATTTATTTGACATTATTTTGACTTGGAGCTTCAGGGATGTTCTTCCAAATGGAGGGAGCGACCTAAAGAAGATGGCCTGCTATACTTCTGTCCCTGTCCAGGGCCCATTTCCACAGACATTTGGCCCAGGGGTAACTTGAGTTATAGAGGCTGCAAAAGTGAAATCAGCAGTGATGGCGAGTGTAAGTCATAATAACGACCTGTCCCTGCAATATATTTTTAGTGTGAATGAGAGAACAGTTTTCTGACTTCTGTGTAACTGCTTTTTTGTATAATTTTAAAACATGTAGACTGTTGGGAAAATGTGGTTTACTACTCAGGGGTAAAGAAGAGGCAAACCCTCTATAGCATTTTATCTTCGTGTTATTTTTTTAAATCTTTCACATTATATGTAAAGTGCTGTGTGTGTGTTTGTGTGTGTGTGTGTGTGTGTGTGAGAGAGAGAGAGAGAGAGAGAGACAGAGAAAGAGAAAGAGAGAGAGAGAAGCTTAAGGTAGTATTAAAGCTGTCAGGCAGTGCAACTCAATTTTAGTTTCTTATTTAAAAAAAACAAACATATTTGGTAAGTAATTGGTGAGTTAATGTTTTTAAAGCACTTAGAACTGCTAAACTACTTAGAACTGCTAACCTGTAATTTTTAAAAGTTTATTATAACTCTCATGCAAATAGGATGAACACATGCTGAACATGTATGCAACTAACTATAGGAAGAGAGCTGTGTGGCCTTAAAGAGACTGTGGGGCAAGAATGGCTAGGTTAGATGCATACCTAGTTGATGTACAGGGCAATGGCCCTTAAACTTGGGGATTGCCTTTTCTACCAGATAGAAATCATTTGCATCACTAACAGACTAAAATCTACATATTAACTTGTACCTTTGCCTCTATTGGGCTTTTTTTTTTAAATCCTCACCTGAGGGTATTTTCCCACTGGTTTTTAGAGAGAGAGGAAGAAAAGAAGAGAGAGAGGGAGAGAAACATTGTCAGAGCAAGACACGTGGATTGGTTGCCTCCAACAGGACCCCGACCAGGGCTGGGGATCGAACCTGCAACCCAGGTATGTGCCCTTGACCAAGAATTGAACACGGGATCCTTTGGTCCATGGGCCAATGCTCTGACTCTTGAGCCAAACAAGCCAGGGCTCTATTGGGCTTTTAATTGATAATAAATACTAAGTCCATCAAGATACATTATTAAAAACTTAAATTGGCTGGTTGAACAATGCTCCAATGTGAAATTCAAAAGATAGGCTGCTTTTTTTCCTTTGTCTTATTTCTCAGTTGTGAATATTTTTGTAACAGAACAGTTAGTGATGTGTAAGAAGAACTCTATAAATATTTAAAAACAGGGGAAATGACTTAGGAGGTGACATGCTGCGGGCTTATGTTTAGGATTAAGATTAAGGAATAAAATTTGTCCACATAAGGCTTGAATTTCTTTTTTATTTCCCTGAGCGAGGGAAGATGGGATCTTAGAAAAAGGACCAGAAAGAACATGGGTGAGGGAGAAAATGTGAGATCTAGTACTGCATGGGAGAAGGTCACAGGATATCAAGAGTTGTGGCATGACCCGTGACTGAAAGGAATTTCGTGAACAAAAAAATCTAAGATTTGGAGTTACTTGAATTGTGTAGTGGATAATTTCGTCCATTTCTCTTGCCTTCCATTCTTTAGTAAATTTTATTGTGTTCGTAACTTTCTATGTGTACTTTATTTTTATTTTATTTTTAGAAACTGGGGAATGGGCTGAATTTCATAGGTAGCTATTTATTAATACATTCATGTATTAAACAACAACTTTTGAACTCAGCTGTGTGCTAAACATGTATGAGTTGCTGGACACACTGTGTTTAATCCAACAAAGAAAGCAAAAGGAGCTTTTACAGAGCTTATAGTTTAGTGTGAAAGTCAGGCAATAAATAGATAACCACAGAAATATATGCTTATCGCTTGTGGTGGATGCTATAAAAATTAACAGGATGCAAAATAAAACAAATATGTAAAACAAACAAAAAAATACCCTAGATGGTTAAAGCAGGTTACCGTAAACTTAAGAATGGATAGAGACTGATAGGTTTAGAGATCTGTCTTAATGGTATGGTCAAGGAAAGCCCCTGTGAGGAGGAGGCCTGCAGGCAGACCTGAAGCAAAGGCCATCGAAGAAGAGGGAGATGTATTAGCTTCTCCGGCTGCTGTGACAACCACAAACTTGGTGTGGCCTAAAATACAGAAATTTATTCCTTCCCAGTTCTGGAGGCCAAAGTGCGAAATCAAGGTGCCAGCAGTGTTGGTTCCTCCTGGAGACCCCAAGGCAGAATCTGGCCTGTGCTTCTCTCTTACCTCTGGTGGTACCCAGCTGTCCTTGAGGTCGGTGGCTTGTACTCCAGCTGCAGTCCTCCAGTCTCTGCCCCTGTCTTCACGTTGTCTGCTGCTCGTCAGTCTATGTCACAAGCCTCCCTCCACCTTTCTTTTATAAGGGAACTGTCATTGGATTTAAGATGTGTCCTAAATTCACGATGAACTCACTTGAGATTCTTAATTCCATCTGCACCATTCAACCCACTACTCTAGGCAGAGGAATTAGCATGTGCGATGACAAGGAGGTGGAAAAGAGCCGAGCCTGGCATGTTCAAGGACAGGTCGTTTTGGGTGAGAGGGAAAACAAGTCATTATTCAGTTGACATGTTAGGCAGTGTTGTCACGTTGCCTCTGACGTCAATGGGTAGAACTAGAGAGTGAGCGTCATGTGGATTTTCAGAAGCATGAGGAATAATTTGGGCTCCACAGGGTCTGGAATGGGGCTAGGAGTTGTCCATGAATCTGTTTGGTATTCAGCTTGCTAATCATTATTATCTCTTCTTTCATAATATACTTAAAAGCTTTGTGACTTAATGAGCTTACTAAGTGGATATACTACAAACTTGTGTAATTTTTCCCACAGTTACTGCTTGTGTGTTTCTTATCCATTCTAACAGGGTCATTTTTCAATATCCCTTGCCTCATATGTTGTGACCTTATCCCATTTCTGAGGTCATTGCCTAATGATCCATTTTCTATAGCTCATCTCTGAGAAAGAGTGACTAAGCAATAATGCAAAAGTATTCTCCAGGTTGTACAGACCAAGCAAGTCTTTTCCTATGATGCCTTAATATTTGTTACACAGAGAATTTGTGTAGTTGTATATGTCACCACTTTGAAAAACCTGTCTAAGTCCCTTCTGCAAGATATGCCAATGGAATTCAGTTTAAATTAGAGTATAAAATAACACTGTTTGGGTGTCTTATTGAATTTAAGAAACTCTTGTCTAAGGAAACCATTTCCATTAGCATCAGTTTTGTCTCCTACCAAGGAATTCATTTCAAACTTTTTGTTCCCTAAGAACCACTTTATGTGACTAAAGATAGTAAAGAAACTTCTTTTAACCTCTTAAATGTGACTTGTGCACTTATCTACCCAAAAACATACTGCTGAGATTACTGATGTCCCAGTAGCAAGCCCGCCTTCAGATAGGGCTATAATCATTCTTGAGCATTTTAGGGTATATACCTTTAACATCGTTAGCCACTAACCTCAGTGCTGAAATAGTAGTAACATTAAAAATCCAACTTTAGGTACTTTTCTGATCAAATGGTAGTATTTTTTGCATTTCTAATTATTTTCCATTAGCAGTTTCTACTGCTTATAATTTACTCTGAAAGTAATTTAGCAGCATTCCTATAAAGGAAACCAACCGATTACTAGTCTAAGTGTTGAGAGGGTAACACTAAGAAGATAATTGAAAAACAGGACAAAACAAAGTCAAGTCACTCTAACGTATCCTGAGTACCTTCCTTCTGCAAAGCAAAATGGAACTAAAAATTAGGAAGATTAAAATTGGTCTTTCTATCGAACAGTTGAAGGACATAATTTATAAAAAACAGAAATCTGCACTTTAAGAGAATTTTCCTCAAATGTGCATTTGCTCAAATGTGGGATGCACACTGAAGAACTTTGGGGGGTACATAATAATTTTAAATAAGTTAGTGGGGAACCTATGCCAAATGCATCTTAAAAATTAGAAGCACAGCAGGTGAATTAATTCATTTGTTGATCCAAGATAGTTTATAGATAAATGAAAAGAGCTAAAATACAGCTTTCCATGAGAAAGCAAATGAGAATGTGCCTCACTGCTAAAAAGAAATGTCATCCCCCCAAAAAGGCAGTTTGGAAAATAAGATTGTTTGTTGAGATGGCATTTAAATATGCTAAAGAAAATAGCGGTGACTTATGACAAATGTGAGGTTGTATAGAATAATTTACTGAATACTATTTTATGGAAACATTTTGTAAATCATATTCATGTTAGATTTATTTTTTCCATTAAAATATCAAAAGCTCCTCAGCAGTTTTCATTCCTTAAGAAAATTACAAATTATTGGTTTGTTGAATTTCTCAAAGCTTGTTTGCCTATTGTAATTGACCTTGAATAATGAGAAAATAAACTTAAAGTAATAAACTACTGCTTTAATCTTGTCTCTGTTTTATTACTTTCATTTTTTTCTCCTTATGGAGAAATGTGTTTCTGGCATGAGGACAAAATTTAAAGCAGGGGGGAAAAGAAAAAAAAAAGTCATTTGATCTTTATACATATTACTACTATTTATTTATTTAAATGACTTATTTTTTATTTAAAAAATAAAGAGCATAAAGTCTTTGCTTTACATTGATTAATATTCTTTATAGAAAAGTTTAAAAGATGACTTCATTTTTTTTTTTTTTAATCCTCACCCGAGGACATTTTCCCATTTTTTTGTTCAGGTAGAGTGGGAGGGAGAGAGAGAGAGAGAGAAACATCGATGTGAGAGGAACACATCGAGTGGCTGCCACCCGCACGACCGACCAGGGCCGGGGACAAACTGCAACCGAGGTACGTGCCCTTAGTGGGAACCGAACCCGGGTCTCTCAGGACCGCAGGCCGACGCTCTAACCGCTGAGCCAAACCGGCCAGGGCGGTGACTTCATTTTTAATAGGTAAGTAAAAAATTACCTAATGTTAAAATTAGAGCAATAAGTATTAGTAGGTTATAATTAATGGAGGAGATGAAGTACCATGTCTTGGAAAACAGTTCTCATATTTTTCCTTCTGACCTCTGTATACAGATATATAGTCTACTTTTCTGGCATAATGGTTGATTAACTTAGTGTGCTGCTCAAACTAAAGGAGAAAACTAACACATAGGTTCATTAACACCTTAAAGCATGAATACAGTTAATACTGCTGTCATCACTACTCACTATGGCTTAATATTCTAAACTTACAAAGTATAATTGCGATGGATGGAATTGTGGCCCTCCACCCCAAATATATATGTTGACGCTCTAACTCACAATGTGGCTAATGGTAATAATATTGTCTTTGGATTTAGGGCTTTTTAGGAGGTAAAGTTAAATGAGGTCATGGTGGTGGGATCTTAAACATGTGGAATTGGTGGAATTATAAGAAAAGGAAGAGAAATATTTCTCTTTCTATCTGTATCCTCCATGTGAGAATCTAGGGAGAAGCCAACCATCTGCACGAGAGGAAGAGAGCTATCACCAGAACTTGACCATGCTGGCACCCTGATATTGAACTTTGGCCTCCAGAACTGTGAGAACATAAATGTCTATTGTTTAGGCCATCCAGACTATGATATTTTGTTGGCAGCCTGAGATAACTAGTACAACAATGAAAATAGTGTACTTGAAAAGAATGCAGTAGAGACAGTTTAACACATTCTGAAGCTTAGACTTAAGGGATACGTTTCTGATACTCCAGGTCTAAGATAAGATAACTTTTTCCTAGCAGTAGGATTAATCTGGATTTTCATAATATACTTGGTAATTTTTCAAGTTTTTTGCTTGTGTTTATAAGATAGTACATATTTTTTATACACTATCACACCTGGGAATTTATTTAGAGTAAGAATAAAGGCAGCTAACAGTAGCTTTGAAGTCAGTATCTATTGCCAGAACTATTAGAATCCAGTTCTGACTCTCAGATCCCTTCCTGGTGCAACTGGGATATTTTATACATATTCTTGAATAACTTTGACTGTTTTGCTACCTCCTCTATCTTCTTTTAAATAACCCCTTCTTAAATATAGCATGTTTTCCACATGTATTAGTTAGGTTCAGTTTCCATGGCATATAACAGAACAAAACCAAGAGCATCTTCTGAATTTCTTCCATTAGCCATGAGTTAAGAAAGTGGTGGTGGTGGGGGAGGGGAGATGAGGTGTGTAGACACCATATGTATAGTTTTTTCTGATTATAGGCCATTTCCATTAGATTGCAATTCCAATGGATAATAGAATCTTGCCTCTGTTATTTACCTCTATATAGGTAACTTCTAGAATAGTACCTGGGCTCTGGCCGGTTTGGCTCAGAGGTTAGAGCATCAGCCTGTGGACCAGAATCCTGGGTTCAGTTCCCGCTTGTGTGGGTGACAACCAGTCAATGTGTCTCTCTCTCATTGATGTTTCCCTTTCTCTCTTTCTCCCTCTTTCCCTCCTGCTCTATCTGAAGATAAATGCGAAAATGTCCTTGGTTGAGGATAAAAAATATATAAATAAAACAGTGCCTGGGACATAATAAGCCCTCAGTCAGTAGTTTCTTAATATGCAAATAAATTCAATAATGAGTAAAGGGAGTAGATACTGAAAACACAAATAAAGGTCATTTTGTGAACTATTAGTTTTAAAATCTTAAGATATAAACTTTTCCCTGGAGGTAATAGACAACTATTGAACATTCCAAGATAAGACATGATAGAAAACATTTTTTTACACTAATCACATTTATGTTTTTCAAACTAAGCACATGTTTTTAAAACTAATCCCATATCTTTTGATAAATACTGACAGGTATAATTAATGAAAAATAAATGATTGCTTTAAAATATTTTTAATTTAAAAATGTTTAAACCTATATATATTTTAAAGCTAGGTTTATTAAGAAAGAATAGATTACTTTTATAAAAATAAAGTAAATATTTAGGGTAATAATATAAGGTAGGAATCCATATTTCTACTTAGTGTGAAGTACCAATGCAATATTTTTGGTTTTGAACAAAACTGAAGAAAATTATAGACAATTTTATAAGTTATAAAAACTGTTATTGAGGTACAATATACATACAAAAAATTGCACATATTATAGACATATAGTTCAATTAATTTTCACAAAATGAACGTTCTCAAACCTAACTTTAACAGCATGTTGGTGAGAGTCAACCATGTTTTGTCATGGTTCTAGAATGTTCACTCTCATTACAGTATAGAATCCCATGTATATATTTATATTGAGTATTATACTCAGGGGGTGAAACTGCTGCATCCCACAGTATATGTATGCTCAGCTCTAGTAGCTACTGCCAACATTTTCTATGTATTTATTACTGCTATAATAAATACTACTTATTTTACAATTTGTACTACATTGATCTTGTATCTAGTGAAGTTGCTTAATTTGCTTATTAAGTTTCAAGTGTTCTTCTAAATATTATTTTAGATGTTCTAAGTGCATAATTATGTCACCTATTAACAATACTACTTTGATATCTTCTTTTCTGATTCTTTGCAATACTTTTTCTTGCCTTGTTACATAGGCTGAGATTTCCAGTATAGATAGAATAATGATAATGGACATCCTTTGCAGAGAAAAGGGCACACTTTATAAGTATACAGCTTGATTAATTTTTACAAATACAACACATCTATCCCATAAACCTAAAATTATCAGCAGCTAGAAGCCCCCATCTTGGAAGGGTAATTAATCTCTTCACTTCAAATTGCATAGATTAGTTTTACCATTGTTTTTTTTTTTATCTTCACCCGAGGACATTTTTGCATTTATCCACAAATAGAGTGGGAGGGAGGGAGAGAGAAACATCGATGTGAGAGGCACATTGACTGGCCACCACCCACATGACCCCAGCTGGGGCCGGGGACAAACTGCAAGCGAGGTACATGCCCTTAGCAGGAACTGAACCCGGACTCTGATCCGCGGGCCGATGCTCCAACTGCTGAGCTTAACTGGCTAGGGCCCATTTTTTTTTTATTTGTATAAATAAAATCACGCAGTATGTAATCTCTTGTACCTCAATTTTTTTTTTTTTTTATCGTCACCCAAGGACATTTTTGCATTCATCTTCAGATAGAGCGGGAGGGAGAGAAAGAGAAAGAGAGAGAAACATTGATGTGAGACAGACACATTGACTGGTTGCCATCCACATGACCCCAACTGGGACCGGGGACAAACTGCAACTGAGGTGTGTGCCCTTAGCGGAAATCGAACCCAGGTCTCTCTGGGCTGTGGGCCGATGCTCTAACTGCTGAGCCAGATCAGCCAGGGTGTACCTCAACTTTTTGCGTCACCACTTCAGTGTTAGAATTTGTAAATATTATTTGTAAGATAAAATAAATTTCCTTCTATATGTAGTTTGCCAAGAGATTTTTAAAATCATAAATGAGGAACGACTTTTGTGAAATTCTTTTATTTTATCTGTTATTTCATCAATCAAAATATTTTTTTTGTTGTTAATGTGGTCAATCATATTGATTTATTGTGACTGTTAAACCAGTTTTTCATTTATTGTATAAGTTCCACATAGTCATGGTGTAATATTTTTTTTTCAGTACCACTGAATTTGACTTGCTTGTATTTTATTTAGGATTTTTGCCTTTATTTTCTTGAGAAAAATCCCTTCATAATTTTCCTTTCTTGTAATGTCTACATCAGGTTTTGGTATCAAGATTATATTGGCTCCTTAACATAAATGAAGAAAATGATCTTTCCTCTCTTTTTATTATCACAAAGAGAATTGTGTGATATTAATATTATCTATTTCTTAAACAATTCAAATAATTCACTGAAGACATCTAGATCTAGGGTCATCTGTGTCACAATTTTTCAGTAGATAATTCAATTTCTCTACTTGATATCAGGTAATTCAGATTTTCTATATATAGTCAGCCCTCGTTTATTACTGTTAATCAGTTCCAGACTCTACCGCGATAAATGAATTTCCATGAAGTAGGATTCTTTATTTATAAATCGAATATTTTCACAGTTAGAGCATAGAAAACCTGTTTATGACCTTCTAAATACATTTTTAACATTGTTAGAGCCCTCTATACATGAAATAACACACTTTAGTCACCATTATACTCATATTGCCCAATATATTAGACAAAGTAAGAGAAAATAAGACATATTAGATATTACAAATATCATATTATTATTATTGTACATTTAATTACACATACATACAGTTCTTACACACAACCACTAACCTATGAAAATAGTGCAACTTATTCGATGATGAAGCGATGAAGATGAAGAGATGTACTGCACAGCAAAGAAGAGCAAGGTTTCTGCTCCTCTGAAGGCACGACCTCAGTAGGAGAGTCTTCAGGTGGTGCAGTATCTTCAGGTGGTGCATCATCGTCTTATTCCGCTGAAGGAGCACTAGGAGCAGGCAGTGGGTGTCTGGGTGCATGGCTGAAGAACATTGTGATAGGCAGTTGCTGACGCTGTCTTTTCATATGCATGAGGAGGCTTTTGTAGGGTTCTATCGCTCCATCAAGTGCATTCCAGAATCACAATGCATGCATCATTTGTGGGTCCCCTTCGCCAGTCATGTCCTGTACTACCTTCATAGTTCGCATGACTTGCGAGAGACGCTCAAGTTGTAAGGCCAACTTCCTCCTCCTGACCCTCAGGAACCTATGGCTGCTCTTCCTATTCCTCACTTGCAGACTTAGTCCTCTCCACTAGATCCTTGTCAGTTAAGGCCACCTGTTCTGGATGATACTCACCCTCCTCAAGGATCTTCTGGAACGTGTTGTTCACATAGTCCTCTGCTGCAGGCTGGTCAGCAGAGGCAGCTTTTCCATGGAGAATGACATTCTTCAGATGATACCTCTTCTGGAACTTCTCAAACCAACCCTTGCTCGTGGTGAAATCCATGAACGTTGCAGAAGAGGGTCCTGGTTGAGGTTCATCCACTGTAAAGCTCTGGTAGAGCTGCCTTGCCTCCTCCTGGATGACCAGGGAATCCAACGGAATGTTTTTCTTGTGGCTGTCGCTGATCCAAATGACTAGGGCAGACTCCGTTTTCACTGTGAACTTATTACGATTTGTCATGACGTACTTTGCTTCCTTGTTGAAAGAGACAGTAGCTGTTGCACGCATGTTCTTTTCATCTTTATGGATGGAGTGAATCGTAGACTCATTCAAGTCGTAATGGCAGGCAACCTCCATAATTTTCTTGCCATCTTTGATCATATCCAAGAGTTTCACCTTCTCCTGGATGGTAAGCATCTTCCTCCAGCGCTTAGCTTCATCGTCAGAAGGCTTAGAAGAAGCAGCATGTTTAGGAGCTATCATGGGGCTTAGATAAAAGTTCTCAGAAATCACCAACACTTATAAGAGCAAAGATGCTTCCGATGCATAGTGATGTAGAAGCGTGTATGAGAGAAATGAACTTGCATGAGGCTGAGTCAATCAGTTGCCAGGACAGGAAGAAGATAGGATAGCCAACCAGTAAACAGCATGCTCTGATTGGCTTGGTTTCACCCAATTTTTTGGAAAAAAGTTATTGCCCACACACAAGGAGTGGTCCAGCGGTTGTACCTGGCATTGAAAGATTCTCGAATACATAGGCCTACAGTCCATACATACAGTAATTTTAATTTTAGTTGTAATACAGGGGTGTATAATTGACTCTGACAACTGAACGTGTGCTGTATCATTTTAACTGTCTCGATCATCTTTAATGAATATATTTGAAAAAAACCGCGATAGATGAAGCCGCAAAAGAAAGTCGAAGTGCGAAGTGGCTAGGGATGACTGTACGCTCTCATCTTCCTACAGTTTTATTTTAAGGAATTTGTATATTTTATTAAAATATTCTAATTTATTGCTGATTTTATTTTCTTTATTGCTTTTAGAGAGAGAGGAAGGGAGAGGGAGAGAGAGAGATAGAAACATCAATGAGAGAGAACATCGATTGGCCACCTCCTACATGCCCCCCACTGGAGATTGGGCCCACAACCTGGGCTTGTGCCCTGACCAGTAATCAAACTGGTGACCTCTTGATGCATGGGTCAAGGCTCAACCACTGAGCCATGCTGGCTGGGCAATAGGCTAAAAATTTTATATTATTATCCTATGATCTTTTTTGATGTGTCTTGGAACAGTGTAACTGTTACCATATTAATATTTTTTATTCTTAACACTATAGTTTGTGTTTACTCCTCATTTTTTTTGTAGCTCTATCTCAATTTCATTAATATTTTCAAAAGTTTAAAGTTTGCTTCTTTGAATGTTTGCATCATATTTTGTTGATTTATTTAATTTTTTTAGGTTTGATTTGCTTTTCTTTATTTAACGTCTCAGAAGGAAAGCATACATAATTTATTTTCAAGTTTTCTATTTTCCAATATAGTAATTTTAAGCTATAAACTTCTCTCAAAATACTGCATTAGATGGATTCCAGAAACTTTGAAATGTTTTATCTTTACTTATGTTTAACATATTTTGTAATTTGTTTCAATTTTTTTGTTCCATTTAGAAAAATATTGTTTAATTTTCAAGAAAATTATTAATTTCTGACTTTTTCTCTAGCTCCTCTTCTCTCTTTCTCTCTATCCATCTCTGTTTGTCTGTCTGTCTGTCTCTCTCTTAATTAATTCCTAATTTTATTTCACTCTGATTAGGGAACACATTCTGAATCATTTAAATCCTTATAATTTTGTTAAGTCTTGCATTATGACATATATTGCTTTATTAATTATTCAGTTTGCTCTTAAATTCCTCATTGTTGAATGTGGCATTCTAAATATGTCAAATGTGTTAGTTCTGCCATTTATATATTTCATATCCTTATTTATTTTTATATTCTCTCAGATTCTTACTGATTATCATGTATTAATAATACTGTATGCAACTTTTCCATACTGTTAATGGATTTAACTATTTTTCTTTTAAGTCTGTCAGGTTTTGCTTTACATATTTTGAAATAATTTTGATAGATACAAACAAATTTAAATTGTGATAGTTTTCTTTATTACTGTGAATTATTATTCTCTATCTCCAGTAATGATTCTTAAAGCCTACTTCTTAAATTATTAACATAGGTATATTAAGTTTCTTTTGGTTGTCAGTCACCTTTTTCTAAAATCTTAAGATTATCTCTCTGCTTTATTTATTGAAAGGATGACTATTTTTTCAACACCACAAAGGCATACTATGTGTAATTTTGTTTGCTGTTATGAAGACCATGAAGAGAACTGTTTCCCCAAAGGGCTAACAATGCAAAATAAAAGCACTCTTTGATGATGTGGGAATTTTGAAGTTAGTATGTCTCTAAAGTTGTAAATCTCTGGTAATTGAGAGGAATCATCTCCAGATCATGCAGTTTGTATGCTTGTTTTTCTTCTTCTCTTTCTTCAGGACATAAACTCCATGGAAAGAATTTGCCTTTTCCATTGATTGCTATAGTTCCCAGTAATCCCCTAATTATACTGAAAGGTAAAGCGACCCCTAAGAGTATACAACCAGTTAGTGACAAACTGAAGGAGAAATCATTCCTGCCTCAATATACTCAAAGGCAATGTTCAATGTAATAGTTTCCTATAAATTACTATCACAAGGAAAGAAAAGGGGAAGGAAGCTGTGATGTCTATATTTTTGAAATTTATTGAACTTAAATTTAAATCCTTTAAAATTAAAAAATCTCCATCACTATCTAATCACTTCTGTATTTCTGATAAGTAAACCAGAATTATTACTACTTTATAAATAAATTTGAGTTTTAACTCTTTGCTACTCTTTTTTTTTTTTTTTTTTTTTTTAACCATTCAAGTCTGATGGAAGTTTGTCATCTTTAAAAAGATCCAAGTCATATATAGCATTCTTAATTTGGAACTCTCTGTGAAGTAACTCAAATCTGAACCTTTAATACAGCCTTAAAGAGTATAGTTTCACTTGGATAAACTTTTCCTATTAAAATGGTTGATTAAATGTGATTAGATTTTTGAAGACTTATAAAGATACTCTTTTCATATATCCCTATTTTTTTTAAAATATTCCAAATTATTTTTATTTTAAGAAACACAGTTACTAAAGAACTGAAATGAGAATTCTGTTTAGATAAATGTTAGAACATTTATTTATTTCTTTAAAAATTGTTTCTGTACGGAGGATAATTTTAGAGTGATTATAATATTTTATTTAAATTATATGAGAAATTAGAATGCAGTTTTTATTTTTTAATTATTATTTTTCATTCTTACCCAAGGATATGTTTTATTGATTTTTAGAGAGTGAGGAAGGGAGGGAGGGGGAGAGAGAGAGAGAGAGAGAGAGAGAGAGAGAGAGAACATTGATGTAAGAGAGAAACATTGATTGGTTGCCTCCTATGCAGACCCTGACTGGGAATTGAACCCACAACCTTTTGGTGTGCAAGATGATGCTCCAACCAACTGAGCCACCTGGCCAGGACTACAGTTTTTATTTTTTAAATGTTTTTGTATGATGATATTTATGGTATAAGGTTTTGATGTGTAGATTATTTCACCTTAATATATTCAACTGTAGTTGGATTTAATGATTATATGCTATGAAAACCAAAGTTTGAACTTTTCACATATTTGTTCAAGCACAATACAATGCACTTCAAATATTTTATAGTAAATTATTTTTAGAGTCAGTCTCAATAGTCTTAGGAACCACAAGGACTCTTCCTTGAAAACATACTCATTAAAAATTTCATTCACGTCATTCCAGTATAAATTTTCATTTTGGTTTGCTTGTCTACTCCTCTTTTACCTGAGCAAGGACCTTAATTTGATATTTTAATTATGACCTTGCTTGCAATTTCTGTGTTGACATGTTTTTAAAATTCTGACTGCCAACTAAATTGAAATATATACCTCATATATTTTAATGTTCTCATGTATTTCTCAGCAGTAATGTTTTCTTGGCTTTTTAACATTTAGATATAAAGCACTGCTGAGATCCAGAGGGGAGACCATAATCCTGAGAGCACATTTTTTCCTCCCTTTTTACTCTTGAGTAGGAGGAGCGCGTGCCAAGTTAGACCCTGACCTCAGCCATTCCCGGTCCTCCTCCCCTCTGTCCATCCCTTCCTTCATCGTCCTCCACACATTTTTCTTCTAAATTAAACTGCTCATTAGCACTATTACAACCTTTGAATCCTTTATGGTTTTTTCCGCAACATTTATAATATGAATAACCCCTTTTGTCAGCAGAATTATGACAGTTAAAGCACATATTTTGAAAGCGATGTAAACATTCTTCTAAAACAAAGCCCGATTTTAGTGTAGTTTATTTTGTGTGGTGGAAAGATATCCATTGTCAGCCAGATTTGCCCAAATGCTTCTCTCCTTTCTCAATATGTAACTTTCAGTTTTGCACAGAATAGGAAATTTCTAATAACTTACAAATGGTGAAAATGGTAAATGTAATGTAGAGTTAAGGCAGTTTTTCAAATGTTCATATTTCACATTTCAGTTTATGACCGTTGAAAATTTATTAATTGAATAATTTAAGTGCCTGGAGGCATCTTTCTTCAACAAACACAAAGAAAAAGAGATAAAAAAGATTAAATAAAAGAGAAAATGCATGATTTATGGACATATTATAAAGGCCTGATTTTAGCACTGTTTGTCCTTAGTAAAACATAAACAGATGCCAGAAACACTTTTATGGTTGTTTTTATTATTACTATGTTCCTTTAAAGGTTTTTATTGGTTTTTGGAGAAAGAGAAAGGGGAAGGGAGAGAGAGATGGAAACATCGATGTGAGAGACCATCATCAGCTGTCTCCCACACGCACCCCAGTTAGGGATCGAACCTGCAACCTGGGCATGTGCCCTGACTCAGAATCAAACCCGTGACCTTTTGGTGCACAGAACAGCACTCAGCCAACTGAGCCACAATGGCCAGGGTAATTACTATCTGTTTTTATGAAATCTGGGGGGAAAAGAAACTGATTTATTTAAAGCTTATTGTGAGTTAAGTAAAGAACCTTTCTGGTTGTCCCTTTCCCTGATTTAGGGAGACAAACCCTCTACACGGTACATCTTCATAAGGAGAGAGGTTGGTCATGTGTTCTTCTTTTAGAGCTCTTTGGATATCACTTAATCATGAGATTAACTTTTATCCAAAATATTAACTATTCTTTGAGAATTTCTTGTGACCTATGTGTTCCTTACTGAATACTTCCTGCTTATTTTCTAACTCTAAAATCTGGTGTCATGAAAATAAAATGGAAAGTTGAAGCAGAAGGCTTGTTAGTATCTTTTTTGCAAATGTTGATAGAAAGTTTGGCTCAAATTAAAGGTAAAAAGTTATTTTTACCTGTATTGATCATGACTCATTATATCTAAATTAGAGGAAGTCTCTTAAAATGATTATGTAATATACTGTATTAAAGCATATTTGAGCCCGGCTGGTGTGGCTCAGTGGTTGAGCATCGATCCATGCACCAAGAGGTTGCTGGTTCAATTCCTGGTCAGGGCACATGCCCAGGTTGTGAGCCAAACCTCCAGTGAGGGGCATGCAGGAGGCGGCCAATCGATGTTCTCTCTCATCGATGTTTCTCTCTCTCCCCCTCTCCCTTCTTCTCTCTCTAAAAATAAATAAAAAACAAAATTTTTTTAAAAAGTATATTTGACACCATCAAAAAATTACCAAACAACAAGTGTTGGTGAGGGTGTGGAGAAAAGGGGACTCTAGTGCACTGCTGGTGGGAATGCAGACTGGTGCAGCCACTATGGAAAACAAGATGGTGTTACCTCAAAAAATTAAAAATTGAACTGCCATTTGACCCAGTGATCACACTTCTAGGAGCCTGAAACTCCAATCAGAAAGACTACATGTGCCCCCATGTTCATAGCAACACTATTTACAATAGCTAAGATCTGGAAACAGCCCAAGTGTCCATCAGTAGACGAATGGATCAAAAAGCTGTGGTACATATACACGATGGAGTACTACTCAGCTGTAAGAAAGAAAGGATCTCTTATCCTTTGAGATAACATTGAGGGACCTGGAAAGCATTATCCTAAGGGAAACAAGCCAAACAGAGAAAGACAAGTATCATATGATATCACTTATTAGTGGAATACAATGAACATAACAGTCTGAGAAACGGGGTAGTGCCAGAGACGTGGAAGTGGGGTACAGACTGACAATCCCCAGAAGAAGGGGTGGTGGGGGAGAGATAAGCGACAGAACTTATATGCATGTATGCATGAGCAATGGACATGGACAACAAAGCTGGGGACAGGGCAGGGGTGGGGTGGGGCTGGGGGTTGTCAGTGGGGGAAAAGGAGAAACATCTGTAACAAAAATAAATAATTTAAAAAAATAAAAAAGCATATTTGATTCATTTTATCCTTCCATACCAATTGAAATATAATTTACTATTTTATTTTGGCATCTGTTAATACAAGTATGTGAGTGCAAGAAAAAAACACACATCCACCCCTGGCCAGTTTTGCTCAGTGGTTAGAGCATCAGCCTGGTACCAGAGAGTCCTGGGTTTGGTTCCCGCTAAAGGCATGTACCTCGTTTGCAGTTTATTGCTGGCCCCGTTGGGGTTGTGTGGGTGGCAACCGCATAGTGTGTCTCTCTCACATCGATGTTTCTCTCTTTCCTTTCCTTTCTCCTTCCTGCTCTGTCTGAAGATAAATGGAAAAAAAAAAATGTCCTCGGGTGAGGATAAACACACACACACACACACACATCCAAATGATGGAAAATTTAAATGAAAAGTTAATGTTTGAGTTAAATACTGAATTTTATTTTAAAAAGTGATTTTTTTTTGGCCTTGGCTGGGTAGTTCAGTTGGTTAGAACATCATCCTGATATGCTAAGGTTGCAGGTTTGATCCCTGGTCAGGGCACATACAAGAAGCAACCAATGAATGCATAAATAAGTGGAACAACAAATTGATGTTTCTCTCTCTCTCTCTCTCTCTCTTTCTCCCTCTTTACCTTCCTCTCTAAAATCAATAAATTTTTTAAAAGTCATTTTTTACTGGTAATTTGCATCTAGCATGAGTTGGAAACCTTGGTTAGAATTGACTACATATATTATGCTGGAAATAATCTTGTCCCAAACTAAAACAGGAGAGAGTGTGTGCTAATGCTTAATTTCTTTTTGCACTGTTGTAAAAGTTTATTTTCTTTTACTTCAGTGTTTCTTGTGTTCCACCCCAAAACAAACTATTAGTATGAATTTGGAAGATTGGAGAAAACATCCTAAACAAAGATTTACAACTGTGTTACATTTAAATTAGTAAAAATTCAAGTTTGTAATTAAAAAAGTATTCTAACTACATTTATTTGGGAAAATTGCATGAAGAGCAGTAGGATGCAGACAGTATTTAGAGAATTTAAAGAATCGGTCATACTTACCTGTGAGAGTACTCTACTTAATAAAATTACATAGAAAGAAAGAAATTTTACTTTGTTTTTATCTTCCAAAGGAAAACCAGCAACCATAACACAATTGACTATAAAATGTTGGTTATAAGACCAGATTTCTTTAGTAATTGTAAAAATTTGGACCTGCACATGCTGGTACGAAAGGATCTTGACTTCTGTTACAGCCTAAAATCATACTCTGTGATATGCAATTGTCTCACTACAGGGTGCCTGTAAGGATTCTAGTCTGTATTAGGTTAGTAACAGGAAAAGATAAAGTAAGAGTATATTATTTTAAAATGGAATGGTGGAATATATGAGAAAGCATGTGGAAACTTTGAAAACATTTCTTGGAGTTTTTTTCCTAAAGATACTCTCTATTTTCCACTGGTGTCCTCGGAGGTCGGCTGTTTAAGTACTCATGACTTATCACTGAGGCATAAGCATATCTTAAGAAAGTGAGAAAACTTTGTCACCATTCCATGAACATCTGTGTTCTTTATCAGACATTTTATTTTTCTTTAACATAGAAGCACTCACAACTCTGTGTTTCCCCATACTCTAAGAGGAATAAAAATGAAGTAAAAAGAAAAGTATCATAGCTCCTTCCTGAATTATTCCAAAATAAAATAAAGATTCAATTTTGCAATTCAGTCCTGCCCCCAGAGTGCCTTTTTCTTCACTATGTAAAAATATAGACATTCTAATGGAAACAAAATATTTCAAATGGCAGTATCGGTCTCAAAAAACAATTGGGCTGGCGTAACTTTGAAGAAGTTAAAAAAAAAAAAAAAGTAAAAGTCCACATTAGGACTTTGTACTCAAAAGGCTATATTTGAGTTGTGAAAACCGGGGGTGAGCTTGGATGCTTAGTGGGTACACATTACCAATGAGTTCAGCATCAGCGATTTAAGATTCACTGTGATCAGGTGGAACTGACTTCTCAGTAACTACAGATGACATGCTCACCTCACCCACTGTTGGCAGCTACCTAACCAACACGGAGACCTAGAGATGAGGACACATCA
This sequence comes from Molossus molossus, assembly GCF_014108415.1. Lineage (NCBI taxonomy): Eukaryota > Metazoa > Chordata > Mammalia > Chiroptera > Molossidae > Molossus > Molossus molossus. Next base: position 25,793,848 of record NW_023425401.1, read on the forward strand.
GCTCAAGTCCAGCCACCTAGCTGATAGAAGCATCTTGCTGTTCCCTCAGTAAGAAACAGTAGCCTCCTTGTGCATAGGGAGGATGGCAGGCTTTTATTATATAAAATTAATACCCGGTATTTCTACTGTCTAGCAGGCACTTTGCTAAGCACAGGTCATCGATACTTTGATTGCCTAGCAAACTTTAAGATTTTGATAAGTAAATAAAATTTCTATGCTTTCAGAAATAGATTGACTTCTAAAATTAGGTAAGATTTTAGCAAAAAGACTCCTGAATATTTAAAACTCCGAGCACTGCACTAGCTGTTTTTATGTAGTGAGTGGATGAACACAAGACTGCATGCATTTAGTCATTCAGCATTTATTTCTAGTCTGTTTTCACTGTTGGCTTGGTGTTAGGGATCTAGCTCTTTCACAAAATAAAGTCAGTATTTTTTTTTTTTTTAAACAACAACAAAAGTAAAATATACTGAAAGGAAATTGAGAACAAATGAAAATATTCACTCATTTAGCAGCAAATGAAAAGTTTAGAATTGACAAGGAGGCAAGAGCGGCCGCAATTACGCTGTCGAGAGGGAGATGGAAATGCATGATTCGCCCTTCCTCTGCAGAAAACAATGCTCTGCAAGCCCCAGCGTGTTGAGTCTGGCCAGACACTGCGTAGAAAGGGAAAGGGGACGGGAATTGTTTAAGCGAAGTTGGAGTAGAAATCCAAAAGAACACTCAATTGGAGGCCAAAAACCCACACTGTGTTTAACATGCCTGTAAACAGTGTTTCTAAGGACATTTCTTCTAAATGATAGTTTGGAAGACTTATCTTTTTTTTTTTTTTTTTTAAATACAGAGAATAGCTTATTGCATCTCCCTGTGATAATAGGTGAAATAACTAGCTTTATCGCCATGGCTTATGTTCTCTCTGTGTCTAAACTGAATAACAGTAGGCATTAATCAAGTATCACTGGAAAGGGTCAGTAATTGGGTAGCCAGTGAGATTGTATGAAAGGTGTAGCTGGTATTTTATTCCTAACCCCTGTATCTTCAATGGCAGCTATTACTTCAAAGAGATTTTTTTTTCTTTCATTGAAAACATAGTTTGCAGTTAACCATTGCAATTTATTTTAAAATGAATGTTCTGTAGCCAACTAAGGGAAATATTGCAAAGTTAGAAGTTATAGCATTTAAAAATTACCCCTTAAAACAATTTTATATGCATTTGTTTTTATGTCTCCTGTGATTATAAAATAAAAACATGCACATTATTGAAATATGATAAAATGGAGACATTTGGAGGTGAAATTGAAAATCAATTTGAACTCCAGGACATAGAGATAGTCATTGTGAATATTTTGGAGAGCTGCCTTCCAAATTACACAAACACATTTTGCATCCGTTGGCACAAGTGAGATTCATCTGTGAACACTTGGTCTTCCAACCCTAGCTCTCTTGGATTTTCCATGTCTCCATTACTGCATTCACCCTGGCCAGCATTCTTGAGAGAGTGTTTTCATATTTCTTTTCCTTTACCTTATATATTGACTATGTTGTTAAATTATGTTGCTTTTTCTTGATATCTAGAAATTTTCAAACATCCAAAAAATGGAGAGAAGGGTGTAATCCCTTCCAATACTTTGTGTATGTATATATTTTAAAGAAATCCTCAGATATTATGTTTTTATATCCACAAATATTGATACTTTGGTATATATCTCTAGCAGAGGATTTTAAAAATATATACTCCCATATTATAACTATATTTAACAAAATATATAGTAATTTCTTAATAATAAATCCATAGTTTTCCTCAGTTAGTTAAAACATGTCTGTCTGCAGCCCAGCCAGTGTGGCTCAGTGGTTGAGTGTCGACCCATGCACCAACAGGTTGCCGGTATGATTCTAGGTCAGGGCACATGCCCAGTTTGTGGGCCAAACCCCCAGTGGGGGGCATGCAAGAGGTGGCCAATCAATGTTCTCTCTCATCGATGTTTCTCTCTCTCTCTCTCTCCCTCTCCCTTCTTCTCTCTCTAAATAAAGTCAATAAAGAAAAAAAAATTTTTTAAATGTCTGTTTAAATGTCTGTTTGCAGTTGGCTTATTCCGTACTGAATGCAAACAATGCATTTCGTTGGCGTGACCCTCCCCTGCCCACCTCTTGCCATTTGAGCATCAGTGATGAGACACTGTTTCAACAAGGAGAGCATAAGGATCACAGCTGGAAGTGCTCAAGCAGAGGCTGAGTGTCTACCAGAAGTTCACAGAGAGAATTCATATATTTGTTGCTTTAAAAGAACCTCTCAACCCCAAGACTGTTGTTTTTGGAAATAAAGCAATCACGGATGCAGCCTTGCGATTAGATAGAAAACATGTCTCTGCACTTTCAGAGACCCAGCTCCTCCTCAGCTGCTTCCCTCGCCGGCATCCGCAGTGGCGGGGGCCGGGGGAGAGGGTGGGAGGCCTTGGATTTTAGTTCTTCCAGAATCCAACACTGGGTGGAATGCCCTCTTTCTTATCAAACAATCGGGACAATGAAGATGATGATGCAAGCAAACAGGAAACACATGTATATACACTTTGTTTTATCATAAATGCGCATTCTCCTCTTCACTCTGATTGTAATCCTCGTTACATGTGGTCTAATTACCAAGAGAGCGTCCTGACTTGTTTCCCTCTGATATTTACCATGCTAATTTAATGTGTGGCAATATTTGTTTGTTTTTTAATACTGATTCATCTTATTGTTTTTCTAAATTGTTGAGCTGCTCCTTTCTTTATGATCAATATCAAGTTTTTAGTATTCAACTTTTAAGGACTCCTGAGATTGGTCTTTTATTGAGTGAAGCTGTTGTTTTTCTTTCCACGAAAGGATTGATCTGTCCTTCGTAATATTTCATAGACTCTGAGGAGACAGCTCCAGGCCACACATACGACCTCAAGCAATTCCCTTAACCTTTGAATTTTTATAGTTATATCTCAGTGAGAATAATAAAATTTCACTTACGGAATTATTAGTAACAAGTAGAGCAAAACACTTTGCACAATGCTTTGCAGGGAGTGAGTTCTTTTTACCTACGTCGGTTTCCTTTTTTCACCTTCTTGCTCCTTTTTATTTACCGTACCCGCAGCTATTGTCGTTGGGCATGCCATTTATTTTGTGCCTAATATAAGTTCTATACATATCTTTATTAGTTGTCTCTTTTTAAAGGTCACCAATGAAGCAAATTATTTAGGCTGAAACTAGTAGTGTGTTTATTATATATGTTGCAACTTGAAAAAAAAACCATGAGCTGAGTATTCGGGAAAGGTAGAAAGCTGAATTCCTGCCTTCACTTGTAAAAGATTAAGTATCAAAAGAGAAATATGACATAGTGGTTAAAGAAAATAAAGTCATTGGTTCTTCCATTTACATAACTGAGCAGGGCTATGATAAGCAGTGTCTGCTTGACCACTGGCTCTTCAGGGCAACAAGGCAGTAACCACATTTCTGTGGCATTCGTAGCGCTTCTCTCAGATCCAACAATGGACACAATTACTTTTCGGTTGCACTTCGCTCTGGTGTTTCTGCTCTGCTCTCGTGCCTTGTTTCTCAAGGTGTCTCTCCCTTTAAGGTGAGCTAGTTGAAAGTGTTTTCCCAGAAACGGGAGCGGTGACCAGGTCATCTCTGCCCTAGAAGTGGGTTCTAGCAACAAAAGGACTTTGTGGACATTTCAAACCATCTGAAAGATATAAAATTATATCTTCATTTGAGAGTTAAGGGTTCCTTAGGAAATGAAACTTTTCTGAGATCACAGAATGGAGCTTTTAGTGTTGCTGTTTTGGTTAGCACTGACACTTCTCCCCCATCATCTCGCAACTTTTGTCCTTCAGTGTTTACTTTGGTGAGTTATTCATTTTTGGGTGGACCAAAGTCCTTTCATTTCATCATCACAGACAACCATTAATGTAGACCCCAAGCTACTCAAAGAGGTGTTATATAATTATTTGATTAAAATAATGGCTTCTGGCTCTCAAGAGAACAGGCATAAAAATCATAACCCCACGAGGGTGTCTAGGGGGAAAAAGGAGAAACATCTGTATCAAAAATAAAATAATTAAAAAAAGGAATAAGAAAAAAAAAGCATAACCCCATTTATAAACCAAACTGATTCAGTCTAATAAAGCAACAGTCTCTAAGAGCCTGACAAGTTAAAAGCAAGCTCAATAACTTTAATTATACTCCAAGTTCATTTTATTTCTGCTTTTTTCTTATACTTTAAACAAAATTGTACGCATTCACCTAATTCATAGGTGCCTATAATATGTATAATTCTAGACTAATTGCTTTGGGGAATACACATTATTTTGCAGTAGGCTATGGTCTAAGGAATTTGCAGTGTAGTTGGAGAAGAAGGAATTCAGCATAAAATGTTAGACATTGGAACTAAAATGAGGCAATAACTACCAGTCATTTCTTAGCTGCCTTCGGCTTCACAATAAAAGATGTATAAAAACAAAAATATAAAAAAAGGAAAAGAGGGATGAAAAGTAAGTAGCTATTAATAGCATCTAAAAGAAATTTCAAGGAATTGAAAGGCTGTTGCCACTGAATGTAGAACATAATCGAAGTCTACTCCTGAAGCAGAACATACCTCTTGGTCTGTAGGAAGATTATATGACTTTTCATCATTCCCTGTCCCTCGGTTCAAAAATGAAAGTTTTAACTGAAGATAGTGATAGGCAACCATCTCTCTACTTCATTGGTGCTGTGTTTTTATTTTTTTCTTTATTGATTTTAGAGGGAGAAGAAGGGAGAGGGAGAGAGAGATAGAAACATCAATGAGAGAGAACATCAATTGGCCGCCTCCTGCATGCCCCCCACTGGAGATCTGCCCACAACCTGGGCATGTGCCCTGACCGGGAATTGAACTGCCCACCTCTTGGTGCATGGGTTGACACTAGTCACTGAGCCATGCTGGCTGGGCAAGGTGCTGTGTTTTTAAACAGCCAGAGTGCCTCTCTCATCATTCTGCCCCTGCCGCCATACCATCTTTTACACTCATTTGTAATTGAAAGTTCTAGAAACAGTTACCAACGGGCAGGGAGTGGGGTGAAACTTACACCATGCTACCATATTTATAGATAAAACATGAGTAGAGAGAGGAAAACAATAGCAGTTTACATTAGGAACTGTAGTTTTTCATATGTCTCATGTGCTAAAAAGCAAAGTGGTAGTTGCATACGCTGATGACAGTCCCTCCTGAGGCCAAAAAAGGTGGGTCTAAGGGCAATCCACATACCTTACTTACTAGTAATGACTGGGCATCTTCCCTTCTCGTCTCTTCCTAGAGCATAGGCTCAGGAGGCAGACAGTGTTCCTCCAGGTTGTCCCGGACTGCATTTTAACTGAAGGTGGTTTCTTGGGTTTTCCTGAATAATTTGCATCTCCCTCTTTCCAGCTTCCAAGGTCAGTTTTCTTCCTGTCCTTTAGACGCTGAGCCAAACCTGCCAGGGCATCTTTCCCATCCTTTAAATGACCCCTAAGCTAAAAGTATATTTAATTTTGTTGTATCTAAGACTTACTTCAAGTTACCAAGTTAAAGATCGGCTGCTGAACTAAAGCCTCTTTCGTAAAACATGCATATTACAGATTATATTACATTTTAAAGTCTCCACTTACAGACGATGGCTTTTTAAAATCAGAGAAATAATCTATATAATCTCTGTTTTCCTGCTCCCCTAGTGTCAGACAGAGCTATCAAGACTTTTTCCTTAGAAGGGATCCTTTGTCTCAGACCACCGTGCTGAGGAAAAGGTCTGAGAGAAGCTGCTGCAGAGAGACCCTGGAGCTGTCTCAGCTCAATAACGGGGCTAAGAATCCATCCTATGGCGAAGCCGCACATGGTTTTACCAAGAAATGAACGAGATGTAGAGAAATACAAATCAGCTACAGACAAAGCCATTGTAAGCACTAGTCACTCACCAGGTTCTGAATACTGTGGGGCCAGTTACATAGTTAAATCCCACCTGGGTACTATGAGCCTGTAAAAGTCACCAAAGCAAATTACCTTAGTGACATATTAACGGTCTACACAGTCTAATCCCATCAGAAGACTTGCTCATGTAGTTTCTGTCTGACATTTCATATTCTCTTTCATTTCTCTGTGTTTTCTGACAATGCACCAAAAATTACTGGCTTTGAAAGGAAGTCAAATAGCAAACTATTCTTCCACTGATTTCTGAGAAATAAGACAAAAAGTCCTGAAACATGTACAAAATTGTCTTTGTGACTTTGAAGTGCAAAAGACTTGCTAACAAAAACTGCATTGAAAAACTGAAGCAAAAACGATGAGAAAAAATATCAATACATTTGACAACATCAAAGCCATGGTTTTGGTTCAAGCACACACAAAAACTGAAATTGGGAGAAAGTACCTACAGCATCCAGACCAATAAAAGATTGTTATGGATTGAATGCCTCCCTCCCTCAATTTCTGTGTTGAAATTCCAACCCCAATGTGATGGCATTTGGGAGGTAATTAGGTTTAGAGGAGGTCTGAAGGAGGGGCCTTCATCAGGGCATTAATGTTCTTATAAGATCTGGAAGACAGGCCAGAGCTCACTGTCTCTCCACCGTGTTCAGACGCAGTGAGAAAGGCCTCGCTAGAACCTGACCATGCTAGCACCCTGAGGGTGGACTTCCCAGCCTCCAGAACTGTGAGAAGTATATGTCTATTGTTTAACACACCCAGTCTATGATATTCTGTTACAGCATTCTAAAGCTGAGTAAGACGGAGATAAGTTTTCCTAAGTATTAAGGAGACTAATTTGCATCAGCAAGACAAAAACAGGAAACCCCAAAGAAAGATGAGCAAAGTATACAAATAGGTAATACACATGTAGAAAATGTCTAAAGTATATAACAATAGGCTAATGCAAACTCATCAGTAATGAAAGAATTGCAAATTTAAATAACTATGATGTACTTACTTTGTGCTGAATAGATTTTAAAATATTACAACATAGAATTATTAGGTTGTTTAGGAAGTAGGGAACACACACAAAAAATTGTGTGTACTTCTGATTGGTATGTAAATAATGTAGGCATTCTGGAAAGTAATCTGAAAGCATTTCATGAAACAGCATGTCAAAACCCTATAGCCCAGCAATTTTATTCTTAGTGTTTAAAGGACAGAGATTTTCTCAATCATACGAGGGAGCTTATTTAAATCCACTCATTTAAAGCTCTGCTTGTGCTATCAGGAACAGTTAGACAACAGAGGGATCCATTACTAAGAGAATAGACAAGTAAGAAGTGATACAAATAACTGTGTAGGAGGTAGTTGTAAAGAACTAGATGTACCCTGGTTTTATGAATTGATTTTTGAAACATAGTCTGAGTGGAGGGAAAAAATATATATATAAGAACCTATGGCACAATTACATTTTTTTATAAATGAAAAAAAAATGCTTATATGCATCAAGTAGCATATAGTTTTGGAAGACATATACTTGTAATACACATAATAAGTCTCAAAGTGACTGCTTATGACAGATGGTGAGAAGAGAATGAGATCTAGAATTGGAAATTTAAGGGAATAAACGCAAGGGGTTTAATGCCAGCTGATGAGATGGCATGACAAACTAAAGAGTGTGATCCATTCAACTATATGCTTCTGAAATTTTTAAAAAAAGATCTCAAAAAGGTGGATAATCTGAGGCATGCTGGCAAGTAAATAGGGAAAGGCGATAGTATCATAAAAATCCAAGTTGGTTTTATTATTATTTGATCAATAATGTTGATGATCAGTAATGATAAGAATGAAGAGTTCTTCCAGAATGAAAAGTAAAACAACATAAGGAAAACAATGAGAAATCTTCGATGTGTAGGACATTGAATTCCTAAAGAAGAAACTAGAACAAAAGCAATAATAAATGGCATTAGTGTGTGGGGGGGGGAGGTTGAGTGCCAATTTTTTATCTGAAAAGAGCCTACCACATTCCAACAAACTAGTAAGTCAAATCAATAAAAATATATACATCTAGACACATCCTGTCAAATTTATTGTTGTTGAATTACAAGAATATGGCAGAAACTGTAGTTTTGTTGGGGAAATTTATGTTTATAAAGAATCATCCGACCAGTGTGGCTCAGTGTATTGAGCCTCCTCCCATGAACTGAGAGGTCCTGGTTTGATTCCCGATCAGGGCACATACCCAGGTTTGGGTTTGATTCCCAGCAAGGGGCGTGCAAGAGACAGCTGAGGGATGTTGATATCTCTTTCTTATTGATGTTTCTATCTCTCTTTCCCTCTCCCTTCCTCTCTCTCTAAAAGAATAAATAGAAACATATTTTTTTTAAAAAACAGAGTATAAAATGACCTAGCAATATGCTTAGCATTATATATAATGTAAATAGTATGTTACAATCTGTCTGTGTTGGAAGAAGAGATGAAAGCAGAAAATTTGGTGTTGATTTTAACTGTAAAATATATACCAATGTGCAGATAGTTGTTATCTCTGAGAGGTTAGATTCTTTGGGATTTCATATATGTCATTTTCCAATTTCACCACAACATGCATACATTTCTTTTAAAACCAGAAAAAATATATTGAATTTATAAAATGAAATACTAATCATAAACTAGTATGGATATAAGGAAAAAACAAAAAAAATGCAGATGAGCCCAGGTATGGAACTGATCCTGAGAATGAGACCCTACTAATTATGTGGTCCAAGTACCTATAAGTATCACCAGCCCAAGTGAGAAGAATTTAGGACAATAGTTTCTCTTAGAGAATTATCTTCACAAAGAATTATTTTTCCTATTCCAGCACATTTGAGAATGAGAACATTAGTAATGCTGATGCACAGGTTATTTTTAATACATTAAAACTTGTATTTCAATAATATGAATCAGTAAAACATCAAATTACACATCAATTCTCAGCATCAGATCTCTTAAAGGATTTTCTCGAGAGTTGCAATATGTGCTTAGTTATTAAATGTTTTTATTTTACTTTATTTAGAAGTAAAAAAAGATTGAATGCAATTTGGTCATGTGGTCTACTGGGTTTATGAAGATTATCAAATGTTAAGATAATAGCACCATATCAATTAATATGAAATTAATAATTTAGGCCCCAAAGTACACATCACTATCTCCAGATCTTGTATTCCCTCTATATTAATATCTACAGTACATTTTGCATTAAAACTCTAATTAAATGGGGTATTCTCATTTGTGCTAGTACTGTTGCTGGGGCAGCTGGCACTAACAACCTCCTGAAGCCTGGGAATTTTCTCTCTTTCCTGGAAGTGCCTCAGGGCTCTGTGATGGACTGAGGTGTTCCTGAGGGACTTAGAGTAGATGAATATGTGTGGACAAAATATTTAGTATCTCTGTTTAGAAACACTTATATTCCTTCTAAATGTTCCTCCCATGTTCCATTCTACTTTGCATTTATAACTTTATGACAATCAAAGGTATCAGATGAAAACTGTAACAATGATCATTATTAAATGATAAATGTGGACTCTGGCTCCCCGTCCCCCCAAAAAAAGAAGAAATAGAAAAGGACTCAGTACCATGTAGTTAGGTGGTCTACTGGATTTATGAGGATTATCAAATATTAAAACTGTAGACATCAATATGAACCATATGGACATCTAATATTTAACAGAATTGGAGTAAATAATACAATACAATCAATTACTTAAAATTGCCTTTCCCATGTGGGGATCTGACATTCTCTCAGCATAATTACAAGAGTTTTCATAATGTCTTTTCCAGACATTGCTTTAGAATACTTTCCTCCACATTCTGCATTTATTGCCTCTTTTATTGAACGAGCCTGCCCCGAGATAGTACATGTACATCTGTTTAGTGTAAGATTTTTTTTTGTATAGATGTTGGATACTGGAAAGGGTACACCAAGAAATTATGATCGATGGACTGGGAATTTACTGTTACCTGATGACAATAAGATAAATGCTGACATTGACAGCTAAATGTTTAGAAACTTTTATAGCAAATTGGCATTGTCATGATATCTAATCATGTGATCCATGCCTGGCCTGGTTGAACAGGGTATGCAGTCTATTTGGGGTGTTGTTGAACTTGATTATTGAGTTGCAGAAGGCACAAGTTGTGTTACAGTTACATTATAACGTAACATTCCCATGTCTTGGCTGCCGTGAATAATACTGCAATAAACATAGAATTATGTATATATTTTTATGAATAAATGTTTTCAAATTTTTTGGGTAGATAGCAGAAGAGGGGTTGCTGGGTCATATGGTAACTCTATTCTTAATTTTTTGAGGCACCTCCATACTGTTTTTCATGGTGGCTGTACCAGTTTACATTCCCACTAGCAGTGAGTGAGAGTTGTTTTTTCTCCACATCCTTCCCAATGCTTATTTCTTGTCCTGTTGATAATAGCTATTATAACAGGTGTGAGGTGGTATCTCATTGCATTTTTGATTTGCATTTCCCTAATAACTAGTGCAGTTGAGCACTTTTTATATATCTTTTGGCCATTTATATGTCTTCTTGGGAGAAGTGCCTGTTCATGACCTCTACCCATTTTTTAATTGAATATCTGTTGCTATTGTTGAGTTGTATGAGGTCTTTATATATTTTGGATATTATCCCATTATGAAAGATATATTTGCAAATATCTTTTCCTATTCAATTGGGTGTCTTTTTTGTTTCATTTCTGTTCCATTGATCTGTGTGTCTTTTTTTTTTTTTTTTTTCCAATATCATGTTGTTTTGATTATTTTCACTTTATAGTATAATTTGAAGTCAGGGAGTGTGATACCTCTGGCTTTGTACTCCCCTCCCCCCCCCCCGGGTTGCTTTGGCTATTCAGGGTCTTTTGTGGTTCCATACAAATCTAATTATTTTTTGTTCTATTTCTTTAAATAATGCCACTGGGATTTTGATAGAAAATGCATTAAATCCGTATATTTCTTTGGGTAATATGGCCATTTTAACTGTTGATTCTTCCAGCCAATTTACATAGAATATATTTCCATTTCTTTGTGGGGTTTTTTTCAATTTTAGTTATTTATTAAAAAAAATTTTTTTTCTTTATTTTTTAGAGAGAGAGGAAGGGAGAGTGAGAGAGAGATAGAAATATTGATGAGAGAGAACATCAACTAGCCGCCTGCTGCATGCCCCCCACTGGCGATTTGGCCCACAACCTGGGCATGTGCCCTGACCGGGAATTGAACCAATGACCTCTTGGTGCATGGGTCGATGCTCAACCACTGAGCCACATCAGCTGGGCTCAACTTCTTTTAATAATGTCTTACAGTTTTCAGTGTATGGGTCCTTCACATCATTTGTTAAGTTTATTCCTAGGTATTTTATTATTTTTGTTGTAATTGCAAAAGGAATTCTTTTTCATTTATTTTTCTAAAATTTTATTATTATTATATAATAATGCAATGGATTTTGTACATTGACTATGTATCCTGCATCTTTACTATATTTGGTTATTGTTTCTTATAGATTTTTTGGTGATGTCTTCCAAGTTTTCTATTAAAAAAATCTTGTCATCTGCAAAAATGTGACAATTTTACTTCTTTATTCCAAGTTTAAATGCCTTTCATTTCTTTTTCTTGCCTGGTTGCTCTGGCTAGGACTTACAGTACTATGTTGAATAACAGTGGTGAGAGTGGACATCTTTGTCTTGTTCCTAATCTTAGAGGGAAAGCTTAAACAAATAATAAAACACGTTAAACTGGAGTTCATTGCAGGGTACAAGGATGGTTCAACATACACAAATTGATCTATGTGATATACCACATTAAAAAAATAAAAGGTAAAAATCATATTGTTGTAATGTGTCAGCAAGATAACCAGAGATGCACAGCTGAATTGTAAAGGAGCATTTTATTCACCAGCAGGCTGCGGGGGATAGTCTCCCCAAATCAACAGCAGTGAGCCTTCTCTACTGCCTGCTTTTAGAGGGAAAAAAATAACTACATTCTCACTTTTGCCACTGTTAAGTGGGGGAACTGATACGAGAAGGGAGACAAGAGGAGCTGTTTACAGAGGTTAGGGCAACCATTAATCTCTTTCTCTTCATGGTTTCTCTGCATTTCCCAAGGCCATCATTAACCTCCTTATCTTTATAGTTTTTTCCTGGGTTTCTCAAGGCCCTCATGTTTACAAAAAATTGCCAGGGTATATATGTGCAGTAACTGAGGGTCAGAATGGAGTTACTTCAATATGACTACTTTAATAGATGCAGAAAAAGTATTTGACAAGATACAACATTCATTTATGATTAAAAACATTCAATAAAATGGATATGGAAGTAAAGTGCCTCAACATAATAAAAGCCATATATAAAACCCTCAGTTAATATCATACTCAGTGATGAAAACCTAAAAGCTTTTTGTTTTTTTAAGGAACAGCCAGCATTTATTTATTTGGCCATATGTTAGCTCTTTGCAGTAGGTCCACTGATATAGAATGTTTCTATTTTTCATATGGGAAAAGTGAGTCTTAGTAAGTGGTAATTAATTGACTCAAAGTGCATTGCCGGTAAATGGCAGACTCAGGATTGGAATCCAGGCCAAGCAAATTTCCTAGTCACTGCACTCATGAGTACATTCAACTTGTCAATGTCCTTTAGCCAGAGACCATCAATAACCTATTTGTAGTTTAATTAATTAACTTTATTCCTTGCTCCAAGAGTGGAGAATATATATCATAGGAAACTGTGGGGTGTTGTAGCAAGAAGGTATTAGAACATATTTTATGATTTTAGACTTTGGTTGGATGATTTGCAAGGAGACTCTAAGGAAGCAGAGGGCTTGCTCTAGACAGGTTGTTATTAAAATGCTATTAGAAGAGTGTCTATTGAACATAGTCTGTAATTACACTAGGATTTATTTTTATTTTTAGCATGAGTTATTGAATAATCTGAAATGATTATGGTGGCATAGAAGCATTTAAAACTCTTGACAAAACATATTATTCAAGTGTACTATAGCCAATTATCAGGAATAAAGTGAGTTTTAGTTTTTTAAATAGGTTTTGAGATCAAGTATCTAGACTATAAAACCCAGGTAATGGTACTATGTCCCAGAAACCAGTTGGTTCTGCTTTGGATAGGTAGCTTTTTGTTTTGTTTTAACTTAGTCAAATATCATTCTGTTTGTCCTGTAGTGTTTATATAGGTGTAACAAGAAGATTGACTATAGCATAAACTCCCCTTTGGCTGATTAAGAGAAAAGTGCTATGCAATTGTCAATGACAACTCTAGTAAATGTATTTTGATTACTTTGGGGGGGGGGGTGGCTTTCAGAGCATAAGTAGCCATTTATTACTTTTTGTTAAGGTTAGAGATGTTTTGAACTATCATCTCTATTTTATTTACTCCCCATAAGAAAATTGTGTTTGGCCCAGGTAGTGTGGCTCAGTGGTTGAGTATCAATCCATGCACCAAGAAGTTGCCAGTTCAATTCCTGGTCAGGGCACATGCCCAGGTTGTGGGCCAAATCCCCAGAGGGGGGCATGCAGGAGGCAGCCAATTGATGTTCTCACTCATCAATGTTTCTATCTCTCTCTCCCTCTAAAAAATCAATTAAAATTTTTTTTAAAAAAGAAAGAAAATTGTGTTTGAAGAGAGTGCATGAAAAGACATTAAATGATCTGTTCTAAATTTTTAAAATACTTGTTTTTTTTTTAAATTTTATATTGGAGGCTAGAGTCTTCTGGGTATTATTTTGAAGGAAATATGACTTACTGATAGGATAATGATTTTTAATATCTGGAAATCTCTAATGATTACTCTAATTACCCAAGATAAGTGAGGGTGTGGCACACAAGTGCAAGCTTGATGCTCATATAAGAAGTATTTTAATGGAGCATTTATATTGGGTGGATAAGTCTCATTTATTATAATAGAAGTAAGTTATTTCATGCACCTTGAGTTAGACAAATTCCTTGAGTGGAATTAAGCAGTTTTGATACAGTAGGATGAATTGTTTCTGAAGAGAAGTGACATTACGTTTATTCCTACATTTTTTTTTCCCTTTTTGATGCTATGGTAAATGGCATTATGTTAATTGTCTTGAAGAAACAACTTTTGTTTTTGTTCATTTTCTCTATTTTCTATTCCATATTTCATTTAATTTCACTTTGATCATTTTTTTCCCTGCCTGTGGTAGGTTTAATTTTTCCTTGTTTTCTAGTTTACTAAGAGTAAAGGATTATTGGTTTGAGATGTTTCTTCTTTTGCATAAACATTTTTTGTAAATCTCACTTTAATCAGTGCTTTAGCTGCATTCATAAGGTTTGGCATGCTGTGTCTTTGTTTTCATTCATTTCAAAGTAATTTCTAATTTCCCTTTAAATTTATTCTTTGACTCATTGGTTATTTAGGAATGTATTCTTTAATTTCAACATACTCATTAATTTCTCAGATTTTTTTTCTGGTATTAATTTCTAATTTTATTGCATTATGGTCAGAGATCATACTTTGTATATTAGTTTAATAAGGCTAGCTGTGGTAATATAAACCACAGGCTGGGTGGCTTAAACAACAGAAATGTATTTTCTCATAATTCTAGTGGCTGGAAGTCCAAGATAAATGAGCTGGCCTCTCTGAGGCCACTCTCCTTGGCTTGCAGATGGTTACCCCCTTGCTGCCTCTTCACATGGTCATCTCTGTATATGCCTGTTCCTGGTATCTCTATGTCCTAATTTCTTCTCCTTTAAGGATACCAGTCAGATTGGATTAGGGTCCATTCTAGTGGGCTCATTTTAACTGAAGCATCTCTTTCAAAGACCTTACTTCCAAATATAGTCACACTCAGAGCCTTTTGGGATTGGGGCTTCAACATATGAATTTAGGGGGACACAATTCAGTCCATATACTTTATATAACTTAAATTCTTTAAAATGTATTGAAGCTTTTTAAAATGGTGTTATATAGTCTATCTGTATTCTACTGGTTTGGGATGGAGTGTTGTATAGATATCTTTTAGCACAGTGTACTGCTATTTAAGTGTGTGTGTGTTTTTTTTTTTTTTTTTTTTACTGTTGATCTTCTGCCTAGTTCTATCCAATGTTGAAAAGGGATATTGAAATTTCCAACTATTGTTGAATTGTCTATCTCCTTTCAAAGCTGTCGATTTTTAATATATTTTTAGACTTTGTTGTCAAGTGCATAAATGTTTGTAATTGCTATATTTTACTGATGGATTGACTCTTGTATCCTTATAAAATGTTCTCTGCCTCTAGTAACTATTTTTGTCTTGAATTTATTTTGTCTGATATTATTGTAGTTATTCTAGTTCTTCCTTGATTTCTCTTTTCATCCTTTTACTTTGTATTTTCTTGTATCCTTTTACTTTTTCAAAGTATATGAGTTTCTGAATCTGAAGAATGTCTTGTAGACAACATATAATTGTATCTTTTTGTTTCTATTGCTTTTTTATTCATTCAGACATTCTCTGATTTTTTGGAGTTTTTAGTTCATTTCTATTTAATGTAATTTCTAAGAAAATAAGATTTATGCCTGCCATTTTACAACTTATTTTCCAAATGTCTTATATTTTTTCTTGTTCTTATGTTTCTCCATTACTGCTTTTTTTGTGTCTTAAATAGACACTTTATAGTATTCCATGTTAATTCTCTTGTTTATTTTAAAATTTTATTGGCTATAGTTTGTGTTTTTCTTAGTGGTTGTACCAGAATTTATAATTAAAGTTTTAATTTAGAATAATCTAGTTCAGATTAATACCAAAATAATTTTAAAAGTATATAACAAACTTCTCCAATACAGCTTTATTTCTCCCCCCTCCTTTGTGCTAATATTACCATTAAAATATTATTTTTCATTATAAGCTATGGGTGGAGTTTTATAACTATTATTTATGTAATTGTCTTTTAAATAAAACAGAAAAAAAATAATTACAAAAATTGCACTTATACTGTTCTTTAGATTTATCTATGTATTACTTTTACCAAAGCTTTTGTTTTGAGTTATTCTTTAGTGTCCTTTCATTTTAGATTAAAGGGTTGCCTTTAACATTTCCTGTAGGAAAAATCTATTAATGAATTCTTTCAGTTTTTATTTATCTGGAGATGCCTTAATTCTCCTTTGCTTTGAAAAATAATTTTTAATGATGCAGCATCTTGGTGAAGAGACTTTTTCTTTTAGCTCCTTGAATATGTTATCACACTGCCTTCTGGCCTCTCTGGTTTTTGTGGAGAACTCATCTATTAATTTTATTAAGGATCCCTTGCATGCAATGAGTTCTTTCTCATTACATTCAAGATTCTTTGTCTTTCAACAATTTGACTATGATATTTCAAGGAATAGATGTTTTTGAGCTTATCCTACTTGGATTTATTGAAGTTTTTGGATATGTAGATTAATATTTTACATCAAATTTGGGGTGGTTGGACTTTATATATATGTGTTCTTTTTCTGAGATTCACATTATGTCTCTGAGACTATGTTCATTGGCTTTTTTTTTTTTTTACTTTTTGTTACTTGGACTGGATAATCTAAATTGATTTATCTCCAACTTTATTGACTATTTTCTGCTGTTTAATCTATTGTGAAGCTTTTCTCTAAGGAATCTTATATTTCACTTATTATACTTCTAAAACTTCATTTCTAAATATCTCTGTGATTTATATTCTCTTTTGGTGGGGCATTGTTCTAATACTTTAATTTCTTAGACATGGTTTCTTCTAGTTCTTTTGCATGCTTATACAGTGATACCTCGGTTCTCGAACGCCTTGGTTTTCGACCAAATCAGGATTCGAGAAACTTTTGTCTCGGAATCCGAACAAATATTTGGAACTCGAACTTCCGAGTTGAGCCGAATGGCGTTCATTCAGCCCAGCGTGCCTTGCTTGCGTCATCAGTGTGAGTGCAGAGAGAGAGTCACGCTTTGTGGAGTCCGCTTTCCTATTGGGTTTCATTGCTTCGGTTCTCGAACAATTCGGTTCTCGACCGTCCTCCTGGAACGAATTATGTTCGAGAACCGAGGTATCACTGTAATAGCTCTCTGCTAAATCTAACATCAGAACTTCCTCAAGAATAGTTTCTCTTGCCTACTTTTTATTCTGTGCCACAAACTCATACTTCTGTATCTTTCCCTCCCTGGTATCTTTTGTTGCTGCCACTGCTGCTGTTGTTTGTTTGTTTTTGTTTACGGATGTTTCTGGACTAATTCTACAAATTGTATCTCTGCTAGATTAGCCTATTGGTCAGCTACTGATTTGGTAGAGATTTCTTTAAATATCTTGAGCTGAAGTCTTCTAGATTTTGCCAAGAGAATCTGTACTCTGTTGGGATATTCCAAGTCAGGGAACTTACAACTCTGTCATAGCATTCACTTATTGATTGCATAGATCATGAAGGTCAGCCAGACATGAGAGATTAGGGGCCTTATTAGATCTGTTCTGGACAACCTCAGAACTCTATACATGTACATGGTCTTCTAGATTTCCAAGAATATCTCAGAGATAGTCAAAGCCCTATGTAAACATATTATTCCACAGTTTTTTCTTTTAAATATTTTGGTCAGTCTTATTAGCCCCAGTTGATATCATGCTGCCCACCCAATGACTCAAAGTGAGTCAGCTGCAATGTTAAACACTTGCCAAATTTGTTTAATTTTTTTTTTTTTTTTTTTTGATACGGGTCCTCAGGATTGGGTTGTTCACACAGATTGAAGTTTACATCAGTTCAAATAAAGACAAGCCCTGAGAATGGGGCTATTCAGGAAGCTGTCACACAGGCTAAATACTGACCATCTGGCGATGGGGCATTTTGCACAGCCCCAAACCTATTTTGCCCTTTCAGTATTGGCTTACTTGCTGATTTTCACAGCTACTTTTGTTGCAAGGCTGTTGGTCTTTAAGATTACCAAAGAACAAGGAAAACAGATGGGAAAGTTAAAAAACGACTAAGCTTGCTGATCTTAACAAGTTTTAGACACTTTTCTTTAATAAACATTTTTTGGAGGTTGTTATAAACTATGGTTAATATTCAGAATTCAGAAAAACTTAATTTTTGCCCTGGCCAATTTTTCTCAGTGGTTAGAGCATTGGCCTGTGGACCAGAGAGTCCTGGGTTCGGTTCCTGCTAAGGGCACGTACCTCGATTGCAGTTTGTCCCTGGCCCCGTTTGGGGTCGTGTGGGCAACCACTCGATGTGTCTTTCTCACATGGATGTTTCTCTCTCTCTCCCTCCCTCTCTCTCTCTTCCTCTCTCTCTCCCTCCTGCTCTATCTGAAGATAAATGCAAAAAAATAAAATAAAATAAATGTCCTCGGATGGGGATAAAAACAAAAAACTTAATTTTGACATTGCTTGTCAGTGCACTTGATGAATGATGATTTTTTAAAGGCATTCATTCTGCCACTTCAGAAGTGCTTCTCTGTTATTCAATTTTTTAGTTAATATTTTTTTCAGTTTGCTACCTGAATTCCCAACATTGTTCTTTAATTATATGGAAATAATAATTTAGCTATTTCAAAATTTTAAAGCTTAGATCTGATAAGTTTATTACCTGGAGTGCCAATGATCTGTTTGTTTATTTATGTTATCTCCTTATGTGCTTGGTGGTTGTTTTTATACCAATGTTATAGTTGTAGAATTTTTTGTACAAATGTCATAAGTCTCTGATACAATTATCTTTCTTCAAAGAGGAGTACATTTCATTCTGCCAAGAGTCTATTTTTGCAGTCTCAAAGTTACATTATTCCCATTTCAGGAATTGAAATAACTCAAAAGTGAATTGTATTCTGGATTTTTAGTTTTAGTTTTTTTTTAATCCTCACCTGAGGATACATTGTTGTTGTTTTTAAATTGATTTTAGAGCGAGAGAGGCAGGGGGAGAGAGAGAAAAAAGCATCGATGTGAAAGAGAAACATCGATGTCTCGTGTACACTCCCCTAAGGAGGATCAAACCTGAAACCCAGGTATGTGCCCTACCAGGAATCAAACCCACAACCCTTTGATGTATGGGACAATTCTCCAACCAGCTGAGCCACCCTGCCACGGCGTATTTTGTTTTTGTTGCTGTTCCAGTCACAGCAAGGGTTTTCAGCAGGAAGCCTTGTGTGGGTCCTGACCTTCAAGTCTTACCTGTAGGCTCGCAGGAGTACCTTACAGCACCTCCCAGTCTTTCAGCTCACCCCTCTGAAATTCACCGGGAAACGGGCTCACTTCTCTGCGCCTTGGCTCTTCCCCAGATCTTGGCCTAGTGATTCTTCCGTATTTTGTTCTCCCTTTGATTCCTTCAGGCGTATCATTTTTATATGTTTCCTAGGTTTTCTCATTATCCTGAATAGAAAGATTGTCTGAATTATCTAGTTTATTATCAGCAGATGCAGAAGCCAAGTGTTTATTTTTACTCAAACTTAGTGTTGCAAAATCTTGAGTTGCATTAATTCTAAAAATTTGGTGCACTGGGAAGTTAACCTCCTCAGGTCTCTTTTCCTCATTTGATAAATGACAGCTTTGAGTTAAATTATCTCCATAATGCTTATCAGGTGTAACGTCTCGTTCTCTGGATCACAATCAGCATTTGTTTGTTTGTTTTTATTAAAATTTAAGACAGATATTATATAAAGATAATTCTGTTTTTCCCCAAATTTCCAAGGCAGGGACTACAGACTGTGTTCTCATAAACATCGTATTTACCTCCATATACTTCATACTGTCCTTTGGAATTTGCTTTTAAGGATTTTTTTTTTTTTTTTATTACTAGCCAAGGACATGTTTTATTCCCTTGTACTTTGTATTCTTAGGAAAAATGTAATAAGGAACATAAATGCTTCAAAAATAGTGTGTTATTTTAAAATTATCTGCTCTGTTATCTGCTGTGCTACTAAGTGAAAAGGCAAGTTAACATATAATGTACCCAGTGAAAGGTTAAAGTCGATAGTGTGGTGCTCGGGCATGCTAAATAGGAATCACAGATGGTGAATAAAGAAAAATTGGGTTACCCAGCTGGTGTGGCTCAGTGGATTGAGTGTTGTCCCATGGACTGAGCGATCTCGGTTCGATTCCTAGTCAGGGCACATGCCCATGTTGCAGGCTCAATCCCTAGTAGGGGGTGTGCAGGAGGCAGCCAAATGAGGTATCTTTCTCACATGGATATTTTTATCTCTCTCACCTTTACTCTCTAAAAAATCAATAAAAACATTTTTTTAAATTGGGTTTATTTAAAGAAAAGGGGGAAGGGAATGGGGATATCCAAAGGGGAGGGCTACACATCACTGAGCCATGGGGTATTGGGTTGATGATGGCCACATCTAGGAGCTGGAGATTTTGTCCTTAAATGAGTCCACTGGCGGGAAGTTTTTTTCACCAGTGGGTTTTGGGGTCTTGGTTGGTGGGCTTGAGCAGTGGGGTTGGATCTGCAGGAATGTGGATGTGTGATTGAGTGCTGCTTTGGCAGTTTTAGTTTCTTATATGGTTTGATTGCTGGTGTCTGGCATTGTTTTGTCCAGCCAGTTCTCCTTTATTGGGAAGTTTGCTCTTTGTTCTCCTATAGCGTGGAAGCTTACAACATGGCTGTTAAGAATTATATTGCCTTGTAAATCCTAACACCCAATATGGCCCATTTTTTGTTAATGAAGGAAAATTAGGCATGTATATATTTGTATAAGTGTAAATTGTGGTGTAGAATGATACATGAACATTGCTTTTCTTAACCAGGTAAGGTTTTCAAGGTGGTAGGAAATGGGAATTATTTTTAAAAACATATTTTTAGAATATTTAACTTAAGAATACAAAGTACATTTTATAAACAGAAAATTTAAGCCCTAAAAGTTAGGGACTTTCCCAGAATTGCATAATGCTAGGCAGACATGAAATTCTAAATAGCTTGTTTTTGTGTTTGTTTGTCCTTAATTCTGGTCATTTAAAAAGAGAAACATTTAATAAATAATATTTTATATTTAAAATATAAAATTAAATGACTCACTTAATTTAATCACTTTAACTCATTATACATTTGTCCAATAAGCCTTAATTCCAGTGTAGAATGAAATGAATTTTGATCCTAACATTAAAGGCCAGTGAGAATAAACCCAAATGATAATTTCAGTGAAACTTATGTTTGACAATAGGTAACATGTCAAGGAAAGTCAAGTGTATTAATTCTTTGTGTCTTGAGACTATCTTTCAGTGTATTCTCGAATTTCTTAGCTCATACATAGTTAATGTGACTCTTGATTTACTCTGTGGGACTGAAAGACACTCGGGAGGAACGAAATCCCTTCTCTTTTTTACCCCTGAAACATTTTTAGGGTGCTTTAATAAAGGATATTTTACAAACACTGAAGGCTTCTGTGTGAGAATGGATTACACTCTGGAGGTAAAGGTCTATGGTGAGTTGTACCATCTGCTACACGTTTAAACCAGGAAGGCATCTTATATACAACAATTTTCACAGATGCTCATTTTTAATGGGCAAGCCAGGTTATTCTCAAAGGTACTGAATAGAGAAAACAGTCATGTATTCAATGGGTTGAATTTTCCTTCTTTTAATTTCCCATTTCCCCATAACTGCTTGCAATTTGCATTCATCTCTTTGCTAATTTCTTCACTAATGCTTTGGAATCTTAAAATATTTGTTATACTCTGTTGTTGTTAGGTCGCCTAAGGCACAGTAAATTCTAACTTTAAATAATCTCAATAAATGTACCACTGTAATGCTACCACTTACAGTTTTTTTGTGCATTTATACTTGATAGATTCTGTGCTCTTTAAGACTCTGTGATATTCATATTTAGAATATTATGGAAATGATGTCTCAGTTTAGAAGCTTTTAGTTGTATTCATTTTAATGACTTTTTTAGTGTATGCTGTATGACAGAACTTTTGATATCACTACATATTGCAGATTAAAAATTGTTTATGAGAAATTTTAACATTAGCATATTTAAGAACATGTACAGGGTACAAATATTTAAGAAAAATTAAGAGATAGATCTGACTTTTAATTGATATTTGAAGTTTAATTGATACTGAGCTTGGGAAATTTTATTACCATTATATGATAAAGATGTTTTAGGTATAATATAACTTAATCAAAATTCTCTTTTTAATATTTGACACTATTCTCAGGTTAGTATTGAAAAACATTAAAATCTCAATATAGTGATTTTTAGATATGTTCATAAGTATTCTAATGAAAACATAACCTCACTTTTGGACAAAGGTAGGGGAAATACAAAGGATATAGGATATTTATTACCTGAATTGATAGATTTAGACTATGTATTGAAGAAAATATTAATGGCTTGATTGACCTAGCAAGTTTATTTATATTTATAGATTCATATGACCTTAAAGATGGGATTTTAAGGTAGATTCCCCCATTTTTATTTTATTTTACTCAAATGCAATACCATACATATATTTACCACATAAATGTTTTGATATATTAAAGAAAACTTTTGTCTTACTATAGATTTTTGAAGTATTATATTTGAAATATTTTGTTTCCCTAAACAAATAAAACAAAATCCTGAAACACATTAGGATACATTCAAATTTAATCATTTCAGTTAGCTTTTTATCAAGAAACTATTTGATTTTCAGAGAAATCCTCTGAGCTAAGGAAAATAAGTATATGATTATTGACATCACATAGATGAAGAGCTTGAGACACAGATAGATTAAATGAATCTTTTAAGGACTGGAATGAATAATCAACTGTTCTGAATACCACTGCCCTTTTATATCAATTATAAAGGAATGGTGAAAAACCATTGCGGTTCGTCCCTGGCCCTGGTCAGGGTCATGTGGGAGGCAACCAGTCGATGTGTCCCTCTCACGTCGATATTTCTCTCTCCCTTTCTCTCCTCTCTCCCTCCCACTCTGTCTGAAAATAAATAGAAAAATATCCCAGGTGAGAATTAAAAAAAAATACCAGTGCCTTGGCATCACTCCCAAAGATTAATTGTTCTAGGGTGAAGCACCAAGCATTAGTATTTAAAAAAAATAAAATTACAAAATCACAGAATGAGTAATCCTTATACTTGTAATAACGCATAAGATTATGGAGCTTCATAGTATGAGCCAGCAATTTTTCCTGGCAATGAAAGAATTTTTAGAAAGCACAAAATGAAAAGGATACAATCCAAGGGAGATACATATACATTTGAATAAATGTAACAGAGAGTTTTATAAATTAAAATAGCAATAAAGTAGACTTCTAAAATAAAGGCAAAATAATTATGTTCTAATTAACATATAACATGATAAAATTGCATATAGTTTGTTGACTGTCTTATTCATTCATTCTTTTATGCCACAAATATTGAATGTCTGCTGTATGAAAGGCCCTATTTGCCCTGGCCGGTTTGACCCAGCAGTTAGAGCGTCAGCCTGCAGTCCCAAGAGACCTGGGTTCAGTCCTTGCTAAGGGCATGTACCTCGGTTGCAGTGTGTCCCCGGCCCTGCTTGGGTCATGCAGGTGGCAGCCACTCGGTGTGTCCCTTTCACATCGATCTTTCTCTCTCTCTCTCTCTCTTCCTCTCTCTCCCTCCCACTCTATCTGAACAAAAAAAAAAGGAAAAATGTCCTCAGGTAAGGATAAAAATAAAATAAAATAAAGATTATACTTAGCAATTTAAAAAGGAAAAAAAGGCCCTATTCTAAGAGCTGGGAATACTAGAGTGAATGTCTTTTGGAAACTTGTCTTTCAACTTGTCTAGTTTCACAAATACTATATAATGATGATAATTATGGGTACTGATCATTTCAATTCTATGTACTTTCATATTAGAACTTTTTCAACATAATATACATTTGTATTATGAACAGTGGCATAGTAATGATTACAGCTGCTATAGTTTAATGTAAAACACGTTGTGTGATGTTGAATAAAATGAAAGAAAAACCCCTACCACAACAAAAAACAAACTGGCAAATAATCTGAGGGGTGATAAGAGAAATTGGAATCAAGGTACTTTGTCAATTCTAATTATTCTAATTTGAAAAAGCAAATAGGCCCACCAGATGTTACGGCATGAGTTTATTCTGTCTTCAACATTAAAAGTAATTAACTTACGTGCTTACACTTGTACAGTTTCTTAGATTGCAATTAAATCCACATGTTATGACTTTCCATAATACTGTCTTGAAATGAAAACCTTTATTAGAGTGATGTAAATTTTTTGTAAATGGGAAAATCCCAGCCATCTACTCATACACTACGCTTTGAGGAGATGGCCCAGACCAGGGTTACCCACTCCCGACATTGGTGGCAGGGAGTAGGGCCACAGACCTTGTCATCCTGCTTTCTTAAGTGGCTGCTTGGCCGCTGCTCATTGAAAATTCCCTTGACACATCTTCTTTGTCTCCACAACGCCTCCAGAGCCCCATAAAGGGAAAGTAAACAGAGGCAATGCTGCTGTGGCTTTATTTTCCATCTGTTGGTCACCTTATTGACTGGAATAACAGCAGTTAACATTTACCATATGCCAAGCAATTGTCTTCTTAGTGCTTTACATATATCCAGTTTTTAAATCCTTACTACAAGTCTTTACATTGCTTTTTTCAGGATCTGTATTTTATAGAAGAACATACTCAGGTCCAGGGTGGTCAAAAGTAGTCAGCCAGCAGTCTGAGATTTAAACCCAGACAGTTCAGATCAGAAGCTATATTTATAACAAGTCGTGACTATGGAACAAAAATGTTTCATGATTTAGAGTTTCCTGTGTTCATGTTTATCTCTTTGACCTAATCTTCCTTAACCTTGATTTTTATTTTTATCCATAAAAGAGGAAAGCAAATATCTGTCCTCCTATCACAGAGTTGTCATTGGTAACAAATTTTATGTATGAAAAACTATTTAGAAACTGTAAAATTCTATGTAAGTGTGAAGAATTATTATCATTATCACTTGGCACTATTGACAGCCCCCGTCTTGACCTAACTCTTTTCTTTCTGGCTTTGTGGTAATGATCTATTTTAGCTTTTCTGCTTTCTTTTCTTTTTTTGCTGGCACCATTTTCTTTTAACACCCACCCAAACAAGGGGTAAATCCAGGGTTTTATCCTTGACCTGGAGAATTCAAATGTTACCTAGTAAGACTTCATCTTACAGAGAAGGAAACAAACTTTGAGTAGTTATCTGATGCCACCGGTTAATATTGTCAGAGACAGTATTTGTTCAAGGATTCTATTACCTAGTCTGAAGTTCTCCCACTGCATATGTTAGACTAATTTAATGGGAGGCATTCTTGCATCTTCTTACTTTTACTTCAAAGGATATCAGATTTTAAAGTTAATAATGTTTAAGACATAAAAATTTCAGGAGCTAAATGTTTAAGATTACTTCTGTTATAAGAATGCAAGTAGTAATATCCATTAAAAGTAGAAAAGATTAAACAAATTGATTCTAGAATAAAAAGGTATGCAGTGTCAGGGCAGAGTAACACTAACCATCTGACTTTACATTTTTTGGGGAGAAAAACACTAATTAGTTTGGGACTGCTTCAATGTCATTTTATTTTAAATTACTTCTGTTTACCAAAATAATGCACTCAGATGGAGTAAGTACAATACAGAAGACAGGTTTAAAACAGATGTCTGGCAATAGATATTTACACTATTAAAAAAACTATATATAGAACTGCCTGCTAGGCAAATTTATGCAGAATTGAATGTTGGGTCATTCTCAAGAAAAATGAGCCTGATTGAAATGCTTCAATTTAGTCACAGGTTTAATTTTTAATCAACAGGAGACATCACTTGGACAAGCTCGGTGGAATGGTGTGGTTTAGATTTGTGGGGGAAGAGGTAGGTGATGAAGACAATTGATTGGGTTAAGTCAGTCCACTCAGAAAACTGACGTGTTTATCTTTTTGTTTGTTTTTAATTTCTAATTTTTTTCTTATTTATGTTGGTTTCAATTTAGATTGTGCATGTACTTTTATCTATCCACATCTGTATATGTATTCACACATTGACACACAGTTTTCTTCAGAGTTAAGCAATAGTTATCTATTGTATTTCATTTTCATTAAACTTAACCAATCCTTTGCATAGGTTTCTTTTCTTTTAAATAAGGAAGAGAATGGTTGAAATGTTAGTCTGAGATGGTAGCAAGTGATTCTGTACAAAGCATAAAGAAATTTTTATTTCAATTGGCAGAGTATTTCCGATGAAAACAAAGAGCTATATTTAAACTTCATTAGCTAACAGTGTCTTTGGGCATGTTTTTAGTGATACATAACCTCATAACCCATAAAAATAAATAATACATAAACTGCACTTATTCTTTAACTAAACACTAGTTTTTCTTCCCCCGAACACTATGAATATTACTTAAAAATTCATCTATTCATTTAAAATATTTTCTGCATATCTATGCACAATGCATGGGGCAGGTGTTGGATAGGATGAGTATAGTCTTCTTTCTCACAGAGTTTATTATTCTTTAAGGGATAAAGACTTATGATTTACATATCAAGGTGATTTGGGTGGTGGGATTAGAACTTTTGGTATGCTCTTCGAATGTATGTAAAGTCAGCAAATCTAGTCTGGTGTAAGGGACTAAGAGATATGCAGGGGTCCAGGGAGGGAGACTTGTCTGCAATTTGCAAAGCATGAAGAGTTGGCAAAATCAGGTTATGAATTGCTTAATGAACTATGCTAAGAATTTTGAAATTCATCCCATCAACAATGGAAAACAATTAAATGGTTTTAATGGGGAGAGAAGTGAGTGAGCCAGTTTACATTTTAGAGCAATCATTGTTTAACTTGATTTGCTAGTTAGGATTCTTTTTTGGCAGGATTTATTCCCTTTAAATCTTGTTATAGCTCTGTCAGTGAAAGTTTACCAGATACCGCAGTAATAAAAGTAGAAATTTGGTCTTGTTTATTTTTGTTTAACAGTGATCTATTGTGTAACTATTAGGCATATTGCAACTTGCTAGGTTATCTTGGGGCTCAGGACAGGTGACCCCAAAATATCCCACAGGGCATATGAATTACTTTGAATTAAAGTTACTCTACAAGTAGCTCATGCAAGAAAGGCACGTTGACCCTCCCTTATCTCCTTAATTGTAGGAAATAAATCTCCCCTGTGAAAGGTGTCCTCCTTGTTTCAAGGGGAGAGAGAGAGACATCCTTATTGCCAGAATTAAGAAATCCATGGCTGACAATCCTTTATAAACAAACCTTGTTACTTGTTTGCTAATTTACTACCAAAGCCCAAACTTTGCTTAGAATCTTCACTAATGAGCACCCAAATCTAAGTTTCTTTGTCCTGTTAATTCTTCACAAATTTGTAGTTTATTTTGTAAAAATATAAAAAGCTGGTTGATTCATCATTTCTCTGAGCATCATTTATGATCTGTGGGCACATATTAAATTGACTTTTCTCTGTTAATCTTGTTTTATATTAATTTTATTATTAGTTCAGCCATAAACACTCAAGAAGGGTTGAAAGGGGAAAATTCTCCCTTTTCCCTGACATATAATAAGACTTCTTGAGGCCACACTAGAGCTGTTCTGGTTCTGGGAGTGATACAGTTCTGAGGAAGATCAATAATCCCCCTTATTTTTTTGATTTATAGGAGTGTTCAATCCCTTATTTACTATTTCTCTCCAGTTTCTTTGCAACCAATGCTGAATCTCCTTACACAAATACCTTGAATTTACTCTGTTGGTCCCTCTCTCCGTTTTCTCTTCCACCAGGCCATAATCTGATGGCAACCTTGGGTTGCTCTAAGAAAATTTTATTTCATATAGCTGTCTTTTGAATTTATGTGTGCAAGTCCCAGTTGCCTTGGATCGTCACAGTTTTAATAGTATTTAGAAGACAAATGTATATATTTTTTCTAAATATTACTGATTGCTTTTCATTGCATTACTTTGATATATTATTATACTAAAACTAGGGTGTGCTGATAAATGTTTAACTGGCTCTTAAGCAGGAGTGGGGGGGGGGTGCCCTGATTTGTAACCACTGTCCCTGGTGTAAAGAATTCTATCATTGCAGATTTTACACTACCAACTTGACATCACTGCATGTAGTGTTGAGAGAGAGAGATGATCAGCTGGCTCTTGGAAGTTGGTTATGATCCAGCTCCAGCACACTCTGAAACCTTCCCTTCCCACTACATGAGGCAACTGAGGAATATATATATATATATATAATGTGTGTGTGTATATATTTGTAGAGGACAGAGACCTCTGAAACCCCATCAGCTCTCAAATGAATGAAGTAAGGTAAAATGACTCAAGAGAAAATGGACTTGAAAAAATTCTCCTTTTCAATTTTCGGCTGTTAGCAATGTCCATTCAGGCCTGGGTTTAGAAGTGGAGAATAAATGAGTAGTTGGCTCTTTATCTGTTCACCTCCTCTAAGTTTTGAAATCTAGCTTATAAATGGCCATCAGAGAAATATTTCTAAAACGCTAATGCATGATAACAAAAATATTTTTCCCTCTACCCTTCTAGGTTCTCGGCTGAGACATTCTCCCAACCCCACTCCTCATAACAAAAGATAGATTGACAGGGAAAAACAAACACACTTAATAACATATGTACTTCCTGTATATGTGGGAGATAGCCAGGAAAACTGAGTAACTTCCTGAAAATGGCCTAAGTCACCACCTGAAATATTATCTCCAGCTAAAGACAAAACAAAATGTTGGGGAGTTGAGAATCCAGTTAGGAAAGGTAAAGTTGTTGCGCAGCTTTGAGTCAGTTGCTTTCTGCATAAATTAGGGATTTAGAGTCATCCTCCTCCCAGAATAGAGAGGGAGAAAAATGGAGATTTCCCTTATAAATATAAATTTCTCTTACTAAAGGGTAACTTCTACTTGGTTTTGAGAGCTGTTTGCATTAGCTGTATCTTAAAAATAATCTGCCTAAAATAAACCTATGCCAAAGAGGCATCTATTGGGGTGATAAATTATTTTCCCCTTCACTAATATAATCTGTTCTATCCTACTACTGGCCCTTTAAATCAGTCTGATTTATATATGTGTTATGTTTCTTCTACTTATTTTGACCTATGTTGTATTTTAAAATTAGAAATATATAAAAAATCCCATAATTATGTAACAGAAATGTCTACTGTAAATATTTTTGATGAGTTTCCGTCAAATGTGCCATGTCTGATTATGTGTGTGTGAGTATACATATGTATATATGTAAAATATTTTTGCTAAACACATTATACTGTGCAATTTTGTATTCTTCATTTATTTTCTTAAAAATAAATTATGGACGTTTTCTATATGATAATCCCTATTGCTAGTAGTTAAGTTATATTTTGTGTTAAATACAATTAGAATCATTTAATTATTTGCGTATTTTGGAAACAAGAATTTTACAATTATTTACTATAAACAATGCATTGAAAACACATATTTATTTTTACATGCTCTTCTAATTATTTTCTTCTTGGAATTGCATCCCCAAAATGAAATGAATTGTTAAAAACGTATGAGTTGAGCCCTGGCCATGTGGCTCAGTTGATTGTAGCATCATCCCGTACACCAAAAGGCTGCAGATTCAATTCCCCATCAGGGCACATATCTAGGTTATGGGTTCAATCCCTGGTCAGGACACATGGGAGAGGCAACTGATTGATGTTTTTCTCTCACATTGTTGTTTCTCTCTCTGTGTCACTCTCTGCCTCTCACTCTCTGTCTCTCTCTCCCCCTTCTTCTCTGTCTCTAAAAGGAATAAACATATCCTAGGGTGAGGTTAAAAAAAAATGTATGAGTTGACAAGAACTTTGATACATAGTTCAAAATGTTTACCAAAACGATCGGAGAAAAGTAAACCCCCTGACTAAGATGGCCTTAAATTTTTGCTCAGATTGGTTAATCTTCAGACAGGCTTCTTTCTGATCCAGGCTCTTGACTTCCTTTAGAGCATTTACTTTGCAAAACTTATATTTTTCCATTCTTCTCTGCCTTTTGAGGTGTAAATCTTTTTAAAGACATCTTGCCAGTTTACTACCCAGAAATATCTTTTTCAAAGGCCTGGGAGCCAGCCATCCCTTTGAAATGTCATCATCAAGAAAAATAGGGTCACTATCTCCTGTGGTCATAGGAAGACACATATCCTTTGGGTAAAGTCAATGAGCAAACTGGGGTGGCCTATGATTCTCCCACCTCCACCCTAACTCTTAAAACTTTTCTCCATTCCTTTGTTTCAGTGGAGTTGAGTTCAGATTGAGTTCTGGCCTCTTTCCCCTATTTAAAATAGCCTTGAATGCAGCCTTCCTTGGCCAGTTTGACTATTGTTGTAGGCGGAAATGTGTCTCCACTCCTCAAATTCATATGTTGAAGTCTTAACCTCGAATATTTTAGAATGTACCTGTATTTGGAGATAGAGCCTTTAAGAAGTAAGTAAGGTAATATGAAGTCATATGAGTGGGTCCTAATCCCATATTGCTGGAGTCCTTATCAGAAGAGATCAGGACACAACAGGAAAGGCCAATCAGTATATAGAGGAAAGATGGCCATTATAAGCCAAGGAGAGATGCCTTGGAGGAAACCAACCCTGCTAACACCTTGATTTCAGACTCCTAGTCTCTATTTTCTCTGTGAGAAAATAATGCTCTGTAGCTTAGGCCACCCAAACTGTGGTTCTTAGTTTTGGTAGCCATTGGAAACTAATACAATACCCCACTGGTAGAATCTGAGATGGCCTGTGTTATTGCAAGGTCACCAGTAATCAATATTAAACATGTAAAAGTATTTGGTAATTTAGTAAGTAAAAAGTTGTTTTTGATTGTTTTGCTTTCTATTTACCCTGGTTAGTAGTATGATTATTTTCTGTATGTATTTGTTCCTTGTATTTAGCCTTTGATAAACTGATCAATGCCTGATCCATTTTTCTTTTGTGATCTTAATGTTATTGTTTATAAAAATCTATTTGAGTGGCCCTTCATATTTAAATACAGCAGGCCTTCAATTACTGTTGTCAACACTTTTTTTTTTTTTTTTTTTGGTATGCGCCCCTAGCGGGAACCAAACATGGGACTCTCTGGTCCCCAGGCTGATGCTCCAACCGCTAAACCAAACCGGCCAGGGCAGTTACTGTTGTCAATGAAAGAAACATTCAGACCTGTGAAGAATTTTTGTAAGTTTATTTGAACCAAACAGATAACAATTGTCAGGAAGCAAAATCTTGGGATTGACCTAATGCTCCAGAGAATGGCAGTTTTGCACCTTATTTTATACATTACAGTCAAAAGAGGAAACTAAGTGGATTACATGAAATCCACTGGTGATAGATTAGGGAGGCAGGAGAAAGCAAAGCAGGGTTGGGGGAAACCCCTGGGATTGGATAAAAAATAAAACAATAGACCTGTTTCTTATACATGGGTGGGTGCAGGGTTATTAGCAGTCAACAATTAACACGATAGTAATAACAACCAGGGGATTTGTGGTTTTAGCCCTGGAGCACTGGTTGTGCCCTGAGGGGTCTGGAGAAAAGGGAAGTTTCCCTGACACGCCAAAGGTATGTTATTACAGATACAAAAAGACAATAGGCTCAATTAAGGTGAAAATTGACCTTTGTCAAGGAAGATACTGGCCTAGGGCATGATTTCCCACCATAAACTGTTTTTGGTTTAAAAAGTTTTAATTTCAGACTATCTTTTGTGGTTACCGTAGGTCTGTGTTTGCAGGGCCACCATGCAGACCTTCACTGAGTTTATCAGGTTAGCATGTGACCCCTTTTCCTCCACACTGTAATGTAATTTAGTTCAATGTTGTTTTCTTATAATGTTCATGAACTTAACTTTTGTTGATATCAGCTGACCTTTGGTAAACTTGGTTTCATTTTCTATCATTTTGCTTAAAGAGGGCAGAATCTATTATAACGTAAAAGAGGCTAGAAGGCAGGCCCCACAAGCTCAGTGACTGAAAGTAACCACACAGCATGGTCTGATCATCAATCCCCAACTGGGCAGGTCATGCTGTGTATGCAGTCACGTTCTGCCCTATAGCTTCCTCACGGAGGGCCAGTCTTTACCCTGAGTGATCCCTGTCTATTGTTCTTATGTATCTAGGATAACATACCTTTGAAATGTCAGAGTAGTTTTCTTTTCTAGACCCCTTGGAAGAATAACTGCTGGGACCAGAGCACAAGACCAGGGAACACCTCATCGTTATTTTGCTGCCCATATTCCCTCTCTGTTTACTGTAAATGTTTCTCATGACTTTTTATAAAATTTCCTTGGCTATTTGTTTCTTAACTTTTCTAGTTGAACTTCTCTATAATTTCATTAAATTGATTTCCAACCCTTAATCCCCCTGGAGTGTTATTTTGGAAAGAATAAAAGATTTTTACAAATAATTCATTCCTATTTAGTAACAGAGTATACTTTTGTCTCTGTTTATTTAGGTAATCTACATGCATTTTCATAAAGAGGTACAGTTTCTTATTTAAAACCATATTTCAAGGTAGCTTGTTATTTGTGTGTATTTTTTCTCTTTGGTTAACTGTTGTTAATGGTTTGGTTAATGGTTACCTTACCCATTAATTAATGCATTCCCTTTGGTACCTGAAAACAGGCAATCATTTGGAGAACATGAATTATATAAATATTTTTCGGTTGCTTCTCTTCTACTTTTATTTTTTAAGTAACTGGTCTTGAAATGTACTGAATTTCTGATAATGATGGCTGTTATTTCAGCCTCATCAATCATGTATTTTAGCACTTGCAGAAAAAAATTATAGTTGATACTATATAACATTATATTCTCACCTTTAATAGGGAATTTCTAATATTTTATTATTAACTGTAAGATTGATTTGAATAATAATTCTTTTTGAAAGTTTTCATTAAAATAAGGAATGGGTATTGAACTTCATCAAAAACATTTGAGTTAGGTCATACTTTTATTCTTTTTCTGATTTACAGAATTGTACCTATAACATGATGCTGACTCCTAATGCAAAAATATTAGTATGTTAATAGAATAATATGACATGGCTGTGATAAATAACTATTTATGTACTATACATTTGAATTCCATTCATTTGCTAGTATTTTGTTTAGTGTTATGAAATTCAGATTCACAGTGGCTTGATCTATTATTGTTTTATTATTTTATGTAGTTTTACTACTTTATTAACTACCAGATGCGTGTAGTTAGACATTTTTGAAGTAATCAAGTTGTGACCTATATTATTAGTTAAAAATGAGGTTCTTAAAAATCTCAGCTTGACCAGATATAAACCATTTAAAAAACTTTTAAAGGTGTATTGAGGGAAAAGCTTAAAACAAAAACACTGTCATTACCAAAAAGAGACATCTTTAGATGAAAACAATAAAGACCCACCCTGGCCAGTTTTCTCAGTGGTTAGAGCATCGGCCTGCAGTCCAGAGAGACCCGGGTTCAGTTCCTGCTAAGGGCATGTGCTTTGGTTGCAGTTTGTCTCTGGCCCTGGTTGGGTTGTGCGGGAGGCAGCCACTTGATGTGTCCCTTTCACAACAGTGTTTCTCTCTCTCTCTCCCTCTCACTCTACCTGAACAAAAAAATGAAAAAATGTCCTTGAGTGAGGATAAAATAAATAAATAAATAAAGACCCCATGCTGCATATATAATTTTTGTCTCAAAATCATATTGGCTGGTCCAATTGATAAGTTTGGCTAGATAAAATTAATCCTAGTTTGCCACGTTTCTTACCTAGTAAATACTAAATAAATATGTTATAGATGAATAAACTTTCCTTGAAGGATAGTTTGTGTAGCATTGAAATTACACATTTTTCCTCATTGAGTCAGTTCAACTGCAACATGAAACATACTTCTATAAATTACCTGCTATGAAAAATTATGCAATAAAAAACTACAGGAATTATGGGGGAAATGGGGAATGTCAGCACAATTCCCCAAATTTGATCAATGACACATAAAGAAACTTGGAACTTAATAAAAAATGGAAGCATTCTTTTATGCATGTTAAATGGTCATATATAATAAATATGGCATTTATAAAATTTTAAAAGACCTAAAATTTGCTTGCGGAGTAGGAGTTGGAAGGGTTGCAGCTATGAGTTACTTTGAAGTGGTGGATAGAGGGTTAACAGAAATGAGGGAAAATTGTAAAACCATCCTTTGATGGGTGTGGCTTATAATAGTCACTGTAAACTGAGGTCACTGGTGGGTATGTGCGTGCTATGTATTCCTACACAGCTCTGTTCAGCTGGGTACAGTTTTCTGCTGTTGCTAAGTGTTTCTTGCAGATGACATCACATTTAAGCAAACACAGAATTCTCGCTATGGTAAAATTTTTTTCTTAACGTTCCAAATGTGTTGGAACAAATTCACTATTTAAGACAAGTGTTAGAGCAAAACTGAATTTATATGAGGAACTCAAATACCTAGTCTGGGAAGCCTTTTCACATTAATTCATAACTGTTTTTTTTGTTTTGTTTTGTTTTGTTGATCTGTTCAGGTTATCTTCTTCTGGAATTATTTGTGGCCACCCCATTAATTTTTATCTGCATTCAGAGTATACTTCTCCTTCCACAGTCTGATATTAGTCTTTGTCTTGGCCCACTGCCCAGCTCAAATCTTTGTCTATGAGCCAATTGAGAAAAATATGAGGCAACCAATAGTTCCCAAAGGACATTTTTTATAACACCTTTACATCATTTCTCTGCTGCATCTGAAGCCATGTCTCCTTCGGAGCAATTTTTCCCCCCAAAATAGTGCTGTGTAAGTTTGAATACGTACTGGATTCTGGGAAGCATGGCCAGGACAGTCTATAAAGTAATGATCTTTCTCTTAGTGTCCTTAGAAGTGTGTTGTGTAACATGAAAAAAATTTTAGAGGAATTTCCAGGGAAGTAAATAATTTAACATGATTATTTTACCAAATGTCTCAATAGTGACATACAAATGTGGGGATTTATTTTTTAGCCTAAGGAAAATATGATCGGCTTGGTAAACAACCAGAGCCATCCTTTATTCAAAATCATGTTAAAATTTGAATCATACTTGCTGGGAAATGCAGAAAATACCATTCAAAAGCAAACACAACCCAGGACTGAGTAAATATGGAGATGTGTAAGAAACTCACCAAGCTGGAGGTAATTCTAAAAAGAAAAGACCAGATTCAGACTGACAAACCTCAGAGGAGGAGGCGGGGTGGATGAGATAAACCAAAGAATTTATATGCATGTATGCGTAACCAATGGACATAGACAACAATGCTGGGGGGGGGGGGGCAGGGAGGTGGGTGTCTGGGGGGAGGGGGAGGAGAAACATATGTAACAAAAATAAATTAATTAATAATAAAAAAAAGAAAAGAGCAGAAAAAAGATTTGGGTGTTTCCTGTGTATTGCTTATCCCTATTTTACTTTCAACTATGGTAAATGGTTGTTTATCCCTAATGGTAATCATAAGAATTATTATTAATACTGTTATTAATTATTACTAATACTACTGTGGTAATTTAAAACTAATATAATAAATTATAATTTGCAAAGTATCTTCACTCATATTATCTGTGCATTTATTTCAATAACAAATTTAGAAAAGCAGGCTTATTGATGACAAAGCTCTTCTACATAATCAATCCATATTATTGGACCAATGCCTCTTCTTTATCTAGAGTAGAAGAAACTATAAGGATTATACAATGTCTTTCTTTAGACATTATTTGTTTGTCCACTTTATTTGTCACAAAATTTGGGATTGCAGAGAAACTTACAAAAGGTGGAGAATTGGTAGATTTTCAAGAAAAGAGCATCTTAATAATATAATCTATTTGAACTCTTACTTAAAAACCCATAGTGCCTGGATGTGATGTCAGCAAGATGATGAGATAGGAGGTCCCCATTTGCGTGCCTCCACAGCAACAATAATTCGATAGCTATCCATGGACAATAGTACCTTTGTGGAACTTTGGGATCCAGATAGGAGCTTGTGAAATAATATTAGGGCCTAAGATTAGAAAGGAGTATTTTGAGAAGGTAACCCCACAGCCAAGCGGGGTTTGCTGACCATGGTCCTGACCTGGACATGGCTATAGACCTATTTGGACTTGTTCCTCCTAATAGCATCATCCAGCAAGTTTTTATTTTATTTGTCTCAAGATACTCTTTAATTTCTCTTTTGATTTCTTCTGTAACCCATGAGTGTTCAGGAGTGTGTTATTTAATTTTCACATGTAAAATTACCAGTTTTCTTTCTGTTATTGACTTCTAGTTTCATACCATTGTGGTTGGAAAAGATACTTGGTATCTTTAGTTTTCTTAAATTTACTAAGACTTGCTTTTTGACCTAACATGTGATCTATCCTAGAGAATGTTTTGTGTGTGTTTGAGAAAAATGTGTTTTCTGGTGATGCTGGATGTAATGTTATATACATGTATGTTGGGTCCATTTGGTCTAAAGCAGCTAATTTTTAAAACATGCGCGCTGGCCAGTTTGGCTCAGCAGTTGAGCATCGGCCTGCAGACCAGAGAATCCCAGGTTCGGTTCCCACTAGGGGCACATACCACAAAAAACAAACAAACAAAAAACATGCAGTACCTGACTAGTCAGGGGCACTGACCTCTTTTGCCTTAGATAGTCAAATAAAAATACAGCAAGAACCAACACAATAATACCTTTCTGGTGTGAATAAATCAAAATCATACCTATTTTTGTTGTCAGATTAACAAAAAATATATTTTTTGGTGTGCCACAGAACTTCAGTAATTAGTTTATGTATGCCATAAGATGAAAAAGATTGAAAATTTCTCATCTAAAGTATGGTTTGATTTCAGTGTTTTCTCATTGATATTCTGTCAAGATTATCCATTGTTGATAGGGAGGGATTTATCTCCCCTACAATTATTGTATTCTTATCTAATTTTCTTTTCCAACCTGTTAGTATTTGCTTAATAAATTTGCATGCTGCCAAGAGGGTGCAAATTATATTTACAATTGTTATATTCTTTTGGTGGATTATCTCTGTATTATTGTATAAGACATTCTTTGTCTCTTTTTATAGTTTTTGTCTTAAAGTCTATTTTGTTTGGAGGTAAGAATAGTAACCTCTCTTCTGGTTTCTATTTGCATGAAGAATCTTTTTCTATCCCTTCACTTTCAACCTATATGTGTCCTTAAAGCTAAAGTGTCTCTTGTAAGCAGCCTATTGTTGGAACTTGTTTTGTTGTTGTTGTTGTTTTAAATGTTTTTATTGATTTCTAGAGAGAGAGGAAGGGAGAGGGAGAGAGAGAGAGAAACATCAATCAGCTGCTGCCTGCATGCCCCCTATTGAGGATAGAGCCCACAACCTAGGCATGTGCCCTAACTGGCTATTGGGGTGCTTAGGACATGATGCTCAACCAACTGAGCCACCGACCAGGGCTGTTTGCTTGTTTGTTTTTTATCCATTCAGCAACTCTGTGTCTTTTCATTGGAGTGTTTAATCTATTTACACTTAAAGTCATTATAGATAGGTGGGGACTAATGCCTTTATATTAAGTGATTTCTGGCTTATATATATAGTTCCCTATAAGTTCTGATTTTATAGTTCCCTTGTTCTTTTCTTCCTCTCTAGCTGTCTTCCTTTGTGAACTGATCATTTTCCATAGTCATATTCTTTGATTCTCTTCTCTTTATATTTTGTGTATATGTTGTAGATAGATACATAATACACCAGATCCACAAATAACGTTTCATTCAGTGTCATTTCATTGCAACATTGATGACGTGCTGTAGAAACTTATTTAACTCTTGTTTATATCAATTAGACTATGATAAAATTGATTTCATTATATGTCATTTTACTAAAGGCTGTGTCACCTTCCCAAATATTGTTTCTGATCTGGTAGTTCCTTAGCCATTTCATAACTGTTGATAACCCCATGTAATCCTCTTGCATCTCTATACTTACAACTCTTTTTGGTTAATTTCAAATATGTTTCACATATATGCTTCTTGCTCTGAAATATTATTCTTCAGGCCATACTCCAGTAGAATGTATCTTCAGCTGCTTTCATGTGTTTTCACCTCATGCCTCATAAGCATCTCAGAACCTTAATTTATCTTGGAACCCCACCTTGCAGCTTTTCAATGTTTCTTTTTCTGGATGGGGGCACAGCTTTCCACACAGCTGGCCAAACCAGTAACCTGGACGTTGACCTGGAGCCATTCATTAATTTATTTTTTCAAGTACAGAGGAAGGACTTAATACATTTTGTTGAATGAAAGAATGTGTGTATAATATTTTACAAAATATTGTTGGTTTTTATCTGACTTCATACCTTCTCTCTGAGCGATGACCAAAGAGAGTAAGAGGTAGACAGATGATTACTGCTTTAGTGGTTGACCCATGCACCAAGAGGTCGCCAGTTTGATCCCAGTCAGGGCACATGTCCAGGTTGCAGGCCCACCCCCAGTGGGGGACGGGCTGAGGGGAAGCCCATCGATATTCTCTCTCATTGATGTTTCTACCTCTCTCTTCCTCTCCCTTTAAGATCAATAAAGAAAAATATTTTTGAAAAATTAGCCTGAGGAGGGGGAGGCTGATAACTCTGTGACAACTGGTCGCTCTTTGACTACTAAAAGCCTAGTTTGAAGTATGACAATAATTAGTTTATGCAAAAATTGCAGTTTATCAGTGGGAGCGGTATACTCAATACCAGGACAAACTTTTTCTGTGATTGTCAGTTAAGAAACATTTTAGGCTTTGTGTGCTAAGAGGCAAAACTGAGACTATTATATTAGTCCCTATATCATCCTTTAAAATGTGATCATATAAAAATGTAAAAAACGATTCTAATCCCACCAGTCATATAAAAACAAGCAGGAGCCAGATTTAGCCCACAGGCCATAATTTGCAAACCCGTGCTCTGTAACATACTACAAGAGAGAGTATCAAATGCACGGTGCAATGAAACTGACTAAAAATTTAAAAAACAGTGAATTCCCAAATCTTATGCCTCATAACTTCAGTTATGCTGTGTTCAGATTTTATTGGGACATAGTAATTTTAACATATATGGCTTAATTTTTCTTCCTCTCAGTGTTATAGTTTCTTGATAGATGTAACTGGTAAAGAACTAAGTAAATTATTTAATAGCATTTTTACTGCAATTGCATGTGAGCAACAGATCATTTAGATGTAAATGAAATTAATTATATTCATTCCTTGTTTTGAAGAGAGAAGGTAATGATCATCTAATTAGTAGATGCTAGAAAAATATGGTCACATTTGAATTTTTCACATTATCACCTTATTTATAACATAAATGTCATTCAAAAGAAGTGTGTGTAAATCATCTGTGTTAGTTTCTTTCTAGTTATAAGGAACTCAGACATGTTTACTTTTTTTTTTTTTCCCCAGTTAATGGGACTTGATTGTAAGGATACCTTGGGGAGCAAGGGAGTCAGGAAAAGCTGGGACTTTGATCATCCTTGTTGAGGGTAAATCATTAGCTCTTGCAGTCTGTCGGCAACTCTGTAACTTGGTGGAAATTTGGGTTCTGCTCCACTTTGGCTCCCTCCTGTCCTTGATGCTTTTTCCTGCTCTGCCTTTTCTCCCTGTTTTCTCATGAGTGTTGTGATTTCCATGCCACAGAGATTTTGCATACTTTCTTCTGAGTGTATGTGTGTGTTTAGTGGGTTTCTTTCTTAATGGCTAACCTTGGAAGCCTCTAAAGGAGTCTCTGATCAAGAAGGTAGACATCATTCCCAGATACGAAGGAATTGGAGTCTGCTTTGAGAGTCTGGCCCATTTCCTCTGCTGCAAACCATGCATGTTGGATTGACATTTCCTTTCAAAAGACAGTTCAAATAAAAGTTTACTACCCCAAATACTGTCATTTAAATAAATTATAGTCAATACTTTCATCTAAAAAACTATGATTTGAATATTATGTCTGGTTTATGGGCTTAACAGA
Source organism: Molossus molossus (assembly GCF_014108415.1). NCBI lineage: Eukaryota > Metazoa > Chordata > Mammalia > Chiroptera > Molossidae > Molossus > Molossus molossus. Next base: position 25,833,709 of record NW_023425401.1, read on the forward strand.
CAGTCATGGATCCCCCTAGAATTTTTTTCTCTTTTTCACTATGATTTGGTTGTTGCGTATCTGTCATTTGGCCAGAAAGGATACGTAGAGGCTAGATATAGTTCCTGTCTGTGCACTCAACCAGTTTCTTTAGATCCATTTCCTTATTTTGGGTAGGTATTTTAAATGTTTTTGGCCACTTAATAAGCAATTCCAAGAATATCAGGTGGTTGATGCAATAATCATTTATATATAAAAGGAAACGGCTGGACCAAAGGCATCAGTGAAAGACTAGCTTCTGCCATACAGGACGGTCAACACTCGTGTTATAGGAAATCAAATATTCTTATAAGTTGAAATAAACACCCATTGCTGCTAACAATTTTATATATTTCATATTCACTAATGAGCCTGTTATTAAAATTACTGTTTTCTCTTGCTATTTTAAACTAAGTCTTCAATCAGTGTATGCTATAATAATAAAATTTAGGGGAAAAGTAAGTGTGTGATTATTTCATAAACTAAGGCGTTTTCTCATTGCAAAAATTATTTTGAAAGATATGACCAAATCAATTAGATAAAACATTACTCCAAATGTGTCTCATTTTTCTGATCTGTGAGATTAACAAGTTGGACTGTTATAAGGTCCGTTCTAACTCTTAGGATGGAAAAACAAAAGCAGAAGGGATATAGCTTTTCCACTAGTTTTCTAAAATATGTTATAGAAAATAAGAAAGCAATATTAATGTGAATATCATGTTCTTTGATGTAGAATTTTTTTCTTTATAGACTCTTTTGCTAATGGCACAAAATGTCTAGAGCATATTTAAAGAACTAGAACCTGCTTTCCCCCTATTTTAAGTTAATGAGCATTTATTGAGGATTTTTTTCTTTTGAGTCAACTGCCCACAGACTTCAGCGTATACCTTAGAAGACCCTGATGTCAGGACAGGGACATGTCACTTGCAAAATAGTCTTCTAACTAACTACTATTTATATCTGTTATTAAGAAGGGAATATCCCGAAATACATAAAATCAAACTCATGGCATAGGCATTAGAGGTCCTTTGAGGGTATGAAGAAACAATATAAAATTTATTCTGCTTTGATGATACTATAACTTCTGGGGATACAAACATACACCTTTTGGTTATGATTAGCTAGACTGAAAAAAACTCTGATTTTTAGAGAATGATGCCCCTTAATTTCTCTAGACAGTTCCTGTAAATATCTGCCACATCCATGGCATCCCATGGAGAGGTTATGTCCTCTTGGGTATAAACCTATTGACAGACTCATAGTTTCTCACCCAGTTCCACCTGCTGATCTCTCTAAATAATGTATAACCCCCAATTCCAAGCTGTGCATTTGTCATTAACTTTCTAGGATGAATATATATCAGAGCAGCAAAGAGAAAGTATAGGATTTAGACAGCATGATTTATTTTTGAGTTATACAACTCGGTTGTGATTGATATATGTGTAGCAGCAGGCTTTTAATATAAAAAACAATTTAAACCTGAGAGATCTATTAACCAAAAAGCCATGATTGGCATTAAATACAGTTCTTCCATTCAGGGCAGTGAACTTATTTATAGTATACAACAGATCACTTCTGAATGTATGTTGTAAATATCTGGGCAGCACTTGAGGTGTTTTGCCCAAATTTTATAGGCTGCTGTGATGCACATTGTCACAGTCATTTTTTATTCTTCAAGATAAATTAGTTGAAGATAAATCTGAACCCTGTTGTATAATTGCTTCTTCCCATTTACCAAGTGACCTTAACCACTGGATTTTAGAAAATCCAAACCATTTTTACAGTAGGGCAGGTTAAAACCCCGTAATATCTTGAGTAACGACAACATTAACTAGCAGTTATAATCATCAAGGCTATGCTCTAACCATGGGGAAGTCATTTTTCCAAAATAATGTAGACTTTGCCAGATAACAATAGATGAGTGAGTTTTATTGCAGTTTACAGTATATTGACACTGTGAACTCAGTTTTGTCATATTCATATTTGTAAACATATTTCTTTTCTTACACATCTGTTAGTTACTGAGATGATTTCAACTCCACTGATTTTTCTTTGAAATACACCTAGAAACACTTAATAAAAAGTAGCATAAACCTCTAGGAAAAGTTATTTATTTATTAATTTTTGTTACAGGTGTTTCTCCTTTTCCCCCCATTGGCACCTTCCTCCCGAAACCACCCCCTCACCAGCATTGTTGTCCATGTCCATTGGTTATGCAAAGAAGTTCTTCGGTTTATCTCTTTCGTTTCCCTACACCCCTCTTCTGAGGTTTATCAGTCTGCACCCTACTTCTGTGTCTCCAGGTCTGTTTTGTTCATCAGCTTATTTTGCTCATTATATTCCACAAATAAGTGAGATCATGTGATATTTGTCTTTCTCTGATTGGCTTATTTTGCTTAGCATAATACTCTCTAGGTCCCTCCATGTTCTCTCAAAGGATAAGGATCTTTCTTACAGTTGCATAGTATTGCATTGTATATATGTACCATAGCTTTTCTATATATTCATCCATTGATGGACACTTGGGCTGTTTCCAGATGTTACCAATTGTAAATAGTGCTGCTATGAATATAGGGGTACATATATTCTTTCTGATTGGTGTTTCAGGCTTCTTAGGGTATATTCCTAGAAGTGGGATCACTGGGTCAAATGGCAGTTCAATTTTTTATTTTTTGAGGAAACACGATATTGTTTTCCATAGTGGCTGCACAAGTCTGCATTCCCACCAGCAGTGTACTAGGGTTCTCTTTTCTTTACACCCTCACCAGCACTTGTTGTGTGATGATTTCTTGATGGCGGCCATTCTGACAGGTGTGAGGTGATACCTCATAGTTGTTTTAATTTGCATTTCTCTGATGGTTAGTGATGAGCATTTTTTCATATGTCTCCTTAGCCCATTTTTAAATTGGATTATTTGTCTTCCTTTTTTTGAGTTGTATGAATACTCTATATATGTTGGAGATTAACCTCTTATCTGATATATCATTGGCAGTTATGCTTTCCTATATAGTGGGTTCCCTTTCCATTTTGATACTTGTTTTGTTTGCTGTGAAGAAGCTTTTTAGTTTGATGTAATCTCATTTATTAATTTTTTCCTTTGTTTCTATTGCCTTAGGGGAATTGTATCAGTGAAAATTCTGCTGTGTGTGATGTCTGAAATTTTGTTGCTTACATTTTCTTCAAGAATTTTTATGGATTCATTAGTCATATTTAAGTCTTTTATCCATTTTGAGTTTATTCTTGTATATGGTGTAAGTTGGTGGACTAGTTTCATTTTTTTGCATGTAGCTGTCTAATTTTTCCAACACCATTTATTAAAGAGACTGTCTTTATTCTATTGTATGCTCTTGCCACCTTTGTCAAATATTAATTGAGCATAATGTCTTGGGTTAACTTCTGGGTTCTCTGTTCTGTTTCATTGATCTATACAATTGTCCTAGTGCCAGTACCAGGCTGTTCTGATTACAATGGCTCTGTAGTATAACCTCATATCTGATATTGTGATCCCTCTTACTTTGTTCTTCTTTTTCAAGATTGCTGTGGCTATTCAGGGTCTTTTTGGTTCCATATAAAATTTGGAGTATTCTAGTTCTGTGAAATATGTCATTACTATTTTAATGGGGATTGCAATGAATCTATATAATGCTTTGGGTAGTATGGACATTTTAATGCTATTAATTCTTCCAATCCATGAACAAGGTATATGAATGCTTCTACTCTTTTATATCTTCCTCTGTTTATTTTTCCAATATCCTGTAGTTTTCTGAGAACAGGTCCTTTACTTCTTTGTTTAAATTTATTCCTAGATATCTTCGTTTATTTGCTGCAATGGTAAATGGCATTGTTTTTTTAGTTTTTCTTTGAGTTCAATATTGGTGTATAAGAATTCCATCGGTTTTTTGACGTTAATTTTGTATCCTGCTACTATGCCAAATTCATTTATAAGCTCTAGTAGATTTTTGATGTAGTCTTTAGGGTTTTCCATGTCCAATATCACGTCACCTGCAAATAATGACAATTTCACTTCTTCCTTTGCAATTTGGATCCCTTTTATTTTTTCTTCATATCTAAATGCTGTGGCTAACTCTTCCAGAACTATGTTAAATAAGAGTGGTGAAAGTGGGCATCCCTGTCTTGTTCTTGTTCTTAAGGGGAATGCTTTTAGTTTTTGCCCATTGAGTATGATGTTGGCTGTAGGTTTTTCATATATGGCCTTTATTAGGTCAAGATATGGTCCCTCTATTCCCACATTGCTGAGTGTTTTTTATCAGAAGTGGGGCTGGATTTTGTCAAATGTTTTTTTCAGCATCCACAGATATGATCGAGTGGTTTTAATCTTTCATTTTGTTTATGTGGTGTATCACATTTACTGATTTCTGAATATTGTACTAGCCTTACATCCCTGGGATGAATCCTACTCAGTCATGGTGAATAATTTTTTTTAATGTATTGCTGGATCCGACTTGCTAATATTTTGTTAAGGATTTTGACTTCTGTGTCCATCAGGGATATTGACGGGTAGTTTTCTTTCTTTGTAGTGTCTTTATCTGGTATGGGGAATTGAATTATTCTGGCCTCAAAAAATGAGTTTGGAAGTTTTCCATCTTCTTGGATTTTTTGGAATAGTTTGAGGAGAATGGGTTAGATCTTCTCTGAATGTTTGGTAAAACTCCCCCATAAAGCTGTCTAGGCCTGGCCTTTTGTTTGCTGGGAGATTCTTGATTACATCTTCAATTTCCTTAGTTGTTATTGGTCTGTTCAAGTTTTCTATCTCTTTCCGGTTCAGCTTTGGGAGACTGTATGATTCTAGAAATTTGTCTATTTCACCTAGATTGTCCAATTTGTTGGCGTATAATTGTTCATAGTATTTTTTAATGATCCTTCGTATTTCCATGGTGTCATTTGTTACTTTTCCTCTTTCATTTCTGATTTTGTTTATTTGGGTCCTCTATTTTTGCTTCTTGGTGAGTCTAGCTAAGGGTCCATCAATCTTATTTACTTGTTTATCTTTTCAAAGAAGCAGCTCTTTGCTTCATTGATCTTTTGCATTGTTTTTGTTTTTGTTTTTAGTTTCTATGTCATTTATTTCTACTCTGACCTTAACTGTTTCTTTCCTTTACTTGCTCTGGGTTTTTTGTTTGTTTGTTTGTTTACTTTCTAGTTCTTTAAGTTGTAAGGTTAGAAAGTCAATTAGAAATGTTGATTTTTGAGGTATGAACTCCCTCTCAGAACTGCTTTTGCTGCATCCCATAGGTTTTGGGTTGTTGTGTGTTCATTTTCATTGGTTTCCAAGAAGGTTTTTATTTCTTCCTTGATCTTCTTGGTAAATGATTCATTGTTTAAGAACATGCTATTTAGCTTCCATGTGTTTAAATGTCTTTGCATGTTTTTGTTGTAATTGATTTCTAGTTTCCATGCCACTGTAATCTGAGAAGATACTTGACATTATTTCAATCTTCTAGAACTTGTAGAAACTTAGTTTGGGTCCTAACATGGGGTTTATCTTTGAGAATGTTCCATGTGTACTTGAGAAGAATGTGAATTCTTCAGTTTTGGGGTGTAATTCTCTGTAGATAGCTATTAAATCCATTTGATTTACACTAGATCATGTATCATTTAGTGTCTGTTTCCTTGTTAATTTTTTGTCTAGAAGATCTATCCAGTGATGTCAGTTGAATGTTGAAGTCCTCTGTTGTGATTGTAACGCTGTTGATTTCTCCTTTGAAGTCCTCCAGAAGTTTTTTAAAAATATATTTTGGTGCTCCTATGTTGGGTATATATATCTTTGCCAAGGTTAGATGCTCCTGTTGGATAAATCCTTTCATTATTATGTATTGGCCTTGTTTGTCTATAGTATGGCCTTCATTTTGAAGTCTATTTTATTGGATGTGAGTGTTGCTAGCCCAGCTCATTTTTCCTTCCTGTTTACTTGGAAAATTTTCTTCCATTCCTTCACTTTCAACCTACATGAGTCTTTTGTTGTGTGGTGGGTCTCTTGTAAACAATATATATATGAGTCATGCTTTCTTATCCAATCAGCTACTCTATGTCTTTTTATCGGAGCATTCAAACCATTCACATTTAAGGTGATAATTGACATGTACTTATTTATTGCCAGTTTTGTTTATTATAGTTATGCTTCTCTTTCTATTTCTTCTACTAATTACAGCAGTCCTTTTAACATTTCTTGGAGTGCTGATTTGGTGCTAATATATGACTTAAGCCTTTTTTTTTTTTGTCTGAGAAGCTCTTTATTTCACCTTCTATTTTGAATTATAGCCTTGCTGGATAGAGTAATTCAGAACCTTGTTTTTCATGACCTTGATTATTTTATGCTGTTCCCTTCTGGCCTGTAGTGTTTCTGTTGAGAAGTCAGCTGAGAGCCTTATGGGGGTTTCTTTGTAGGTAACCTGTTGCTTATCTCTTGCTCTCTTTAGGATTCTCTCTTTTTCTTTAATTTTTGGCATTTTAATTTTCATGTGTCTTGGTGTGGGCCTCTTTGGGTTCTCCTTACTTGGGGCTCTCTGTACTTCTTGAACTTGTATGCCTTTTTTCTTTATGAAAGTTTTCTGTCACTATTCCTTTCACTATATTCTCTAACCTTTGCTCATTTTCTTCTTCTTCTGGAACTCCTTTGATGAGGATGTTATTAAATTTCATGTTGTCCCATTATTCTCTTAGTTTATCTTATTGATTTTTAATGCTTTTTTTTTTTTTTTTCTTTTTTCTTTTTGGTCTCTGATTGTGTGATTTATTTTTTTTTTTTACCCTGTCTTCTAATTTACTGATCTGATCCTTGACCTCCTCTACTCTACTGGTTATTCCTTCCAATGTGTTCTTTATTTCTGTTATGTCATTCTTTATTTCCAATTGGTTGGTTTTCAGTGTCTCTATATTTTTAGTCATGCTGTTGAGCATCTTCTTAATTGTTTTTCTGAACTCTACCTCTGATATCTTGCTTAATTCCATCTCATTTATCTCTTCTCCTGTAGAATTTTCTTGTTCTTTCATTTGGGATTTGGTTTTTTGTTTCACCATTTTGGCTGTCACAGTGGGTTTTGGAGCCTGCCAAATTTTCCCTTTGGGTGTTGGTGTTCCACTGGTTGTGGCTCCCTCTACTGGGTTTGAATGAGTGTGAAAGAACCCATGTTAAATACCACTATTAAGTCTTATTTTCCTGGGTAGATATGCCATCCAAGGAAAAGTTCAGTTATCCTCTAGCTTTTGCCTGGGAGCTATTAGTCTCAGATACTTGATGAGCCTCAATTTGTAGCCCTCAGCTGAATGAAAACTCCCTCAGGTATAAGAGGATTTTCAGTGGGTGGGGCACTTGCTTGGTTTAAATGAGCCTCAATTTGCATTTTTTGGCCTGGTGGTGTTGAATTCCTCACGGAGGGGTCATTGCTTTTCCCTGGGGCTCTGGGAGGTGGCTCTTTGAGTAAAATGGCTACTCTTCTAAGAGGGAGTGATTCAGCATAAAACTCCCAGTGTCCTTCCCCACAGCTCTCTCCTGAGCCAGGAGCCTCAGACTCTTCACACAGTTCCAGTCCAGTCCACCCTTCTTTTGCCAGAGCCCAGGGTGAGTGGCTGTGGCTGATTTGGGGCTTTTTAAAACCCCCACTTTCTCAGCGGGGACTGCTCACTGATAATACAGCCATCCACTGCTGTTCATGGGCTCCCAGCCTGCCCTCTCATGCCGCAGTTCCTACCAGGCTCAGTTTGGTGTCCTCTTTCTGTGCCTGGTTATATGGGTTCTCTTCAGCTGCTTTTCAGTAGGTTTTCCCCAATGATTTGTCTTTATTTTAGTTGTAATCCCAGTTTGGTCCTCGGAGACGGTCTGTATAGCTTCCACTCACTCTGCTGCCATTTTTCCAGATCTCTAGGAAAAGTAATTTGTTACTGAGCTTATTTTTATGTGTGTGCCAAACACCTACCTATCTTATGTATGAGATCTTCTGCTCCTTCCATGACACATGGAATGGTAGAAAAGGGTGTTTTCTGAAATTAATAATGATATCTTAAAGGGCAAAATTGTTAACATGTTTCTACAAAAGTCTCCCTGGGAGTTATTTAAAAGCTAGCCTTGGTTACCCCATATGCAGACATTCTGCTTTGGTAGATCTAGCTGAAATGGAACCCAAAAAACTGACCAGTAACATTGTTTCTCAGAGAGATTCTAATGAAAATGCTCCTGAATGGGGGAAAATGTGGACAATATTTGAAACAGCTGTACTTAATCTAATCAAATAGTTTAATCATTACCTTATTTTTCCAACCATTGATTTAATAGGTATTAATTAAATGCCTGTGATCAGTAGCTCAATATAAGTTTATATAATACAGAGTGGGGCAAAGCTATGTTTATAGTTGTTTATATAGAAAATAATACAATAATTAATAACTAATAATACAAGAATATACTTTTTCCCATTCTCACAACTATAAACATACTTTTGCCCACCCTGTATTTGTGTTGGAAGAAATCAAAGCGTTCAGCCTCCTTATTCTTAGTTATTGTTTTGTTTTGTTTTTTAGGACATTAACATTGGTACACTATTATTAAATTATAGACCTTATTGGAATTTCACCAATTTTTCCACTAATAGCCTTCTTTTGTTGTTGTTGTTTTTAAAGGAAGTATAAAGCAGAACTGTATTTGGTAGTGACTTGCTTTTTCATTAATTTTTTTTGTCTATCTGGGATTCATCTTATTTGAATGATCCTTTTATATCTATTTTCTCTCTTTTATTTCTCAGAAATTTTTTAAAAATCTTTTTTTAAAATTTTTACCTTTCAACTCCCTTATCCATGTCCTCCAACCTGACACCCACCTGGGTTAACCACAAATTTGTTCTCTGTGTGTGTTTGTGTGTGTATTTAGATTCTATCTATAAAAGCAATCATATGATATTTATCTTTATTAGTTTGATTTATTTTGCTTGGCATAATGCCCTCGAGGTCCATGTTATTATAAGTGGTAAGATTTTATTCCTTTTTATGGATAAATAATATTCCGTGGTATATATGTGCACCACAGTTTCTTTATCCATTCATCCACTTATGAACACTATGTTGTTTCTATATTTTGGCAATTGTTGAAATTACTCTGCAATGAACATAGGGGTGTGTATGTCTTTTCAAATCAGTGTTTTGGATTTCTATTGATAAATACCCAGAAGTAAAATTGCTGGATCATATAGTAAAACTATTTTTAATTTTTGAGTAAACTCCATACTTTTTCCTGCATTGACTCTATCAATTTACATTCCCAGCAACAGGGCACATGGTTCCCTTTTCTCCATGTCTTTGCCAACACTTGTCATCTCTTGCCTTTTTGATAATAGCCATTCTAAAAGGTGAGAGGTGATATCTCATTGTGGTTTTGATTTTTAGTGATAATTAGTGATATTGAGCATCTTTCTTTGGAAAAAAAATCTATTCTTTTGCCCATTTAAAAATGTTTTTATTGAATTTTTAGAGAGGAAGGGAGAGGGAGAGAGTGAGTGAAACATTGAAGAGAGAGAGAAAAATCGATCAGCTGCCTCCTGCACAACCCCCACTGGGGATGAAGCCAGCAACTCAGGCATGTGCCCTGATTGGGAATCAAACTGGCAACCTCTCAGTGTGCAGGATCACACTCAATCCACTGAGCAACACCAGCTAGGGCTTGCCCATTTTTAATTGGATTGTTTGTTTGTTTTGCTGTTGAGTTGTATGAGTTTTTTATACAGTTTTTATATTAATCCCCTTTCAGATACATGATATGCAAATATTTTCTTTCATTCATTAGGTTGTCTTTTCATTTTGTTGATGATTTCCATTGCTATGTAAAAGCTTTTTTGCTTGATATAGTCACACTTGTTTATTTTTCTTTTTGTTGCTTTTGTTTTTGGTGTCAGATTCAGTCATTGCCAACACCTTTGTCAAGGAGCTTACCAGTTATGTTTTCTTTTAGTTTTGTGGTTTTGAGTCTAATCCATTTTACTTGATTTGTGTGTATATTATGAGACAGTGGTCTAGTTTCAATCTTTTGTATGTAGCTGTACAGTTTTTCCAACATCATTTATTGGAAAGATGGTCCTTTCCTATTATATATTCTTGGCTCCTTTGTCATAAATCAATTGACCATATATGCCTGGGCTTATTTCTTTCTCTCTATTCTGTTCCAGTGATACCTCTGTCTATTTCTTTGCCAGCATCATACTGTTTTATTTACTATAGCTTTGTAATATAGTTTGAAATCAGAGAACATAATGCCTCCAGCTTTGTGCTTCTTTATCAAGATTGCTTTGGCTCTTCGGTGGTCTTTTGTGGTTACATACACATTTTAAAATTGTTTTTTCTATTTCTGTGAAAAATGCTATTGACATTTTGGTAGGGATAGTGTACATCTGTAGATTGTTTCAGGTAATATGGACATTTTAACAATATTTAGCCTTCCAATACATGAACATAGAGTTTCTTTGATTTATTTGTGATTCTGTTTTTGATTAATGTCTTATAGATTTTAATATACCAGTCTTTCACCTTCTTGGTTAAATTTATTCCTGAGTATTTTATACTTTGTTGTTGTTGTTGTTATTGTTGTTAATCCTCACTTGAGGATATTTTTCCATTGATTTTTTTTTTTTTAGATAGACTGGAAGGGAGGGAGGGGGAGAGGAAGAGGGGGTAAGGAAAATCTATGTGAGAGAGGCACATCGATTGGTTGCCTCCTACATGACCCCGACTGGGGCTGGGGATTGAACTGCAACTCAGGTATATGCCTCTATTGGGCTTTTATTTATTTTTTTAAATCTTCACTCAAGGTTTTCCATTGATTTTTAGGGTGGATGGAAGCAAAGGAGGAAGAGAGAGAAAGAGAAACCTTGATGTGAGAGAGAAACATCAATTGGTTGCCTCTTTCATGATCTCGACAGGGGCTAGGGGTTAAACCTGCAACAACTCAGGTACATGCTCTTGACTGGGAATCAAACTCGAGACTCTTCGGTCCATGGGCCAATGCTCTAACCACTGAGCAAACCAGCTAGGGTGGTATTTTATATTTTTTCATGTAATTGTAAATGGGATTGTTGTCTTAATTTTTCTTTCTAATAGTTTGTTGTTAGTGTATAGAAATGCAACTGATTTTTGCATATTGATTTTATATCAATTTATAACCTTTACTGAATTTGTTAATTAGTTCTAACAGTTTTTTGATAGCATCTTTAAGGTTTTTTATACATAATATCAGGCCATTTGCAAATAGTGACAGTTTTACTTCTTCCTTTCCAATTTGGGTGCCATTTACTTCTTGTCTGATTGCTGTGGCTAAGACTTCCAATACTATGTTGAATAAAAGTGGTGATAATGGACATCCTTGTTTTATTCCTGATCTTAGAGGGATAGCTTTCAGATTTTCACCATTGATTATAAAGCTAGCTATGGGTTTGTCATACATAGCTTTTGCTATTTTGGGCTACATTCCTTTTATACCCACTTTGTTAGAGTTCTTTATCATAAATGGATATTGAATTTTATTAAATCAATTCTTTTTCTGCATGTATTGAGATTAGTATATTATTTATTGAATTTTATTAAATCAATTCTTTTTCTGCATGTATTGAGATTAGTATATTATTTTTATCCTTCATTTTGTTGATGTGGTGTATCACATTGAATGATTTGCAGATGTTGAGCCACCCTTGCATCCCTGGGATAAATCCAACTTGATCATGGTGTATTATCCTTTTAATGTATTGTTGCTAACATTTTATTGAGAATTGTTACATTTATCTTTACTAGGAATATTGATCAGTAATATTTTGTTCTTGTGACATCCTTGTCTGGTTTTGTTATCAGGGTAATGCCAGTTTCATTCAATGAGTTTGAAGAATTCCCTCTTTTATATTTTGGAAGAGTTTGAGAAGGATTGGTATTATACTTTTAATGTTTGGTGGGTTTCACTGGTGAAGTTATTTGGTCTTGGACTGTTTTGTTGGGAGGTTTATGATTACTGAGTCAATCACATTCTCCTTTATTGGCCTGTTCAGATTTTCTATTTCATCATGATTCAATTTTGGTAGGTTGTTTGTTTCTAGGAATTTATCCATTTCTTCTAGTTGTCTAATTTGTTGTCATGTAATTATTATAGTAGTCTCTTATGATACTTTGTGTATCCATGACATCAGTTGTAATATCCCTTCTTTTATTTCTGATTGTATTTATTTGGGTATTCTCTCTCTTTTTTTTCCTGGCAAGTCTAGCTAAAAGTTTGTCAATTTTGTTTACCTTTTCAAAGAACCAGATATTAGTTTCATTGATTTCTATTGTCTTTTTTGTCTCTATTTCTATTAAAAAACTTTTTTTCTTTATTGATTTTAGAGAGGAAGGAAGAGGAAGAGAGAGAGAAACATTGATGAGAGACAACATCGATTGGCCGCCTTCTGCAGGCTTTGGTCACAACCTGGGCATGTGCCCTGACTGGGAATCGAACCAGCGACCTCTTGGTGCATAGGTCCACACTCAACCACTGAGCCACATCGACAGGCTAGTCTCTATTTCTTTTTCTTTTCTTTCTTTTTGGTTTTAATCTTTATATTCTTCCTTCTACAAACTTTGAGCTTCATTTGTTTCTTCTAGTTCTTTGAGGTGCAAAGTTAGGTTGTTTATTTAAGACTTTTCTTGTTTCTTGAGACAGGCATTTATTGCTATGAACTTCCCTCAGAATTTCTTCTGCTGAATTTCATGAGTGTTGGTATATTATATTTTCATTTTTGTTTGCCTCAAGAAATTTTTTGTTTCCTCTTTTTTTTTTCTTGGACTCATTGGTTGTTCAGTAGCATGTTGTTTAATCTTCATATATTTGTGAATTTTCCAATCTTTATGTAAATAATATGTGTGGAATCAAATGAACAAAATAAACTGATGAACAAAATAGAACCGGAGGCATGGATACATAGAATAGACTGACAGAGATCAGAGGGAGGAGGATGGAGGTACTGGATGAAAGAAGGTAAAGAGAATAGCCAAAGAAAATATATAAATAGCCCATGGACACAGACGGCAGTGTGGTGATGGCCAGAGGGAGATTGGCTGAGGCTGGGTGGAGGTGGGTAAAGGTGGGGGGAATGCAGGACAACTGTTAATAGTGTCAACAATAAAGAAAATAAAATAAAATAAATCAGTTAATCTACATGAAATAAAAATATGTCAAACTATTAAATTAACTAATTAAAATCTCTCAAAAATAATTTGTTTAATAGCGTTTGGATCAGAAAAGATGCTTGATATGATTTCAGTCTTTCTAAATTTATAAATACTTTGGTTTATACTTTGATTAAAGTATAGATGCACTCACCTAAAATAATAGTAGTTTCCCAATCTGAAAAATGCTCATTTAGTGAATAAATTTCCGATTTTACTTTAGACTTATTAGTTATAAAATACAAATTATTTTTATTCATTTACAGATGTATATTAAGACTCAGACTGTTAAACCAAGAAAGTATTAGGGTCATTAAGCTTGAATATGCTTTGCTTGTCTTTGGCCTGAGACATTTCTATTTACTCTTTGTTATAAAAACACACACACACACACACACACACACACACACACACACGTAAGAAACATCAGGGATTTTCTTATTGTAAGTGGCTCTTCTTCAGTATTTTGCTTTTTAAAATACCACTAGATATTCATATTTTTTAATTAAAAGAGATTAAGGGTATTGCTTCCATGAATAAATTAGAAGATTTACTATAATTTTATTTATATAAGTATAATATGTTAAGGAACAGAAGCGACAAATGGGCTATTTTTGCAACAAGCAAACAAATTAAAAAATAGCTTACTAAATTTTATGCTTGTTCAAGGTATATTTAAAAAGAGAAATTTTTTTATCTTTTAATACATTTTTATTTAATAATTCTAATCAGAAAACTGTATTCAAACACTTATTGAACTATTATTTTAATCAAGCATAGTTTCCTCTTACCTGTGATATTCAAAAACCTATTTTGCTACACCTGTTAAGTTACCATCTCTGTTAGGAAATCATTCTTTTTAGGCTGGCTAATTATTTGTTTAAGCCAGCAAATTTAACACATTATTTTGTGGTAGAGCATTAGAAAAAAAAAATGTATATGAAGAGACATGGAATCATCCAACCCATTGTGATTAGCAATGATATAAAAGCACTGGTGTGAGCTAATTGAGTCTGTGCTGAGTAATTACCAATGCAAATGAATTTGACCATTTTCTTTTTGCACTGGGAAATTTAAACAATATTGTTGAGTAAATATTGATACTGTATTTGTGCATTCATTAAAGTGCACAAGCTTCTCATTTTAATTCCAAGGGTGTGGATTAGAAGAAGGAAAGGATTAGATGGAAATACCCTGCAGCATAAATGTATTCCTGAGTTGGATAAATTCTCTTTAAGTAGAGTCAGAGTTGCAAAAGAATTTCCATATACTAATAGTTGTTCTTAAGATGATTTGACCATTTGGGGGTGAGATAACCAGTTCTTTGTTGAATATGATGAGAAATAACACCCTCTAGTAATTTTTAATGAACAGATTATTATTACATGGCATAATTTGTGGAAGATAATTTGTTAGTCAATTATTTGTCTTTTACATAGATAGCTATAATAAGGACTCATCCTCATTTTAACAGCCTGTGTGAGTTTTCCTCTAGGTCTTAAAAATAACAATAGCTCTTCAAATCTAAAACCATAGTATTGAAGTTGCTTTCAAAATTTCACCATCAACCCACACCAAATTTTACAATTGGTTGTTAATATTATGTAAGCATAACTGCACTTATTGTAAGATACATTTGGAATATGTATTCTCTCTTTTTTTAAGAGAAAAATATTGGTACCACCTAAAATATGGTTAGATAAATAGTACCTTTTTCCGAAAATGAATTGGACTACACGAAAAGAAATTGTTATGAAGAAAAGTAAATGTTTAGGATAACGTATTCTAAACCCAATGCTACCTTCAAAATGAGTGAAACTGCCCAGATTGTAGTCCCTTTCCCTGTGAATAATCCCAAAAGGGGAGAGATTTTAATATTTTTGCACTGAACAAGGTGACATGAGGGTTGTTAAGATTAAAAACTACGTGTTTCAAGTTAAAGCAAGGATGTGAAAGAAAGTGATGGTGTGACTATTAAATGTGCTTGTGTTTCCACCATTCAGTGGCCTGGGCCCGGGCACCAGACATGCTTTTTTATGCTAGGTTTTACCTCTGCCTGGGATATGTGTTCAATTCCAAATTTCTAGCCTTGTTAAATGAGACAGGGTGAAGGGATTCTCAGTGAGAAGCAGCAACATACAAACATCTTATTGAAAAGGCCCCAAGCTCCAGATGAGAACGCAACCAGCTGACCCTGTGATTTTAGTCTCATATTCTGAGCAGAGAACTTCTGAAGGTAACAAATGGGTGTTGTTTTAAGCACCTAATTTTGTGATGATTTGTGACACAGCCACAGTAAATTACTACACTGGTAGAAATATTTTTCAAACATTTCTCAGGGTTTTTTTTTCTTACATAAGTTCTTCTGTATTTAAACATTATTTTCTGGTTTTCAAAACAAAACAATAAAAAGTAATAATGTTAACATTAACATTGCAGTATGTATTAATTTTCAAGCACATGGCATTATTATCATAATTCCTTTAAGAAAGTAGAATTTATCTCCACTTCAGTTTCTTTATTCTCCTGCTATTGATTTTCTAACATTATTGTATAATTTTAAGTAGTTCATTTTTATTGTTTATTTTCAGCATAAGGAAACTTTTATGTTATAGTTTTCAGGTAATTTATAATTTCAGGTAAAATAACAATTTTGAAAATTGTTATTATTTACAATGACATAGATTGTTTTAATAATATTATTCCCAAAGAAGATAGATACATATTTTTTTCACTATGTATTTTTATATTTAATTTCCTTGGCTTATTGTATTAGCTAAACACTTTAAAATAGTGTTCATTGCAATTGAAACTTTATTTTAACCATTGCATTGGCAGGGTCAACATTGTGCTTTATGAAGATTAGTTTGCCTTGGTATATAGAATAAATTGGATGAAGAGGGATTTAATGGCAGTAGGAAGCAAAGTTAGGATATTATTTCAAAAGTCTAATATAGAGTAAAATGAAACAAGGAGGTACCACAGAGGTAAAAGTGACAGAATTTGGGGAGTAATTGAAGTCATAGATGGGGGTAGATGAATTCAAGCTAACTTTGAGGTTTTGCATATAGATAGATGATGGTGTCGTTGGTGACTGAATGCACAGATACCGGCTAGATCATGGAATAGTTGCGTAGCCAATTAATGGATATGACTCTATTGAGCTTATAATGCTTGAGGAGCATCTAGGTGGAGGCAAATTGACTATTAAAATTAAGAGTCTCATAGTATGGTCAAGAAAGAGATAGCCTGAGAGTTTAGTCTTGGATTAAATTATACCCCAGACTTTGCCATGAACTAGTTGTTTTATGTTGGATAAAAAAATGAACTATCTGAGTTTGTTTCCTCATATACTGAGGCAAGAGAGTCAATTAAATTAACCAAACATTTATTGAGACATTACCAATATGTCCTAGGAAATACAGGGATGAACCTGAGGTGCTCTGAAAGACATCAAAGAACAGTTATAATTAGTTTTGCTGGACAGAGATGAATGATGGAGTTTAGGGGAGAGACAGGTTGGGAAAATCAGATCTTATTCTGGAACAGTGGTCCAGGGTATGTAAATGACGTTGGTACGGGAATATAGGTGGGGATAGGTTAAAAGGGAAGGTTAGTTTAAATTTATGAGAAACTTCATGCTCAAACCAAGGGTTTGGCTCTTGAGGAGGTCCATGAGGAGGCATAGATTGGTTTTGACTAAGGAAATGGCCTCAGTCCTCACTGTGTTCGTGCAAATCTTCATCTTTTCTCATATGGATGACTTTAGTGTCTTCTCTATACCTCCAAAGTATTCACCCTTTATTTCATTCCCAGTACAGTGGAAAGGAGGAATTTTACCTTCCTAATGTAAAAAATCCAATATAAGTTCCTCCACATCTCAAAAATTTAAGTAGATTTCCATTGTTTACAGGATAAAGTCAAAGCTCCTTAGCATTAGTATACAAGGTTATTTATGACCTCCCCTGTCTTTCTCCCCAGATTATTGCTTTCACTTTCTAATTTGTATTTCAGTCATTAAAAACCTGTTTACTATGCAACTTCAACTATACCTGACCTTGCACATATTATTCCTTCTGCCTAGAATACTTTCCCCTACCACTATGTTGCTTACTCAGGAAATACATTGACTCAAACCAATTTGATAATCTCTTTTATGAGAACTTCTCTTACCTCCTTTCTTGCTCATGATGGCCTTACAGTAGTGCCCTCTAATTTGCAGAGATATGTTTCAAGATCCCCAGTTGATGCCTGAAATCAAGGATGGTACCAAATCCTATATATACCATGTTTTTTTTTCTATACATACATGCATACATGTATATATACCTATGATAAAGTTTAATTTATAAATTAAACACAGTAAGAGATTAATAACTAATAATAAAATAAAACAATATACTGTAATGAGTTGTGTGAATATGGTCTCTCTCTCAAAACATCTCATTGTACTATCCTCACCACCCTTCTTGTGATGATGTGAGATGACACCATGAAGTGCAGTGAATGGCACAGGCATTGTGATGTAGCATTCGGCTACTTTAAGGGTTACTTGAACACAAGCACTGAGATACTGCAACAGTCGATCTGATAACCTAGATGGCTACTAAGCGGCTGGCAGGTGGCATATATGGAGTGGATGCACTGGATAAAGGGATGATTCTTGCTCTGGGGGTACAGAGTGGGACAGTTTAAGATTTCATCATGCTCAGAATAGCACATATTTTACAACTTAAAAATTCTTTATTTCTGGAATTTTCCACTTAAAATTTTCAGACTTTGGTTGACCATGAAACCCCAGAAAGCAAAATCATGGATACGGGGAGACTACTGTATTCATCTATGCTACTGTTGTTTTGTGTGCACCCTTCACTTGGAGTTAAAATCTCTTTTCCCCATTAAGTGGACATTCTTGAAGAAGTGGCTTATGTCATATTTTAATATTTTTATAAAATATTTGGTTTGAGACATTTCATTGTAGCACTTACTTTACTAGCAATTCGGGACTCACACAAGTGCTCATTAAAACACTAAATACGTGTCATTGTAGACAGATTCATGTCAATTGTCTGAACTGCTGTTTCTCTAGATTGTAAACACATCTCTAAATTGAAGAAAACATACTCACTTGCAAGTTTAGGGGGCTAACAGCTTATCTAAAGCAAACAAGCAAAAAATATGTTCATTCTTTTGGAGGCTATAGGGTATTTTCATATCTTTTAGCTAAAAAGCCTTTTACTCTGCCTAAAGAAATTTTCAGAAAAAATATATTCAGTCTATTATTCCGCTAAATAAATGCTTACTTGTAGGCTTGCATCACAATTTGTTTCAATGTCAATTTAGGACCTTCCTCTGCTAGCACATTTATAGAACGAGGACATCTGCTACTATTGGACACTTAAGCCATGTAGCAGCCAGCTGCAGCATACATTATTTATTTGAACAGCTGGTTGATTTGTAAGTTTCAAAAGTTTTTCCTCTAAAGGCATCAGTATATAATTTTTTTTATCGGTATTTGATTTACTGACTATACAGGTTTCTATGATCAGAACCTGTGAGAAATCTCTGAAACAATGGCACCTAAAATATACATAAGTTGGGTAAAGGAAAGGCATAGCAATGTTTTATGTTCTGGAAGGCATTTGTTCAAGTATCCAACTTAAAGATAAAAAAGTCTAAGTATTTTTATTTGCACAAGTACTTATTAGTTGGCCAACCAGTAGAGTTGATACACACAGAATATACATGGCTAAATGACAGACAAAATTTTAACAACTTAGCTTTGAAGAAAATTTATTATTTTCTAATTGGATCCTATACTACTTTTATTAAAAATGGAATTCTTTAAATTCTTGATCTTTTAAATGTTGTAATTCCAAGAATTAAAAAATTACAGCCCAAAACATTTAAAAAATAATATAGTCTTCTTCCTAAAATGGTCATATTGTTTTTCTTTGTTATTGTCATGAGGTACAAAACAAGGTAAAAACAAAATGATGTTTAAGTAGACTATGTACATATTCATAGTGGACTGCAGTCGGCCCTTATCACGGTTAATCAGTTCCATACTCTACCGTGATAAATGAATTTCTGTGAAGTAGGATTCTTTCTTTATACAGTGTCCCTGCCACATTGCGCCTCGACTTTCGCGGCTTCACTCTATCATGAATATAGTATGTATCAAATATAGTATACAGTTGACTTTCGTTTATCTTATCATTTGAAAAAACCGTGATAGAATGAAACCGCGAAAGTCGAAGTGCAAAGTAGCGGTGGACGACTGTATGTATATGCTTTTCCAGGATGTTTACTGAGACATAAGGGATGAAAAATGACTTCTGAGAATTTCATTAGAAATTCACACACATGCCCTGGCCTGTGGGGCTCAGCTGGTTGGGTATTGTCTCACACACCAAAAGGTTGCTGGTTCAATTCCTGGTCAGGGCACATACCCAGGTTTCGGGAAAGATCCCCAATGGGGGGCATGCAGGAAGCAGCCAATTAATGTTCCGCTCTCACACTGATGTTTCTCTCTCTCTCTCTCTCTTCCTTTCCATCTCTCTAAAAATCAATAAAACCATTTTTTAAAAATTACACACAATAAATACCCCACAAATAGTGCTAAAGAAGATTTCAGTATAGTTTCATATAAATGGTGCTTATTTGTGGCACATTCACTTACATTGTTAGCGGAAGCGTAGATCCTGAAATAATTACTCTGATGGTTGATTTGTGTGGATCACACACCACATTATGGATTATTTTATCTGAATGAATACTGTATTGTGTAAGTTCTGATGTTTTTAAAACCATGCATTTCTGATAATATACAAAAAATGAGAAATTTTATTTATCAACATGAATAGAGTTTACACAATGACATATACTTTTGCGCAAACTGTCGAATGTGGTCTATTTCATTAGTTTTCCTTTCTTGCCATTTCCAGTCTGTTTGGTGATCTTATTTTCCTGCTTTTGCAGGTTCAAAATATTGGAATCTCATGGTGGTAAACTGTTTCTTAGACTCCAAAGACCTTGTAATTCTGGATGTTCCATGTCTTTTTTATTTCTGTTCTCAATTTTCTTTCCAGATGCCATCACTGCTGTCTGGTTTATCAATAATGTTTCACTTACTGAGGAATAAAAGCCTTCAATCTAGCTTTGACATACCTGTCTTTCTGTTATTTTTTTTTAAAATCCTCACCAGAGGACACTTTTGCATTTATCTTCAGATAGAGCGGGAGGGAGAGAGGGAGGAAGAGAGAGAGAGAAACATCAATGTGAGAAAGATACATTGACTGGTTGCCACTCACACGACCCCAACCGGTGCCGGGGACAAACCACAACCAACTGAGGTGCGTGCCCTTAGTGGAACAAAACCCCGGGCCTCTCTCGTCTGCGGGCCGATGCTCTAACCGCTGAGCCAAACCGGCCAGGGCCCTAACTGTCTCTTAAAGTTCCCTCCAGGCACACTCAAATGCATTCTCTTCTTCAAATACACTCTGCTTTTCCACCTTAAGTTTTTATTTGTATATTTTTAGCCCCTAATATAGGCAAACAATATATATTTTACATTCTTTGCTGTTAAAACCATGGCTGGAGAGATCCAATTGCATGTTCTCATGAACTGTGCCTGATTCTCCTCGTGAATACTTTCTACTTTTTTGAATTCTAAGAGCATTTTAGAGATTTTGCCATATTTATAAAATATATTCTTTTACATGTCTAGCTTTACCTGTAAAATTCTAAAGTTGTGCTCTCCCATATGAGAGCAATTAGCCACACGAGATATGTTTGAATTCAGATGTACTGTAAGTGTAAAATGCATACCAGATATTGGTGACTTCATATAAACAAGAAAAATGTAAAATAGCTTAATAATCTTTCTAGTGACCCACGACAGCTGCAAGCATGCTGCAAACTGTTGGAGAAACATAAAGATGTTTGGAGAAATCTTTACAATATTGATATTGAATCAGTTCTGAAGTCAGGTAGTTTCCAGCAAAAAGAGCTTGATTGAAAAGAGACCTAGATCCTTCTGAAGGGTAGAGACACTTAACTCCCCCCTCCTTTAATTCTCAGTGCAACAAGCCAGTTGGATCATCCTCCCAAGCTTGAGCTCCTTCCTAGTGTTTCTTACCCATTAGAATGGCCTTGAGGTGGAGCCATAATAAAGAGCAGTAACTAGTTAAGTCTTATCTGTGAGGCCTGAATGCTCTGAAAAACAGCTTCTTATGTAACTCGGGGACCAACTCAGGCCCTGAGATTATCTAGGTAAATAAGTGTTACTTGATAACGATCCATTTTGGTTGCTTTGTGTTGCAGGAAGTCATGAGTTTGGTTTATAATGCAAGGACTGCTGACAGACAGACATGCTCTCACATTGGACTTGTGTCTTTCTGGTACAAAATGACCTTGCAGCACAGTTGATGCCCACCCCCCAGCCCCCATCGAAAGCCGGAAGCATAGCAGTGTCCACTTGAATGGCAAATTGTGATAAAGTAGCAGGAGCAAAATTGCATAGCATAATCACTGCAATTTTTTATTGAATTGAGCCCTTTGCTCTTTCTCTTGACAGAACAGTTTATTGAATGTGCATGTGGAAAACAAAGAAAGGCAATAAAGAAAAATACCTTTTCTCTCTCTCCTTTTTTTCTTTTTTCTTTTTTTTTTGCCTGAGAATAGACTAGAGAGAAAATGTGTCTACTTCCAGAATGTATTTCTTAAGTGGAAGAACATTTTCAGGTGCAAACAGACTCTTTAGAAATATCATAAAACTATGCTGCTCAAGGGCAATTCATGACTGATGAGGCTTCGATTTGGCAGCCCAGTCAGCTTGAACAATGGCAGTTTCTTGTGTCCTTTATTCCTGAAAATGGAGAACTTCTACCAACTAATACATTTTTTTTATTAAAAGGTAAGAAGATGATTTTAACAGATGGCTAATTTATTTTGCACATTCCATAATAAAAGGTCTGTCGGCTGCAGGTTCAAGTTTTATAATGAACATGATTTAATTGAAAATCAATTGTTCAGACTTTGTGAAAATTGACCCTGGGAATTTCTGGGTTTGAAACATAGCTCAGGCATTGATGCCGTTTGGGGTATTTAGAATGAAGGTCCCTGTCTTTTCTTAGAACTCTTGAACTTAATAATCTTTGACAATAAAATTTACAGAATTTTTTTATTTTACCATCTCTTCACTTTAAAACAGTACCACTGTGTGTCTATAACAACATAGTTAGGTGAAATGTATTAATAAAACAAAAGCCTCAACTTTTAGACATTAAATTTTATCATTATTTGTTTTTTTGTTACTATTCATTCTAATTGATGATTTATTCTGATATAATGGATCTTTTCATTGATACTATAATCTCAGCTCGTTCTATTCATGACATCTAGGCTTCTGTTATATATTGTAAATATTCTTGAGAAAATTTATATAATTAAAATAAATACTAAGGGTCTTGGGATTTTACATTTTGTATAATTTTATTTCCTTTTAAGATGATTTTTGATCACAAAAATTAGAAACATTTCAGAATTATATACATATTTTCTTTTAATACCAAATACCTTGATCATGATAGTCACTGGTTTTCTGAAAGTTACTTAGTATGAACATTATTTTATAAAGCATTTCATTCTGAAATCCCCTCTAAATCAAGGAGTACAAATCATATTATGCTTCAAGCTTGGCAAAATCTTAGTAAATATATTTTAGAAAAAAATCCTTTATTTGGCAGAATAGCTTGAAAAGGCTAGCAATATTTATTCTTAGCTGTTCTCTGAGAATTTCCTACTATTTATTTGAACTTCTGTTATTACTGTTTAATATTAAATGCAAATTAATAAGGTCTTACCCGAAAGAGAATTGGATTTAGAGCAGCAGGGGCTACTAAGTAACTAAAGTTTGGCTGCTCTTGAATACCCATTAACTGTCTTCAACATTTCTCTTCTATTGGCACTCCAATGCATATTTACCAATTGAATAAAAATGTCTTATAGAGCACTGATATAAAATTAAGAATTTAAAGGGAAAGGGCAATACAAAGGACAGAAGATATGAATTTCGTTTCTCTTCTCTCCCGTCACCCCAGAAGCCTTTGACTTTATATAGTTATTTATATGGTTCTCACAATTTTGTCTTTCAATCTCTGAGATTAAGATCTTGTTGTTTTTTTTTTTCATTGATTTTTAGAGAGAGATAAAGAGAGAGTGAGAGAGAGAAACATCGATGTGAGAACGAAATATCATTCAGCTGCCTCCTGCACACCCACCCCCCACAAGGGATTGAACCTGCAACCTAGACATGTGCCCTGACCAGGAATTGAACCAGCAACCCCTCAGTGCACGAGATGACACCAAACCAAATGAACCACACCAGATGATCTTATTTAGGACTAGGAAGGCTATGGTAAATTACAACATTTGAATCACCTTTTTTAGTGTTCTATGTCTTTAATTGACTTGAGTGATATATATGTAGAAAAGAATTGAATGATATTCAAAAAAAGAGTTGTCATAAAGATTATGTACAGTTAATTACTCAATTATAGGTGGAGCTCACAAAGAAAAGTTAAAATACTAGCATATACTTCATCTGATTTACTAATGCATATATTACTATTACTTTTATTAGTTATTTTATATTTTCTAGATCCAAATTTTATTAAGGTATACCTTATGCAAAGAAAATGGAAAGCAGTTCTCCATGTGAAGTTTACAAACAATTTAAAATTTTAAATGGCTATTAAACAACCAAAGAGTGAAATTAATTTTATCATTTTGATTAGTAGTTCCCTCTGTAGCAGTCATTTTGTACCTGATTTCATACCATCTGTTTAGCGTATTAAAACTCCCTCATGGCTTACAAGTCCTAATTTGAAAAATAAGTACTAATTGATAATTTTCTCTCACTTCCTTACATCTTTTCTTGTAAATCAATGTGAATGAGCAATAAACTATGATTTATTGCCCATTTTGTGCCTTTTGTATCAAAGGTGTCAGTTCCTGATGGCTCAGGTTGTGTAGGATTCTTCTTCTTCAGGTAGATTTTGTTCTCGGATTTTGTCCTTAGGCCAGCTTCCTTATATCCCTGAAGCCTGTTTTCTTTCCTGGTAGCTCAGCTCCATTCTCAGCCTGGAAGGATTCAGTTGCTTCAAAGGCCACTGTTGCTCCTGTTTTGGCACTGATGGGCTCCTGCCGTTTGGGCATAAATGTTGCATGTACACAGTGAGAAAGTTTTCTTGGCATTTGGGGGAACTGTTACCATGAATAGGATGAATTCAGGAGCCAGCGTGTGTTTTTGCACTCTGCATTCTATTTTTCTTCGTTGTCTATTGTTACCATGTCTCAAATAAGCATGATTTATTTTCACAGTTTTATAGAGAGAACCCAGTGTACTTTCAGGTATGCATCCGAACAGATGTTGTTTTTCTGTGTGATATGTTCTATTCCAGTTTATACTTGCCACTTTTTTTTTCTTTTTTCTTTTTTCTTTTCTTTTTTTTTTTTTTTACTATTTTTGTTCCTGTTTAGATTTCTTCTTTGGAAGAGGCATGTGCTATTGAAAAGCGGAGGCTTTGGGAAAAAGACATATGTGGGTTTTACCCTGAGCTCCATTCCTTGCTCTGCGATACTGGATGCTATCTCATACCTTAAGTCTTAGTTTCAACTTATCTGAATGAGGACAATAGTATCTTATTTATAAAATTATTTTGATGATTAAATCAAATAATGCATCTAATATATACAGCATAAGGGAGATGTTGAACAAATTTTATTGTCCCTTCAATTGAAGGATGTCATTAAATGTTTTAAATTAGTGAGTGATGAGGAGAGAATAAGTCTTATTTATGGGGGTCCTTGGTAGCTTTAGTAAATAAATTCTGTGTGGGCCTGTCACTCTAAACTGATTGTCTTAAGTTCTGCAGCAAAAGCAAAATACCCAGTATTCTGGCAAAGAGCATTTGAAGTGATACAACTTTAGAATTTGCCTAAAATCGGATTGAATTTGACCAAGACAAGGTTGGTATTAAACAATCTCACCATGAGCATTTTCCTCAGCATACTTTAAAAGGGACTACCTCCTTGAAAAGATAGTCTCCCCAAGAAATACATCCCATCTCATCTGTTTCCCTAACATTTGAGGAACACACGATCAACACAGAGAGGATTCACTGACGCATACTAGAACTAGCAGGTATATCGTGAACAGGCACAAAATATTTACGTAGTCTCCAAGTGTATTCCCCCTATAATTTTATTTTGTAATTAAATTGGGAAAATAGTAACTATGGAGGGCAGAGTCTTGGCAAACACCACTGTAACCAAGTTATCGAGGTTATGCTAGTAACACACATGGGCCTCATGGCTCCCCAATAGGATGCTCTGAGAAGGACACATCACCTCTGTGGGATTCTTCCCAATAATGCAAAGTCTGAGTCATCGTGAGTCAGCAGCACTCTAAATTGAAGGACATTGTGAAAAATAACGGAATAGTACACTTTAAAATTGTCATGAAACTCATGGGAGAACTGAGGAAATGACAGATAGGAGGAACCTAAGAACTAAATGCTCTGTGGAATCCTGAACTGGATCCTGGAACATTAAGAAGACATTAGAGGAAAAATTTATAAAATCTGAGTAATTTCAGTATAATAGTTACAAGTATTATACAAAAGTTAATTTCTTAGCTTTGGTAAATAGTCTATGATTAAGTAAAACGTTAACATAAGGAGGAGCTGAGTGAGGATCTTCTTTGTGTATGAGCTATACTATTTTTGAAACTCTTATGTGAGTCTAAAGTTATTGAAAAGCAAGTTCTAAAACTTTGGACATTTTCTTCTTAAGCTGATGAAGCAGAATATATTGATTGTGATCAATACATTCCAATTTCTTCAGTCATGTCCCAATTCACTGTTCAGTCCCTTTTTTCAGTTTTTCTAATCTGCTTATCTGATATTTCCTAGAAATTGCTTTGTTTCACCTGTTACTGTTACCAGTGTACACTAGACACCTGAAGCTGCAGAGAAATATTTATTTAACATTATTCCCAAGGACCATATAGTTTTTACATGTTCAATAAATGTAAAAAGTGTGTCATAGAATTCTAATGCAATTCAAAAGCATTTTAGTTTCTAGAAAAATTACAAAGATAAAAAACAGTACCTGCCTGAAAGGTAATATTGTGAGCATTCATTTTTTGCTAGTAAGAAATATTTACATTTTATATTTGGGTGGCTCTGTTAATTGAGGGAATATTGGATGGATATTTAAGTTAAAAGTTAAAGAAACTTTAGGTGCTGGATTTTATTATATTAACAAAAAAAGTGAGAAGCTAGCTTTTTCCTCATAGTATAAAAAGTTGTGTTTGTAACATCTAATACAAAGATTTATTCTTTCATTTTAAGTAGGTCCAGAAAATTATCAGAGCTCTTTCTGCAGACTCAGTTACAATTCAGCAAATAGATGACACAATTAATAAGTAAGTGATAACAGTGCAGTGATGCTTGGTGGTTTACCCAAATGCTTTCATATGCCTGTTAATTGTCATAACTGCTCGTTGAGTAGCTTAAAAGCATGAAAAATTATGAAATGCCCAAGAAAATTTGAAACAAAAAATATATTACCGAGATTGCTATCACTTAAAGAAAGGGAGTTACAAAAATGACATTATCATATTGGGACAAAGAAGGTGTGAGATACTGCCTGTTTGGAAGAAAAAGGGTCTTCTGACCTCTAAGTAATATCAAAGGCGTAAAATGAGGCATGTACAAGGAGCTTAATTGATTTTACTTTGAACTATTCCTTTGTAATAAGGACCCCCCCCCCCCCAAAGTTTAATTTGGATAGAAACTTACTTTGTATGGCTTATACAGATTTGTTTCATTTTCCTTAGCATTGTGCCTGTTATTTTGCATTATTATCTAGACTTTCTAGTATCATGTGGAAAACAACCAGGGCAATAATGTAAGCCACAAAAAATTGCATCAGCTTTTGTGTGTATTGAGTTAGCCTAAGAAGGTTGTTTTGTTATACTGCTGCCCAACTGAGGTAAAAATTTACAAGGAATTTTTGAGTCTTTTTAATTTCAGCCATTCTAATGGGTATGTAGTGAAATCTCATTTGGAGTTTAATTTGCATTTCTCTGCAAGATTTCATGTATATATTTGTCATTTGTGAAAGGTCTGATCAAATAGCCTATTATTAAATGGGGCTTATTTTTTATTATTGAATTCTAAGAGTTCATTATTCTGGCTATAAATGTTTGGCAGATAATGTATTGAAAATATTTTCTGTTATTTATGATTTGCCTTTTTATTTTCTTAATAGTGTCTTTCAATGAGCAAAGTTTTAAAATTTGATATCCAATTTATCTTCTTTTGTGTTTTTTTCAACTGTTTTTTAAACTTTATCTTTATTGTTGAAGGTATTATAGATGTCCCTACTTCCTCCCCCCATTGACTCCCTTTTTCTCATTCCCAGCACCCCTGCCTTTACCGCATTGTCGTCTGTATCCATTGGTTAGGCATATACATATAATTTTTTTTATTTATCCCTTCCCATCCCTCTACCCCTTCCATCTGGGGTTTGTCAGTTTGTTCCCTACTTCCACATCTCTTGCTCTATATTGTTTGTCAGTTTAGGTTTTATTTATTTATTTTTTTTATCCTTACCCGATGACATTTTTCCATTTTTTGTTCAGAAAGAGCGGGGGGGGGGGGGGGTAGAGGTCAACGTGAAAGGGACACATCAAGTGGTTGCCCCACGCATGACATACCCGGGGCTGGGGACCAACTGCAACCAAGGTACATGCCTCCAGCGGGAACTGAACCCGGGTCTCTCTGGACTGCAGGCTGACGCTCTAACTGCTGAGTCAAACAGGCCATGGCTATCAGTTTATTTTGTTTATTATATTCCACAAATAAGTGAGATCCTGTGATATTTGTCTTTCTCTGACTGGCTTATTTTGCTCAGCATAATATTCTCCAGGTCCTTCCATGTCATCTCAAAGGGTAAGAGATCTTTCTTTCTTACAGCTACAGAGTACTCCATTGTGTATATGTACTACAGCTTTTTTATCCATTCATCTCCTGACAGGCACTCAGGCAGTGTCCAGATCTTAGCTATTGTAAATCGCACTGCTATGAACAAAGGGGTACATATATTCTTTCTGATTGGTGTTTCAGGCTTCTTAGGATATATTCCTAGAAGTGGGATCACTGGGTCAAATGGCAGTTCAATTTTTAATTTTTTGAGGAAACACCATATTATTTTCCATAGTGGCTGCACCATTCTACATTCTCATTAGTAGTGTATTGGAGCCCCTTTTCTCCATACCCTTGCCAGCACTTGTTTGATGATTTGTTGATGGCAGCCATTCTGGCAGGTGTGAGGTAGTGCTTCATAGTCGTTTTAATTTGCATCTCTCTGATGATTAGTAATGTTGAGCACTTTTTCATATCGTTCTTGGCCATTTGTATGTCCTGTTTGCAGAAGTATGTATTCAGGTTCTCTGCCCAATTTTTAATTGGGTTGTTTGTCTTCCTTTTTTTGAGTTGTAGGAGTATTTTACGTAGTTTGGAAATTAACCCTTTATCCTATGTATTATTGGCAAATATGTTCTCCCATACAGTGGGTTCCTTTTTCATTGTGATGCTGATTTCTGTTACTGTCTACATTTTCTTCTAGGATTTTAAGGTTTCACAATTTATATTTAAGTCTGTTAAATATTTTGAGTTTATTCTTTTGTATGGTGTAAGTTGGTGGTCTGGTTTCTTCTTTTGCATGTAGCTGTCCAATTTTACCAACACCATTTATTGAAGAGACTGTCTTTACTCCATTGTGTGCTCTTGCCTCCTTTGTCAAATATTAATTGAGAATACTGTCTTGGGTCCATTTCTGGGTTCTCTGTTCTGTTCCATTGTTGTATATGCCTGTTGTTGTGCCAGTACTAGGCTATTTTGATTACACTGGCTTTGTACTATAACCTGATATCTGGTATTGCCATCCCTCCAACTTTATTCTTCTCTTTCAAGATTGTTGTGGCTATTGAGGGTCTTTTATGGTTCCATATAAATTTTTGGAATTTTTGTTCTTGCTCTGTGAAGTATACCATTGGTATTTAAATAGGGATTGCATTGAATCTATATATTGCTTTGGGAAGTATGGCTATTTTAATGATGTTGATTCTTCCAATCCATGAAAATGGTATATGCTTTCATATTTTTTATGTCTACATTTATTTGATTTTTCAATGTTCTGTAGTTTTCTGAGAACAGGTCTTTCACCATCTTGGTTCAGTTTATTCTTAGGTATCTTAAAGTTTTTTTTTGTTACAGTGGTAAATGGGACTGTTTTTTTAGTTTCACTTTCTGAGTACTCATTGGTGTATAAAAATGCCATCAGTTTCTGAATGTTAATTTTGCATCCTGCTACTTTGCCAATTCATTTATTAAATCTAGTAGTTTTTTGGTGGAGTCTGTAGGGTTTTCTATGTACAATATCATGTCATCTGCAAATAATGACAGTTTCACTTTCTCCTTTCCAATTTGGATCCCTTTTATTTTTACTTCTTGTCTGATTGTAGTGGCTGAGACTACCAGTACTATGTTGAATAAGAGTAGCGTAAGCAGACATCCCTGTCTTGTTCCTGTTCTAAAGGGAAATGCTTTTAGTTTTTGCTCATTGAGTGGGATGTTGGCTGTAGGTTTGTCATAAATGACCTTTATTATGTTGGAGTAGTATCCTTCTATTCCCACCTTGCTGAAAGATTTTATCAAAAATGGGTGCTGAATTTTGTCAAATGCTTTTTTAACATCTATTGATATGATCATATTTTTATCTTTCATTTTGTTTGTGGTAGATCATATTTATTGATTTGCTAATATTGTACAAGCCTTGCATCCCTGGGATAAATCCCACTTGGTTGTGGTAAATAATTTTTTTAATATATTGTTGGATCCAATTTGCTAAAATTTTGTTGAGGATTTTGGCATCTATGTTCATTAAGGATATTGGCCTGTACTTTTCTTTCTTTGTATTGTCTTAATCTGATTTTGGAATTAGAATTATGCTGGCCCCATAAAAAAAGAGCTTGAAAGTCTTCCTTCCTCTTGAATTTTTTGGAATAGTTTGAGGATAATAGGTGTTAGTTCTTTGAATGTTTGGTAAAACTCCCCTGTGAAACTGTCTGGACCAAGGCTTTTGTTTCCTGGAGTTTATTGATTACTTCTTCTGTTTGCTTAGATGTTATTGGTGTGTTCAGATTTTCTGACTCTGCCCTGTTGAATTCTGGAAGCTTGTGTGTTTCTAGGAATTTGTCTATTTCACCTAGGCTGTCCCATGTGTTGGCATATAACTGTTCATAGTATTTTCTTACAATCCTTTGTATTTCTGGTTGTTACTGCTCCTCTTTTATTTCTGATGTTGTTTATTTGGGTCCTCTTTGTTTCTTGTTGAGTCTGGTAATGGTTCATCAGTCTTTTTTTATCTTTTCAAAGAACCAGCTCTTAGTTTCATTGATCTTTTGTAATTTTTTTGTTTGTTTTAGTTTCTACATCATTTATTTCATCTCCGATATTTATAATTACCTTCCTTCTACTAACTCTGGGTTTTTCTTTTTGTTCTGTTTTTAATTC
The DNA here is from genome assembly GCF_014108415.1 of Molossus molossus. NCBI lineage: Eukaryota > Metazoa > Chordata > Mammalia > Chiroptera > Molossidae > Molossus > Molossus molossus. The sequence continues at coordinate 25,864,560 of NW_023425401.1, forward strand.
TTTATGTTGTAGCGTTAGATAGTCTATTAGAAATATTTCTCGTTTCTTGAGGTAGGCCTGTAATGCTATGAACTTCCCTCTCAGGACTGCTTTCACTGTGTCCCATAGATTTTGTGTTGGTATGCATTCATTTTCATTTGTTTTCAGGAAGTTTTTTATTTCTTCCTTGATCTTCTTGGTAACCAATTCATACTTAATAACATGTGATTTAGTCTCCATGTGTTTGAATAATTTTGAGTGTTTTTATTATAACTGATTTCTAGTTTTTCTGCCATTGTGATCCGAAAAGATGCATGACATAATTTCATATTTTTTGAACTTGTAAAGACCTAGTTTGTGTTCTATCATGTGGTCTGTCTTTAAGAATGTCCCATGTGTACTTGAGAAGAATGTATATTCTGCAGCCTTGGGGTAAAATGTGTAAATATCAATTAAATCCATCTGATCTAGTGTTTTTGTTTAGGGTCTCTGTTTCCTTGTTGATTTTTTTTGTCTAGAATATCTATTCAGTGATGTCAGTGGGGTGTTAAAGTTTACTACAATGATTTTATTGCTGTAAATTTCTCCCTTAAAGTTTTCCAGCCATTTTTAAATATATTTTGGTGATCCTATATTGGGTGCATACTTCATTTCTAACTGGTCCTTTTTTATGCTCTTGAGGTTTTCACTAAGTTCCTGGACATTCTCACTAATTTCCTTGAAATTCTCACTAAGTTCATTGAGCATCATTATAACCAGGGTTTTGAACTCTGCATCTGTTAGATTTCTTCTCTCTCTCTTTTGTTTAGTTCTTTTCCTGGAGTTTTGATCTGTTCTTTCATTTGGGACATATTTCTTTGTCTCTTCATTTTGGCTGCCTACCTGTGTTTGTTTCTATGTATTAGGTAGAGTTGATAAGTCTCCTAGGCTTCTTAGGGGGGCCTATTTTAGTAAGTGTCCTGTAGAGTCCAGTGGCATAGCCTCCCTCGTCACCCTAGCTGAGCCCTCGAGGTGCACCCGTTGTGTGGACTATCCACTCTTCTGCTGTAATTGAGTCTTGATCACAGTTGGCATGTCAATGGTAGGAATTTACTCAGGCTACTTACTGACTGTGACCACTGGCCACTGACCTCTGACTGCTTTGGAGGATCAGCTGTGCAGGGCCCACCACACAGAGCAAGACTTACTTCAACAGGGCTCTGGTACCCACTGAGTCACTCCTTGAGTGTGTCACTTGTGGAGGTGGTTGGGTGGTGGTGCTTTGACGTGGTCTGAAGCTGTCCACTGGGTGTGCTGGCTACTGCCTGTTTTCTTCCTGGGACCACCAGGAATAAGCTACAAAGTGATCTACAGATGGTGCTTCTTGTGTTGCTTTTAGAGGTGCCCAGGCAAATCCAAGTTGTGAACCAAGGCTGGCTGCTTCTAGTGCCAGGCCTGGAGCCACTTAACTAGAGATATGGGGCTCACTGAGGCCAGATACTGCTTTTGTGAGAGAATTTAGAAGATACTGAAGAAAGAGGCAAGACAGGCCCATCCTATGGTAAAGCCTTTGGAAACAGCTTGGGTGGGCCTGAAAGTTGGGTGGGACAGGGCCTCAGGGAGTCACCAGGGTGAGACAAACAGTGTGAGGCAGGTTGCTGGAGTCCCAGATATGGCTCCTGTCTGCAGGCCTCATGGGGGGAGGGCTCACCAAAGAAACAAAGGCCTCCACCCGCAAGTCTGTCTGGGAGAAATCTGCCTTTCCCACTCTTGCCCCAATGCCAACCAACTCAGTTCTTGTTGTTATGTCTCTGGTGCCTTTCAAGCTGCCTCCCTGACGCTGGAGCCTGGAGGGAGAGGGTTGAGTAAGTCCCTGCGCGGGCTTTTTAAGAGGTACTGCCTGGGACTCCAGAAGCCTCAGCCTCCCTAAGCCTCAATTCCCATTTGTTTCGACAGCCAGAAGTTATGGGAAATTCTCTTCCTGGTAATGGAACTCTGAACTGTGGGGCCTGGTGTGGGATGGGGACTCCTTGCTCCTCAGAGAGGACTTTCCCAGCCAAGATGTCCCTACTTGTTTTTATCCTCCACACATGGGTTTGGGACCAGCCTGTCCTGGCCTCCACCCCTCCTACCAGTCTCAATGTGGCTTCTTCTTTAATTTCATAGTTGTAGGATTTCCATTCAGCTCGATTTCAAGTGGTTCTGAGCAATGGTTGTTCGGTAGCTTAGTAATTTTGATGTGGTGTGTGAGGAGGTGAGTACTGCGTTTACTTACCCGCCATCTTGAACAAGAGTGCCCCTCCTTTTCTTTCATTTGAGTGTTGCTTGTTTGTCTCACCATTTTCGCAGTCTGGTAGTTCGGGGTGCACCGGGTCACACTGGAAAGTTGGTAAGTCCAGTGGCATTAGGTTGTGCTAGGGCTGTATCTCACATCCAGTTCAGTCTTCAGCTGGTGGCTCTCAGGGGTGTCTGCAGCAGCAGGGCATGTGGCTCTTGGCTGCTGTGGGGGCTCTGGGGTCAGTGGCTCTGTTCTGGTGCATGGCCCTCAGCTGGCAACACTTGTCTGCTGTGGGTCCAGGATGATTGACAGCTGGCAGCTCATGTTTGTCATTGTAGGTGCTGCTGGTGCACTCCTGGGTTAGCCGGTCCCGTGGTGCCACTGCTGCCTGGCGGGGCTCTGCGCCTCATCCTCCACCGCTGCTGCTGCCCTTGGCGGGCCTTGGCTCCCTGATCGCTGCTGCTGCTGCAGTCAGAAGGCAGTGCTCAGCTTCTGAGCATCCACTGCTCTGGGGCCAGGGCTCTTCTGATCCGCCACTGCTCTGGGGGCCGGGCTCTCCTCCTGCTCCGCCACTGCTGCTGGGGGCCGGGCTCTCCTCCTGCTCCGCCACTGCTCTGGGGGCAGGGCCCTTCTCCTGCTCCGCCACTGCTCTGGGGGCAGGGCCCTTCTCCTGACCCGCCACTGCTGCTGGGGGCCGGGCTCTGCTCCTGCTTCGCCACTGCTGCTGGGGGCCGGGCTCCTCTCCTGCTTCGCCACTGCTGCTGGGGGCCGGGCTCTCCTCCTGCTCCGCCACTGCTGCTCTGGGGGCAGGGCTCTCCTCCTGCTCCGCCACTGCTGCTCTTGGAGTCAGTGTTCTGCTCCTGAGCCCTGCTGCTGCATGCTGCACAGGTGCCTTGGCAGCATGGGTACTGTGTGCTGGCCCATGTTGGCACAGCAAGGGCCGCTTGTCTGTTGGTGTAAGGCTCACTCATGGCCATGAGGTGCTGGACCCTAGTCACTCCCCACTGCCTCCTCCCAGGGGGGACCCAGCAGATCTTCCAAAATGGCAAGGCCTTCCAGCCCTGAGCAGGGAGAAGTGCTCTGCCAAGCAGCTCACAGCCCTCGCCAGCTGCTTCCCTGCCCACAGCACAGGAACCCTCTGCCCTAAGTGTCCACACTGCTGTGAGGATGCTCATCCACTCTCGCACATTACTCTCACTCAGTGCTGCCATGTTCTCTCTCTGTACTGTTTCCCCCCTTTGTGTTTTTAAGTTGTACTTTTAATTACCTATCTTAGAAATCTTGGCTTATGCCAGGGTGGCAAACGTATTTTTTTTCCTTGGGAATTTGTGTAATTTTAACTTTTAAATTTAGTTCTGTTGTTTACTGAATTAATTTTGTATGTGGTGAAATTAAAGGTATTTATTGTTTTCCTTATAACCAGTTGTTCTAGTGTCATTTATTGAAAAGGCTATCATTTACCCCACTGCATAGCTTTGGTGACTTTTTTGAAAATCAAACGGCCATGCATATGTGGGTCTATTTCTGGACTCTGTATTTGATACCACGGAACTCTTTAGCCTTTTGCCAATCCCTGACAATATAGATCACTGAAATTGTATAGTAATTTTTGCAGTTAAGTGGTATAAGACCTCTTTGTCTTTTTTTAAAAAGGTTTTAAAAAGATGTTTTTATTGATTTTTTAGAGAGAGAGGAAAGGAAAGAGAGATAGAAACATTGATGAGAGAGCGAAACATTGACCGGCTGCATCCTGCATCCCTCCCACTGAGGACTGAGCCTGCAGCCTGGGCGTGTGCCCTGACTGGGAATCGATCAGGACCTCTCAGTCCATGGGAAGACACTCAGTCCACTGAGCCTCACCAGCTGGGTCCGCTTTGTCTTTTTTTAAAAAAAGAATTGGTCTGTCTCTTCCAGATCTTTTGTATTCCTGTATATATTTTAGAATCTGTTTGTCAGTTTCTTAAGAAAAAAAAAAAGGATGAGATTGTGTTGAATGTACAGATTGATCTATTTGGGGAGAATTTATAGCTTAACAATTTTGAGTCTGTCCATTTGTGAAAGGTGTGTGTGTTTGTGTGCACACATGCATATATATGTATATGTATGTTTCTATATGTAGAATGTTTATATATTATATATACTGTAGTATATAATTATAGTACATATATTATATAGTATATATAATATATATTATTATATTATAGTATATATAAATATGGTATTATGTATTATATAATTATATATTATACAGTATATATAATCTCTATTTAGAATGTCTTAAGTTCTTAAAACATGTATTTAAGAAAAAAATCTGAGTATATTTAAGAGAAATTCTTATTAAACAAATTGTCAAGCTATGTCCACTTTTTGGCTTTATATAATTAGAAAAGGTTGCATTAAAGTTTGTTATGTCTGTGAGAAAATGTTTAAAAGAAAGAGTGTGTAGGTTCATTACAGGGATTAAGCCTGATGAGAACTAGGCAACAAGAGAGGCATGATTTTCAGAACCTGACCATAAACTACGTTTTGGCCTTTCATCCCAAGAATTTCCCTATTTCTATCTTTTGCCACAAACCGGTTCATTCAAAATCTTCCTGAGGTTCTTTTATTTTTCTCTTTTTATACTTATTTTTTCTTTGTGACATATAGGGAAAACTGAACTCTTTTCAATTTATTTAAATAAGGCTTCCAGGTCTGTGCTATGTTTAACCTTCCCTGACATCTCCATTCTACAGTTGATCTTTATATTTCCATAATCACATTTCGACATTATTAAAGGATGCCGGAATATGACTTATTTGGTTCGGAGCTATATGCTCATTCATATTAGCTTGGTTATTCCATTATACCTTTTCACTTTATCAAGTTTGTTAGATGCTGTCATCTGTTATATGCTGCTATATGCATATGTTTAATTTGAAAGATAGACACAAAATAAGAGTCTAATAGGTCTTTTTATTCTTGTCATAGTTTTTTGTTTCTCTCAGTGGCAGATTGGTCTATGTCAACACCAATCAGTTGAAAGTGTCTGTCTGGAGCGCTGGGAGGGGAAAGACTGAGAAGCCACATCTTTACATAGTGGATAAAAGTGGCATAATCACACAGCAGTGTCCATCAGGGGCTGGGGTGGCAGCTGCCACTGTCAAAGCTGCATTCTATTATTTGCCCCAAATGTGGGCCTATTCCTTTGCTAGTCCTCTCACTGTAAAACATGGTTCCAAAAGGAATTCTAATGTTATTAACTCACTCTAGCCTTAGTACTTCTAATATTCTCATAGTATCTAATAATGTTATAGTCACTAATTTTGGTTTCATATAAGCATTTTTAAAATTGAATTTCCATTTAAAGCCAAACTTGTACAAATATATATTGGTACTATGTAGGGAACTAGATCAGTCTTGGGTAGGGGGAAAAAAAATCAGTCTTTCATCGCAGTTAGTTTGTAAAGCTCTGGGCCAAAGGGATGAACTTTACTGACATCCCTCATTTGGAAAAAGATTAGAATCTAACTATGAACTCACTGAAATATGAGCCTTATTTAGCCCCAATTGTTTTGTATTAAGTTTTCGATGTCACATGGAAATCATCGTTAGGGACTTGTTTTGCCCCTTAGCCTCTTGACACCCACGTTGTTTCAGGTTTGTTGACTAGTTTGGCTTGGCTTTGCTATTTTCATTCAAGGACACCTCAAGTTGTTTTAAGACTTGACTACGGATTTTAAATGAATTGTTAAGAGTGCAAACTTCTAGTTGTAAAATAAATAAATCATGGGAAGTAATGTACAGCATAGGAGATTAGTCAATGATATAGTAATAACTTTGTATGGTGACAGATGGTAACTAGACTTATTGTGGTGATGATTTTATAATGTATATAAAAATCAAATCACTGTGATGTATACCTGAAACTAATAGAATATTGTATGGCAATTATCCTTCAATTAAAGAAAGAAGAAAAATAAAATAGTCTGTCCTTGAGCAAAGTTAGTAGATTACTAGATTCTAGGTGTAAAGTCATTGCTATATCATTTAAAAACTAAAAATAATACCATGATGTAGTTCTATAATGGTCACCGTTTATTTTATAGTTAGCACTTGTCTAATAAAGGCATGTTACCTATCTGAATAATTTTCTGACAAGTGAATTATGGGACAAAGATGTCTGTGAACAACTATTAATTGCTGTGGCATATTCCATTTTTAGTAATTACTAGTTTTATTTTTTAAATTTATTTCTATTTTTGAAAGTATTACAGGTGCCTCCCCTTTTTTCCCTTACTGAGCCCCTCCACCCTGCTTCCGTCCCCCGCAGGCCTTCAGCGCACTATTTTCTGTTTCTGTGGATTATGCATATTTGCATATAGTGATTACTGGTTTTAAATCTTACACATTATTTTATTTCTGTTCTTAATAAGATTTAAAATTTAAATGTATTTAAGCACCCCTAAGGAAATACATTATTTCACCTTATTATTATTCAAGGCAGTTTTGAATTAAATATTTAATTATTTTCTCACTCTAAGTAAAACATTGGTGGAGTTTTCTATTCAAATAAGGAAAAGTAATATACTGTATGAAGTCTTTCTTATTATCACTTCCATATGAAATTTAGCAGACTGCTGTATAGAGACTTTATATATAAACTAATGTTATTAGGAACAATGTACATTTCAATCATGAAGTGCTTTCAGATGGTAGTTTCATTAAAACTTCAATTTTCTGGATTTTTCACCAATAGCAGTAAAAAACAAAACAAAACGCCTGTCAAATATTTTGATTCATTTTGAATCTCAGGTGGAGAAAGCTGGGCAAGTGGCCTTTATATTCTTATTCCTTTTTAAAAGCATATTTAGTGTGATTTAACCCATTCAGCTATAATTTTATTTTTTTAAGTAAAATCTAATCTTTCAGTTACATTTTCTTATTTGTTTACTGAGCTAAGATGTATATGCTTCTTTTTAGATCATCTGTTGTCCTACTTGTATTGAAATTTTAGATAAATGGATTCCATTTATTACTTGATTATTAATATATTAGTTTGCTTTAAAAATTCAGTACCTTTGCCCTGGCCAGTTTGGCTCAGCGGTTGGAGCATCAACCTGCAGACCAGAGAGTCCCTGGTTCAGTTCCCACTAGGCCCTAGTGGCTAGGGGCATGTACCAAAAAAAAAAAAAAAAAAAATCAGTACCTGTAAGTTTAATATTTGCAATTCCATGAATGTTTTTAACTCTGTGTTTTCTCAAGGTCAAATCTACATTATGAAGTTTAAAGTTGTATGCTAGAGTTCTTTCTAGAATTGAACATCAATTCTATAGTAATCTTAGAGATATTTATGATGGTGTATTCTACTGTTCTTGTTTTTAATTTATGCATTCAACAAGCTTTTTTGAATACCTTTGGTATTCCAGCCACTGTGTTGCTCATTGGGGTTGTAAAGATGTAGTTGAACACTGTTTCTTCTCCTTACATACCTTGACTACACTTGGTAGTATTTTCCTATTGTAGAGCAATCAGTGAAGCAAGAGGATGGCCACAGCTGCTTTATTTTATGATACACCTTACAAAAACCAATGATGGTTAATGTGGTTTGATAAATATTAGCAGAGAGAAGAAATTTTCTTTGGTTTGCTTTTTAGATGACTGTGGCATGCCCGTATTTGATAATGGTATTTCTTTAACTGTGAAATTGAGATAGAAAAGTAAAGTAGAAAAAGAGACAACTTGAAAGAGTCCATGGTCTTGTTTAGGTTGGAGAAGATTTTTTCTTTCTTTGGAAAAGAGTACATGAATAATGGCACATTTGCTCGTCTTGCTAGCTGGTAAAGTAGGACACATTTTTAGAAGTCTAAATCACTCAGTATGGGTATCCTACTTTCATCAGTCATATTCCTAGGAGAAACAGATCCTTTGACAAGATTTTCACAGAAGAAAGTTATTAAGGAGTGCACTAAGCAATAACATCTATGAGGAACTGAGGAAAATAGGATTGGGCAGAGCTAGAAGTTGGGCTGCAGTGTTTTGCAGCTAATTTTTTTTAAGTGTACAGTTTGGTTGTGCTAAGGACATTCTCATTGTTTTGTGGCACACACTTTTCTTTCTTTTTCCATTCCTTTATATAAGAGGATTTCTTTTTTTCTCCATTGTGTTTTTGACTCCATTGTCAAAAATTATTTGCCCATATACATGTGGATTTATTTTTGGGCTCTAAATTCTGTTTTGTGTTTCTGTTTTACTTCCAATACCATGCTGTTTTGATTATTGTCATTTTGTAGTATAATTTGAATTAGGTACTGTTATAATTTTGGCTTTGTTCTTTTTTCTCAGGATTGCTTTGTCTCTTTGGGGTCATTTGTGATTCCATACAAATCTGTTTATTTTTTTCCCATTTCTTTAGAAAATGCCATTGGGATTTTGATGGGGATTGTATTAAATCTGCATATGGCTTTGGGTAATACAGCCATTTTAATTATATTGATTCTTTCAATCCATGAACACAGAACATTTTTCTATTTTATTATGTCTTTTCAATCTCTTTTAACAATGCTTTGTATATTTAGTATATAGGTTCATCACATCCTTTGTCAAGTTTATTCCTAGGTATTTTATTCTTTTTGCTGAAATTGCAAAAGGAATTGTTTTTTCCATTTCTTTTCTTGAAATTTCATGTTAGTAGATAAGAATGCAATGTATTTTCATACATTGGTTTTTTATCTTTTATCCTATAATTTACTCTATTTATTTATTTTATTCTAATAGTCTTTTGGTGGAGTCTTTAGGGTTTTCTATATAAAGAATCATGTCTGCAAAAAGTGACAATTTACTTCTTCATTCCCGATTTGGATGCTTCTACTCCCCCCCCCCCCTTGCTTGATTGCTCTGGCGAGGACTTCAAGCATTGTTGAGTAATGAGAGCTTCCTTGTCTTGTTCCTGATCTTAGTGGAAAAACTTAAAGAGACAATATATCATGATCAAGTGGAGTTCATTTTAGGGGCACAGTGATGGTTCAACATATGCAAATTAATCAATGTAATTCACTGCATTAAAGGATAAAAATTATATGATCATATCAATAGATGCAGAAAAAGTACTTGATAAGATACAGCATCCATTTATGATGAAAACACTCAATAAAATGGATATAGAAGGAAAGTGCCTCAACATAATAGAGGCTACATGTAAAACTCTCAGTTAATATCATACGCTTTGGTGAAAAACTGAAAGCTTTTTCTGCTAAAATCAGGAACAAGACAAGGATGTCCCCTTTCATCACTCTTATTCAACATAGTGCTGGAAGGCCTAGCCAGAGCAATCAGGCAAGATAAATAAATAAAAAGCATTCATATTATGAATAAAGAAGCAACATTGTTACTTTTTACAGAGGACACGATTCTTTATATAGAAAACCCTGAAGACTCCACTAAAAAACTGTTAAAAACAATTAAACAAGTACAGTAAAGTTAGAGGATACAAAATCAATGTGCAGTCAGTTTTAAGGAGAGCTCTGGGTCTTGCATGGTCCCTCAAAGGTATCACGAATTGAGGTCATCGGGGTCATCGAATGTGTGCTGTCCTCAGGAAGGGGGCATAACTTTTTGTGAGGCCACTCCTTTCAGCAGAAGGCTGCTTCTGGGGTGCAGCTCTGAGCCATGAGCAGACCAACACTCTCAGGAGGAGCTACATCTGCTTTTTTTTGTTTATGCTCATATTCCAATATTTAAAACTGTAATGAAGAACTTAAAACTGTACTTTAATATTTTCCCTCATTTTAAGAAAAAATCTGAAATAGGCCATGAGTGAGACTTGTTTGCCACTCTAGCTGCTCCCACCCCTATGGTCATCCCTCCTGACCTATTTGCTGTTCTCTTAGTTAACCTCAAAAGTAGATTAATGGAGTAGATCCATGAAGGATATTATACTTCAAGATTTTCTCTTTTAGTATAAATTATTATTTAATATAAAAATGTATATATATACACATTTTTTAAAACTTGATCAAGAGCTTATGCTAGGAATTTATTATGAAGTAAGTGGTAAACTTTAACTTGCTCTTAAATATATAGAAGTTTTTGGCATCTTATAATGAAAATTAATTAGAAGTACTGTTGCCTGAAACATTCATATTAAAGCAGAGTCTAACTAGCAGACCCAATGAAGTTTTGCTTTAACTTCTCACTAAAATACTCCTGAAGAACAAGAGAACCAGTAACTCTGCTAGAAAAGATTAAACTGAAGACCTCATGTGAGATTCTGGTAAAGGTTAATCATTATTATCATAAATAAATAGAAGTGAAGTACACCCAGACTTGGTATATGAGCTATCTTGGCTTCTTTTTTATTGAAGAAAATCAAGAATATGCTTCCTCATTCCTTCCTCCTTGAATCTGTACCTTGTTTCAGAAACTTAGAGCAAAAATTAAACAGACACTTTGTCACTTATCCCTTAATAATTCTTAAGACTATTTTGTGAACAAATAGAATCTTTGATGTTTTTCTTCTCATTTTCCCAACTACCATCATTCTATATCTAGGGGGGAGACAGCCTTAAAGAGAGTAAATGGCTTATAGATAACACTGAAGGAGTAGGCCCACAAATAGTATCAGTGTATTTCAAGATGTCAAAGAGGGGTGAGGTTTTTAGACCTTAGATAACAGGGAAGTGTATGCCTCAGGATGGGAACATAATAAACAAACAAACAAAATATTTATCAAGAAGAAGAAGAATTGTGCAAATTTGAGTCATAGATTTTGACAGGGATCACAACACAGTGATAGAGATAAATAAAGACTTACCTGTTACTTTACTATTTGTACATAACATGAGTGGAGCAACACCATTTCTGGGGTACGAATAATGTGAGGAAAATAATATAGCATGCTTTGCAAATCATTGCTGAGCAAAGGAAAGGGAGTAATGTCTGAAGAACTCAAATAATGACTTCTATAATAAATGAATAAGAAAAAAAGGGAAGCAATTTGGTATTCTCATTAGAGTAAAACAAAACTTGTCCTCTTTCCCTGACCAGTTTGGCTCAGCGGTTTGAGTGTTGGCCTGCAGTCCAGAGAGACCCAGGTTCCGTTCCCGCTAAGGGCACGTACCTCGGTCGCAGTTTGTCCCTGACCCTGGTTAGGTCGTGCAGGTGGCAACCACTCGATGTGTCCCTTTCACGTCGTTGTTTTTTTCTCTCTCTCTCCCTCCCACTCTATCTGAACAAAATATCAAAAAATGTCTTCAAGTGAGGATAAAAAAACAAAAACAAAAAAACTTGTCCTCTTAAAATGAAGATAATCATGTCTAAAGCATGTATAGAATGACAAAAATATAAATGAGAAAAGGATACAGAGTTAAGGGAAAGGAAACAAACAAACTCCAGTAACAAAAATCCAGACTAGGTGAAGTTCAAGTAGAATTGATGCACTAGAGATCAATTTGTAAAATGAAAACAAAAAACAATCAAGAAAAACTATCCCAAACTGCAAAAGAGTAACACAGGAGAGGAAAAAAACAAAGATATTATATGGATATATAGCATTACTGAAGAATAACTTATTAAAAATGGACACAAAATAGAATCAAAGGAAAGAATAGTGCTCTATCTGACTAAAGAAACACCTTTGCATGCAGATTAAAAGCAACCTCTGTGTCTTACACAATCTATTACAAATGCTCCAAACAGATGGTATGCCCATATTTCTTAACCAAAATGATTATGAAAATTCCTACATGATTTAAAGAAGTAAAATGGTAAACTACAAAGAAGCAACCAGGCTGGTATTTGACTTCTCTCCAGCATATATGAAATGCCAGGAAATAGAGGATAGAGTAATACATATAGTTTTTAAATAAAAGTTTTGTAAAGAATAAAGAGAGCACCCGGCTGGTGTGGCTCATTGGTTGAGGGTCAGCCCATGCACCAAGAGGTCACTGGTTCAATTCCTGGTCAGGGCACATGCCCAGGTTGTGGGCCCGATCCCCAGGGAGGGGCATGCAGAAGGCGGTCAGTCGGTGTTCTCTCTCATTGATGTTTCTATCTCTCTCTCCCTCTTTCTTCCTTTCTCTCTAAAAATCAATAAAGAACAACGAAAAAGAATAACGAGAGCAACAATGACATTTCAGATATATAAGACCTGTTTTAAAATCTGAAGTATAAGAAAAAAAAATATATTAAAAAATGGGTAAGTAATGGCAACGAAAACTGTAGTCCTAAAATTTCACATGTTATCAAAAGCTATTTTTGTGAGAGACATGATGCATAAATCATAATATATTAATCTAGCCTCAGAATCCCAAGATATATCACATAGGCTTGGAAAGAATAAAACTTGACCCAATTCTTTTCTTAATAGTTAAAAGCAAAGTATACCATTTAATCTTTGACATTAGGTATATATTTTAAGGGACCTTATTCTGAGGAACATAAAAAGTTAGTGATGATATAATTTAAAAGAGAATATACCTTTTACAACAATGGACAAAAAAATTAAAAAGTTATATGTAGGAGAAATTAAATAGGAAGCACAATATAAATAAATATATAAATAAAAATGTGTGTAACAAATACACATGTAAATGGCTTAAACTTCTGTATAAAAATATGTTTATATGATAATCTCTAAGGCTATTAAACTCACAAGTTTTATATGTAAGACAAATAATACAATATGGTAAGTATTCAAGAAAGTAAGAATTTATATAGTGAATGAAGACAAACATTAAATGCAGCTGTGCTTCTAGAAAGGAGGGGGCCCTGGTAAAAACTTTGAGCTGGGAACCCAAAGGGTCACTTCCTAGGAATCAAAATGAGCAGGAAATAGATTATCCCTCACTGAGGCGGAAACTCAACTATGTACAGACTTCTTAATTCCTGATTGGGTTAAGATGATTTGCAATGTCTCGTCCTGTAGATCCCTGGAAGAAACAAATTTGAATCTTCTAAAGAGAAAGATATTATTATCTACATCTCAAATAGTTTTACTTTTTGGGGGGTTAATTTTTAGGATTTTATGTTAACATATATAGTAGAACAATTCTTATATTTACTGTTGTGTATTTTCCTCTTTACAGTCTCTCTCTTTCTCTCTCTCTCTCTATACACACACAACACACATATACATATACATATATTTATATATATTGGGGTAAATATAGGCTTATAGTTGTTTGCATTGAAATTAATACAATAATGAATAAATAATACAAGAATAAACTGTTCTGTGAACTCACAACTGTAAACTACTTTTGCCCCACCCTGTATTTGTTAATAGTAGTTATTAACAGCTAGAAGTTATTTTTATAAGATTTATTAAACAATTCAATTAAAGTCAGTTATTAATTTGATTCACCATCATCATCCATGGGATGAGCTCCAGAAAGACAGGGATGGGTAGATGCAGAGTGAGAAAAGGGCTGACATAGTCTCTCTTCCAATCAAAGGGCAGATTCCTTCCTGAGCAGCAAATCTGATTTTTAGACTAAATGCAGGGTGAATCTTTTTCAGAAGAATCATCAAAACCAGTTTGCTAATTTAAGTTATCTGTGTTGAACAATCTGCCCCATATTTCATCTGACATCCAGAGGCCAGAAAATAGATTTCTTAATGAAAAGATTTTAATTTTCAAGGTAATTTCCTATTAGACCCTGCTGAGAAGGACAGCTATTCTTTTGGACTTTTATATTGCTGGACTGAATATGATTTTTTTTAATTTTCTAGATTTCAAATTGCTTACTGTGAACTTTAGAAACCATAATTACTTGCTGTATTGGTGCTACTCTTTCATATTTATCTTATGTAAATAAACTGAAAACCTATTAATTTCATCATTTCAACTCATTCTTTTAAAGCTTTCTCACATCAAAAATGCAGCAATGCTAAAATAGATAAGTCAAAGAAATGAGAGGAAAGTGCAAAGTATAATTCAAAACACTCATTCCTATATCATACTATCAGTTTACATCTAAAGGTACCATTACCCACTAGGGTCCGCTTGTTGAAGCAATTGTGTGCTTTATGTTTGCTATGTGGTCATTAACGCTTCTGTGTAAGTACTTAGGGATCTGTAGGGAACTGTATTTGTCACTCTGGTTCTCTTTAACTCATTTCATTGTCTATGAGAAAATATTGTGGGATGGAAACAGCTGTCTAAAGTGCCGTTGGGGGCCTATTTCCAAAGATTTCTTCCTTGAGCAAAAGAAGCCATTGCAGGTGCTATTTCCTCCAGGGAGTTGTGCCTTGAAGAACAAAATGTCAAAAGTGAAATCAAGTGACAGAATAAAGTATGGTGAACTCCAGTATCACCAGATCAATAGAAATTGCCGAATGTTTTTTGATACATTTCTTGGGTTTCTTTTTCCTTTTATTCAAAATAGAGATGTCCCAAATTAGTTGCAGAAACAATAACTTTAAAACTAAATGACATTTTATGTGGATATTATATTTTCACTTGTATTCCATTTATTATTATTTCATTTCAAAACAACAAAGGCAGTAAATCCCATTATAATACTTATTGCTTACTCTTTGGATATTGCTAATCATTACTATGATTTCATAGGGGAAATTTTAAAGATCAATAGTAAACTAAGAGAAAATAATTTTTTATATCAAATTAAGTCATTTTGTCAATTTATAGCTGTTTATTTCTCAATAATTAAATTTATTATATAAATCTAAAAACTGGATTTTCATATAAATCTAAAAACATTGTTTCAATGCTGCCAACATTAAAACATATTATATTATTTAGTTTTATGGGTTTTTTTTTTCCCTGCAGACTTCTTTATCATGCCTTAAAGAAAACACTACCATTATGTAAAAATTATATAAAATATTTAAGCTGGGTCTAGGACAGTCAACATGACTAATATAGTTGATTCATTAAAAGATATAACAATGGCAGACTGGTGGTTGGAGCAGTGAATTATTGAACACTGTTAATGTTTTGAGATTTAGCCTCTGGGTACTTGGTTATATCTCTGTCCAGACAGCAATCTTTGCAAGCACTTTAGGCCAGATGGTACAACAAAGAATTGTAGGCAGAGAAGAAAACCAACAACAGTGATGCAAGCTTTGTGTCATCCTATTCTTACTTGGTAATTTAATTAGAATAATATAAATTCCATACTCTTAGGCATTGATTAAATTTACCTGATATCCACAGATTGCCAACTTATTTTTTTTATCCCAATATAGTGGTTAAATTAGGTTGAAAATGCAGGAAAAATTCAAGTGTTCATAATTATCCGAGTTTTTAAAATTACATTGTTCTTTATAGGCCATTATAATGTTTAAGTGAGTTTCTTTACATGGTATTTTGAAACTAAGAAAATTTAGATATACGTGAGAAGTAAATTGATTGTAGCTCTTTTGAGATTTCAGTTACCTCTTAGTCTCAAAAAAGAGTGAATTAAGATTCTGATGACAACAATTTTGCTCCCAACTCTGCTTTCAATCACTCCTTTATCAAGTATATTATCAAATTATTAAACACAGAGATATTAAGTCTCCCTAAAATTTTGTAAAGATGATAGATACACTATGATGTAAAGATTAGAAAGTTAAAGCTTTATTTCATATTTTAATTTTGAATATTTATTACTGGAATATACTATAGATACCTTGTTAAAATAAAATTTACTTTAGTCAATAATATTTAAAACAATGATAAAGTAACTTTTAGGAAGCGGGATATAAACTCTTTACTATGTATTATAGTCAGCTTCCATGTTAAATTTATTTGATAAATATTATTATGGTTTTATCTAACATTTATATTTTAAGAAAAGATAAATGCAAAGGCAAAACAGCGAATGTTATTAAAACTTTGAGGTTCTCAAGATGAAGTAATATAAAAATAGAAGCTGACAGTGCTGGCATAGTTTTCAGTGCTAATTAAGTTGTGGTCTATTGGTTCCCATATGGTTTGCTTGGCTGCCATGATCATTGTTCTGTTATCTCCAGGGCTTTAAAGGAAGCATGGAAATAAGTAGAGACCCATGTGCCCATGATCTAATTAGAACTGGGCAGTTAGCCTAAGCCAAAATTAAAATCTTTATTTGTCCTTTCTATTTTCCTTATGTCAAATTATTATTTTTTTGTTTTCCTTTTTATTGAATTTATTAGGGTAACACTGGTTAAGAAAATTCTACAGGTTTCAAGTGCACAACTCTACAACACATTATCTGTATGCTGTATTGTGTGTTCTCTACCCCAAGTCAAGTCTCCTCCATCACCATTTATTCCCCCTATACCCTCCTCCACCTCTCATTCTACCTGCCCCACAACCTCCCTCTCTGCAGTCACCACACTGTTATATGTGTCCATGGGTTCTTTGTTTTTTGCTACATCTCTCCATCTCCCCACCGAGCCCCACCCCCAACAGCTGTCAGCCTGCTCTCTGTCTATGAGTTTGTCTCTATTTTGCTTGTTGGTTCATTTTGTTCATTAGATTCCACATATGATAAATTATTTTTAATCTTTTATTTTAGTGAAACATCAAATATTTCTTCTTCAAGCAAATATCTTTGCCTATTGGTAAAACTATTTTAACTCAATAAGTATTGAGGATGTATTATATATATTGTACTGTGCAAGGTAATGAAGAAACAACTAATAGGTTCCTGCTGTCAAGGAAGTTCTAATAGCATAGAAAGTATAGCTCTATAAACAAATAACTATTATAAATATCATAGTTGTTTTCAAAGCAGATATAATCATGTTGGCTTAGACAAATCAAGTAGTAAATGGAATAATTTCAATATATATTTAATTCCACATCCATTCATTGTCTTGAGTAATAGGTAAATTGCTAGTCATTGGTAATACACTGTCAATATTTTTCACAACTGAAATGCCATGGGAAATATTTTGAAAACAAATAAAAATAAGACAACTCCTAATTATTACCTGGGAGTCAAATAGGAATGTCACCATTCTATTGTTCTATATCCACCACAGTAAAGGTAACTTTTAGGAATGCAACATAATAGACAATGTTACATGAGACAGGGACAAAAAAATTACATTGGCAATCACTAATATTTAAATCATAAGAAATAAAACCTATGATATATTTGCTTTAAAGTGCTTATTTTTTAAAAGTTGCTACATTCCTATGGAATGTTTCATCTTTCTTTGTAGAATCATGCTAATTATTTCAGTTACCAATGCTATGTCACTATCAAAGGAGATGTGTTCAGTTTTATCAAATTAATTTTTAGGTCTTCTATATTCATAATTATTTTGTTCAATTGTTCAGAAAATGAATGAAAAGAGTAAATCATCCTTACATTAGTGATTTATTTCAATATATTTTGTCTTATGTCACTTATACTTTTTGTTTTATAAATGTTGACATCATATTGTTATATATGTAGAGATATTTATAATTGTTATATTACTTTGCCCTTGGAAACCAAAATAATAAATTTATAAATTCTGTTTTATTTATAATATGCTCTAATGTTCTATACTAACGATAAAACATCTTCTTCCTCCCTACTTCACTTCCTTTGTATATGTCCACCCTTACTTAGTCAATTATACTTTTTTTTTGAAGTTACCTATATACTTTTTAATACATTTATACTGCTGTTCTTGATTTGCAAGCTTTAAAATACATAGCTGTTGATATTATTTGACCAAATATAGGAGATAAAATGAATATACTTATGTTACCTCCATTTTTTACACCCTTCCCCTTTTAAATTTATAATATCTATATCATTTTTATCATCATTTTATGTATTATGGAAACATAACATTGTTAAATAGATTTAACAATATTGCTTTAGCTTTCCTTGTCATCTCTTAGTTAATTCACAGTGTTTCTAAAAGGTTTATTGGAACATTATTCCCGAAGCTTTTACATATTCAAAACTCTCACATGTTGCCTGAGTGCAAATGCTTGGGTTGTACTTGGTCTCATTCAGGAACTTGGGGGAATTGTTTCGCTGTCCTAGAACACTGAAGATTGATATGAAAGTGTTTGAGACTGTTTCAAATATGGTCCCTTATATGTTGTTTGACCTTTTATCTGACTGCACCAGTGATAGTTTCTTTGATTTTAATTATTGATAACTTTAGTAGCATATGTTTGCATGTAGCACATTCTGGCCATTTTTTCCCCTTAGCATTAAATTTTTCAACCATAGTATAGATTCAAATCTACTAGTATTTTAAAACTTGACTTATTTGTATATCTGTAAATATTAATTATGTTCATTATTTTATCCCTTAAGAATTTCCTGTTTTCGTGTTCTTTCATTTGTTTCTGTCAAATTCATTCTCATTTTGCCTTAATTTCTGTTCATTTGAATGTCACATCTTCATTGAGATATTTCAGTTTATATGCTATCTCTTCCTCAATTTTCTATGCTTTGATTCATGAAAATAACACCTTTCTTTAATTTTGTGAATTGATAGAGAAGTTTTGAACAAAATGTTCATGTATTCCTTGGCATACTGCGGTGAATAGTGTGCCCTCAAAATTCATGTCTACCCAGAACCTCAGAATGTGAGTTTAGTTGGAAATAGGGTCTCATATAATTAGTTAAGATAGAGTCATAAGGAATTAGGGTGGGCCCTAAATCCAATGACTGATGTTCTTCTGAGAAGGCCTGATGAAGACACTGAGAGGCAAATGGGAATTTCCCTGTGACACTGGCAACAAAAGTTGGAAGGGTGCACCTTCCAGCCAAGGAATGCAGAAAATGGTTGGCAGCCACTGTAAGTTAGGAAGAGACAAGGAAGCATTTTTCTCTAGAGCCTTCAGAGAGAGCATGACTCTGAAAACACTTTGATTTTGCACATCTAGCTTCCGGGTTTGTGAAAGAATACATTTCTGTGGTATTAAGCTAATCCTTTTCTGATAAATTGTTACGGCAGCCTAGAAAGCTTACGTACTTAGTAACTTTTTTATAGCGAGTTTTCTTCATCTGCCACTATTTCTTTCTTGCAATATTTTTGTATGCTTGTTCTGGATTTATAAGGGATCTAGTCTTTAAAGAGAGGACTATTTTCTTTGTCTTTTTTCTTTGAAATAATAGAGGACCAGGGGAATTTTTCCAGGCAAACAGGAATTTTTGCTAATGACCTAGGGATTTGTGTTTGTTTTGGTTTATCTGTATCTTGAGCCAGCGGAGCTATGCAACAGTAGTTTACACACAATAAAAGATTTTTTCTTATTCCTTGATGCTATAGGACCGAAACATTACTTCCACATATAGTTTGCTTGTGTGTTCCTATCCTCAGCCAATGCATTCTCTTCCTGTCACTGCAAACATGAGATTTTCATTTTACACTGTGGTTTGCTTTGTGCCCTTTTATCTATTTTCTGGTTTACATTGATCAAAGCTAGTATTTACATTTTTGCACATTATTCTTTCATTAGCTATGAGGTGGTTTTTAGAAAGACAAAGGGTGATGCCCGTATCATGCCACCAAATTCTGCAGGAAGCTCTCTAATTACGTAAGTGGCCATTCAATGTTGATGGTAGTCCAAGTTGACTTTGGTTCAAATTATCCTAGTGGGAGGCAGTTTAGTATAGTGGGATCCAGAGCCCAGTTGCCCAAATGTGAATCCCAGCTCTGCCACTTTTTGTAACTCTGGGAAAGTTACTTAACTTTCCTCTGCCTCAGTTTGATTATCCATAGAATTATAGTACTAAATGGCTGTCTCAAGGATGCTGAGAGCACAAAAGGAGTTATCTTCATGAAGTGCTCAAGATCGCACTCTAGTATATGGTAGATGATGTTCACCATTATTATTCTCCAGTATATGCAAAGCCTATATTGTAACATTTCTAAACGGGGAAGACATTCAAATATACAGACGTTCATACACTCTTTTGAGATTTTATTTTTGTTGAAGATATAATAATGATAGGTGTAGTCTAGGTGACTTAAAGAGAAGTCAGTTCACTTACTTTTTTATAATTTGTCACCAGTAATGAATGGGCCATAGTGTCAGAATTGGATCCATTTTCAAAATAAAAACTTAATTTATCTATGGGATCTGTTAATTTAAAATTGCTTTAGTTAATCGTTATTTTCCATGCAACAACAGTCTTTCTAATTCACAAAGTTTTTTTTTTATTACAAAAAGGTTGTGGTGTTAGATTCATATTCAAATGATGTATTATCCACTAAAATTACAGTCATAGGTAAATGAATGTGTTTGTAATTTAGCTCTCCATCTAGTGAAATTTTAATTTTTACCCAGATTTAATTTCTTTCAAGTTATTAGAATATCACATCCTTAAAGGTTTTAGTGCTTGTTAGCATAATTTCCTGTTATATTTCATTGTTACTATTCACAGATGTGTATGCTTGGAATAGGCCTAAGAATTTATCTTTCTCTGGAAACAATCCCGACATTTATAAACAATTGTATACATTAATTCTGTATGAGTCTTTACTCAGTGCAATTTCATTTCTGTTAAGATTACTTGTATGTCAATTTTTTATTTATTCTTAATGTTCTTCTCTGAATGCTTATAATTATTTTAATGTTTTCATTAAAGAGATATCCTGAAATGAAAGTAAGGAATAACATTCTTTAAGTCAAGTAGTCCCAGTGTTTTATATGTAAGACATCCATGTAAAGACTAATATAGTAAATACTGTGCTTTTAGAGGAGAAAGTGTCCCAAACTGTTGCGTCAGGGAGCTGTTATAACTCATGCATCTATCCAAAAAGTACAATTGCCAGATTTCTTCCAGTGCCACTGAGCCATTCAAGCAAAATGAAATTAATTGAAAAAATAACATTTCCTATTTTGGAAATGTGCTGGAAGAATAGTCAACAGTGTAACATTTTTTTTTTTTACTAAAACTGAAGGGTGCTTTTATGTTTGAATACTCTACATGACATTTTAAAAATCCAGTGTCCTGGTGAAATTGGCTCACCTAATTATGTGAAATCATCTATTCCGATTCATTTGGTGTGCTTTAGCATAATTTTGAAACATTCAAGCCTCAAATCCTCTTGGTACTAGATGGAAAACAAAAACAACTACAACCAAATGTCTTTGAAGGAAAAGTGAACTGCTAGTTGAAATTAGGGTTTCCAACATGAAAAAAAAAAAAATAGTACTGGGGATTTCTATCTGTTAGTTTCTGTGGCTGATTTCATAGTGAATGTGAGATCAGGGCAGGTCATTTTTTTCAAAATCTGAATTGTAGAGACATAAACTCTATTATAGACAAGGAACTTTTTTGCTCCTTAGTCATTTAATCTTAATTTTTTTCGCCTAATGCATACACTTTTAACTTGATGAACATTACTTTAATTTTGATGGTTTTTAAACTATATTAACACAGCTGAAGAATATGTGTTACATGACTGAACACTACTATATATGTGGTTCTAATATTGTAGAAATGTGAGCACTCTGACCGTTTGTTTGACCTATGATAAATCAGTGTGATCTAGCGAGAAAATGAGCTATTTTATTGAATCTCTTCAACTTATATATAATTCCTAAGCTATGCATATCCATATATAAATGGTTATGCATCATTAAGATTTCTTTACGTCTTCTATTTAAGTGATTAGGTTCATATAGTTAGGAGTAAGCCTTGGGACTTTGCATCTCATCTATTTGATGAGAATATATTATTTCAAATATTTCTTTGAAAAGTCATATTTGAAGATGTCCAAAATGTAGGACTTCAAGTGAAAAGTTTGCATTATTATTTTCTGCTTCAAAAATATTAATATCTCATAAACCATGGAACTTATATGCATGTATGCATAAGCAATGGACATAGACAACAATGCTGGGGAGGGGTGAGGGGCAGGAAGGGGAGGAGGGTGTCTGGGGGGGAAAAAGGAGAAACATCTGTAACAAAAATAAATTAAGAAAAATTGAAAAAAAAATATTTTAAAGTATGTTTAAAAAGAAATAATACATAACTTTTTTTTTTTTGCCTTAGCTGCAAGAAAATCTGGTGACAAATTCAGTACCTAGTTTTAATATTCTTCTTATAAATATGTTTTTTTATTATTATTTTTTAATATGTTTATATTGATTTCTTAGGGGAAGGGAGAGAGAAATAGAAACATCGATGTGAGAAACATCAATAGGCTGCCTCATGTACACCCCCTACTGGGGATCAAGCCCACAATCCTGGGCCTGTGCCCTGACTGGGAATAGAACAGGGACCTCTCAGTCCATGGAATGACACTCAATCCACTGAGCCACAGTGCCCGGGGTAATATTCTTTTTTTTTTTTTTTTTTTGGTAAGTGCCCCTAGCCGCTGGGGCCTAGTGGGAACTGAACCCAGGGCTCTCTGGTCCGCAGGCTGGTGCTCCAACTTCTGAGCCAAACCAGCCAGGGCTAATATTCTTTTTAATATATATTTTGTGGCCCTTTTACTTGCGTGGACTGTGACCTAATTTATCCATATAACAGTTTATTTTTCATTCCTTTTGAGCTTCTGATCTCCTTAAATTTTTCATAAAACTAGAATGAACATATATAAAGAATAAAGTATACTTTTAATAACCATATGTATTTATAAAACATCTCACTTGAAATTTTCCTCTATAAGTATTCTCAACCCTTCCCACATACTTATCATTCTCAAACTTATGATAATGCAGTGTTTGTTTATACATGTTAATGTAACTGATAATAAAGCTTTCGTATTGACATATTTGAATTGAATCTTAGTCTCAAAATGAAACTTACACATGAAGCTATTTGAAGAAAAATGATTAATCCTTGAATAAATGAGGGTGTGGGCCAAGGAGCTGCTTTCAGAAACACCCCAAATATACTGTATCTTAAATAAGAGAGAAGCTTGTTTCTTTTTTTGACAATCCTAGGTAGGCAAGTTCTACTCCACTGAGGTATCCAGGGACTCAAGCTGGAATGCGGTTTTGACATTCTCACCATACGTATTCTTCCTACACAGAGTACAGTGTGGCTGCTCCAGGTGTCAGCGTCTGCACTGTCTAAGGAGGTGCACCAGCACTGTGCCACTTTCTGAAAGCATGTTGTGCTTTTATAGACACACTGAGGAGCCGTGCTGGTAATGCAGTTTCTGTCTTCATTATCTTTCTCTCTCTCTCTTTTTGTTAATCCTCACTGAGGACATTTTTTGTCATTAATTCTTAGAGAAGGGAAGGGAGAGAAGGAAGGGGAGAAAGAGAGAGAAACATATATGTGAGAGAAACATATTGGTTTTCTCCTGAATGTGCCCAGACCCAGGCCAGGGCTTGAACCTGCAACCCAGATGTGTGCCCTTGACCAGGAATCGAATCTGAGACCCTTTGGTGCAGGGGCCCACTCTTGACCACTGAGCTGCACCAGCCAGGGTTTCATCATATCTCTGAGTTTTGCCTGTTTGCCCAGCCCCATCTCTAGGTCATTTATCTAGTCCTCTCAGTTCACACGTCCTCACTCAAATCACGTTCTAGCTACAAAGAACAATTTATGTTTCCCAGATGTACCATATAATGTTTGCAATATTTATACATCTTTTTTTCCATGCTATTTCCTGTATCTCTAACTGCTTTTCTTTCTTATCCTCATGAGCACCTTTTTAGTCTTCAATAGACAAATCTCTGTGCTTTTATTCATAATATATTATACACCCAGTTACAGTTAGGCAGCTACCTGGGCTTACAGTTGTCATTATGCCATTTCTGAGCTGTGTGGCCATGGGCAAGCTATTTAAACTTCCCATGCTTCATTTTTCTCATATAAAATTGGTGCTTTTCTCACAGGGGCTAGATAAAAGTGAATAAGGCGGTCCTTGCAAAGTTCTTTCATAAACAGCTCTTTTGTCAGAAATAGAATAAGCACTTAGTAAATGTTATTAGTGGTTATTACTATCTTTTGTGTACTCCCAATATCTAGGTCCCCCAAGGATGGGAGAACATTGGCTATTTTATTTGAAAATCTGGAACCTACGTAGATGTACGTAATTAATTGGTATATGACTGAGGCCTTAATCAAGAGAATTAGGAAGCAAAGTAATTGTGGTGGTCTGAAATGAAGAATAAACCAGTACCAGGACGATTAAAAATAGCAGCTTTTACTCATTTAGAGTATTTTCCTCTCAGGCAGGGAAAGATACCATTTTAATTCCATATTATACTCGGTGCTTCAGGATGAAATTTATTTCTATAATGAATTTCAACATAAATCTTATTTTTCATCTTTTGTACTCCCCACCAACATGTAAACAATTTGACTTGGGAATTTATTGTTTCATATACTTGTACACTGTGCAAATATGTATACAAAGATATCTACTGAAATGCTGTGATAAACAAAATTGTGTAGGAAGCATTTATTTAAGAATAGTTTAGTTTATCATTTAAGGCTATATTCCGAGAAGTGAGAGTGCCAGCTCAAAGAGTACACACATTTCCAAGCCTCTTGATACTTATTTTGTGAAACAGAAAATTTGAGAAGTCAGACTTATCAATATTCTTTATTAGTACTTTCCTTTTGAATTATGCTTTAGAAATGCCAGTTCTACAAAAAGATTTTTAAATAAATATTGATCTATATATTGTTTCAGTATGCTTGTGGACTCTTTCAGTGTTTAGCCCTTCAACCCGCTTGGGATTATAGTGAGAGAAAATAGCAAACAATTATCCCAGCATGATTACTTTCATTCTTTCCCCTTCAATTCAGAATGACAGCTTTCAATCACACACACACACACACACACACACACACACACACACACACACACAGTCTAGAAGTATTTTTATTCTTGTCTGAGAGTCTTTGCCATTTGTTGCAGAACTTTAACCCTTTCACAATTTTTTGGTCATAGCGATATCACATATTTTATGTTGAATTTCCATTTGCATGTTTTGCTTCCATGTTAGTCCTACTTTCTGGATTGATATAGGATAGGAACTCTTTTTGGTTTAATTTTTCTCCAGCGTTATTGGAGTATAAATATATTTTTACTGAATGTCTGTTTTATCTGATGTAAGTGTAGCCATTCCTGGTCCCTTTTGGTGGCTGTTTGCAGGGAATATCCTTTCCTGTCTCTTCACTCTCATCCTACGTGTGTCCTTAAAGCTAAACGGAGTCTCTTGTGGTAAAATTGTTGGGTCTTGGTTTTTATTTGTTTGTTTTTTATCCATTCAGCAACTTTTGATTGGAGAATTTAATCCATTTACATTTAAAGTAATTATTTGCAGGTAAGAAGTTACTATTGAGATTTTGTTGTTTCTAACTGTTTTGTAGGTTTTTTTCCCCTCCTTTCCTGTCTCCATTTGTATTTATTTTGCTATTGTTGTTGTTAAATGGTTTTATTTCTTTAGCTTTTGGGTATCTATTAAAGGTTTTTCTTTGCGGTTTTCCTGAGACTTACAGAAATGTTTTAAGGTAATAACAGTTTACCTTTAATTGCATACAAACACTCTATACTTTTACTTCTCTCTCCCCCATTTTTGCTATTAATGTCATACTTTACATCTTTTTATAATGGATATCCGCTAACAAATAATTGTAGCTATAGTCATTTTTTAAATACTTTTTCCTTTTAACTTTTATACTAGAATTAGAAGTGGTTTTTATACTGATATTACAGTAGTAGAATATTCTGAATTTATTAGCATATTTGTCTTTACCACTCAGTTTTATATGTTTAAATGTTTTCATGTTGTTAATTAGAGTCCTTTTTTTTTTTTATCCTCACCCAAGGATATTTTTCCATTTTTTGTACAGATAGAGTGGGAGGGAGAGAGAGGAAGGGAGAGAGAGAGAGAAACATCGACGTGAAGGGACACATCGAGTGGCTGCCACCCGCATGACCAACCAGGGCCGGGGACAAACTGCAGCCGAAGTACGTGCCCTTAGCGGGAACCGAACCCGGGTCTCTCCAGCCCGCAGGCCGACGCTCTAACCGCTGAGCCAAACTGGCCAGGGCTAGAGTCCTTTTGTTTTAACTTAACAAATTCCTTTTAACATTTCTATATTGATTTTAGAGAGAGAGGGAGGGAGAGGGAGAGAGATAGAAACATTGATGAGAGAGAACAGTGATTGGCCGCATCCTGCATGCCCCCCACTCTATGGCCCACAATCACTATAAGGCCCACAACTCGGTCATGTGCCCTGACAAACTGGCGACCTCTTAGTGCATGGGTCGACACTAAACCACTGAGCCACACTTGCTAGGCCCTTTAGCATTTCTTATAGGAGGATCCAGTGGTGGTGAACACCTCAATTTTTGTTTGTCTATGAATATCTTTATCTTTTCTTCATTTCTGAAAGACAGTTTTGCTGTGTGAAATATTTTGAATTGACAGGGTTTTTTGTTTTCTTTCAGTAATTTAAACATATCAAACCACTCCTTCACCTTGGTGATGTTATGCTTTCCTAATATTTTGTGATCCATGTAATCTTATGTTGGGTCTGTACATTTAAAGGAGAAAAACCTCTCTTCTACTCTTTACAGGCTGCTTTTGGCAGACAAAAATTGTTCTGTTGTTTCTCTAGCCTGATGGGATTACCTGCAGTCTTGCAGTCAAGCTAGATGCCTGGTCACATGGCTGTTGCTAGGACTGTAGTAGTTTGCATAGCTGGTGAGCCTGCCAGATTTTATCTGGTCCCTGGGTGCATGGAACAGTCCCTTGTTTAGGAGGCTTTAGCACTGGATAAGGAAATGCTCTAACGTTCACAGTTGGGTCCACAGATGTTGGGCCTGTGACCAGGTGTGCAGATGGCCATAATTCCTACCACATCCCTGGAAAATTTCCTGCTGATCACTCAGAGAGTTCTTGGGCAGTCAGAACTGGCTCCTGACCATGGCTGACAGATACTAGAATCAAGTTCCATTGATGTTTAAGGATCCACAGCCAGGACTAAGACCTGCAGACCTATGCCCCAACATGCACAAGTGTGACCCTCCTAAGGCACTTGGCATGAGGTGCTGCTGGCAGAATCAAAGGCAAATGGGGCTGTCGCTGAACCATATTGGGACAGAGCTGTTCTGGATCTGTAGCCAGGACCACAGTCCCTGAGTCAGCTACCTGGGCATGGGCTTGCCTTCTCAAACCAGCCCTCCTCAGTTGTGGACTCCACTGGTATTTCACAGTCTCCTGCCTGGATCCCAGAGATCCCACAAAAGCACTTTTGTTTATAGATGGCTACCAAATTATTGTTGTTGAAGGATGGGATATACAAGAGAGATCTTATCTTCTGCTATCTTACTATTTTTGTTGTTATTTTTTAATCTTTGTTTCCATTTTTTGGTAAATATTGCAAGAAAAGTCCTTCTATGATGATGATGATGATGATGATGATGATGATGATGATGATTTTGCCATTGTTTCTTCCTTTCCTCTCTTTTGTCCCTAAAATTTCTATTATAGATAGCAGGAATTTTTTGAAAATAATTTACTTGTCTCATGATTTTACATTTTTATTATTTTACTTCTGAAACCAGGGAGAGTTTCTTGAACTTTATTTTAACTTCATATATTTGTTTTTATGCAAAATGTGACAAGTACAGACTTGCCTATAGCTTGGAAAGGGGCAATAGAATGAAAAAGGACAAAGAATTTGAGAATGGAGTGTCCAAGAATTGTGAATTGGATTTGATTTAGACAATCATTCTATTGTCTTTTCTTTTTATAGATAGGTCCTTCTCACACAATAAGATGGATAAATGGAAGTAATAGCAAATGTAATTCCTAATCAGCCTCAAATCTGAAATTCTTTAGCACTTCTATGTTTCTACTTTAATGATGATAGCTGTCAGGATATTCTGTTACTCAAGAGCCTCTTGCTTTTCTTATTTGTTAATATTTCCAATGCTGTGCTCAGGATGGATCTGCTAAATAGTTAAACCTGAATGAACATCATTTGGATGGTAGATATGGATCCTCAATCAAATGACTGTCAATTAATGATTGCCCTGCTTTAACAAATCAGTGTCTGAAAAAGGATCTATGACTAGCCTGGGATAATGACAGTGTCCTTTAATTGCCCCCCCCCCCTTCTCTTATTTCCTAATGTAATTGTAGTTGTTTGCTGTTACAAAGACATAGCCTGACAGATTCTGCTCTTGCTACACATCTGTATTCTTTTTTTTTTTTTGGAAGTCACCTAAGACTAGATTGGTTCTCTAGGCAGTTTGGGTTGGGAAAAAGCCCATCCCCCTCACTTTGTGAAAAATGTTCAACCCTGCAGTACGTGCTAACATGTGTTTGGTGAGCCCTGCATGCCCAAACGCATCATTACATTCAGTAACGGAAGTATCATATCCCCTTGCTCCTGTTTGCTCCTCCTTGTACCACAGATGGAGTAAATGGGCCTGCAATTCCTCAGGGTTTGTTTTTTTTTTTTGTTTTTTTTTTTAATTCACTGTCATAGTTTAGAAATTGTGGCTGCATCATTGACTTCTTTCTAGAACAGCCTGGTTCAGGGGGGCATCCTAGATGTAAAACCGGCATAGATCAAACCTGAAGCTTTGCTTAAAATCTCTTTATGGATTGTTAGTCATGAAAGCAGAAAATATGATAGATTGCAAATATTTACTAGATATGATAGATTGCAAATGTTTACTAGATATGTGCTTCCATATACAGCTGTGTCTAGATAATTTAATCAAGGTTTGCAAGGCAATTTCTCCAGATGAGTTTCGTAATTCTCAATTTAAATAAAGAAAACAACCCAGAATAGTATCATAAATCACAGTGGTTTTGTAAAAATAGACTTAATGTTATCTTGTAACTGCATACAGTTGCATGCTTAGGTTAAAAAAAATGTGTGTCTACATAAAAGCTCATTGAAATTTTTCCCATGGGAAAGCAGGCAATTGACAAGTCCATTCAAAGGGCAGAAAAGCAGAATAAAGTGAACAGAAATCTTAGGGACAGGGATGTCATGGTTTCACTGATGATGTTTTAGTTGGCTGGTGAACAGAATAGTCATTTCAAATGCATATACCATATACCTATGTAATGAATACAAACCCATCTCACAGATAAGCTGCTTCTTCTCATGTGGACATTGCTGTATTTAACATTTTTAAATATCCCGGTGAGCCCTTTAAGGGCAAACATTTAGACAACTGGCATTGCCCTGGTTGGTTTGTCATTGTATCAAGTTTGCTTCTTTCTTCAGCCAGTATCTGTTTTGAAAATGCACACCCTCCAACACAAACCAGCGAGTGAATCCTGTAGGAAACTGGTATGGGAAAACAAAAGGCTTCCAAAATAAGTCACATGTATAAACATTTACCAGGGATGCTAATTAAAATAAACTCTGTAGGAAGAAGTTTATTTTCCTAAGAACTCATTCAGATAAAAAACTGTTGGGAAACAGTTGTTAGAATAAACTTAAACATCCTCACAAAGGAAAAGAAACTTTGTACTTGGAAAGATAAAAAGGCATGTGGCTTTTATGCTGGGAACCTTAAACAATGTTAATGGAAGATTAAAATATTAAGTAAAAAATAAATGGAAAGCATAAAAACTGCTTTAGCAGCCTTGAAAGACAGAGGCTAAATATTTAATGATCCTGTTTCTATATCCATAGACAGATCTAAATGCTAAGTTGAATTCCATATAATGGACCTATCCTGAACAAATTCTAAGACCCAATTACCAAAACTTTGTGGCACGTACAGCAGCAATAAATGTGCTAAATCGATAAGAAAAAGTCAGGTTAATTTGTGTTAATAGTCTGTTCTTACACTCCAGCCATTTATTTAAAGTATACTTTGGAAGACTAGAGGTATAATAGCTATTTCACAAAGGTTCTTCACATGGAAAGAAAAAAGAGACTATGTAATTAAGGTCCGGGGACACGCTGTTAGGACCATGAGGGATGAGTTAATCATGGGAGCAGGGAAGCTTTTATGCTACTTGCAACAGAACCAGCACGTGGTATAGTAAACCCCCAAGATTACTGGTATTGACTGCAAAATGAAGCCCCTGGGATATTCCGGGGAGGGGTGGGACACTCTATGGGGCTGCCGGGTGCTTTTCTAATATTCCTGCCTATCTGTAAACCTAGCTTAATTTTATCACCTGTAAATTAACATGCCCTACTTTGGTAGATATGGGCATTCTTGCTTAGGATGACATGGATTCGGGGGGGGGGGGGATATAAACTCAGGGCATGTATAAAACCAATTTACTTTAAAAACTAGCCTGTGTAAAATGAGGACAGCTTCTAAATGTCAACAAACAGAAATTGAGGAAGGGTGGAGTATTTTCCCAATGTAGTATAATGTGATTGCAGCAGTATTTGGATGGTCTTTATTTCCATGATTTTGAGAAGCAGTCTTTATTCTGACACGATATTACTGTGTCAGCCAAGGGTCGTGGATTCTCTTGGAGAGTGATAATTGCACCGATGCCATTACATTTGTCTGCGTTTCCATTGGAGTCCGAAGGTCGTGCATTTGGTTATTTGGCCGGAAATATATGTTGTTTTAAATATTGGTAAGGTGACTTGTGTTTTCTTTTCTTTTGTTTTGTTTTCCCCTCTGCCCTTTGCTTTAATTCCAAACTGTTAATGCCAGTCTCCTTATCCTTGTGCATTTACATCGACTGAAGACTAAGATGAGTATTTGGAACAGTGCGAGTGTTGTGTTAGCATTCTAATTAATCTGTTTTTGGCAATGCCTCTGCTGACATGAAGTGAAACCCCTTTTTCTGATGGGAGCGAGTGGGACCAACTACATTCTAACACTGAAAGTTCAAGAATCGTGTTAACTCTTTCATTCCTTTGTTTAAGCTCATGAGAACTTTCTATTTTTCACCGAGTCTATTGATTGTCTTTGAATTCTACGTTTTAACCTGGTTTGTAATGCGGAGGAAACTGTTAAGGATGAAAAGTAATCTTAGCAAAATAAAGCTAGGAGCATAAGCACACACATGCAACTAGACTGCACATATATTCTCGAGAGAGAAAAAAAAGGACATCTTGAGGAACATTGGATAGTATGAAGATTGTCATCCAACTATCAGAAACCATACAGGAATGTTGTTTAGACAGAATGCAGAAGAGGCTACCCTTGGCCTGCAATTCCTGTGAGCTTTCCTGAGGATTGAGAGGAAGTCACAAAGCATTTGCAAACAAGCTAATCAAATAAAATACTGTAAAATACACTTGACTCTTCCAGGACTGTGACAATTGACAGCTAAGATTCTTTCTCAGTGAGTTAAGAGGAGAAAAAAAAACAAAAACAAAACCTTACCTAAAAAAAGGTGTCAGATCTGAAGGAGACCACCCTAAATGGATGGGTTGGGGTAGATTATTGTAGAGGCTAAAGAAGTATGAGCCTTTGTTGGATCTGAGTTAAAACAAACAACTGAAGTGTCTTTTATTTGGTACCATTTGAATATGCATTGGTAATTAAATGATATCAGCAAATTATTGTTAATTTTTTAAAATGTGAAATGTTGCCCTGGCCGGTTTGGCT
The DNA here is from genome assembly GCF_014108415.1 of Molossus molossus. NCBI lineage: Eukaryota > Metazoa > Chordata > Mammalia > Chiroptera > Molossidae > Molossus > Molossus molossus. The sequence goes on from NW_023425401.1 coordinate 25,896,205, forward strand.
CAGCAGTTAGAGCATTGGCCTGCGGTCCTGAGAGACCTGGGTTTGGTTCCCGCTAAGGGCATGTACCTTGGTTGCAGTTTGTCCCCGGCCCTGGTCGGTTGTGCGGGAGGCAGCCACTCGATGTGTCCCTTTCACATCGATGTTTCTCTCTCTCTCTCTCTGTTCCTCTCTCTCCCTCCCACTATACCTGAACAGAAGATGGAAAAATGTCCTTGGGTGAGCATAAAAAAAAAAAAAAAAGTGAAATGTTATGTGGTCATATAGGAGAATGTCTTTAATTTTAGGAGTTACTTGCTTAAGTATTTAGGGATTTACCATAGATTACAACAACAACAAATACACACACACACACACACACACACACACACACAGAAGTAAGCAGATATGGTAACATGTTAAAAATTGTTGCATTGAGTCTAGGTGGTGGATATAGGTTGCATTGAGTCTAGGTGGTGGATATAGGTATATTCAATTTTTTCAACTTTTCTGTGTATTTAAAGATTTTAAAACAAAATATTGAATAGGATCTATAGCCTTTAAAAAGAGCATAGGAGCCAACTGAAAGAGATTCCAATTGTCAAAGCCAGAACAATATGAGCAACAAAATAAATAACACAGTGCTACATTATAGTCTACGGTATAAAATAACATCATCATTTGTATCCATACTAATATGAATAATTATTTGGTTAAATTAACAAGTGAGAGAAAAGAGGCAAATATCTAATGCAGAAGAATTCCAAATAATTTACACAGATGCTCTGCTGTCAAGGAGAGGGATCCCAGATCTCCTCTCCTGTGGTAGGCTGCACATACTGATTCCTTCCAAAGAGTACAGTGTTCGAAGGGGGAAGAATAAAGACTAACCTTGCACTAAAACCTGAGAAACACTACCTGAACCATGAAGTCAACAACATTAATGAAAAAGTGGATGATAGGTACCCTTGATATGACATAATAAAAATGGTATTTTAGCCCTGGCCTGTTTGGCTCAGTGGTTAGAGTGTTGGCCTGGGGACCAAAGAGTCACGGGTTTGATTCCAGCCAAGTGCATGTGCTTTGGTTTCAGTTTGTCCCCAGCCCTGGTCGTGTGGGAGGCAGTCAGTCAATGTGTCTCTCTCACATCAATGTTTCTCTTTCTCTCTCTCTTCCACTCTGTCTGAAGATAAATGGAAAAGTAATATCCTCAGGTGAGTATTTAAAAAAAAAAGGCATTTTACCTCTGTGGTCTTCTTCCCAGTAACTTGTAACCCTTCTATTATCGTAAGAAAATCATCAAACAAATTCCAATAGTGGGACAGCTTACAAATTAGCCGATGGATACAGGAAACTACATTGTAACAGAAAAGAAAATTAGGCAAACACTAAAGAAATCAGAATAAAGTATGGATTTTAGTTAGTAGTTTATCAATACTGTTCACTAATTATAATGTATGTTCCATATTAATGTAAAATGATAATAAGAATGCTTGGTACTATCTGTTCAAGTTTTCTGCAAATCTAAGAGCTGTTCTAAAACAAAGTCTCTTCAACAAATTCCACATTTTAAATCAGTAAATCACTTGTAGCAATTTACCTTAAAATTACTTGATGTATATTGAAATGTTGATTTTAAAAATGAAAAATTAGAAACAAAATAACCAAATATAGTCATTCAACAAATTATAGTGCAATTATACTGTGCAGCAATCAAAACGTATGTTATAGGAAAATGTTAAATAGTGAAAACCCCATGGGCTAATGTAATGGAGAAAATAGATTACAAAAATGTGTATAATATGATTCAAATTACATAGAAGACATTATTTTTAAAGTGATGGTTTAAGGAATGATGTCGTTCTTTTCTTACTTCATGCTGTTGCATAAAGTTGGTCCTGAAGCATTACTTTTTACACTGCTGGCATTATATTTTCTTTATTCCATATGGTGCCTGGTTAGAATGTTAAAGAGTTTTAAATATTTTGCAAAATATTTAAAAATAAATTTGTATTTTATTTGTGCTTTTGTCATGATTTGTATTTCAAGTGATAATGTATAAAATTTAAATAATCAATTTCCCTTGGTCCACTAATATAAATCAGAGTTCTACAATTAATTAAAAATTTCAGCTTTAATAATCAGCATCTGTACAGCCATTGAAATTCTGTTTTGCTAATGACTCCAAATTGGTGCTAAATGATCACTTTTTATTTACTTGAAGCCTAATTTACCATTAAAGATTTTTTAAAAATTAACTATCTTTCTGTGATATTCATTAAAATCCAAACTAATATTAATTTTAATAGTTCAAGATCGTTTAAATCTAACTTTCTGATTTAGGTGTATCATTAAGTCTATCATTAAGACTAGCTGAAACTAGAAAGATGTTTTTCTAGGTGATATAAGTTATTTCCCTTTAATTTCTAACTAATAGTATAAACTTTTTCAAATATATTAAAAAATATACACATAAACACAAAATTTAGCAACAACTACGTATCTGTATGTCCAATATAACACGGTTACATTTTACCATATTTTCTCAAAAATTTTGAAGAGAAAAAAGACTTTTACAGATACAGGGTAAAGTACTTCCTTCTATGCCTCTGCTTTCACAGAGATAACGTGTATCATTCCTGTCCACTTTTAAGTAATGCAAGAATGTATGTGACATACATATTTTTAACATTGCATATACTTTTGTGTTTTAAAGTTTTATATAAATTGAATAATTCTGTTTGTAGTCTTTTTTGACCTGATCATATTTGACCTATTATATCTGAGATTTATTCATGTTTGTAAATATAGCTGAAATAAATTGCAGTTTATTAAATATATAAATAGGTTATATTTGTCATTCCTACTCCTGTAGATGAACATAAAATGTATAGCCTCATTTAGTCTGCAAAAGTATAATAAATTCTGCCCTGGCCAGTTTGGCTCAGCGGTTAGAGCGTCGGCCTGCGGTCCGGAGAGACCCGGGTTCGGTTCCCGCTAAGGGCACGTACCTCGGTTGCAGTTTGTCCCCGGCCCTGGTTGGTCGTGCGGGTGGCAGCCACTCGATGTGTCCCTTCACGTCGATGTTTCTCTCTCTCTCTCCCTTCCTCTCTCTCCCTCCCACTCTATCTGTACAAAAAATGGAGAAATATCCTCGGGTGAGGATAAAAAAAAAAAAAAAAAAAAAAAAAAGAAGACATTATTTTTAAAGTGATGGTTTAAGGAATGATGTCGTTCTTTTCTTACTTCATGCTGTTGCATAAAGTTGGTCCTGAAGCATTACTTTTTACACTGCTGGCATTATATTTTCTTTATTCCATATGGTGCCTGGTTAGAATGTTAAAGAGTTTTAAATATTTTGCAAAATATTTAAAAATAAATTTGTATTTTATTTGTGCTTTTGTCATGATTTGTATTTCAAGTGATAATGTATAAAATTTAAATAATCAATTTCCCTTGGTCCACTAATATAAATCAGAGTTCTACAATTAATTAAAAATTTCAGCTTTAATAATCAGCATCTGTACAGCCATTGAAATTCTGTTTTGCTAATGATCTCCAAATTGGTGCTAAATGATCACTTTTTATTTACTTGAAGCCTAATTTACCATTAAAGATTTTTTAAAAATTAACTATCTTTCTGTGATATTCATTAAAATCCAAACTAATATTAATTTTAATAGTTCAAGATCGTTTAAATCTAACTTTCTGATTTAGGTGTATCATTAAGTCTATCATTAAGACTAGCTGAAACTAGAAAGATGTTTTTCTAGGTGATATAAGTTATTTCCCTTTAATTTCTAACTAATAGTATAAACTTTTTCAAATATATTAAAAAATATACACATAAACACAAAATTTAGCAACAACTACGTATCTGTATGTCCAATATAACACGGTTACATTTTACCATATTTTCTCAAAAATTTTGAAGAGAAAAAAGACTTTTACAGATACAGGGTAAAGTACTTCCTTCTATGCCTCTGCTTTCACAGAGATAACGTGTATCATTCCTGTCCACTTTTAAGTAATGCAAGAATGTATGTGACATACATATTTTTAACATTGCATATACTTTTGTGTTTTAAAGTTTTATATAAATTGAATAATTCTGTTTGTAGTCTTTTTTGACCTGATCATATTTGACCTATTATATCTGAGATTTATTCATGTTTGTAAATATAGCTGAAATAAATTGCAGTTTATTAAATATATAAATAGGTTATATTTGTCATTCCTACTCCTGTAGATGAACATAAAATGTATAGCCTCATTTAGTCTGCAAAAGTATAATAAATTCTGCCCTGGCCAGTTTGGCTCAACGGTTAGAGCATTGGCCTGCGGACCAGAGAGTCCTGGATTCGGTTCCTGCTAAGGGCATGTACCTCAGTTGCAGTTTGTCCCTGGCCCCGATTGGAGATGTTGGGTGGCAACCACTTGATGTGTCTCTCTCACATCAGTATTTCGCTCTCTTCCTTTTCCTCCCTCTCTCCCTCCCGCTCTATCTGAAGAGGAATGCAAAACTGTCCTTGGGTGAGGATTAAAAAAGAAAATGTTTAGGACAGAGGACCCAGTGCTCACTCTCCCTCCCAGGAGCACTCCTAAGACTCTCCCTTCCTTTTTCCCTTTCCTTTTCCCACTCTATATGAAGACAAATGCAAAAATGTCCTCGGGTGAGGATAAAAAGAGTGTAATAAATTCTGTAGTTTTCTGATATAGCACTCATCCCATGCTACAGATAAGAAAACTGAGGCTTAAACCATTGAAGTAGTTGGCCAGCACTCAGGCTAGTGAGTGCTGAAGCTGAGCTGGGAACCACGTGGTGACTCAAGATAGCAAACAGTTACTAGTTGCAGTGCCTCCTTTCCCGTATGGTTTTGTAGGTAAGGTTCGGGGACATTAAAGTAATGAGTGTTCTCTGGCTGGTTCAGCTCAGCAGTCAGAGCACTGGCCCTCAGACCAAAAAGTTTCAGGTTTGATTCCCAGTCAAGGTCACATCCTCGGTCACAGGTTGGATTCCGGCCATGGCTGGGGTCGTGGACAAGGCAACTAATCAATCAATCAATCAATCAATCAATCAATCAATCAATCTATCTCTCTCTCTCTCTCTCTCTCTCTCTCTCTCTCCCATGGCTGGGGTCGTGGACAAGGCAACTAATCAATCTCTCTCTCTCTCTCTCTCTCTCTCTCTCTCTCTCTCTCATTCTATCTAAAAAATCTAAAAATCAATGGAAAAATAACCTCTGGTGAGGATTAACAAAAAATATAAATAAATAAAGCAGTGAGTGTTGCTAGTTTATGGCCTTCAGGAAATAAAACACACACACACACACATACACACACACACACAAAACAGCTAAAGGACATAACAGTCCCTTAATATAAAGAAAATAAAATAGAAGACACTTGAAAATAAGTTATAAATACAATAACTAACTGGATTCTTTTCCATATCCACAAAGTTTAATTCCTGACTGCTGATTTATCAGCTGAACACTCAATGTGAAAATCCTAATTCAACTCAATTCAAACCAATACCCAGAGTGCTTATTATGTGCAGACCTCTTCTGGGAGCTGTGATTCTGAATACCAGGTCCTAGAATGTACACATATACAAACAACTAAAATAAAAGAGTTCTAAACCCAACAGAGCATGACTCACAGAGTGCCATGCATGGGTCATGTCAGCCTAAAGATTAAGAAAGGACCCGTAAGTGAGGAAACCAGTGATAGGAATTTTATAGTATAAGTAGAGGTAAGCCAGATAATGAAGGGGGTAAGAGTGTTTTCAGGAAGAGAAGGTGTCATGAGCAAAGACAAGGACGTCTGAGTTTGAACACTGCATGCAAGGAAACACAACCTTGTGCAGTCGTTACGTGTGGAGGGGAGAAGTAGGAAGTGGTCCTCTAGAAGTGGATGAGAATAACATGATGAAGATGTTAAAATGTGGAGAAATGTTCTTGCAGACAAGAAACTATGGGACATGTTTTAGCCGGGGAGAAACAGATCAGATTTCTGTGTTAAAAATATGGTTTTGATAGAAGGATTTTGACAAAAGACCATATCTGAGGTTAGTGGGTCCAAAGCCAAGTTAATGGAAGTTGGCTTGGAGAAGAAAAGAAAACTTAAGAAATATGATGTCTGTAATTCTTTTCCTAATGAATTATTTCTTTTTAAAAAATATCAGCACTGTATTTTATTATCTTTTTTCTGATTTTTTTTCTTTTTTTTTTTATTCTTAAGCTTTTTTCTTAAATGTGGTTATTGGAAATAATCTGACATTTCCTGATTTTTCTTATTAATTTATTTTTGTTACAAATATTTCTCTTTTATCCCCGCAGACACCCTCCTCCCTATCCCACAGCCCACCAAGCATTGTTGTCTATGTCCATTGGTTACCATATATGCATATAAGTTCTTTGGTTTATCCCATCCCTACCCCCCACCCTTCTCCTCTGAGGTTTGTTGGTCTGAACCATACTCCTTTCTATGTCTCTGGGTCTGTTTTGTTCATCAGCTTTTTCTGTTCATTATATTCCACAAATAAGTGAGATCATATGATTTTTTTTTTTCTCTGATTGGCTTATTTCACTTAGCATAATCATCTCCAGGTCTCTCCATGTCATCTCAAAGGATAAGAGAGCTTTCTTTCTAACAAGTGTAAATGTACCAAAGCTTTTTTATCCACTCATTTATTGATGGACACTTGGGCTGCTTCCAGATCTTAGCAATGGTAAATAGTGCTGCTATGAACATAGGGGTACATATATTCTTTCTGATTGGTTTTTCAGCTTCTTAGGATATATTTCTAGAAGTGGGATCACTGGGTCAAATGGCAGTTCAATTTTTAATTTAAAAAAAAATTTTTTTGAGGAAACACCATACTGTTTTCCATACTGGCTGCACTAGTCTGCATTCCCACCAGCAGTGTACTAGAGTCCCCTTTTCCCCACACCCTCGCCAGCACTTGTTGTTTGATGATTTGTTGATGGCGGCCATTCTGACAGGTGTGAGGTGATACCTCATAGTTGTTTTAATTTGCATCTCTCTGATGATTAGTGACACTGAGTATTATTTCATATGTCTCTTGGCCATTTGTATGCCTGCCTGGGGAGGCAGAGGGGAGGGAGGGCGGAGTAAGCATGAATGTCTTGAAAATGCAATTGTTTTTACAATTCCAAATTCTTTTGTTTTAGTATCTAAATATTTAGTTATAGTATTTAGATATCAGAACTGTACATTCAGTTGCCCAGTTACATTACTCTCCCATGTCTCTACATATTATACATGGCCAAAATGGAATGCTCTCCGAACTACTCTTCCTCCTATGTTCTCTCGCCGTGTTGGATAACCTAAAGGGAAATGAGTGTGATTGAGAGTCAGCAGGAGAAGTAGATACCACTTTTAGAATAGAATTTTCATAGTGTTTTGTGTACTGAAAGAAAGTTGCTCTTATTTACATTCTTTCCATGTAGACATGATATTGACAGAAATATGAGTAGGAGTGAGATAGAAACATTAATGTGAGGACAAATATACAATTTATTTCTCCTACTTAAAGGTTGAAATCTATGAATAGTACAAATAATTATTAATGAGATGTGGACCTTTACTCACTTGTCTTGGTAATGAGAAAAAGATTACTCTAAAAACACAATTTACAGGTAGAGCTTAACCCAATAGTCACTTTCTAAAAATGAGTTTTCAAAGTTCATTAGCTAAATCAATAAAACCTTAGTTGAGTGTAATATCTTTCTGTGAAAGTATATTATTAATTGAAAAATCTAGTTCATGTTTCAAAATTTAACTTTTCATCAGACTCACCAATAAAAATATATTTGACATCGAATAATGTAATTCTTTTTTTTCCAAGGACCTTTTTGTCTGCTCCCTCCAAAGTATGTCATATGTTACCAATTAATTACCACTTAAAAATTTTCCCTCCTTTGTGGGAAGACTGACTTTCATAATATATTTGTCTTTTCCTAATAAATTAATTCAATAGTTTAAAATATGAAAGTAATATAATTTAAAAGTGAAAAGAAACAATGGATTGGATAGAATGTGGTAAGTGTTAAAGTGGCCGATGAAGGGATATTTTTATTACATTAGAAATACTATATCTTACAACTGAAAATGCAAATTATGCAGTGCCATAATGTTCCTTTCAAGCACACAAGATAAAATTTGCATATCTAAATTGGATCAGGCTGAATGGGATCCCCTAGTCTTTCTCCCTTGAGCCACAATCAGCCTGAAAAAGCCTGCAGGTGATCCCAGTAGAGAGTTTTGAATGTCCCCATTCAAGAGTCTTTATGTATATATATTTATATGTGTATATACACATGTGTGTTTAGTATATATGTTTAAATATCAATATATTCAGTTTATTTCATTTTAATTTCTTGAAGACTGACAAAATTCTTTGACCTTCTTTTAATAATTATTTACTTTAAATGTCTAGATTGCTATTTTTCTTTCACTAGTATATAATTTCTCTGCTGCTTGGTTTTTTAGTGTGATAAGTATTTGAAACTTTGCATTGTAAGTGAAATTTTCTTTACATGTTAATATTAATAGACCATACTTTCTCTTGCATTCATCTTTAAGGAAATGTCTCAAATATTTAATGAAGAATAAACTGTATTTTCCTGAGCTATTTTTTAATCTAAAAATACTCTACATATTCTTTAAGTTCAATTTCTTATTCAAATTATTGTGGTTGATTGTTTTTTGGGGGTAATCTCTTTATTTATAGGTGTATGTATGCAACTAATTTTGCAAATATTCCACTATTCAATAGATGCAAAGTTGATTCAACAATGGGATATGCTTAAATTTTTATATTTACATGTATATTTGGCTTATTTTGATTTTTCCAATGGAATTAAAATTGTTGTTCAAGAATTTTGAAATCTTATCATGGTTGATCACTGTTACACATTTTTGAGTTTAGATATAATGAATATAATGTGGACGGCTTTAGCCTCATTATCAGGACTTAAGCAAGCATTGCAAATCAAACCACCCAACCCAACTCTAGGGGCTATTAAAAAAGATAAGCCCTAGATATTTTGTGAGGATTAAAATAAATCCTAACTCTTACTAATCCAAGAGTAGTCATATTCCTAGTTAGTACTTTAAAAAAATTGGTGATTTTTCTGTTATTTTATGTCAGATGCACATATATTATCTTTGTGTAGAGGGTTATGTTTTATCCGGATGTCATAGAATGTCCTATGATGTCCAGTCTTGATTATTCATAGATAAAACATCAGTGTAGCTAACTATTTCCTAAGTTTCCCAAATTTCATTTTAATTTATCTCTTGCCAAATTTATTTTTATTTAGGATTACGCTGTAATATGTGAATGTTAGGAGTACATGCACTGTATGTTTTATTTTATATAGCTTTTTTATATATAAAGGGTAAGCTAATAAAAATATTTTCTAAAATAGTGTTTTGGATTCTAATAAAGCAATAATTTCATAATTTAAAAAAACTTCCAGAAAATAAAAACCTGAAATGCAAACCTACAACCACCAGTACTAGCTGTTATTATCCATTGTTCAGGATGGGTTTCACCTGGACAGAGCTGCACATTTACCACTATTTTCCTACCATATCTCCCATAATTCTGGGTTTTATAGTGGCACCTCCTACTCCCTGTTCACCCTTAAGTTCCCCAGTTTTAGTTCCTTTCTATTTGCAATTCTCCAGTTAATGAGAGGACTTTCTAGGAGCCTGTATAAACACGAGTCACTATTTGAAGATATTTAAGACTTTAAAAGAGAAATATTTTAGGAAAATGGACATTTCACATCATAGTCTATACTTTCTGATTCTACCTAAGGGGCATTTGGTACATTATACCTGACAAAGACATATAGTTTATATGAATACATTAACTGATTTATAGATATGTATGTACATATTTATACAGGTATGTTGCCTAGTTATAGAATATACATTACTTAATTATATATACTATAAATATTATATGTACATATATTTTCACATATGTGTGTGTATTTATATCTAATCAGTTGTTTTTAAGTATTTGAGTCATGTCAGTACTGGGTTCTCATTCCTTGGACATTCAAAGTTTTCTGTGTTCTCCACTTTGTCCAGCTCAGTTCTCAGTCCTAAACAAATTGTCTATACCGATTTGTTGACACTTGGAAGAACTACGTAGAAACAAACAAACAAAAATACTAACAAAAATTTTTAAATCTTATGAAAATAACCATCACTAAAATAAAAATTTGTTAGATATTTTGGAGCATAATTTGACAATATCTGATAAAGTGAATCTGTGCATCCTTGGGACTAGGCAATAATACCACATGGGGTTGTCTAAAGGAGAGAAATGTACACATGTGCGCAGGGAGGGGTATACAAAGGTATTCAAGGCACACTTGTTCTTAATAGCAAAATCGTGGACTCAGTCTAAGTGACCACCAAAAGGAAAATGCATAAATGTGTGTTTAGTCAATAGGTTTTAAAGTAAATAAACATTGTTTTTCATCTACATTAACACAGATTAGAAGGGATTGCAGTTTGGGTTATGTCGAAGCATACCCTGAGGCCAGGCTTTAAATTCAGGCAGTATATTTGGGAATTGGTCCTCAAGTATACCAGGAGTGGCCCCTGGCTGGGTGTGTAATGGTTACATTGTCATCCCAATACACCAAGGCTGCGGGTTCAATCTCTGGTCAGGGCACATACAAGAAGCAACCAATGAATGCATCAATAAGTGGAACAACAAATTGATCTCTCTCTCAATAAATAGATAATAAATAAATTAATTAATTAATTAATAAAAATTTAAAAGTAATGCCAGTAGGAGTGGAGATGTGAAACAGGAAAGAGAAAACAGCTAATCAAGGATGTGTTATCAGTAAATCATCAATGAGTAACTGGGATAAGTACAATCCTGCTGGGGAACTTGGAAGACTGAATGGAACAGGCACTTTTGCCATCTCACATAGGGACCAGGGACACCAACTTCCATCAGTCTCTTATTAAGGGCTTCAGGGTAGGGCGAGGCAGGGAGTAGCTCACTTCTGGAGACTCCTGGCCTGCTGCACAGAGGCAGGAGGGCTCCCGCAGTCACTGCGAGCCAAAGGCAAAGAGGCGCACCTGCGGTCAGTTCTGAGCCAGGGCCACGGCCGTCAGTGCCTGGATGACACGAGGAGACCCCCACCTCCACTGATCTGATGGCTGTGCTTGCTAGTGGGTGTTAGTGGATGGGAAAGGAGTGGAATTGGGTATATTAAACAAATCCCATGTATATGACTTTCATTCCTTACTTAATAAAAATATTGATGTAAATATGAAAAATGTTAATGATTTTCACTTCTGATGGTAGGTGCACAGATATTTGTCATGGCATTGTAAAAATAGTTTCCTAGCCCGGCTTGTGTGGCTCGGTGGTTGAGTGTCGACCCATAATTGTCAATTTGATTCCCAGTCAGAGCACATGCCCAGGTTGTGGGCCTGATCCCCAGTGGGGGACATGCAGGAGGCGGCCAATCAGTATTCTCTCTCATCGATGTTTCTCTCTCTCTCTCTCCCTCTCCCTTATTCTCTTTCTCTGAAATCAATAAAGAAAAAAAATATAGTTTTCTAAAATTAAAAACAAAAGCCCTCTCATAATAAAGTAGAATACAAATATCAGCTAGTCTTTTCTTATTTGGTGTACACTGAAAAGCTGCGGTTATGAACTCCTTGAGATCAGGTATCCTACAACGTTGTTTGCCCAGAGACTTGCACAGAATCTTGGAGAAAGTTTGTAAAGTAAATGAAAGAATTAATTATGAATTCTAGTTGACTAAGCCATGATTCTATAGGTATTCTAGGCTAGTTGGGAGTCAGCCTTTTTGGCTTGAGCCACCCTCAATGTAATTGTCTATAATTTCTCTAATTGTACTTTGTCATTTACTGAGAATTTTAATACTCATTCTTTTTTTTTTTTTTGGTACATGCCCCTAGTAGGAACCGAACCCGGGACTCTCTGGTCCGCAGGCTGACACTCCAACTGCTGAGCCAAACTGGCCAGGGCCAATACTCATTCTTACCTGACCATAGTGTCGATTACTGGAATCTAAAATGGTAAGGTCCTGACAATTATGGGCATCCTCCAGTGATGAGAATAAACAAGTCTGCAGAAAACTAAAGAAACCAGTTATTGGAGAGTCTTGACAGGGCTCTGGAATAATGACAGGACGTCTGTGAAGGTGAGCTTTCCATTTTTCCATTGTTACTTTGAAATAGCAATCTTGATGCAATTGCACAAACACCACAATCTCAGTCCTTATACAAGATTGCTAAAGAATAGTAAGGTATGTATCTCCTTTGCCTTTATTGTTACTATGACAAAGGTAATGGTGCCGCCAGACATTCCCTCTGAATATGAAGAGTCACATTAGGAGATGAGTTGAACCATGGGGCTAATCCCATTTCAAAATGTAACCAGGAAATACCCCAACAACCCACGAACCCTCTTTAAAGCAGCCCTTAGGCCTTGGTTTGTTTGGCTCAGCAGTTAGTGTCGGCCTGCAGTCCAGACAGATTGGGGTTTGGTTCCCACTAAGGGCATGTACCTCGGTTGCAGTTTGTCCCTGGCCCTGGTTGGGTCGTGCAGGTGGCAACTACTCTATGTGTCCCTTTCTCCTTGATGTTTCTTTCTCTCTTTCTCCCTCCCACTCTATCTGAACAAAAAAAATGGAAAAATGTCCTCGGGTGAGGATAAAAAAAAAGCAGCCCTTAGGCAAAAAACCTACTTCAGACAAACCAGTTCATGCTGTGTTGTCTGTCTAAACAGCATGAACTGAACATTATCAGTCTTACTAATAGCTATTCTCTCATTTACCAAAGGCAGTGACAGTATTTGGTGAGTAATAAGGTATGTGTTTTATTTGCTCTTTTGAAGGAAATAAGACTGGTTAAAACCAAAATGAAAAGGTTGGAGATAGAATTGCTTGAAATTATGTAGATAACTATATGTCACAGGAAAATATTGCTTGAAATAAAATTAAGAAATATTGATTGGAAAAGAAACACTTGTCTTCTCTTCCGTACATAATTATAATGTGAAAAAAAAAAGTAGTTTTTTTCTCTCTTAGAATTAAAATTCCTTTGTGATACTGACGTTAGGAGTATTTTTAGGAGTTACAAAAATGTAGTGCATTTCAAGCTACTATCCTAAAATAAAGGCCAAATAAAATTTCAGAAGTCCACATTTGTTGTATATAATTTGCAGGTCTAAAAATGCACTAGTTGATTGGCTTAGATCCTAGACAAAAGAAAATCTTGCAAAAGGGAAGGAGGAAGGAATACTAACCCCAGACTTACTACTGATTCAGTTTTGGCCTCAGGCAGTATGTAACGTCAGTGTGGTTCACATTTTGCTTCTGAATTTGATGCTTCCTTGTCAGCATTCTTCAACTGTGTGATGTGTGTGCTTTACCTAATTAGTGAGTGCAAGGAGTGCTGAGGCACAGACAGCTGTGTTTGGCTGTTATACATTTATTTGTCCCAGAGCCGGCTGATATGGAAACCATGATCAAGGGGGGTTTCTGTGGGTCACCCTGTAAGTGCTTAGTTTCTCTCACTTTTTGGTAGGCTTGTAACATATAATTTGAAGCTGCCAGTGCATTAGACTAGAAAGTGTGAATAGAACAATCTCTAAAAAGTAGACTCAGACTTTGTGTTTGCCTGTGTGCAGGCACATGGGTTGTAACTGGGAATACCTGTGCTAAAGTGCAAAAAGTGTTAGAGACTAAGAACGCCCATCGCTTGAAGAAGAAAGTTTACAGGAGACAATTTTGGCTGCTGTGGCTGAACAGCAAAGGGCCTGGACAGAGCCACAGAATCTTGGCACATGGAAAGTGAAATTGTCTTTCAAACTTTGTTGGGAGAAACTGTAGGATCCCTCAGTAAAAATCTTCAGAAATAGATTTTCACAACATTTGTTATTTCCTCTAAAGGAGAAATATGTCCTACAAAAGTTGATGCCTGCGTATCTCTTCAGCCTCATGGTTTCTGTTCTCTCTCTCTTTAGAAATTTTCTTTATACATATATCAAATCATTATGTTGTACACCTAAGACTAGTACAATGCTCTGTGTCAATTATATCTCAATGAAATTGGGAAAATGACTAAGAAACATTTAAAAAACCTTGTGTCCATTAGTTCTTCTTCGTTTTGAGGGTTTTCAAAGACTTTTGATCCTCGTAAAACTATGCACAGTTTCTTGGATTTTAAGGACTATCCTATTTAGTAAAGTGCCAATTAGAAACTAGGTTTTTCATCTTTATTTAATTTCTACTTTTTGGGACATTTCCTTAACTTTAGTAGTAAAACCCTTGCACGTTTTATTTCTACTGTCATAATGTCATGTGTAAAGTGTTATTTCTTGTGATCTGATTCTTCCTGTTTTATAGTCTGTTTTCATTTCCTGACTTTATTTTCTTCTCTCTCTATTATTGATTTTTTTGACTCCCTTTATTTGTTATCTGTTCCCTTCCTTTAAAAAAAAAAAGACGTGTGTTAGTTTATGTCATTTATTTCAGATGCTTTCCATTTATTATTTGTGGACATTTAAGCATAAAGTTCTAAAAATCAAATTGGACATTGCACAGAGAGGTTTATTCTTCCTGTCTTCTAAGTAGCTAGTATTTTCTTCAAACGGCATCTCCTGTTTTCTTCATTGTTTCTTCACTGATTTGACATGCCCCCTCATATATTCTAAACTGTCACATGAACTTTTGCTTGTTTCCAAACTTCAATCCAGTGACTGGTCTGCAGGTCCAGAGTTTTGCACATCTCCAGCTGTGGTATTTCTAGGTTGTTTTTAATATTTTTCTTTATTGATTTTTAGAGACAGAGGAAAGGAGAGAGACTTAAAAACATTGGTGAGAGAGAACATCGATTGGCCGCCTCCTGCATGCCCCCCTCTGGGGATTGGGCCCCCATCCTGGGCATGTGCCCTGATCGAATATCGAGCTGGCAACCTCTTAGTGCATGGGTTGACGCTCAACCAGTGAGCCACACTGGCTGGGCTAAGTTGTTTCTATTTATTTTTTAATGTATCTTTATTGTTGAATGTATTATAGATGTCCCCTCTTTCTTCCCCCAGTAACCCCCCCTCCTCCCCAATCCCGCCCCCTTCCTGACTTCCACACACTATTGTTTGTGTCCATTGGATATACATATATGCATAGAAGTTCTTTGGTTTATCTCTTCCTGCCCTGCCTACCCCATTCCCTTTGAGGTTTATCAATCTAACAATCAATTTGTACTTAATTCCTTCAACTTCTTCATCCATCTCCCCAGCCCACTCTCATTTGGCAAGCAACAACAAGTTCTGTGTATCTAGGAGTCTGTTTCTGTTCTACTTGCTCATTTTGTTTGTAGATTCAATTGTTGATAGATATGTATTGATTGCCATTTTATTGTTCATATTTTTGTTCTTCTTCTCCTTCAAGAAGACCCTTCAACATTTCATATAATACCGGGTTGGTGGTGATGAACTCCTTTAGCTTTTTTTTTTTTTTTGGTCTGGGACACTCATTATATTTCCATCAATTCTAAATGATAGCTTTGCAAGATAGAATAACTTTGACTGTAGGTTGTTGCTTTTCATCACTTTGAATATCTCTTGCCACTCCCTTCTGGCCTGCACAGTTTCTTTTGAGAAATCAGCTGACAGTCTTATTGGAGTTCTTTTGTAGGTGACACACTGCTTTTCTCTTGCTGCTTTTAAGATTCTCTCTTTGTGTTTAACCTTTGGCATTGTGATG
Organism: Molossus molossus; assembly: GCF_014108415.1. Taxonomy (NCBI): domain Eukaryota; kingdom Metazoa; phylum Chordata; class Mammalia; order Chiroptera; family Molossidae; genus Molossus; species Molossus molossus. The sequence continues at coordinate 25,911,987 of NW_023425401.1, forward strand.
ATGATGTGTCTTGGTGTGAGCCTCTCTGGGTTCATCTTGTTTGGGACTCTTTGCACTTTCTGGACTTGTATGTTTGTTTCCTTCACCAAATTAAGAATGTTTTCAGTTACTATTGTTTTCAAATAGGTTTTCAACGTCTTGTTCTCTCTCTTCTCTTTCTGGCACCCCCATGATGCGAATGTTGGTATGCTTGGAATTGTCCCAGAGGCTCCTTACATTGTCCTCATTTTTTTTTTTCTTTTTCCTTTTTGCTGTTCTGATTGGCTGTTTTTTGTTGTTGTTGTTGTTTGTTTGTTTTTTTTTTTTTTGCTTCCTTATATTCCAATTTAATGGTTTGCTTCTGGGCTTCACCTACTCTGCTCTTGATTCCCTGTAAATTATGCTTTATTTCAGTTAGTGCATCCTTCATTTCTGACTGGTCCTTTTTATGTTGTTGATGTTCTCACTAAGTTCCCTGGAATTCTCCTTAAGTTCCTTGAGCATCCTTGTAACCAGTGTTTTGAACTCTGCATCGGATTGATTGCTTATTTCCATATTGTTTAGTTCTTTCCCTGGAATTTTGGTCTATTCTTTCACTTAGGACATGTTTCCTTGTGTTCTTATTTTGGCTGCTTCCCTGTATTTGTTTCCATGTATTAGGTAGAGTTGCTATGTCTCTCAGGCTTCATAGGTGTGTTTCTTGTAGGTGTCCTGTAGGGCCCAGTGGCACAGCCTCTCTGATCACCCCAGCGGGGCCTTCAGTTTGCACCCCTTGAGTAGACTTTACACCCTTCTGTTGTACTTGAGTCTTGATTGCTGTTGGCAAATCAGTGGGAGGGATTTACTCAGGCTGATTAGCTGCAAGGACTGGCTGTGCCCACTGACCACTGGCCTCTGACTACCTTGAAGGATCAGCTGTGTAGGGACCCACCACACAGAGCAAAACTTACTTCAGCAGGGCTCTGGTACCCAATGAGTCCACTCACTGAGCATGTCACTTGTGGGGGTGGTTGGGTGGTAGTTCTTTGATGTGGTCTGAAGCTGTCCACTGTGTGTGCTGGCTCTGGGGCAAGGTCAGCCACTGCCTGTGTTCTACCCAGGGTCACCAGCATTAGCTACAAAGTGATCTGCACATGGCTGCTTCTTGTGCTGGGCTTGGAGGTGCCCAGGAAAAGCCAAGTTGTGAACCAAGGCTGGCTGGTTCTAGTGCCAGGCCTGGGGCCACTTAACAAGAAGTATGGGGCTCGCTGAGACCAGATGCTGCTTGTCTGAGAGATTTTAGGGAAATCAGAAGCAGGCTCTAAGGCAGGCCAATCCTATGGTAAAGCCACTGGAAACAACTTGAGTGGGCCCAAAGGTTGGGTGGGACAGGGCCTCAGGAAATCAGCACAGCAGGGCAAACAGTGAGCCAGGTTGCTGGAGTCCCAGATATGGTGTCCATCTGTGGGCTCCGTGGGGGAAGGGCTCACCAAAGGAACAACGGCCTCCCACCACAAGTCTGTCCAGGAGAAAGCTTCCCCTCCAGCTCTCACCCCAATGCTGAACAGTTCAGTTCTTCCCCTTATGTCTCTGATGCCTTTCAAGCTGCATTCCCCATGCTGGGGCCCAGAAGGAACGAGTCCAAGTAAATCCATGTGAGGGCCCTTTAAGAGGAGCTGCCTGTGGCTCCCGCAGCCTCAGCCTCCCTCAGCCTCAGTTCCCGCTGGTTTTTCAACCAGAAGTGTTGGGGATTCTCTTCCTGGCACTGGAACCCTGAGTTGGGTGGCCTGGTGTGGAACAGGGACCCCCTCATTCCTCAGAGAGGACCTTCCCAGCCGAGGTGTCCTCCTGATTTTTATCCGCCACACGTGGGTGTGGGACCAGCCCATCTGCCTCCGCCCCTCCTACCAGTCTCGTGTGGCTGCTGCTTTAATTCCGTAGTTGTAGGACTGCCATTCAGCTGAATTTCAGGCGGTTCTGAATGATAGTTATGCTGTAGTTTAGTTGTAATTTTGATGTTGTTGTGGGATGCATTTACCTATGCAGCCATCATGACCGGAAGTCGGTATTTCCACCCCTTCACTTTGAATCTGTGCTGGTCTTTGGAGCTGGGCTGGGTCTTCTGAAGGCAATGTATTGTGGGTCTTGTGTTTGTATCCACCCTCCTACTCTGTGCCTTTACATAGTGTATTTAGCTCATTTACATTCAGGGTGATTTATATACATAAGGACTTTCTTTAGCTTTTTATCTTTTGTTTCCTGGTTGTTCTATGTAGCCCCTGTTTCTTTTCCCTTGTGTTTAAGTCTGTTATTTTATTTTGGTAGTTTTCTATGATGTTTTCTTTTTCCTTTCATCTTTTTTATATCATCTATCTCAGTTCTAGATCATTGCTTTATGGTTACCATTATTTTATGCAAAAAAAGTTTCATATGTACAATAGTCCTTTTTCTTCTAATTGCATCTTATCTCCATTTACCTGTGTAAGTTCTGTCTCTTCCTCCTCCCCTTTTATGTTTTTGTTGTACAAATTACCCATTTTATGTTGTGCATTCATTTCCAAATTGCAGTACCTATTTTTCTTTTATCCCCTTTAACCTTTAAGTTACATTTAAGTGTTTTATACTCTATTCTAGACACGAGTTGTAATTTCCTGCCTCGGTGTCTATTTGTCATATTACAGTTTGTATACAAACTGGTGATACATTCCTTCTGCTTCTGTTGGTATTGAAAAGCCTTTATTTCTCCATTATATCTAAAGGATAACTTTGCTGGCTATATAATTCTTGGCTGATTATTTCTCTCATTCCATATTTTATGTATTTGATTTACTCTCTCAGCTTATAGGGTTTCTGCTAAAAAATTCAGTGATACTCTAATGAGGTTTCCTTTATAAGTTACCATCTTCTTTTTCCTTGCTGCCTTGAGAATTCCTTCTTTGTCACTAACTGTTGACAGTTTTAATATAATGTGCCTTGGAGAAGATCTGTTTGCATTGAGATAATTAGGTATTCTGTAAGCTTCTTGGATTAGGGGTTCCAGTTTTTTCCATAGGTTGGGAAGTGATCATCAATTATTTGTTTGTTTAGGCTTACTGTTCCTTTCTCTATCTCTAATCCTTCTGGTATACCCATTATTCTTATATTGCTCTTTCTAATGAAATCATATAGTTCTCATAGAATTCTTTCATTTTCTTTTTTTACCCTCACTTCTCTCTCTCCTTCCACCTGAGTCACTTCTAGATTTCTCTCTTCAATCTGATCTTCTGTTTCCTAAGTTCTCTAATTAATTCCTCTAATTTATTTTGTTCTTTAGCTCCAGAATTTCTGTTTTGTGTGTGTGTGTGTGTGTGTGTCTTTTTATTTTTTTATAGTTTCAGTGTTTTTGGTGAAGTACTCTTTTTGTTCATTGATTTTATTCTAGAGATCACTAAACTGCCATTCTGAGTTTTCTTGTATCTGGTTGAGTTCTTTTTTCAGAACTGCAATCTTGAATTCTCTGTCATTTAAATTATAGCCTTTCATATCTTTAAATTTGTTTTCTGGAGATATTTCATTTTCTTTCTGTACGACTTTGTTACTTTGGTTATTCATGGTACTTGACGGATTATTTCTCTGCCTGGGCATGTGAGGGAATGCCATCTTTTTTTAAAAGTATTGTCTCTTAACGGGTTAGCAGGTTTATAAGTAGAGGCCTTTCATTCATTTTCCAGTAGTTAGTGGTAGAATGCAAGTTTTGTTTCCTTTTACCTTTACTACTGGGACATTCTAGATCTCTGTGGGGCAGTGTCCCCTTGGAAAATGCCCCATATTCCCTGAGGAGATGGGTGGTCTCCTTGTGACCCAGTTGCCTCAGTCTCAGGGTAGGGCAATGGGGCTACTGGCCTGCATTTTCCCAGCACAGCTTTCCTGCAACCAGAAGGCACCAGCCGTGCCACTCTGTCTGAGGGGTCATAGCTGCCTCTACCAGGCTACCCTGCAATGTGTGTGCCAAGACTGAGCAGGAGGGGGGAGGTGTGTTCACATGTCTGCAGCTCTTTCCTTTCCAGTGGGTTCAACCTCAATGAATTCAGACAACTTAGGCTGGAAGGTTGCCTCTGCCCCTGTGTTCTGCAAAGAGGGTGTTGTAATGCCCAGTGGGCCACGGGAGGGTTATGGGGGTTAGAATTCCTGTGTCTGCAATTTTGTTTGCCTTGTGATGGTGGCTTGTCGAACATTGCCATCCTTTATATCTCTTCTCTGCCCTGACCCTGGGCTCAGTCTCAGTCTATACTGGCCACTCAGGCCTGATGGCTACCTCTGTCACTCCAGTTTTCCCAGGGGGGTTTGCACCCTGACCCTTCACTGTTACTGCGTAAGTTGGGGCTGCAGCAAATGTGGGGCTGTGTATCTGTGGCTTCCGTCTCTTTTGTTTTCCCTTTCTTTCTTGCCTTCCCTGCTTCTTTGACACACCTTCAGATGTGTAAGTGTGTGGATCTCTCAAGCATGTTTGTGTGCTGAGCAGGTAATCCTTTGGTGAATTATCAACATCTAACTTGTAACTTCAAGGGGAGAGACTGGGAGGTCTTCCTATGCTGCCACGATGCTGATGTCACCCAAATTTTCTTTTTATATATGTATTATATATTTCTGGTTAATTCCTAAGTTCTTTTAGTTTATCTCATTTATAGATTATAAATAAAAATCCCTTTAATCACATTTTCTAACTGATCATTCTTAGTTTTCAGAAAATTAATGATAATTTTATGTTAAAAATTGAATTTTCTGAATTCTCTTATTCATTATAATGATGTTTCCACTGATATCTTTGGCTTCTCAGATATATAATTGTTAGTTGCTAATAATTTTCATTCCTCTTTTTTATAATTGTCTATTTTATTTCTTTATTTTGGCTAATTATATTTTCTTGTACTATTAGAATAATATACAACCATTGTGACAGTAATAGCATTTATATCATGTTCACTAATTTAGTGAGAAAATATAGTTAAATTTTTTATGAGGTATATAATTGCCTTGTGGTAGGAGTCATGCATCTTTTATCATTATGAAAATATCAATCTATTCTTTTTTTTCCTAAGAAATTTTATCAAGTTTCTTTTTGACATATTATGACAACAAAATGTCTCCTTCTCCCTATGAATATAGGGAAATATATAATATAAATCCTAATCTTCAACCTCCTTCGCTGTTTACTAATATCTTATTTCAAAACGTGATATCTGTATTTCTCAGTGAAATTATCCTGCAATTTTTTGTCATATCTTAATTATTATTGTTATATCTTTGTACTGTGCTTCAATGAAACAAGGAAAAGAATGCAACTCCAAATAACACATTAGCTCTATATATGCTAATTACATCAAATTTTAAATAAATTTAGGGGAGATGAAAAATATGCATTGTCTCAAGACAAAGATATCTTTTCTCTGTCCTCTCTCCATCCTCCATCCAGCCTCACATCAGGCTGTTTCCTCAGTTAGTATGACTTGTCTATACTTTTTATTTATAACAAAATTTATTTCTGAGTCAAATGGAAGGAGTGTAAAGGGTATGATTCATATAGTTATATATTGGTTTGTTCAATTTCAAGTGGTAGAAAGATAGAATACCCCAACTAGTACATAAGCAGTAAATTAGCTTGGTCATATTCATAACTTTATATAGGATAAAGTAATTATTTTTTTTTACTATACTTTATCTTTTCATTGGTACACAATCAAACCAATCTACTGCTACCACATATGAAAACAATTCCTTTTATATTGTCACTTAAATACCTCAGTAGCCATCAAACATTTTTTATTATTTATCTTTGTTGTTGAGAATATTACAAATGTCCCCCATTTTTTCCCTATTGCCCCCATCCACCCAGTTTCTGTCCCACTCCAGGCCTTTACCTCACTATTGTCTGTGTCCATAGATTATGCTTATATGCATATAAAATCTTTGGTTAATCTCTGCCCACCTCTCCACACCTCCCCCAACACCATCAACCTTTTATATGAGACTTTAATAGTTTTTCACTGGTATCACTGATGCTAAATTACTGATCATACTATATCAACATTCATGATACTGTTAGTAAATTGTCATTTATATTTTCTTAATATAGTTTTCCTATTGTATTCTGTTAATGGAATTTGACTGACTTTGAACTTCTGAAATGAAAGGTTGCTAAGGCAGCTAAACTTAATTTGCAAAACAAATTAACTCATACTGTAATGGGACAGCATTTCAATGAACATCTATTTTTTAAACCTATTTTGAATTCACATTTATTAAATGAAATAAATTTACCTTTGAACCTGATCTAATCAATATAAGGCAGAAATGAAATTTAGTAAAAGACAATGTTAAAGTTACATGTTTGCCGAACAAAAAAAGGAAAAGGACTTTACTTGAAAGCTGATCTAGGAGAAAATGAGTTTTATAGTTCTGCTTGTGTCTCTAAATCTATACGAAATATGTACATTTTTAAAATTCCAAGATGTAACACCTTTACCCTAATCAAAGTCATTTACTGAAATATTTAATATGAAAACCTCTATGCTTGTTTGGAGGTATAAAAACACACCGTATTAAATAAATAGTCTATAAAAAATTGAATAAAAATTAGACAATGTTCTTAGGAAAACTAGTATGTTTTGAATTTCCTACTCCTTGAATTCAAGTTTGTTTGTATTAAATTTTCCTTTTTTACTGTTTCAATAACCATCAAGTACTTTTTATTACTTTCATTGCATTTACTAAGTGGGCTGGTATTTACATTAACAATGAGATCTGTAGCATCTACACAACAAGGTCAGTTTGCATTTCATATTGTGCTCAGAGTTACAATTCTGAAGATAACCCACTGTCCAAAAAGTACTAACCTTTGGTGATTCATTAGTTTCAAAATCAGGAAAGGAGGATACTTAGGTTTTAAAAGTATTTCTCCTATCTCAATGAGATAAGTCACAGAGACTTGTTAACATTCAGGATTGAAAATATATGGAATGAAGGTAATTTGACAATGGTTTCATCCTCTACCAACAATGTCATAGATGTAAATACAGAGTGTAAAATTTAAACTTTTAAAGACTGTGTTTACCTGATTGTTCCAGAAACATTTTAGAGGATGAATTTGTTTGTAGCAAGGTCAAAAGCACTGAAGAAGTCTTGCATGGAACTAGGTTTTGTCAAACCACTGGAATCTGGGACTATAAGATGGCAGATGGCTCTGTGTAATGCAGCGACAAGTTCCTTGCAGACATGAAGGGATATGAAAGTAAGGTTTAATTTCAGAGCAGTATGCACTCATGACCTTTTTGCTGTGCAGTGAACTCTGATTAATGCTTTCACTCAAGATGCTGCAATAATCATTAACTCAACAAGAATCTTAACTAAAATATAAATAATTAAGTGAACCTTTTAGTGCAGATTTTACTGGTTTAGAGAAGATTAGCCCCTTAATTATAAGAAATTATAATCATCTCTCTGTTGTTGCTATTACTAAATGACTTCTTTTATAGTACAAATTGATTTGTGTGATTTAATTACCATATTCGTATTATCTTACTAAAAATAAGTGTAGAAAACTCTACTAATCTGGCTTCTTATAAAAGTTCTTGTATTGGATTAATAAAAGAGCTTCAAAATTTCAGGGTTAATTGGGAAGGAAGGATATCTCACTACCATTCTGGTAGCCACAGGCAACAATGAAATTATTTGGGTTAAATTATGATTAGAAACAAAAAATACTTGATAACATATCTATATAAAATAAATATTTTAATGAAAAGTGACAACTCAAATGAACCAATTTCAAAAGCAAAATTTTTTTAATGATAATCCCTGGGTCACTATAGTTGTTAGGGAATTAAGATTACAAAAATGTTAATTAAAGTCAAAGTATTAACCACTATACTGAAAGGCCCAAGATAACTTTGGCATTCTGCAATTATCTTTGTTGAAATACAGACGTGATGTTTTGCAAAGAAATCATTTGTTCTGCCTTAGTGAAGCTAATTATTCTCAGCATGCAACCACTGTTTCAAATTGCAAAAGGCACATCAGCCCTTACTGTATGTTGTAGGAATTAAAACCCAATCAAATGAGATAATGAAGTGCATACAAAGAATATGATACCACGGCTGCAATGCAATAAAAGTGAAAGCCATTTAAGGAATGTTTCCAAAATCACAATTTAGAGAGGAAAAACATGTTGTAAAGCAAATACTTATGATTTTACCTTAATTACCTATTGCTTAGAGGTAAGCATTGGGTGTATTTATCCTGTGGTTAAGTCTCTTCTTGTTAAACACGAAGAATATGGTGGCTAACAGTCTAACATGAAGCAACATGATGCAGGAACTTTTATATTTCATGGAAAACTAAAGAAATAGTACATACTACGTTAAAAATAAGCATATACACTTGCAAGGATTGCATGAGGCTGTATTAAGAAAATAGTTATTAAGAATAGACTAGCATTCTTGCTCCTTTGTACTTGAATGTTCTGAAATAATGAAATACATTGGTGCTTCAAGTCATTAAAAAATATACCATTTGTGCTAACATCAACAACACATTACCCATTTAAAAATCTCTACTTACTCTTTTTTTGTGAAAACTTAGAGTACGTAAGTTGCTCCCACATATGCATAATGAGCTATTGAAATAGGATAAGGTCTGGGTCTGTGTTCCATTTTACTAAAGGGAAATCTCTTGTAATTTAACCTCATTGAGTTAAGACTTTTTAAAAATTATTTGCTTTGTTGTTTGTTTTCTTCACACAAGCATTTGTCAGTGGTGTTTCCTGACCCCACCAACACTACCTTTTAAGTCACATGGGGTAAAATTAAGATGGATTATAGGTTTTGTTTGTCTCTTGCTCCTTATGGGAGAAACCAGAGAAAGATTCCCTTTCAGCTGCTAAGAAATTGCAGTCATCTCAGCAGCCCCGAATGTGAAAACAGCAGGATTCACACATCAGCAACGACAACACAGAGAACATGAAGTTTCTGTTCATTGCACACTGTGTGGGCTGCCTGTCTGGAGGAGTTTATTCTGCAAAGTATCGACTGAAGATAATGCCCACTGTTAGCTATTTACATGCCAACATAATGCCCTGGGTGTTATAGTAACAGGCTTTTCTTTTGATCCTGTGTTCCTTCTTCATATTACATTTACCTTTGGTTACATAATGCTGATCATTAATATTATGTTGTCCATGAGTTGAAGAACGTGGCAGTTTGATTAGCATGTACAGTTACAAGCTCAGTGTCATGCACATAAGAATGCTCAGAGAGATACATGGTGTATAAGTCACGATCTCCAGAGCTTTACACAATGCTTGGCACATAGTAGGGACTCAATAAATGTTTTCCCAGTGGTTGAATGAATGGGTGAATTTTTATCAAAGGTTTGATTTGGGGGACATAGTAGAGGTCACATAAAAACTGTGATGAAATAAGTGAATACTGTGAATTTTCTATAACCACATCTGGGTCATGGTGGGAAGGGCTTAGATCTAGATATGTGGTTTGTACGAGTTTGATGGTGTTGCTTTTAAGTCAGTGCTATATTTTAATTTCCTAAAATTAATTAATTAACTTTTATTATAGATGTCCCTCCTTTTTCCCCCATTGAAACTCTCCTCCCCACTCTCCCCCGTCCTCCCCGCCTTTACCACACTGTAGTCTGTTCATTGATTATGCATATATGCGTATAAGATCTTTGGTTGATCTCTTCTTGCCACTCCCCCAAACCCCCTTCCCTCTGAGGTTTGTCAACTGTTCCCTACTTTCATGTCTCTAGATCTATTTTGTTCATCAGCTTATTTTGTTAATTATATTCCACAAAAAAAATGAGATCATGTGGTACTTGTCTTCCTCTGACTGGCTTATTTCACTTAGCATAATAATTTCCAGGTCCCTTTATGTCATTTCAAAGAGTAAGAGATCTCTCTTTCTTATAGCTGCATAGTATTCCATTATGTAACTGTACCATCTACTGATGGACACTTGGGCTGTTTCCAGATCCTAGTATTATAAATAGTGCTGCTATGAACACAGGGGTGTATATATTCTTTCTCATTGGTATTTTAGGCTTCTTTGAATATATTCCTAGAAGTGGACTCACTGGGTCAAATGGCAGTTCCATTTTTAATTTTTTGAGGAAACTCCATACTGTTTTCCATAGTGGCTGCATTCCCACCGTGTAATTGAATCCCCTTTTCTCTACCTCCTAGCCAGCATTTGTTGTTTGATGACTTCTTGATGGCAGCCATTCTGGCAGGTGTGAGGTGATACCTCATAGTTGTTTTAATTTGCATCTCTGTGATGATTAATGACGTTGAACAATTTTTCATATGTTTCTTGGCCATTTGCATGTCCTGATTGGAAAAAAAAAGTCTATTCCCGTCCTCTGCTCATATTTTTAAATTATTTGTCTTCCTTTAATTGAGTTATATGAGTACTCTATTTTCAAAATTAACCTCTTATCCAATGTATCATTGGCAAATATGTTCTCCCATATAGTGGGTTCCCTTTTCATTTTGATGCTGGTTTCTTTTGCTATGCAGAAGTTTTTAGTTTGGTGGAGTCCCATTTATTATTTTTTCTCTGTTTCTTTTGCCCTAGGTGATGTATTGGTGAAAATTCTGCTGTGTGGTGTCTGAGATTCTGCTGCCTACCATTTCTTCTAGGATTTTTATGGTTTTACAAGTTACATTTAAGTCTTTTATCCATTTTGAGTTTATTCTTGCATATGGTGTAAGTTGGTGGTCTAGTTTTATTTTTTTGCATGTACCTGTCCAATTTTCCCAGCACCATTTATTGAAGAGACTGTCTTTACTCCATTATATGCTCTTGCTTCCTTTGTCAAATATTAATCATGCATAATGTCTTGGGTAGATTTCTGGGTTTTCTGTTCTGTTCCATTGATCTATATGCCTGTACTTGTGCCAGGCTGTTTTGATTACAATGGCTTTGTAGTATAACCTGATATCTGGTACTGTGATCCCTCCAACTTTGTTCTTTTTTTTTAAACTTAGATTGCTGTGGTTGTTCTGGGTCTTTTTTAGTTCCTTATAAACTTTTAGAGTATTTGTTCTAGATCTGTGTAATCTGACATTGGTCTTTAATAGAGATTGCATTGAATCTATAGATTGCTTTGGTAGTATGGACATTTTATATATATATATATATGTTTTATTGATTTTTTTTTAGAAAGAGAGGAAGGGAGAGAGAAATAGAAACATCAATGTGAGTGAGAAACATTGATTGGCTGCCTCATGCACAGCCCCCACCAGGGATTGAGCTTGCTACCCAGGAATGTGCTCTGACTGGAAATTGAACCAGCACCTCTCAGTCCTTGGAACAACGTTCAATCCACTGAGCCACACCAGCCGGGCATTTTTATGATAATTCTTTCAATCCATGAACATGGTATATGCTTCCACTTTTTAATAATATTTCTCTATTTCTTTTTCAATGTCCTGTAGTTTTCGGAGAATGGTATTTTACCTCCTTGGTTCAGTTTATTTCTAGGTTTCTTAAATTTTTTGTTGCAGTGTTAAATGGTTTCTTTTTTGTTTTTGCTTTTTTTTAATTCTTTCTGTGTATTCATTGTTGGTACATAAAAATGCCAACAATTTCTGGTTCTTGATTTTGCATCCCACTACTTTGCCAAATTCATTTACTAAATCTAGTTTTTTGGTTTAGCCTTTAGGGTTTTCTATGTACAATATCATGTCATCTGTGAATTATGACAGTTTCACATACTCATTTCCAATTTGGATGACTTTTATTTTTTCTTCTTCTTGTCTGATTGTCTGATAATATGTGATGTCTCATACTATGTTAAATAAGAGTGCCAAAATGGCCATCCCTGTCCTGTTCCTGTTCTTAAGTGAAATGTTTTTAATTTTCGCCCATTGAGTATAATGTTGGCTGTCGGTTTGTCATATATGGCCTTTATTATGTTGAGGTATGATCCTTCTATTCCCACTATGCTGTAAGATTTTTTATAAAAAAAAATGGGTGCTAGATTTTGTCAAATGCTTTTCAGCATCTATTAATATGATTATATGATTTTTATCTTTCATGTTGTTTATATGATATATCATATTTATTGATTTGCTAATATTGTACCAGCCTTATGTCCCTGAAATAAATCCCACTTGGTCATGGTGTATAATTTAAAAAATATATTGCTTGATCCAATTTGCTAAAATTTTGTTGAGGATTTTGCTGCCTATGTTCATCAGGGACAGTGGTGTGTAGTTTTCTTTCTTTGTATTGTCTTTATCTGATTTGGGGATTATATTTTGCTAGCCTCATAAAAAAAAGCTTGGGAGTCTTCCTTACTTTTGAATTTTTTTAATGTTTTGAGAAGAATAAGTGTTAGTTCTTGTTGAAAATTGTGATAAAACTCCCATATGATGCCGTCTGAACCAGGGCTTTTTTTGTTACTAGTCTGTTCAGGTTTTCTGACTCTTCCTGGTTGGGTTTTAGAATATTGTATTATTCTAGGAATTTGTTCATTTCACCTGGGTTGTCTAATTTGTTGGCATATAATTGTTCATAGTATTTTCTTACAGTTCTTTGTATTTCTGTGGTGTCAGTTGTTCCTTCACCTCTTTCATTTCTGATTTTATGTGTTTTGGTTTTCTCTCTTTGTTTCTTGGTGAGTCTGGTTAAAGGTTGATCAATCTTGTTTATCTTTTCAAAGAACCAGCTCTTGGTTTCATTGGTCTTTTGTATATTTTTTTTAGTCTCTATATCATTTATTTCCACTCTGATCTTTATTATTTCCTTCCTTCTACTATCTCTGTGTTGTTCTTTTTCTTCTCTTTCTAATTTTTTAAGTTGTAGGGTTAGATATCCCATTAGACATTTTTTTTTGTTTCTTGAGGTAGGCCGGTAATGCTATGAACTTCTTTTTCAGGACTGCTTTCTATGTGTTCCATAGATTTTTTTGTTGTTGTTATGTGTTTATTTTCATTAGTTTTCAGGAAGATTTTCATTTCTTTATTGTTCTCCTTGGTAACTAATTCATTGTTTAATAAAATGCTACTTAGCCTCCATGTGTTTGAATGAGTTTGAGTGTTTTTTTTATAATTGGTTTCTAGTTTTATCCCATTGTGATCTGAAAAGATGCTTGATATGATTTCAATCTTATTGAACTTGTAGAGACTTAGTTTGTGTCACAAAATGTGGTCTATCTTTGAGAATGTTCCATGTGCACTTGAGAAGAATGAATATTCTGCAGCTTTGGGGTGAAATGTCCTGTAAATATTAATTAATTCCATCTGATCTAGTGCATCATCTAGGCTCTCTGTTTCCTTGTTGATTGTTTGTCTAGAAGATGTATCCAGTGATGTCAGTGAGGTTTTAAAGTTCCCAACTATGATTGTATTGATATGGATCTCTGCCTTGAAGTCCTCCAGAAATTTTAAAATATATTTTGGTTCTTCTATATTGGATACATACATGTTTACCAGGGCTATATCCTCTTGTTGGATTGATCACTTTAATGTTATGTAGTGACCTTTTTTTTTTTCTCTTATTATGGCCTTCATTGTGAAGTCTGTCTTATCAGATATGAGTGTTGCTACACCAGCTTTTTGTTTGTTTGTTCCCATTTGCATGGAATTTTTTTTCTATCCCTTCACTTTCATTCTATATTGGTCTTTTTTTCTGAAATGGGTCTTTTGTAGACAGCATGTATATGGGTCCTGCTTTCTTTTCCATTCTGCTACCCTATATGTCTTTTCATTGAAGCATTTAAGCCATTTTAATTTATGGTTATTTTTGATATAGTATACTTATTTGTTGCCATTGTTATTCTTTATGCCTGTGTTTCTCTCTCTCTCTCTATTTCTTATTCTTACAACAGTCTCTTTAGCATTTCTTGTGGTGCTGGTTTGGTGGCAGTGAATTCCTTTAGCCCCCTCCCCCCCTTTTTTTTGTCTGTTAAGCTCTTTATTTCACCTTCAATTTTGAATGATAGCCTTGCTGGATAGAGTATTTTTGGATTCAGACCCTTGCTTTTATTAGTTTGTGTACTTTATGACACCCCCTTCTGGCCTTCAGTGTTTCTATTGAGAAATCAGCTGACAGTCTAATGGGAGTTCCCTTTTAGATAACTTTCTGTCTCTCTCTTGATGCCTTTAATATTCTTTCTTTGTCTTTAATGTTTGCCATTTTAATTACGATGTGTCTAGGTGTGGATCTTCTGGGTTCATCTTGATTTGGACTCTTTGTGTTTCCTGGACTTGTGTGACTTTTTCCTTCACAAGGTTAAGGAAGTTTTATGTCTTTATTTCTTAAAACAGTTTCTCTATTCCTCTCTCTGATTCTTCTCCTTCTGGTACCCTATGATGCAAATATTGTTGCACTTTGTATTGTCCCAAAGTTCCCTTAAACTCTCCTGCTTTTTAATTTTTTTTTTTTTCAGCTGCTGCTATAATTGGGTGTTTTTTTCTATCTTGACTTCTAATTTGTTGATTTGATCTTCAACTTCTAATCTACTATTAAATACTTCCAGGGCACTTTTTATATCAGCTATATCATTCTTCATTTCCATTTGATTTTTATTTATATTTTCTACCTCGTTTTTTATGCTGATTCTTATTCAGTTGCTTAATCTTTTCACTAATTTGTTTGTGCACCCTTAAAACATTGCTTTTAATTCTTTATCTGACAAACTGCTTGCCTCCATTTTATGTAGTTCCTTTTCTGGTGACTCCTCCTTTTCTTTCATTTGGGAGTTGTTTCTTTGTCTCACCATTTTAGCAGTCTGGTCCTTTGAGGCCAGGTGAGGCATACTGGGACAAGTAGGTAGGTCAGTGTGCATCAGATAAGACTGCTATGCCTCCCATTCTTGGTGTGGTGGCCTTCTTGTGGGACCCAGTAGAGTAGTCTTCATGTTTTTCTGAGCTGGGTGCTCCACTTTGTGTCTTCTCCTGTCCCTTCTCCATGCTCCCCACTCATAGTATTTCCAATCAGCTATTTTCAGGTGGTTTTTCAAGTTGAATATTCTGCAGTTTAGTCTCAAGTTTGATCCTGTGCTTGAAGAAGGTGGATGAAAATTCCTTAGGCTTTGGCCATCTTGCCTCCCTCCTATATTTCTATTTTTAATATGGACTGAAAATATAACAATTTCAGAATACGCAAACAGCTGTAAAATGAGGTTTCTATCACTTTTCATTTAGAGCATCTTGTTTACACTCTTCAATCTTCTTACGTTGAGTGCTCACATCCCAGCTTAACTGCTTATGTTCATCTTTTCAGTTGAGTAGAGTAAAATTGGCTGGTGAGCTATTGTTTAGCCAAAATTTGGCAAGTCTCAATCCATTATCCATTATTCAACTTAGGAAGGAAAAAAATGTAAATATCTCCTTTTTTCTTTTATCATCACTTGGGATCTACTGCAGCAGTTGCTCTGCCACAAATTAGCAAATGAAAGAAAAGTTATTTTCTTTGTAAATTGCAAAAGGATGCAATTGTTATATGCTGAGACAGGTTAGCATCTGTATCTCAAGGGAAAACTTTTAGAAATAGCAAATCTGCCAGTAGCAATTAATTAGAAAGCTTTTCATACTATTTTCAGTTACAGACGTATACCAGCAGCTTGAGAAAATTGGTAGTGATGTCTGCTGTCACCACAGGGTAGTACAATGGATGGAGCTAATTTAAGGACATTTTTTTCCCCCCTCAAAGTGTCACATCTTCATCTTACACTTAGCTTGATTTTACATTGTCAAATGGTGAGTTCTGCATCACTCTAGGTTTTTTATTGCATTATAATGCATGGTGTGTGAGATGTAAGCATATCTGCAAGAATGAGTGCTCTTGCATTTCTGAATGCCAAAATGTGTTGAACAGCTGTTCTCTTTACCACCTACTAAGTAGAAGTATAAAGAAAGGCCATTCTTTTAACAAAGAAAGATCTATCAACTTAAAATAATCAGTAGCAAGACTGGCAACAATATCAATATTTCTAAAACAAACATAACTTTTATATAATACATTTTTATCTCAAGGACAAGCTTCAGTTTTTAGTTTACTGTGGGTAATCATGTATGCCAACAGTCATTCTTTCTTAGTAAAATATTGTCCTTGAATTCATTCTGCATATCTATCCTAGAATATTTTAGCACAATTAAAAAAAAAACAATTATTTTTAAATTTTACGAACTTGAATGATTTATTCTAATTATTTCCTTCTTTTCACAAGTATTTGTCATGCATCTACTATGGACTGTGTACTATAAACAAATTCAAATTAGACAAGTATTTGTGTTTATTATATTTTTCAGTACATAGTTTCTCTACAGAATCACTGATTTTCAGAAAACTTCTCTAATTTGGACAAAACAAAATGGATGGGGAAGTATCATGGTATCCTATTGTTGCCAGAGAGATGCAGTTTACCATCACTAGTGGGAGTGGGGTTCTTGCAATATCTTGAGAAAATGAATTTTCTAAGACTTGCACAGGACAATGAATGATTTTTATTTGTGTGAAGTAATATCCCTCGGTTGCGAAGTCCCATTTCCCTCAGTCCAGTCCTGGAAGAGTGGTAGCTGGGAATTTAGCAGATCTTGAAGCAGGGCTAGTGGCCAGAGTTTCTGTTCTATGGTGGAGCTGAGTTCAGCAGAGCATCAGGCTAGATTTAGTTCATTAGTCCATTGTGTGGGGTCCACCTGACTGTGGGCCATGTGGGCATGTGCAGAGGAGAGTGTGTCTTGGAACAGGGAGCCAAGAGAGCAGCAGGGCCAAGCATCAAGAGAGAACTTTCTTTGTTCAGGTGTTTAAATATTTAGATTTTACCCCTTGCAGTGACCACACCTATTCTGGCCAATTATCTGTTTTCAGGTGTGATTAACATGTCACCTACACCTTACGGGGCATGTGTCTAAACTACCTTTGTCCAGTCACTTCCCCCATTGATCAATGGAGAACAGACCTGGGGAGTGTTAACTGCAGCTTCCTGGCAAAGCTGTATAAATGGCATGTCTATATTATCTAGTCTCCCCTTTTGTTCTTTTCCTCTTAATAATAACCAGGTTATTAATTGTATCACTATGACTTTCAAACTGATCATTAACTACATGGAAAAGTTGTTAAACCTCTCTGTGTTAATCTTTTTCTTTTGCCACATAATACTATCTTTCTGACTTATTCCATCTGATGCAAAAGGTGTAAATGACATTTAACATGTGAAAGGAATGGACATCAATTAAATATCAAAGTTTTGTTTTATAGTTGATTATAAAAATATTTCAGAAAAAGAAAACTAGAACATAAAGTAATTGACTCCCAATTAAACATGATGGGCTTAATGGACTCCCAATTAAACAGTTTCCCTTGCTTCATTCCAACAGCAGGATTTAAAATGTATAAATATATAAGGCCAAATAGAACAGGAGAGGAAGATACAGAGGGCCTTCCAGTAACATTTCATTCAACACCATTTCATTATAATATTGAGGTGATGCTGTAGGAACTGAGCTCTTGTTTATATTAATTAGCCTGTGGTAAGATTGGTTTTGTTATATATTCTTTAGTTTAAAGTTGTAGAACCTATTGATGACATTGAAGATTTTCTGTAGTAAAATGAGTGTTGTCAAAAATTTAGAAAACAACTAAAATATGAGAAAACTTTTCAAATAACTCAGCATCGTGGAAGAAGCTGAGATCCTATGTGTATCAAAGTATAAAGTGAAAAAAATTATCAGGAAGGGTCAGAAACCAGAAGTATCTCAAACTGTGAAGGTGGGGTAAAGAAGGGTTGTCATGTTGTACAACCCAGAGAGAGTCATTCATTATGGTTAATGCAGATAATATCTGAGGGGTTATGAAGTGGTTTAATAACCTATTATAAAAACCTGCCCAAATACAAAGGGATAATGCAACATAGGAAACCACTATCCACCTCTCATATCAAATACATGTATCATGTGTTTTTTCCTCTCCTGTTCTATTTGGCCTTATATATTTATACATTTAACATTTTTCTGTTATGTTTTAGTAGGGTTTTGGGGTGAAGCAGACAGAACCCATTTTCAACCCATCATGTCAGAGTTGAACTATTGTCAATTTAATTGCCGCCAGCTCTCTAGAAAATAGACTTTACTTTTTACATTTCAGTAATAATTAACCCACTATAGCCTACCTGTGTCTCCAAAAATTTGACAAGAAAACATGTAGAGGGTTATGACATCCAGGTACGCAGACAAAGAAATATTATAAGCTTTTTGGGTGACAGAGTTGCCAAAATGTAGGAATTGATAGCAAAGATATTGCTATGTATTTATTAAATGCATTCCATTTCTTCATCTTGGGAGTTTAGGGAGGCAAATTATCCAGTAGTTCTTACAATTAGATTGTGTCTGTGTGGTATCATGTTGTGCAATGGACTATAGAGAGAAATGATGGAAACAACTCATAGAACTCTAGAATTCTCCTTTCCTTTGAAAGCAATCATTTAGTCTATGTGTTGAGATACTGAGTCACAAGATGTAAATAGCCTAGGTCCTTGGAAAATAACACAGTTTTATCAGTAAACTTTAACATAGATCAATAGAAATGTCTAATCTGATGAATACAGAGGGAAAAAATATACAAAATGAGCAATGTCTCAAAGACTGGTGAGCCAACATCAAGCATACCAACAAATAGGCAACAGAAGTCCCAGAGGAAAGGAGGGAAAAGGACCAGAGAAAAATATATTTGAAGAAATAGTGCTCAAAACCTTCCCAAGACTCCTAAGAATGTCAGCAAACACTGAGTAGAATAAGAATTGTACATCAAAGACAATAAGGAAATGTACTAAGGCATTAAGAAAAAAATACTTGTGTACATGGGAACCACAATAAGACCAACAACTTACCTCTCATCAATTAAGAAGTAGTACTCAAAATCTTCCCAAGACACTTAAGAATTTCAGCAAACCCTGAGTAGAATAAGAATTCTACATCAAAGACAATAAGGAAATGTTATAAGGCATCAAAAAAAAAAAAAAAAAATACTTGTGTACTAGGGAACCATAATAAGACCAACAGCTTACCTCTCACCAGAAATAACAGTTTACCAAAAAAAAAAAAAAAAAAAAAAAAAATCAGAATGTCATATTCAACAGTTAAAGAAAACAAAACTATAAACTAAGAAATCTCCATCCAACAAAACCATCCTTTAAAAATGAAGATGAAATAAACATTATCAGATAAAATGTGAGAGGATTAATTGCTAACAGACCTGCCTTAGAAGTACTAATGGAATTCCATTAGTCTGAAAGAAAATGAAATGAGAGAGTAACTACAACCCACATGAAGAAATGAAGGGTGTCAGAAATAGAAAACATGTGAAAGAGTCTATAAATGTATTTATTTTCTAACCTCTCTAAAGTATTTAAGGTTTTGTGCAGTAGTATTTATAATCCTGTTCTTTTGGGTTTATAACATGTATAGGACACATAAGGGAGGGAAGAAAAAGAATTTTATGTCTTATGGGAATTAAGTAACACTGTTCTGAAGTAGATTATTAAAACCTGAGATAGATAGTGTAGTCCTTAGAGTAACCCCTAAAAAATTAACTCAAAAATTATTTTTTAAAATTCAGAGGGTTTAAAATGGTTTGTTGAAAAACTTAAAGAAGGCATAAAGGGTTAGAGAGAAATGCAAAAAGAGAGATGAGATGTACATAAATGTTCATAACAGAATTATTTATGATAGCCAAAAAAATAGAAACAACCTAAATATCCATCAACTAATTAAAGGATAAAGAAAATGTAGTATATCCATGTAACAAAATAGTATTCAATCATACAAAGCAAGGAAGTACCAATTTATGATATGTCATGATTCAACCTTGAAAACTTACTCAGAGTGAAAGAAGCCATTCACCAAAGGTCACATATTATATGGTTTAATTTACATAAAATGTTCAAAATAGGTCAGTTCATAGAGACAGAAAGTGAGTCAGTGGTTGTGAGGCTGGGGGAGGGGAGAATGGGAGCAACTACTAATGGATTTGGGATTTCTTTTTGGCTTAATGAAAACGTTCTAAAATTACACAGTGGTATGATAATACAATTGTATGAATAAACCAGTGAATTGTATACTTTAAATGGGTGCCTTTTATGGTATGTGAACTATGTATCACTAAAGCTTCACTAAAATAAAATATGGCAATCAAGAATAAATAGCAAGGATTCCAAAACGGCGGCAGAGTGAATGGAAGCTACACAGACCATCTCCCAGGACCAAACTAGAATAACTCTAAAACAAAGATAATTTGTCAAGGAAAAGCAATAGAAAAGCAGCTGGAGAAGACATGTATAACCAGGGACAGAAAAAGGACACTAAATCGAGCCTGATAGAAACTGCAGAGGTGCGAGAGGGGGGCTGGGAGCCCACAGAGAGCAGTTGTTTTAGCTGTGAGCAGCTCCCCTGGATTTAACATCTTAAGCTGGCTCCACAGCACAGAGGGCTGGGACAGAGCACTAAATTAGCTACAGCCACTCATCTTGGCCTCCGGCAAAGGGAGGGTGGACTCAACTGGAACTGTGTGGAGACTCCAGAGCTTGGAGAGCTGAGAGGGCAATGGGGGTTTTTTGCTGAATCACTCCATCACAGGACAGTAGCCATATTACTCAAAGAGCCCCTTCTCAGAGCCCGTTCTCAGAGCCCCAGGGAGAAGCAACAGCCCCTCCCTCAGAAATTTAACACCACCCTGCCAGGCCATAGAAATGCAAATTGAACCCTGGCCGGTTTGGCTCAGCGGTTAGAGCATCGGCCTGCGGTCCGGAGAGACCCGGGTTCGGTTCCCGCTAAGGGCACGTACTTCGGTTGCAGTTTGTCCCCGGCCCTGGTTGGTCGTGTGGTGGCAGCCACTAGATGTGTCCCTTTCACATCGATGTTTCTCTCTCTCTGTCTCTTCCTCTCTCTCCCTCCCACTCTATCTGTACAAAAAATGGAAAAATGTCCTTGGGTGAGGATAAAAAAAAAAAAAAAAGAAATGCAAATTGAGGCTCATTAACAGCCATCAGGCATCTGCCCCAACCTCTGGAAATCCTCTTACCCCGAACACCTGAGGGATTTTTTCATTCAGCTGAGGGCTACAACCCAAGGCTCATCAAGTAACTGAGACTAATAGCCTCAGGCAAAAAGCTAGAGGATAACTGAACCTTTCCTTGGCTTGCAAATCTATCCAGGAAAGTAAGACTTGACAGTGGTGTTTAATGTAGATTCTCCCATACTCATCCAAACCCAGTAGAGGGGGCCACAATCAGTGGAACACCAAAACCCGTGGGGAAAATTTAGCAGGCTCCACAACCCACTGAGACAACCAAAATGGTGAAACAAAGAAACAAATCCCAAATGAAGAAACAAGAGAACACTACTGAAGAAGAAATAAATGAAATGCAGTTCAGCAGATTATCAGACATAGAGTTCAGAGTGATGATGAGGAAGCTCAACAGCATGAGTAAAGAGCTCAATAGCATGAGTAAAGATATAGAAACACTGAAAACAAACCAATTGAAATGAATGACATAGCAGAAATAAATAACACATTAGAAGGAATAACCAGCAGAGAAGAGGAAGTGGAGGACCAGATCAGTGAATTAGAAGACAAAGTAGGAAAAAAATCACCCAATCAGAAAACCAAAAGATAAAAAAATAAAATTAAAAAACAGGAAGACAGCTTAAGAGAACTGTGGGACAACTGGAAACGTAACAACATTCTCATCATAGGAGTTCCAGAAGAAGAAAATGAGCAAGGGTTAATGCATATATTTAAAGGAATAGTGACAGAAATCTCCCCTAACCTGGTGAAGGAAAAAGGCATTCAAGTCAAGAAGCAAAGAGAGCCCCAAGTAAGAAGAACCTAAACAGGCCCACAACATGACACATAATAATTAAAATGCCAAAAATTGAAGACAAAAAGAGAATCCTAAAAGCAGCAAGAGATAAGCAACAAGTTATCTACAAAGGAACCCCCATAAGGCTATCAGCTGACTTCTCAACAGAAACACTACAGGACAGAAGGGAATGGCATGAAGTAATCAAGGTCATGAAAAACAAGGGTCTGAATCCAAAACTACCCTATCAAGCAAGCAAGGTCATGAAAAACAAGGGTCTGAATCCAAAACTACCCTATCAAGCAAGGCTATCATTCAATATACAAGGTTAAATAAAGAGCTTCCAGGACAAAAAAAAAAAAAAAAAGGTGAAGGGAATATATTAACACCAAACCAACACTGCAAGAAATATTAAAAGGACTGCTATAATTAGTAGAAAAAATAGGAAGAAAAATATAACCACAACAAACAAAACTGGCAATAAATAAGTAGATATCAATAATAACCTTAAATGTATATGGATTGAACACTCCAATCAAAAGACACAGAGACGCTGATTGGATAAAAAAGCATGATTCATATATATGTTGTTTGCAAGAAACCCACCTCACAAGAAAAGACTCACATAGGTTGAAAGTGAAGGGATAAAAAGAAATCTTCCAAACAAACAAAAAGGAAAAAGAAAACCTGGGGTAGCAATATTCCTATCTGATAAAATAGACTTGTAAATGAAGATAATAACTAGAGACAAAGAATGCCACTACATAATATTGAAAGGATCTATCCAACAGGAAAATATAACCTTGGTAAACATATATGCACCCAGTAAAATATATTTAAAAACTTCTAGAGAACTTCAAATGAGAAATTGACAGCAATACAATTATAGCAGGGGACTTCAACACCCCACTGACATCACTGGATAAATCCTTTAGACAAAAAATTAACAAGTAAACAGAGACTCTAAAGGAAGCACTAGATGAAATGGATTTAATAGATATCTACAGAGAATTCCACCTCAAAACAGCAGAATTCACATTCTTCTCAAGTGCCCATGGGATATTCTTAAAGACTGACCACATGTTGGGTCACAAACTAAGTCTCTTCAAGTTCAGTGAGATTGAAATCATATCGAGCCAAACTGGCCAGGGCCAGCCCCCATTTCTGCTAAAAACTCTCAACAATGTGGGAATAGAGGGATCATATCTCAATATAATAAAGATCATATATGAAAAACCTACAGCCAACACCATGCTCAATGGGCAAAAACTAAAAGCATTTCCCTTAAGAACAGGAACAAGACAGGATGCCCACTTTTGCCCCTCTTATTTAACATAGTACTGGAAGTCTTAGCCATAGCAATTAGACATGAAGAAAATAAAAAAAGATCCAAATTGAAAAGGAGAAATTGAAACTGTCATTATTTGCAGATGACATGATATAGTCATCTAAAGACTCCATCAAAAATCTTCTCGATTTAATAAATAAATTTGGCAAAGTAGCAGGGTACAAAATTAACATCTAGAAATTGTTGGCATTCTTATACACCAATAATGAACACAGATAAAGAGAAATTTAAAAACAGTCCCATTTACCATTGTAGCAAAAAATTTAAGATACCTAGGAATAAACTTAACCAAAGAAATAAATGACCCATTTACAGAAAACTATAGGACATTGAAAAAAGAAATAGAGGAAGATATTAAAAAGTGAAAGCATATACTTTGTTCTTGGATTGAAAGAATTAACATCATTAATATGTCCATACTACCCAAAGCAATGTATAGTTTCAATGCAATCCCCATCAAAATACCAACAACATATTTCACAGAACCAGAACAAACACTCCAAAAGTTATATGGAACCAAAAAAGACCCCAAATAGCCACAGCAATCTTGAAAAAGTAGAACAAAGTAGGCGGGATAATAATATCAGATATCAGGATATACTACAAAGCCATTGTAATCAAAATAGCCTGGTACTGGCACAAGAACAGGCATATAGATTAATGGAACAGAAAGGGAAAACCAGAAATTGACCCAAGACATTATGTTTAGTTAATATTTGACAAAGGTGGCAGGAGCATACAATGGAGTAAAGATAACCTCTTTAATAAATTGTGTTGGGAAAATTGGACAGCTACATGCAAAAAAATGAAGGTAGACCACCAACTTACATCATAAACAAGAATAAACTCAAAATGAATAAAAGACTTAAATGTGAATTGTGAATCCATAAAAACTCTAGAAGAAAATGTAGGCAACAAAATTTCAGATATCACTTGCCTCAGAATTTTCAATGCCTAAGGCAAGAGAAACAATAGAAAAAATTAATACACGGGACTACATCAAACTAAAAGCTTCTGCACAGCAAAAGAAATCAACATCAAAATGGAAAGGGAACCCACTATATGGGAGAGCATAATTGCCAATGATACATCAGATAAGGGGTTAATTTCCAAAATATATAGAGTACTCATACAACTCAAGAAAAGGAAGACAAAGAACCCAATTAAAAAATGGGCAGAGGACCTAAATAGAGACCTCTCCAAACAGGATGTACAAATGGCCAAGAGACATATGAAGAAATGCTCAACATCACTAATCATCAGAGAGATGCAAATTAAAACAACAATGAGGTTTCACCTCACACCTATCAAAATGGCTGCCATCAACAAAACATCAAACAACAAGTGCTGGTGAGGGTGTGGAGAAAGGGGACTCTAGTACACTGTTGGTGGGAATGCAGCCTGGTGCAGCCATTATGGAAAACAATATGGTGTTTCATTAAAAAATTAAAAATTGATCTGCCATTTGACCCAGTGATCCCAATTCTAGGAATATATCCTAAGAAGCCTGAAACACCAATCAGAAAGAATATATGTACCCCTATATTTGTAGCAGCACTATTTACAATTGCTAAGATCTGGAAATAGCCCAAGTGTCCATCAAAAATTAGTGGATATAAAAAGCTGTGGTACATATTCACAATGGAACACAATACAGCTATAAGAAAGAGAGATCTCTTATCCTTTGAGATGACATGGAGGGACCTGGAGAGTATTATGCTAAGCGAAATAAGCCAATCAGAGAAAGACAAATACCACATGATCTCACTTATTTGTGGAATATAATGAACAAAATAATTTGATGAACAACATCAACCCAAAGACATAGAAAGGAGTACGGTTCAGACTGACAAACCTCAGAAGGGAGGGGTGGGGGAGATGGGAGAGATAAACCAAAGAACTTACATGCATGTATGCATAACCAATGGACATAGACAACAATGCTGGGGGGGTGGGGAGGTTGGTATAAGGAGGAGGATGTCTAGAAGGGATAAAGGAGAAACATCTGTAACAAAAATAAATTAATAAAAATTGCAAAAAAAGAAAAACTAAGTGAAAAAAATGAAAAAAATAATAATAGCAAAATGACAGATGTAAAAATAACCATATAAATAATTATATTAAATGCAAATAATCTAAAAATTCCAATCCAAAAGCAGAGATTACTGGACTGGGGAAAAATTGAACTCAACTATATGCCATCCACACGAAATTCAAATATGCAAGTGGGTTGAAAGTTTAAGGATGGAAAATATGTCTCATTCAAAGAGCAATCATAAGAGAACTGGAATAGCTATAGTATCAGAAAAAAACAGACTTCACAACAAGGACAAATTGGCAGAGACAATGAAGGACATATGGTATCAAGACATCAGTGAATATAACAATCGATGTATTTGTGTATACATAACAATGGAGCCCCCAAATACATGACATAAAAACTGATAGAACTAAAAAGAAAAATAGACAATTCAACAATAATATCTGGAGCTTTCAATAAATTCACTCTCAATAAGTGATAAAACAACTAGACAGAAAATCAGCCAGGACATATAATATTTGAACGCTGCTATCAGCTGACTTGAACTTTATAGAACACTTAACCAATAAAGAACACTTTTTTTTTTTTTAAGTGCACATGAAATATTCTATACTATAGACCATAAGCTAGATCACAAAACAAGGCTCAGTAAATGTTATGCTCTCCACTTCTATTTAACACCATGCTGGAACTTTTAGCCCCAGTAATAGGCAAAATAATAACTATAACAGCAAATGTAATAATAAAGACTTGCAGATTGAAAAGGAATGAATAAAAAGTCTTCATCTGCAGATGGTAATTTTACATACTGAAAAATCTGAAATTCAGAAATTATCTATTAGAACTAATGAATTAAGCAAGATTGCAGGATACAAAATCCATATGCAAAAATCAACTTGATTTTTATATCTTAGCAATAAACCATCCAAAATGAAATTCAGTCAACAATTTTATTTATAAAAGCATCAAAAATAAAACAGGTATAAATTTAAGAAAATAAGTACATTCTGTGAACTGAATATTATGAAACATATGAAATACTTTGTAACTATCTACATAAATAGAGAGACATTTCATGTTCATGAGTTGGAAGACTCAGTATTGTTAAGATGGTAGTTCACCTGAAACTGATCTATAGATTCATTGCAATCTCTTAATCTCAGCAGGCAATTTGTGGAAAGTGAGAAGTTCATCCTAAAATAGATAAGGAATGTACAGCACCTGGAATAGCCAAAACATTATTAAGAAAGAAAGGTGTTTGGAGGTCTTACATTATTGGATTTCAAAAATTTAGTTGAAGCTACAGTGGCCTTGGGGATTGGTGTCCTCTCTGTGTGTCCCCTTGGAGAAACATAATCTTTTCTTGGGTCTTCCTTTTTCTTACATAATGTATCTCCTCCAGCATGTCCCTTCCTTCCCTGTCTGCCTTGTTAATGAAGGAATTTCAGTTTCCATCAGTGTTTCTCCAGGCTTCTAGGAACCACTAGTTTACACCATTTCTTTTGGTCCTTGGCAAAGTGTTAAATTCCATATCCTTGGAGTGTTCCCCTAACCAGGATGATGGGTTCTGGTCCCTAATCAAACAGTCTCAAAATCTAGCCCTGTGAATACCCTGGTTCCTACCAGTACATTCCTAGCTGCTTCTTGAAGCTCCTTTGTTGAGTAGTTGTTAAGGCCCCGCATATCCTAGGCTGACTTAATGCTGCAATTTATTTCTAGTTAGCAGCCTGTAAACTAGGAGAGGAGGTGGGGCAGGCCTAGCAGGGAAAAGGGTGTGCCTACTTTAATAGGGAGGGGTTTTCTGCCTCTGAAACTTTGAGAGTTCGGGGGAATCTGGGGAGCCAAAGAGTTTGGGGCATTCACCCAGACAAACTTGTCCCATGTGTTAGATTCCAGGTTTCCCAGAGTAGAACCCTGATCTTAGCATAACAGACCTGACCTGGTTGAGCATTCAATCATCTTTGCAGTTGTCAACTCTTAACAACTCTTAAGTTTTTACTTTTATCTTTATCTTTTTTTAACTCTGCCACCGCAGGAGGCAAGAATCTCTTTTTAAGGACTTCTGGCCTTTTTAATTGTTAAAGGCCTGTACCTTCTCCTTTGTAGGATATCAACACAACTAGAGATAACTAGTCAAATCTGTTACATTGTGCCTCTGTACTTTCAATTTTTATTGTTGACACTATTACAGATGTCCCCGTTTCTCCCTTTTTGCCCCCTTCACCCATCCCTGCCCCTGCTTCCCTGTGGCCATCACACTTTTGTCTGTGTCCATGGGTTATGCGTATGTGTTCTTTGGCTAATCCCTTCTGCCAGGGTGTTCTTTACAGAAACAGTCTCCCAAGTCACCACTGTTGAAATTTTTTAACAATCGAGGTGTTACCTTGTATCAGGGACTACTGCAGCCTCAACACCATACAGGATGGGATCCTTTTTGTAAGGTTTACAGTGAGTGATTTATTCCCCAAACCTTAGAAACATCCGAACCAAAATATTCTACATTTTCACCTGATATTCAAAAGAAGGGGTCCAACTATTTGTAGCAGATCCTATTGCTTCAAAACAGGTTTAGTTTTGACTAAAATGGAGAAACCATGAGATTAATTTCTGTGACACTATCTGAAATTTAAAACTTGCTCTCCCTTCATTACATATACCTACAAAGCAGCAAAGTAATCAACCAACTACCTAACAAACAAAATTGTTATAAAAAAAAAAAAGAAATTGAAAGGAATATAGAAGGTAAATATTAGAGTCAGACTTGGGAGAGAAAGTAAACTCTAGGGCTACTTATTACAACAATAAAGAGTGAAATCTTTTATCTTTTAATAATTTGGTGGGTGTGGCAAGATGAGGGGGAATAGGGAGAAGCCCAAAATAACCATTGTCTACCCTAAATCTTGGTCAAGTGTGACACCTAGAGGCCACACAAACAGAATTCCTTTAAAAAAAAAAAGGCAAGATGCTTTTATGTAGAGAAAAATATTTAAAATTTTGTTTCAAAATGGACATTGTTTGACAATATCCTGTGCAACACTCCATCAATGAACAACTGTATATTTCTTCATTTACTTATTTTTATTTACAAAACTGATGGTATTAAAAGCTGTTTCCCTTTCTGTTAAGTAATTGAATTTTTCATGATTGATTTTAAATGTTGGTACTAATCATTGAAAGTCATTATCCATATGTCTTATGGGTTATGAAGTATGTTTATATGCTTGTGTTCTAATAAAAGAGAAAACACATGCATAGATATGTACATACCCTCCCCCACTCTCGAGTGTGGAAATGATAGAAAAATAATAAAGACAGATGAAAGGACACCACATGAGAGGTGATAGGTTCAGAACTGTCTCATTTCTAAACATTAATAAATATGCTTTGCATTTTTCATCCATTGGTTTGGAAAACTTTTATAGCCTTGACTCATTAATACGTGAACTGTTCTTCATGAAAAATGATGAACGATTTACTTCATGGCAGGCTGTACAGATGGTCAATTTAATCTGCATCCTTGAGACTTCTCATGACTAAATTTTGACATCATGTCATTAAGCATTTGTATGTTATTTATATCATACTCTAGAAAACAAAGAATGCTATGTCTTGCTATCTTTTGCCATCTATCAGTTTTATTGATAGGATTTACCCAACTGGACACTATAGCTTTCACAAAGAAGCATGTATCTGAATATATATATCACTTCTGTCTCCTCAGAGACCCATACATTTTTGTCCTCAAGTGTAATAATGACATTGTTATAGAACAGATATGTGGCAGTGGTGGAGACAGATGTTTATATGACTTAGTTTCTATAACCTTGTCCAGAGATGTCTTTACTGCTGACTGATTGTGCGTTGTATGTGTTTGTTTGTGATCCTTAAGCTTTGTAGAAATTGGAATTAAAAGAAGGAAACCGATTGTTGGCTATTTTCAAACACTACTGCAGAATATTCAATCTCTTTGTATATTTTAAATGGCAGCAAATTTTGACTTAAAAGTAGCCCCTGGCTCTTCAGTATAATGCTGGAAGTCTACACGTTTCCCCAGTTGAGCAATTATTATACAACCATGGATAAATATAAAGATTAGAATCTTAAATTTCCTTTTGATATTAAGCTATTAAGGATAGCTTCTGATGACTTTTCAAAGGGCTAAGTAATTACCCTGTATATTAAATTGTACTAACTTGACTCCTTAGATTCTGTGTCTTCTGTTATTATTAATGAGTTTCTACTTGGTGAATTGATTTGGGACTTCCCAAGAATGCTTCAAATGGGCTGATGTTAACAGAGTACTTCCCCTTTGAAATCCACCCTGTGCCAGAGTTAGAGGGTTTCAGGGTTTAGAGCCCTTAGGTAGCTGAGAAATAAAAACAAACAGAATAGGAAAACACTGCCATCAGTGGCATTGCAGTTTTCCCTAAGAGGACAGAACCAAGCAGGTCCTATTTTCTTTTTTGGTGTAACTGTTTCTTGTTTGGTGTAACTCCTTCAGGGAGCCATACAGTAGTTAAGATCAGGCTTCCTTTGTGTCCCTTATCAACCTGTAATCTTTTGATTGTTGCCCCTTTTTCACCAGTGAAGAAATAGTAATCCACACTAGTTTATCTCTCCTAATCACAGATTTACAGAGCTAGGGCTCTCTGAGCTTTTAATTCCCTCTTAGAGGCCTAACAGAGTGGAAAGTAAACAAAGAAGGAATTTGCAACCTTCAACATTGCTAATTTCCTCTGATGTCAGAATACTTAAACAGGCAGGATCTGGGAATTATTTGATCAAACCTGCTCTTAATCTAATGCATGCAGAAGGGCTGTGTCTGGAATGATCTGCAAAAGACAGGCGTCCCAAGAGAGCGTTATGGAAGGTTTCCTCTTTCAGAAACAGTAGCTTCCCCATTTTAAACACTTGGGTTGGCTCTGCTGATGGAGTAAATTCATAAAAGTAGTTTTCCTGCTTTTTAAGTTTTATTTTATTTGGCCAAATATGCTAACCGGATGTGAATAGTTTTCTTTGGCTTTCTGTTTGCAGAGTTTTTAATTGGCTAAATGCATTGTTATTATTTTAGCTTTACTAGGACATGAATTAATAAAAGGTCATAATTGGGTGAAAGAAAGAAAGAGAAAGGGCAAAGCATTATCTGACTTCACACACATTCCTCTGTTAGGACTGGTTTAAGAAAGTCAAAACACAAAGAACAAAAGAAGCAAACCCATGAAGTTATTTAGATTACATTACATTTTTCTACATTAAGTTCAGAAAAACTAGTGCCAGGAACTTTTAAATAAAGAATTCACAATTTTGGACATATCCAAGAAATGGAAACTCAGTTTTCCCTTTAATTTTACTCACAAATGTGTCGATACTTAAAGGCAGCCTATTTGTGACGGAGAGAACACTTTTATCTACTCCATATCTGAACTATAATTTTTGATTAGTTTTTGTAAAACTATATAACTAGATAGTATTGTGAATACTTATTGCATGCTAATTCTGTTTTTAAATCTCATTAAAACACAATGTACTCTGATTTCTTAGAGTAGATCAATATTACATATTTTTATTGAGAATAAAGTTAAAAAATTAAAAAGTGGTTAGGTGCATTTCGGCAGCAAGTAAATACCTCTGTCGTTTTATTGTGTGTGTGTGTGTGTTTTTTTTTTTCACATCTGATCATAAGTGCTGCTCCCCATAAAAAGTGATTCAGAAGACACTGCCTAAAATAAATTATAAACACTGATGCTTTGTGTAAATATACACTTAGAATAACATGCCACTAGATCTAGCGTTTGCCTCGTCGTCGTTGGGTGACAAGGAATTTCAGTGCCTGTTATTTGTCACGGTGAAGCCTGTCGGGTGATGATTCTTTTCATTGGTGTATCCTTCCAAACATATTTCATCACACCATGTGCACGGGAGTTCTTTGGGCGGGTACGTTGCATCTGGGTGTCCCCTCTCTCTTCTGCTCGCTTCCTTTCTCGCCCTCTGGCTCCCCCCCCCCCCCAGCCCCCTCTCCCTGGGTCGGGCTCACGCCCCCCTCCTCTCTCTCCAGCTGGCGGCGGGCTGTGCGCTTCCCGGACCTGGAGGACCTGCTCAGTCAGCTGCGGCCCCCTGCGGACGGCGCCTCCCTCGCCGCTAGGACTCGCCACTGTGCGCGGAATGGCAGCCGCAGCAGCATCCCCGCCGGCGGCGGTGGCGGCGGCAGCCTCGGCCACCGCGGAGGCTATTGTTCCCTGGTGTTAAAAGAGCGTTCCCTCTTTTTCATCTGAAACGAACAATAGCAGGGCAGAGCTTTGCTTTCTGCACTCCTTGGGAAGACATTCCGAGGGCGAAGGAAAATTCCCTGCCGGCCGAGTTGCGGAGCTGGACCCTGGAGCGCCTGCGAGCGGCATGGGGCTGCAAGCGAGGCGCTCGGCGTCCCGGAGCCGCGGGGCTGCGGGCGGGCGCCCGGGCGTCCTGCAGCTGCTCCCGCCGCCGCCGCCGCTGCTGCTGCTGCTGCTGGTGCTGCCGCCGCTGTGCCCGGGCGCCCGCGGGGCTGCGGCTCCGGGCCAGGCTGAGCCACCCACCCTCTATCTGTGGAAGACTGGTAAGTGGGACGGAGTTCCTCTTCTTTCACCCCCGCATCTGGGTCCACGTACGAAACTGCCGGGGCTTCGGGAGCGACCCCTGTGCTCCTCGGTGGCCCGGGTGTGCTGGGGTCCTAGGTAAAAGTGTGAGTCGTAGGAAGCAAATCAGGTCACGTCCGATGCTCTTTGGAAAGAGAAACCTAACTAAGGGGCATTAGTGAGTCACTGGAACGAACTCTCGCTGCTCTGCAGTTAATCAGGGCAAGCAGCGCTGCACTTTCCAGAGGAAGTGCAGCATTTTTAACCTCTGGGTTCTGTTCTGCTACGAGTTTCTTAAATCTGGGTCTAGCAGAGAGCCAGCCAACAGTGTAGTCTTGGTCTTTTATTCTGTCTTGGGGCACACTCTTTCCTCAGTACCATGATACAGATGGACATAGAATTGGATTTGTTGAGTACAGCTTTGTGATATGTGGGACACGTGGAAACGAGAGCATTTCTAACAGGGGACCGGGAACGGGGCTCCAGTGAGCTCACCGAGACCAGGTAAAGCTCAATTCTTCATGAGTGAATTGCAGGATATTTAAAGCGCACAGTTGTTAGGATGTGCACTTTCAACTAGGACGTGCAGGTGTAAACTTTTTCTGTCTGGAGAATTCTATTGCTTTGTTTTCCACCAACCAACAAAAGCAGCAACTAATTGTTCCTCTGAACCTCCTGGCAAAGTGCTGACTAGAGGTCCTGGCGGGGCAGTGACAGGCAGGAAGACAATACCCAGTGAGGAATTGCTGCTCCCTCTCCAGATGCTGCTTTCTCCTCCGAAGGACACAGAATTCTTCAGCAGACTTAAAGCTTGTGATGTTTATTGTGGAGTAAAGTGGGAAACATTCCTATTGTTTAGGACTAGGATTAAGTTTCTTGGTAATGCCTAAATATTAGGGAAAGGATGCAGTAGAAAGGAGGGAGAATATGTATGTGTTCACCATGGGACTGCAGACAAGTTGCAGAGTCTCTTTCTTCACTTCAGCTGTCTGTCCTTCCTCTGCTACACAGGCAGATCAGTCTACAGTTATACTGCTACCCTGAATTTTTAAAGAAGTTGTATCTATCCAACAACTTAGTGAGTGAACAGAAATTGATTTAAAGCTAACATGCATAATTTGCCTCACAGTGTTGCACAAAATACATACACACTCTGGTTTTTTAGAAAAGTCATTTGGGTTTGTGTTGGCTATTCTTGTTAACACTTGGACTTTACAGATCAGTTGATGAGTGGATGTAGATAAAATAAAATTAACTAATTTCAATTTAATAACAAAGAGTTGAAGGTCTCTCTAATTTAGCTGAAGTCATGGTTTTACTTTTCAAAAGCTTAGTCATCACAACAAACACTCATCAAACTATAATGTCCATTAGATGGTATTATTTGGATGCTTGGTAGGAGTTTCTCAGGTAAGTATTGGACAAAGTAATACTTGCCTGGTTGAAATTTGTGCTATTAAAATAACAAGAGCCAAGTAGTTATTTAGACAGAAGAAGAGCCTAGGCAACATTCACTGTGCAGGAACTGAGGTGCCAATATATGTCAACATAGATGTCATGGTGGGAACAGAAGCCAATAAACAGTTTAAAATACTGGAAAGCTGTCAGGAGCAAGGGTATGGAGACCTTGGTTCCAGTACCAGTTGCTGCTCTTGCTAGCCTTAGGAATGTTGGCAGTTTACTTAACTTTTGACCCTAGTTTTTTTCAGCTGCATATAAATATGATGATACCTTCTCTGACTATTCATAGTGTTACGAAGAGCAAATTAGTGAGTTATGGGAAGTAATGTATAAACTCCAAAGTTATGTGGATGTTCAGATATAAGTAAGCTAGGATGAGGATGATGACATCTTTTTTATTGTGATCCTTGGCTTGGTGAAAAATAATGGTGAATTAAACTGGGGAGCAACGTAATGACCTCTTTATTGTTTCTGAGAGGGAAAGGAGACTTTACCAGATCTATAAAGGAACTGAGAGTAGTTATTGGAGGAACTAGGGAGTATTTAAAGGGAAGGGATAAATTGTAAATGAAAATATAGAGATGATGGAATCATGAGTGTTTCTCATTGACGAAAGGAAAGACCTGGGAAGGGAACTGGTACAGAAAATGAGGTGAGACAGTCCAAGACATCTCTTCCACTGGGGTAAGCTTGGTCTTGGTACCGCAGATTATAGGGAGTCACATTGTTGGTGAGTTCTTTGAAGTGAGGTAGTGAAAGGTACCCTGGAACACTGTGTTCATCACCAACCATGTAGAATATTGGAAAGTCATTTAATAATGTTGGTTCTTGGTTTCCTATTTTGTGATATTCATTAATTAAAAAGATGAGATCTAAGAGCCTTGTCAGCTTGAAAGTGCTTCAAATGTATGTACACATATACATATGCATACATCATAAAAGCACATATATTCATATATACACACACGCATAGTGTATTGATGTATATATATGCATAATACATGAAGTTTATGACACAATATATACTATATAATGTATATTACATGAAAATTTAATGTATAATGTGTATTATATGAAAGTTTTATTAAGTTAGCTCACAACAAAGAATTATTGAGGACTCACTGTGTGACTTATATGAAGTCCCCATGGTAGTAGAAGCTGACCAGGATATTGTCATCCCTGCCCTCAAGAAACTCCCAATTGAGCAATACTGTACATACACAACAATTACAACGTGGCATACCATGATCATAAACGAAACACTGAAAGCATAGAGGTTGTGTAGGTGATAAAGGAGGTTGTGGAGGGTTTCAAAGAGGAGCTAATGTTGATCTGGATATTAAAGAATAAGCTATATTTTTACTCAGGAAGGAGAAGAAGCCAATTTCAAGCAGAGGAAAGAGAGAAAATAAAAACAACTAGCATGACAACATTCCTAGGTCTTGGAAGTACTGTAGCTCAAGTCCAGGGTGTTCGGTGGGAATGAATGGATTTAATGCCAATGAGGTGAGTTGGGGCCAGATTGTAAGAAAATCTTCAAACCATGGTAAGGATGTCAGAGTCTAACCAATAAACAGGTGGAAGCCATGGGAATCTTTGAGCAAAGGATTGACTAATTCTTTGCCCAGAATGGAGAGAGAGAAGTTAAGAGGCTAAAAGGTCACTAAGGAGAGGGACTAAGAGGCAAAGGGGATCAAAACTGAGACTATAGAAGTTATAGTGAAGAGTGGGTAGAGGACTAGGGGTCACATTGTAGAAGTTTTAGCTGAAGTGTAGAGTACAGAGGTCACAGTGTCTGCCAAGGAGATCTCCATCCTGTCTGCACCCAGTTACTTGAGACAGAGGATGTGAAAGAAGGAAGAACAGCTTTCTTGGGGTTGGGGAAAAGGAATATCAATTTAATCCAGTTATACTGAACTTGAGGTAGCAATAATCTATTCAGATGACTAGAACTAATGGGAAATTTAATGAATGGATGGGTAGTTTGGGAGAAAGAGTAGGGCTGATGGTATAGGCTTGTAACTCTATAAATATATGACATTTTAAGGTGTGGTAGTAGTTGGGGTTATTAAAAGAAGAAAATAATACTGAAAAGGATATTTCACAGAGAATATTGAGATGTAAAGGGCTACTATGGGGGAGAAACTGGTAAAAGAGCCCAAGAACCTGTGGTCAAAATGGGTCCAAAGAAAATGGCTATAGATACTAAGTGGAAGAAGACATTTCTGGAGGGGATGGTGGCAAAAGGTGTAAAAAAATTCCTAAAGGCTGGAAAGGGATTATGAAATATTTCAGAAAAGATGAAGGGAAAGGCGGAATTGGTAAGATAATTAACAGTGTTTTGAGAAAGGATATTTTAATGAGAGTGGTAGATATATAAACTTGATTGAATAAAGATAGTGGAAAGGTATATTATCAATAAAGCAGAATAATGAAGTGGTATTTAAGTCTCTCCAATACACTGTTTTGTTTTGTTTTTATCCTCACCCGAGGACAATTTTCGATATTTTGTTCAGATAGGGTCGGAGGGAAAGAGAGAGAGAGAAACATCGATGTGGAAGGGACACATTGAGTGGTTGCCACCCACACGACCCAACCAGGGCCGGGGATAAACCGCAGCCGACGAGGCACGTGCCCTTAGCGGGAACCGAACCCAGGTCTCTCCGGACCACAGGCCGACACTCTAACTGCTGAGCCAAACCGGCCAGGGCACTGTTTTTGTTTTTAACAAAAAAAACCCAAGGATATAAGATTTTGAAATATTGATTAAAATATAAAAGGTAAATGTTTCAACAATTTTGTCACAGTCATTTGAAAGATAACTTTCAAATTGCCTTTAAGAGAATAATTCGAAACTATATTTCATATACACAGAGGTAAAGCACTTATATTACGGGAAGATGAATAATTAGTGTTACTGACAAGGTACTTTTTCTCTTCTTAATTTTCTAGAATACGGAATTGTTTCAATAATAATTATGGCTAATTCTATTCACCTGGCAATTCCAAGTTGACAGTGAATGGAACAAAATGTGACTGACTTAACATGTCAGACAGAAAATAGTGAATAGACTCAACTTCTATCAGTTTTTGTCATAGAGAGATATTTCCAAAAAGGACATAATGAAATAATTGAATTAATGTTTATAATAATGAAATTACATTGAAATTCAATAAATAGGTACATGGTAGTCATTGTTCAGAACTCAGGTGATGAGAATATTGAAAGGTGTGAGTGTCTCTCAAGGAAATGATTTCTTACATTAAATGCTTCTTAAGTAGGTTCCTGTAATATAAGATAATACTATTAATGACAATCATTGTCTTGTACCTAATTGATTGTGCATAAAATAACCTCCTGCTTCATTCAATATTAAGTAAGTGTTTTCCTTTTTCTTTTCTTTCATGGAGTTGTACTAATATAAAATATTCTGCAATGTATATGGAAAAATATCAGTCTTTATCTTACTGTTCATTAAATAACGAAGGAAAGAGAGATGTCATTCCAGGTCCTAGTAACATGAGGGTAGCATTATCTTAATAAAAGTGCTTTGTCTTTAGTTGTGCTTACAGTTTGCCTTAATTTGGAATAGGACACAGTTTGCTCATTAAATGAAGGATAGGGTTGCCACAGAGTGAAAAGACTGGGCATCCATGTCCATTAATCCAGAGCAACATGGATTGAATATATAATTTCAAATGACTCTCTTACAGAATTATTTCACCTCCCTGAATCTTTTTTTCCTATCTCCAATATGAGTAAATAATATGTATTTCTTAGGGGTTTTCTGAGGACTAAATATGGTAACATGTAATGTACCAGTAGAGTGCTTAAGACATTAGAAGTTTAGTAAGTGGTAGTTTTATTATTGCTGTTATTCTGTTATATAGTGTAATGGCTACTTAATTTTATGACCTGGAGCAAGTCCAGTAATGTACATTAGCTTTCTCTAAAGCATTTTTTTTTTTTTTGGTAAATGTACTAGAAATTACAAATTGATACAGTAAGTGTGCGCAATACTCCAGCAGATTTCAAGGGAGTCAGTGTGGTGGGATGGAATGAACGTAGACCTTGGGATCCGACAAACCAGGGTTTAAATCTTGCTTCTTCCTGGCTGGTCAGGTGCTTATATGCTCTGACTTAATTTTCTTACCTTAGAATGGTGACAGAAATCCTGAAGTAAGAGGGCATATGCGATGTTTTAACGGGTAGTAAATAGCAAGCCTCTAACACAATGCTTTAAATATTGTAGACATTCAAAAAATGTTAGTTCCCTTTGCATTCTTTATCTTTCTGTCCCTAAAAATTACAAACTTGTAGGCATTACACTGATCCAACACATTTATCTGTCTTCTCCAACTAAAGGACACCATGGGAAATGAAACAAGTCTGGAAAGAAGTTACTTTATTATAGGTTTGGGTTTTTTTTTGATCCTGTTACTTTGGCATATATGTATATAGCATGGATCAAAGACCATAAAAATATTTTAAGCAGCAAATTCAGGGTGAATTATTTTATTAGATATTTTTATACTTCATTTTGTCTCGTGTCTCAGGGGATTTCTGAAGAATCAGAAATTTCACATTATTGCAATTGACATCGTCACATATTAAATTATTTTACAGTAGAGTTGCTTGTGGTTTATGCATTGTCTTGTTTTATTTGTTAGGTGATTATTTAAATAAACTTAAAAATACTACAGTTTATTTTTGTGCGGTGTGGCTCAGTGGATTGAACGTTGTCCCATGGACTGAGAGGTCCTGGTTTGATTCCCCGTCAGGGCACATGCTCAGGTTGCAGCGTTAATCCCCAGAGTGGGTGTGCAGGAGGCAGCTGATCAATGTTTCTCCCTTACATCAGTGTTTCTATCTTTCTCTTTCTTCCCCTCTCTCTAAAAAAAAAAAAAAAATCAATAAAAACATATTAAAAAAATACTACAGTTTATGTCTTGTTTTTCTACCCTTTTTTTATTATTATTATTATTTTTTTATTTTTTTTATTGATTAATTTTTGTTGCAGATGATTCTCCTTTTTTCCCCCACTGATTCCCTCCTCCCTCTCCCCTCTCTGCCCCTTCCCCAGATTGTTGTCCATGTCCACTGTTCATGCATACATGCGTATAAGTTCTGTGGTTCATCCCTCCCCCACCTCCCCACTCCTTAGGGAATTGTCAGTCTGTACCCCGCTTCCGTGTCTCTGGGACTACCCCATTCCTAAAACTGTTATGTTCATTATATTCCACAAATAAGTGAGATCATATGAAATTTGTCTTCCTCTGTCTGGCTTGTTTCACTTAGAATGATACCTTCCAGGTCCCTCCATGTAGTCTCAAAGGATAAGAGATCTTTCTTACCGCTGTGTAGTACTCCATTGTGTATATGTACCACAGCTTTTTGATCCATTCGTCTACTGATGGGCACTTGGGCTGTTTCCAGATCTTAGTGATTGTAAATAGTGCTGCTACAAAGATGGGGGTACATATATTCTTTCTTATTGGTGTTTTATGCTTCTTAGGGTATATTCCTAGAAGTGGGATCACTGGGTCAAATGGAAGATCAATTTTTAATTTTTTGAGGTGACACCATATTGTTTTCCATAGTGGCTGCACCAGTCTGCATTCCCACCAGCAGTGTACTAGAGTCCCCTTTTCTCCACACCCTCACCAGCACTTGTTGTTTGATGATTTGTTGATGGCGGCCATTCTGACAGGTGTGAGGTGATACCTCATTGTTGTTTTGATTTGCATCTCTCTGATGATTAGTGATGATGAGCATTTTTTCATATGTTTCTTAGCCATTTGTATGTCCTGTTTGGAGAGGTGTCTATTTAGTTCCTCGGCCCATTTTTTAATTGGATTCGTTGTCTTCCTTTTGTGGAGTTGTATGAGCACTCTATATGTATTGGAAATTAACCCCTTATCTGATATATCATTGGCAATGATGCTCTCCCATACAGTGGGTAGCCTTTCCGTTTTGATGATTGTATCTTTCGCTGTGCAGAAGCTTTTGAGTTTGATGTAGTCCCATGTGTTCATTTTCTCCTTTGTTTCTATTGCCTTAGGTGATGTGTCAGTAAAAATTCTGCTGCGTATGATGTCTGAGATTTTGTTGCCCACAGTCTCCTCTAGGATTTTTATGGATTCATGAGTTACATTTAAGTCTTTTATCCACTTTGAGTTTATTTTGGTGTAGGGTGTAAACCCTTTTTTTTTTTTTAGAATACATAACACAGTTAGTGCTCAAAAGTCATTAGTTATTTGAATCAAAAAGTCAAATGTTCCAGTGGTTTTCTGAGGTTGTAATATCCCAATGGACTGCGGTCGCTGAGGCCACTCCTTATGGAAACTGTAGATAGCTACCTGGTTTGCAAAATGATGGAAGCCCCAGTCAGGACTAATAGTAAGAGTTCTATAGAGTAGCACACACTTGGACTTTTTCTACATGTTATAGCTAAATTAAAAACGGGCTTGATGTTTTGGGATGAGATGCTGACATTCTGACTAGGGTGTTGGGAAAGTGTGATGTTCTTTGGAACCTTTAGGGGGCAATGAAGCTCCTCAACCTCTGACGTAAGTTTGAATGGTGACACTGCAGTGGATCTCTCCTGGAGGGGGCAAGTGGAAGTCTCGTAGTCTAGCAAATATAAAGAACAAACTCCCTAGGAATTAATGTAAAGACATGTTAGAGTGGTCCTTCAAGAAAGAAGCGTTGGGGAAGAAGCACTGGGGAAAATATAGCTCTCCTATCACAAGGACATCACAGTGTGTTAGAGGTGCGAATGAGTCATAAGGTAGAGATTTTTCTAACTTTTTTTACATCAGAGCTTTACTCTTGACACTTTAGAATACATTGAAATAATGAATGTTGAAGGAAGTTATGTTTAATCCCCAGCTACCCAAGCAAAAAGAAAAGTAATATTTAGAGGAAGTGATATAATAATTAAAAAACATATTTGGAAAGAGCGAGGGAAGCATAGCAGAAACTATGGCAAATCATAATCTCTCTTTTATCATTCTTACTGTTTCCATATTATTGCATTAAAGTTATATCATGAGAAAAAAATAAGGGCAGATGTGACAAACAAATGTGCTCCTTTATATGGACAGTAATTTTCAAATGACACATGTAATTGGGTACTGTTCAGGGGGTTCTGGGCCCCCGGAGACTTCAGGGATGGTCCACGTGGAACTGAGTGACATCAGTAAATTCAGGAGGGGCTGGGCATGACTGCTAAAACGTGGGGAGAATGTGAGGCATTGTAAGAGAGCAACAAAACAAGGAGAGAAAAGAGAAAACAGGCAAATCATCTGCATTCTTTTAAAATTATATTTAAAGCCCATAGTTTTGATAGGCT
This sequence comes from Molossus molossus, assembly GCF_014108415.1. Lineage (NCBI taxonomy): Eukaryota > Metazoa > Chordata > Mammalia > Chiroptera > Molossidae > Molossus > Molossus molossus. The sequence goes on from NW_023425401.1 coordinate 25,952,610, forward strand.
TCAACCTACTGCACATTTTCAATAAATAAATGATGGCATGTATCCACCAATACATGTATCTACCATTAAGTATCATACATCATAGTTTCACTGACCTAAATAGCCTCTGTGCTTTACCTGTTCATCCCTCTGCCTCTCCCCCTAAATCCACGGTAATCACTTATCTTTTTTCTGTCTCCATACTTAAGCTTTTGCAAGAATGTCATGTAGTTGATATGGTACAGTACAAAGCATTTTCAGATTGGCTTCATTCATGTAAGAATGTGCATTTAAGTTTTCTTCATGCCTTTTACTGGCTTGATAGCTCATTTAAAAAAAAATTCCTGGATAATATTCCATTGTATGGATGTAGCACAATTTCTCCATTGACCTGTTGAAGGATATCTTGGTTGCTTCCAACTTGTAGAAATTGTGAATAAAGGTGCTGGAAACATCCATGTGCAGGTTTTTGTGTGGATAGAAATTTTCAACTCTGTTGGATAAATACCAAGGGGCCCGATCACTGGATCATATGGTAAGAGTCATATGGTAAGAGTTTCGTACGGAACTGCCAAACTGTCTTCCGAAGCGGAGGCATTTTGCAGTCTCACCAGCAGTGAAAGGAAGTTCCGGTTGCTGCACACCCTCACCAGAGTTGTCAGTGTTTTGACTTTTAGCTCTTTTAGTTGGTGTGTGTTCTTGTACCTCATTGTTGTTTTAATTTGCTATCCCTAATGAACTAAGATGTTGAGCATTATCTCTTCACCTATTTATTTGTCATTCGCATATCTTCTCTGGTGAGGGATCTGCATTCTTTCCATCACCTGAGGAAGAGTAGCAGGAGCAGGTGGAACGCTCATGTGACAGTTCAAAGCCTCAATCCAGACTGGGCTGCACATGCTGTGCTTCTTGTTGTCCTGATGATATGACTCATCAAAGACATTCGTTTCATAAAGAGAAAGCACACATTGAAGTTAAGGAAAGAATCAAGAATCAAGGGAGATGGGCCTAAACTTGGTCTAGTTTGTAGCACCTTGAGGGGAACACCTTGGGAGAGCGTTTGGGAGTGATGAACGTTACCTTGAAATGAGAGAAAATGGTCTGCCATAATAAAGGTTAAATTGAGCTTACGGAGTTGTGAGATTTTTCAAGTGCATGACACACATTTGCACTGATACCTGACCATGGTCTGGTTAATAAACTCCATAGTTGTACATACACTTCTTGCTCTTGCATGGAGAAAGCCATGGGCTAGTATAAGGTTGAGGTACAATAGCCTCCTGAAATTCTGGGATGTGTGGAGGTCCACTGACATGAACCCCTGATAAGCTGACCTGGGGACCTAGCTGTCAAGGCATCCTGCTACTTAGATCGCTCCCACCGAGCTTCCCATGGACACAAAGTGTTGAGCACACCCAGAGCAATGACTCAGAAATGGGATAGTTTGTGTGTGTAAATAGGAGTAGAAATGCAAGACAGTATTGAAGTAGCTAACCTAGAACTATAGAGAAAACTTGATGGAAAATTAATTTTTCCAAGCAAATGTATCAGGCACAGGCACTGACTATGTAGTTGGAATAACTTAATTTATGGTATATGACCAATGCGAGGCTTTCTAATTGTGCCATGCATTCTGGATTAAACGTTATATCTTGAATTATAATAGCAGTAGCAATAATAGGACATTCTTGAGTATTGTAGATGGATGTGTTTGCAAGTATGTTCCATAATGTGTCTGCTAAAGAATGTCATCACACCCAGCCGGTGTGGCTCAGTGATTGAGCGACAACCCAGGCACCAAGAGGTCACTGGTTCTATTCCTGGTCAGGGCACATGCCCAGGTTGTTGACCCAGTCCCCAGTGGGGGGCATGCGGGAGGGGGCCAATCAATGTTCTCTCATCGACGTTTCTATCTCTCTCTCCCTCTCCCTTCTACTCTCTCTAAAAATCAATAAAGAAAAAATATAAAAAGAAAAATAGCAATGGCATCAGAACACAAATAGTGCCTATTTGGGTTGCACCATTTAAAGATTATTTTTGTTTTTTCCTACTAAAATCAGAGAATGCACTGTAAGTGGCAGAGGGGTCCACTGTATTCAGGCATTTCTCCTTGACTGTGAAAAAGATTAGTTGCAAATAATTGAATTCATAGCCTGAAATGAAAAAAGCACTGATTGCAAAGTAGTTAAGTAAATGTATATCTGTGCATGTATGATAAATAAAATGAGATGTTCAAGAATAAACTTTTGAGCCAGACAGACATGAATCTTGACCTAATTTTATTGTTTAAGAGTAAGATCTGTAATCTCTCTGTGTCTCTTGTTTCTTAACATGCCATAGGTCCTATATCAGTATCTACCTCTCCAGGTTATTTTACAGATAATTTGAGGCAAACCTGTAGACCACTTAGATGGTGCCTGGCACATATCAGTGCTTAGTCAGTGTTATCTGTTACTTAGTGTGACCCTGGTGTGAGCTGTAGGGACAGAGTTGGTCTCCTGCATCTGTATGCATCCTTTCCTTCTTTCTGATTCTTCCTCTTGATGCATATGCATCTCCAACTTCTCAACCTCTGGTATTGCTCTTCCTTCTACCTGTTGTCAGAGCCAACAGCACGGTTGCACAGGCCTCAGCTTTGCTGTTTTCAGAGTTGTTCCAAGTGTAGTTTTATTTTTACTTGTGATATGCATATCTTTGCCATGCAGGAAATACTGGAGGTGTAACTTTATAAGTGGGACTGTGCATTCCAAAATTCCTCTGTGTGGAAACACCTGAGAATATTCTTGGCAAGACTTCCATAGTCTGTGATGCTCAGAGAGAAAGGGTGTAGGAAGTCTACAACGATCTCTACCGAAGTGCCAAAGTTCCCTTTCCGCTTCTTACAGCAGAGTGTTCTTTCTCTCTCTCTCTCCTCTCTGTGTGTATATATGTCTATGTACCTGCCATGTATATGCCCTGTATATGTATATGCACATGTCATGTATATGATCTGCTCATGTATATATGTATGTCATATATAAAAATACCCTGTGGACACACCTCAGTATATGTTGTTCCAGATCTTCTGAAGAAAACTAAAATGTTTCTGAACTTGGAGAAGAGATAGTTAAATTGTTTCCTGCCCATTAGAACCTGTTCATCTGTACCTTCTCTAAAATGCATATAGCATTGGTAAACTTATGATAGAATTACAATAGTTTAATGCACCAGGACCAGCATATTCACACACATTTACATGCATACATACCTAGATGCATAAATACATAAAACATACATGCACAAATCACACAATCATTTATGACTAAATTACTACACAGGACTTCATAATTGTAGAAATGATTATACCTCCTCAAATATGTTTTAAATCTGGTATTTTTAGGGGTTACTTTTTAATTTTTTATTCTTGATCCTCACCTAAGGATATTTTTCCATTGATTTTCAGATAGAGTGGGAGGGAGAGAGGGAGGGAGAGGGAGAGAGAGAGAGAGAAACATCGATGTGAGAGAGACACGTAGGTTGGTTGCCTCCCACACGACCCCAACCAGGGCTGGGGATCCAAACCACAACCGAGATACGTGCCCTTGACCAGAATCAAATCTGTGACTCTTTGGTCCACTGGCCGATGCTTTAACCACTGAGAAAACTGGCCAGTGCTATAGAGGTTACTTTTTTAAAAATGTGCAATTTTGAATACTTTTCAATACAGTATTAATTAGACAAGAATTTATGTGAAAATTTTATTTTAAAAAATGTATGCCAACCTTATGCTCACCAGGCACCTGTTCATGTAAAAGATCTTACCGTACAAACCCTTGTTTGACCTCCCACTAACTTACAGCTTTTATTTTAAGATCCTTTTATAGAAAAATATCCTCAGGTGAGGATAAAAAATAAAAAATAAATAGCTTTTATTTTAAGATCCTTTTATGTCTAACCATCTTCCTGTGTTTGTCACACTGGTGCCTGAACAACGTCTTCAAACTGCAGTGTTGGCACAAATTTCCAAGAAGTATTCTTGTTCTAAGAGCATCTGCCTGCCGGCATATCCGTGAATATCATTTATATAAAATGCTACTTGTAAATATTTCACGTTGATTATGATATCATTGAGGCAGGACTTGTAACAGACCTGATGGATTAATGAGCCTTAACTATTATTTTGTGTGTGTATGTGTGTATAATAATGTGTATATTTTTTCTCATAAAAATAAAGTTCACTGAGAACCGCTGCATTACACAACTTTAAGGACTGCAGTCACAGTCAGAATTAGGTGACCCTTTCCTTCGTCAGTTTGTGTAGATTAGGTTCATTTAAGTAAAACTCGCAGGTGCCTATTTTATGCCGAGTTCTGAGCTTGTTACTGGGGAGCAAACATGAATATTACATGGACCCAGCCCTCCCAAGGCCCCTATTGTGTAAATATGTAATTCTTGTCTTATAGTAACTTAGGGTGAACTGATAGTAAAAACAGAAGCACACACACACACTTAGAACAGAGAAGGAGTGATTATCTTACAGAAGGAGACAGGAAAGGGAAGATTTTATAAAACACAAATTTGAAAAATAAAGTTTTCAAAATGGACAAAGGGAGAATTCCAGGCAAAGAGGACAGCTGGGAAGAAATGAGATGGCATGCATGTCCAGGGACAGCAAATTCTGAGGCACACAAAGCCCAGAATGAGCTAGAGTGGGAAGAAGGGTGTGAGGACTGCAGACCCGGCATCCTCAGGATCCTGGCTTTGGTTTGCTGCTGTTCGACTCATGGAATCTCGGGGCCCAAGTCTATTTGGATTGATACAGTATCGCCAAGAAGAAAAGAATATATTTGCAAACATTAAGTCATATGGGATTTTATGAATTTTAGAAGATTGTGAATTGTATAAATGAACTATTTTATTCCTCCTTACAAAGTGTCTATGAGAAATGCTCTTTCGGTAATGCAAATCAGAGTGAGTGTAGTAGTGGAGTATTCCTGCTTTCTGTTTTTTATTTATAATGGCGATTTAATACTTTGTTTTTTCCTCTATAGTTTTGATTAGACCAATGTTGAAATAAATAAACCTTAAATCTGTGTGCTGATTCTCCACTGGGGTCAGTGGCAGAGAATATAAATGGAGTGATGTGGACTGGGGGATGGTGTAATTGCTGGTTGTACTAACTTGTCTGTGTGCACTTGGTTAATTAAAGAGTGAACACCTTTACCCTGCTGTGGGTATATATTTGCCATCATTTAGAGACAGGGTCCAATTTCTTAAAAAAATCTCATAAGGAACAACATTGTTGACCAAGTACAATATCTGGTGTGCCCTGGCCAGTTTGGCTCAGCAGTTAGAGCATTGGCCCGTGGACCAGACAGGCCCGGGTGCAGTTTCTGCTAAGGGCACATACCTCGGTTGCAGTTTGTCCCCGGCCCTGGTTGGGGTCATATGAGTGGCAACCAGTCGATGTGTCTCTCTCATGTTGATGCTCCCTCTCACTCTATCTGAAGATGAATGTAAAAATGTCCTCTGGTGAGAATTAAAAAATATATATGTGTATGTGTGTGTGTACACATATATACACTCATATATATACACACACCTATATACACACACACACATATACACACACACACACACATATATATACACACACACATACACACACACACATACACACACATATATATATGGTGAGCCAAAGTTAGATTATGGGGTCCTAGTTTACAACCTTTGCCTTGGGCAAGCCTATAAGGTCTTTAAAAATCTGAAGTTTTGATATAGGGGCAGAAAAGATATTTAGAAGATACTTTCTTGAGTTTTAGAGAATGACTGCATGAGAATATACCGAACATCAACATCAAATTAAAGTGCCCGAACAGCCCTGTTGCCAGCCAACAACATTTCCCTCCACTGCTCTCCAGGCTGCGCTTCATTAGTTCTCATTAGTGGCCGGGCCCCCTGGACTGAGGAGCCCGCAGGAGCCAGGCATCTGCCGCCCGAGCTGGGGCATGGATTCACAGAGGTGCACGAAGATCACAGGGCTCAATCATTCTCTAAAACAGCTTCTTCTGACAGCTTGCAGTGGCGACTCCGCACTCTAATGGGAGAGTCATCAACATGGATTGGGATTTATGGAATCACATAACTCACCATGAAAGCTGTGATTACTGCCGAGAAAAACGTCTCTCTCCGTCTCTCACTGCAAGATTTAACGTAACTTCTTCAGTTCCCTTGGCTTGTTTTATAAGATAACTGGCTTAGAGCGGCTTCAGCTGGGGAAATTCCACAAGTAGAGAATAAATATTACAGGGCGGGCGAGGTTGTGTTTCAGCCTGGGTTGATCAAGCCCCGGCCTCACTCACCGTGAGCATCGTGATGTCCCGAAATGTGAAGATGGTTTCAGACCTTTCAAGTTTCTTCTCCTCAAAGTTGTTCTCTGTCTTGATGGAATCATCTAAAGGCTAAATGATTTGATTAGTTTATGAAAACTGGGGGGAAAAGTGATTCTTGTACCATATCGTTATATATAAGATGGGTCCGCTTCAGCAGCCATATGCAGAGTATTGGAATTGCTATCACAGGGCCAGTTTTTAAGAGCTTTTGGGATATAATTTAGATACCATGCAGTTTACCTGTTTGAAGTATACAATTCAACAGCTTTTAGTATATTCACACAATTGTATATTCCTGATCACAATAAATTTTAGAACATTTTTATTACTCCACAATGAAATCCTATATTTCTTAGCCATCACCCCAAAAACCCATTCCTCCTGTCTGGCCCAGCCCTAGGGAAATATTGATCTACTTTTTGTCTCTAGATTAGCCTATTCTGGACATTTCATATAAATCATGGTGTATGTGCTCTTTTATGACAGGATTTTTTTACTTAGTATGTTTTTAAGGCCCATCCACATTGTAGCATGTATCGGTAGCTCATTTCTGTATGCTGCTGAATAATATTCCAGTGCATGCATAGGCCAGTTTTATTTACCCATTTATCAGTCGATGAATATTTGAGTTGTTTCCACTTTGGGGCTATGATGCTGCTATGAACTTTTGTATACAAATTTTTGTATATTTTCACTTCTCTGTTAGATCTTATGGTAGCTATGTTTAGTGTTAAGCAAATGCCAGAATTTTAAGAAATCTTAATGAATCTTAAGGAACTGATAGACTATTTGAGCCATATTTCTTGAAATCAGCGCAACATCATATACATTATGTTTTCTAGGAACTTCAATGATGACATGGTTTTCATATGAGAAAATACATTAAAGTTCCAATCAAGATATCATTGTGTAATTAGAAGATAAATAGTAGAAGATAGCCCAGGCTGCTTTGGTTTAGCAGTTAGAACATTGCCCATGAACCGAAGGGTCTCAGGTTGGATTCAGCAGGTTAGGGCACATACCTGGGTTGCAGGTTTGATCCCCGGCCCTGGTCAGGGTCATGTGGGAGGTCAGTTAACGTGTCTCTTTCACTTTGATGTCTCTCTCGCTCTCCCTCCTCCCTCCTTTCCGCTCACTCTAAAAAGCAATGGAAAAATATCCTCAGGTGAGGATTAAAAAAAAAAAAAAGAAGGTAAATATAGGAAAGTGCTGTAGGGGGCCTAGTTCATAAGAATAAAAGCACATTTAGGAGGGAAATCTGCTGAAGTAAACATGAGCACAGTTGATACGGTGCCTAGAAAGGAGTTTGGGTTTTTTAATCTGATCATATAGTGAGGGCTTCAATAAAGGAAACAAAAATACGTGGGATGAGTATGCTCTCACGACTTAAAGAGAAGATGGCTTAATAACACTTATTGAAAATGCTCAGAGAAATCTAAGTGGAACTAATGAACAATTTAAAATGTTAATGCGTTTTAGAAGTTGTCCATTTGGTTTGTACGGCTGGTGAATGTAGTAAGAAAACCTGCCGGTGTTCACGGTATGCCGCAATTCTCCAAGCACACGGTCTTTCACAAGGTTCTCCAAGTTCTTCATCAACACCGGTCAGGAAGTAGAGTTCTCCTCCAGTGAAAGAGTAGTCTCAGGGACCTGAGGCTAACTGATTTGACCAAAACCACACTTTTACTATAAGACTAGCAGCCAAGGCAATGTTCTTGGGTTCTTTTATGCTAGGACATACACAAAAGTAGTAATTTTATAAAAAACACTTGAAAATATACTCCTAGTATATATTTTTTTAATCCTCACCTGAGGATATTTTTCCATTTTTTTTTATTTTTTTATTTTTTAGGTAGAGTGGGAGGGATGGAGGGAGGGGGAGAGAAAGAGAGAAATGTTGATGTGAGAGAGACACATCTATTGGTTGCCTCCCTGGTGACCCTGCCTGGGGCTGAGGATCGAACCTACAACCCACTTACATGCTCTTGGCTGGGAATGGAACTTGTAACCCTTTCATCCACTGGCTGATGCTCTAACAACTGAGCAAACTGGCCAGGGCTATACTCCTAGTATTTAATTGAAGAAGCAAAATTTAAGGGAAATTAATATGGTGTAAATAATAGGCAGTAACAGAAATTTAGGTTTAATACATTTAAATGAGCATAGGGAAATGTGGTAAATGACTACAGAATTGTGTTTTTTGATGTTTGGACTATTTAATATCTTAACTGAGCATTTGACAGTGTTCTTGAAATTTTAACATTTATTTTCAGAGTTATCTTCAATTTGTGACATGGACTAATATATTTAATCGAAACAATTCATTGCCCTCTAATCAATAGAAACATGTTCATATTGTTTTCATGCTCAATGAATCTTAACATAGAAAAGTATCAAGTGCTGCTTCAAGTCACGACCTAGCATTTAGTTTTAGTATATTGATGTTATAATTTTTATTCCATTTAAAAAAAAAATGCAATGTAGATTTAAACTAGATGTTCTTGACATTTAACATAGGAATTTATACCGAGCACCATACAACAAAACATCCTAAATCTAACTTTTCATTTTCTAAAATACCCCACAGGGCTTCTCTCTGTCTCTCCCCTGGCACCACCCCCAAACCCACATACTCCTACACATAACTACCTCCTTCACCTGTCTCATGTGGTCTCAGGTTTCTTCCACTGTCTCCTGAAAGTTCTCTTTACTATGAAGCTTTTCCTTTTCTTTCTTTCTTACCTCCCATGTCTGACCATCTGCATTGTTTGGGTACAATATGAGGTCTACCTTTGGTTTCAGGGAATCATTGTCCAAGTATATAAAACTGACAGGATTTCTTGAGTAGGAATGTCATCGACACTAGAAATGCTGACTTTTGCAGCGTGCTGTATAGGAAGACTTGCATTCCAGCTGTAGTTTTCATTTTCTTTTTTCCCCTAAAAGAGACAAAGTGAAAACCTGCCGGCATCATGGTATTTGTTGACAGGCAGCCAAACTATGATAATATTCAGTGTAGACTTTTGTGTGTGATACAGCTGTGAAATGAGCTACAATGTATTATTGAAAGTCAAAAAAACTAGTGTAAATTTATTCAAATGAAATCTTTTGCAAGCATTACAGTAAATAAGCTGTAGAAACATTCTCATTCTGTCTCTTGTACTTTAAAAAGGACTTTTCTCCAGATACTACATATCTTAGGGCATGTGATGAAAGAGATGAAAATTAGGATTGTCAGCATTCAGGGATGTGCAGTAGGTTTCTCCTCCCATCAGTGCGATGGGAGTTTTAATTTGAATTTAGATCTATGCTTTTCTCTTCCTCAATATTGGAGCATCACAAGCACATTGTAGAACTATTTTACTCCTTAAGCATATATTACAACTTTAACCCAGATAGCATTTTACCCCAAAATAAAAGTTGGAGTTTTCTTTCCATTTTGAAGGTCTTTACCAAACTTGTATACTGTGCAATCCTTATTTTTAGTTGCTTTTCTCTCCCTCTCTTTCTCTGTGTGTGTGCGCGCATGCCTTTGATAATTCTCTTGGCCATTGAACACAGGAAATTTGGTATCTTAATCAAAGCCTGCTTAATGGACAGAAGAGACATTACACACAAATCAAAAAGTTTTAAAATATTATAAACCAATAAAATGTACTTATCACTAACATCATACTGCACAGAATTTAATCTGCGGTTTATTGTGATGCATAAATGTCTTCAGGAGGCTAAAGTGCACCAGAGTCTTCATTATGAACAAAAATGTATTGCTGTAATAGAACCGTCAGGAAATTCTGTAAGAAATTTCTGGTTGGTAGGATGATTAATTAAGCCCAATTGGAGAAATCTTTTAGTCTTGTTCATTTAATTGTGTCGTTTGAAAGCATATTTAAAAAGTATCAGTGTTTTTCTCATTGCCATTCTACATTGAAGAATGTAGAGACCCATTTGTTCTACTTATCTCCATACCTTTGAGAGTTGAAATTAAGTCATTCTAAGGCAATGCTAATACCTTCAATGATTTTGCCTCCATGTATGTGTGTAGTGTTTATCTCATTATTTTTGCACAATATTAATGCATCTAGAATAGGAGGATGAATTTGAGATGAAGACAAAGAGTTTGGTATTTTATTTTTCAAACAAAACCATTCTCTACCCTTCCCTGTTTTAATCTATTACAAACACATTAGTGACGTTAGCATAAGGTGTGGTGCCTTCTGAGCTGCTTTATTTACTGCCCAAACATCCTCCTGACCCCGGGGCCAGATCCTCTTCTGGCTGTGGGGAAATATAGACACATGGGTCTGGTGCCCTGGTCACTGACGAGCTCGTATCTTTGGAGATGCAGATGCATGACCATAAATCAGTGTAATTGGGGCTATGGAAGAGGCACGTGTGAAGTGCTCTATGGACACTGAAGAGGGACCGATCGATTCATGCAGGCTAGAAAAAGGCAAGGACCGGGAAAGGCCTGCCAGAGGTGTTGACAGTTATGTTGGGCTTGACAGCACGAGTAAAAATCTGGGAGACAGAGATGACGCTGTGCGCGTGGTAAAGACACACAGGCGTGAATTAACAATCTAAATGGCTTTTATATCTCCACGTCTGAACCCTACAGCAACTCCCTGTGGGTGTCCTCAGCAACCTCAGTGAACCCTGTCAGCCTTGCCTCCTTCCTAAACCTGCTGCTTTAGGAAACAGCCACAGTTTCTACCTGGTTTCGCCCTCCGTGTTCAACTTTCTTGCAATGCTTTTGTAGGATTGTCTGCTCGAGTTCCAAATTCGGACTTTATTCCTGGTCGATTACGTTTCCAAGTTCCTCAGTTTCATGTTGTTTAACCAAATGGTCAGTTCAGTTCAACTTTCTTGTCAAGCCCACTGTTCCAGAACCCCCAAATTCAATGTGACCCAGAAATATCAAATCACTAAAATTGGATATTAGATACAAATTTCAGTTGTATATACCTTGAACCTTGTATCATACCATTTACGCTTTGGTACATAAGAGATCCATTTTGGGGCTTTAGTGGGAAAACCAATTAAAATCTTTTTAATGATTTTATGAGAAATGTGCCTTTAGTATCTCTGTTAGACCCAGGAATTAAGCAAGTAAATTAAGTTCCACATTTACTTAAAATTGTTCATTCAAGTTTAAAAAATCTTGGCTCTGTCTTACCTGATGATATAATAGTGCTTACAGAAATATTTAGCATGGTTAATTCTCATCACTCCTCTTTATGTAAAATATAATTTGATACATTCACAAGGCTGTGATCATGAGGCTATGCAAACCTTTTTTTAATAAGTGAGCTATGGCCCTGGCTGGATGGGCTCAGCGGTTAGAGTGTTGGTCCATGGACTAAAGGGTCTTGGATTCAATGCTCGGTCAAGGGCATGTACCTGGGTTGCAGGTTTGATCCCCAGCTCAGCCCTGGTTGGAGTTGTTTGAGAGGCCACCAATTGATGTGTCTCTCTCACCTCAATCTCTCTCTCTCCCTCTCCCTCTCCTTCTCCTTCTCCCTCCCTCCCTTCCATTCCATCTACAAATCAATGGAAAAATATCCTCAGGTGAGAATTAACAACAATAATAATAACAACAATAATAAGCGAGCTGTGGTTTTCTTACACTAACAGGCAGCCACAGAAAGGGAGGATAGCTGTGGGTAGTCAAATATAGTGTCTTCTTTGAAGTTTCTGGTACCTAAGCAGTAGACAGCCGTAATAAGAGTGGAAGATTACAGACTTAAAAGTCGCCCTCTGTCAAGGCAGCTTAAATACCCCTTCCTCTCTGAAGCTTTGTGATCTTCCTTCCTGATTTATGGTACCACTTTAGTGATAATATGTGATTTTCTTTTTCTTTTTGCACCCTTATGTGTGTAATATGTGCTTCCACCAAAATATCTATCTTTTTTGCAGTTTACTGATTCTGTGTCTCTAACTCTTACCTTTACAATGTGAGCTCTAGGCAGGGGCTATCTTAGTCATCTTTGTTGCCCAGCATCGATGACATACTAGATGTCAGTACAGGTTGATGAATGAATAAGTTGCTGAAATGTAGTTTAGGTTACACAATTCTATATCACACATTATTTTACTTTATAACATTCACAATAATTTTCTTATTTTATGAAATATCCTTAGAAAATTTGATTGATACCTTTTAATGGGTGTATTTTCTATTATGTAATGTTATTCCAATTTGGTTTACAGTTATATAAATATTTAAATTAAGAAGGTGATAAAATCGGTAACTTGCTTTTTACTTTTATTATTTTCCCATATCATCTGTAAATGTAAGAAAGCAGACTTTTACTTGATTCAAAATATAGTAGATAATTATGGTCCCTCTTGATACACATAATAAGTAATATATGGGGATAACTATCTCTTAAATAAGTATTTCAGGCTGTTATCCTGACCAGTAGCTAATTGCCAGTTTGAAATATTTATGCAAATAAGATCCCATTGAGATCTTCTTCAAACCCACTTCCACACAAATGATAGTCCCAGGCTTGTGTCATGATCATTGTGGCATCTACCCATATGGCCACAGCCGGTTACCATGTGTAATGTAGAAGCCTGAGGCTGTAGCAGATTCTACACATTTTCCTTAGGGAAAAAACAAAAGTTGCACCTAGGAAACATTGTTTTTACCAAAATGCATCAGAGTACAAAGGCAGCTAGTAGTGGCCACTTGGATCTATGTCAACATAAAACCTTAAGACAAATTAGAAACCCCTAAAAGGAGAGAGTGCGTGAGAAAGTGAGAATGAGAAAAAGAGCAAGAAAGACAGAGAAAGAGAGAGGCAGAGGGAGAGAGGGAGCGAAGAAGATTAATTGGCTTCAGTCTATAGAAATACTCATGCTGCACTGAGTGTTTTGTGCAGGTGTGGAGTTATGCTGGAGGTCTCAGAGAGCAGTAGAAGAGAGACACACAGCTCCCAGGCTGTTGCGTGGGAAAAGTGGAATGCTTAAGACACAAACACACAGCAGAGAGGAGGGTCCTGGGGGGCTGGCGTCTGCATTCTCTCAGCTGCATGCTGAACATCTCTCCTCCACCAGCTCTCTGCTCACCGCCCAGGGTCCTGCGTGTTTACCTGGGTTCTGAACAGCAGCAACCATTCCTGAGCTCTGAGGACTAACACTGAAGTCTCCTATTTATAAATCCTAATACATTTCCTTTAGACCATTTCTTTGGGAAGATGAACTCTATAGTTCCAAAAGCTCTATATTTTGCACATTGAATGTTTTTATTCCTGGTGACTTATTTTAATGAAGAGAGAAACTTGACTTCGGGTGGTAAACACGCCATAGAATATACAGATGATGAATTGCAGAATTGTATACCTGAAACCTATATAATTTTATTAACAGTGTCACCCCAATAAATTCAATTTAAAAATGTGAAATTTAGGTTTAACATAACTTTTAAAATTAAGTTAGGGAGCTATTTTTATTTACATACACTTTAAAAATCTTTTTCTTGAAGTAAAAAAAATACACTTGTGGAATTTGTTTTATAAATTGAAGTTTGAACGTAATTAAAAAGAAATGTTTTTTTTTTTATCCTCACCCGAGGACATTTTTGAATATTTTGTTCAGATAGAGTGGGAGGGAGGGTGGGAGGGAGGAAGAGAGAGAGAGAAACATCGATGTGAAAGGGACACATCGAGTAGTTGCCACCCGCACGACCCAACCAGGGCCGGGGACAAACTGCAACTGAGGTACGTGCCCTTAGCGGGAACCGAACCCGGGTCTCTCAGGACCGCAGGCGGACGCTCTAACCGCTGAGCCAAACCGGCCAGGGCAGAAATGTTTTTTAAAATGTGAAGTGGAGCCCTGGCCTGTTTGGCTCAGCGGTTAGAGCGTCGGCCTGCGGTCCAGAGAGACCCGGGTTCGGTTCCCGCTAAGGGCACGTACCTCGGTTGCAGTTTGTCCCCGGCCCTGGTCGGTCGTGCGGGTGGCAGCCACTCGGTGTGTATTCCTTTCACATCGATGTTTCTCTCTCTCTCTCTGTTCCTCTCTCTCCCTCCCACTCTACCCGAACAAAAAATGGAAAAATGTCCTCGGGTGAGGATAAAAAAAAATAAATAAATAAAATAAATAAATAAAATGTGAAGTGGAGTTACAATTCCTCACCGGCAGAGTGCTGGTTAGCACTGTGAGGAAGACATATGTTAATATTTATACTTAGCAGATGATAGGGCATTAACTGGATTCTGCTTTGCTTACATAACTGAAATGTGCTTTAGCTCTTGCAGAGAAATCCAGAAAAGTGTGACAGTGAGAATTGCTTTTGATGTCTGAATGAAGGTCAAAATAAAAATAAAGAAATCAATCACTGAATAGGTTGCCATTTGCCCCTAGAAACATCTGAAATCATCCAGTAAGGCAAATATAATTCATATCATCCTTTCAAAAAATAATCTGTTACAGTCAAAACAAGTGAAAATTTGAGACCTATTATGTTGTATGTAACTGCACTGTATCTATAAAATAGTGATACATAGATGATGTTGAATGTAAGTATCTTACAACCATTTCTAAATTATTGCAGTGATTGATATTTCAAATTATTTCAAATTGAATATGATTGTAAATTTGTTTTAAACTTGAAATTGCTATGATTTATTTTACATTATAAGTTACTGGCATTTCTAAACTATATAATCAGATGTGAATCAATAAAGTTATCAACAGATCTTTTTATCTGTGCATGATGTAAGGAAGTTATGTTCTCTAAAGAAGCTTTAGAGAGATGTTAAAGATCTTCCTTCTTTCCTTCCTTCCTTCCTTCCTTCCTTCCTTCCTTCCTTCCTTCCTTCCTTCCTTCCTTCCTTATTTTATTTTATTTTTTAAAACCTTCACCCAAGGGTAAAGTTAGAGAGAGGAACGGAGAGAGAGAGAGAGAGAGAGAGAGAGAGAGAGAGAGAGAGAGAGAGGAACATCAATTGGTTGCCTCCTTTATGTGCCCTGACTGAGGATTGAACTCACAACCCAGGTATGTGTGCTAACTGGGAATCAAACCCACAACCTTTTGGTGTACAGGACAATGCTCCAACCAACTGAGCAACCCTACTAGGACTATAAGATCTCTTTAATTAGAATATTATATACAATATACAGACAATTAAAATCCTATGGAGATTTTATTTATATATATTTTTGTCTGAAAACATTGCGTTGACAACAAGAAATTGCAGCCACAGTGAAATGCCAAGTGCATATTCTTTTGTTAAGTAAACAAAACTAATGTTTTCACATGTTGGTGCTTCTTCTATATAGGTACTAGAAATAATAAACACAGCATAATATTTCAGTTAATATGTTAGCTCTGGGATCATTCACCAGGATACAGAAAAGGGACAATTTCCGTTTCCTTCGGATTCATTTTGGAATGAGTAGAAATCTCAATATATCATTGCAGTGGGGACATGACAGAGAAGTCTTCAGCGGTAAATAAGAGGAGGAAGTCTGGATATACGGGCCAAAAGGTAGGAGACCTGAGGACCTGATACCTGTGCAGACAGGTAGGAGCTGAAGATGTGGTGACTAGAGATAGGCCGGCAGAATTACAGCCCTTGGTGAGGGACCAATGAAGGGAGTCAACTCCCAGAACACGGGAAAGTATGAGGGCTTGGAGAGAGTGAACAAGGGAAAGCATCCATCACCAGAATTAATGCTGACTCTCTGAGTCACCAGACATGTAGATCCTCTATTACTTTCTCGCCACCCAGTCAAACCCTAGAACCAAGATGAGCTCAGCCTGCAGATGGGGAGTGAGAGGCCCAAAGAGTGGGGACCGAATTGTACCTGGCAGTTCTTTCAATAATCAATGGAAGGGTATAAAGTTCAGCCACATATACCTGCTTTAAAAGTATATAAGCCTGGTGTTCATTTTCTTTGAGAAAGAAAGATATTGGCCTTAATCATTTAGCTAGGAATGAAAAGTCGCATGCTATCATAAAAATATAATTTAGCCATAAGTATTGTTTTGGTTAATTTAAGCGATGCAGATTGAAACAGCGTGTGCAGAACTTTGTGTAGAGCATTTAACTGACCTCCAAAAGCATTTGAAGTCATCTACCTTTCAGTTGTGTTGGGTTGGAAGTTTATGCTTTGGCAAGGCTTCTGACACACAGATGGCATTTCTCAAACTTTTGTCTGTGTCAGACGCATGTGAGAAAATGTTCAAAACATGCATCCCCTTTGCACACGCCAAGATTTTTAATGGGGAGGCCAATGAATGTGCATTTACATGAAATCCCGAGTGATGATAACGCAAGGACCATATCTACATCAATGTTGGAGGAACGTAAGCCCTAGGAACTCTGATTTGGGGAAGGAAAACGAGTTTGCAGGGGTTCTTAGGTATGGAACGAGCAAGTGATACAGTTGAGAGGATTCTTGTACTCTTAAAAACAAATTTCAGCCTCGGGAAATGAACTCTCATCGCTGGAGACCAAAAAGTTTTGTAGAGAGTGTAGAGGTATCTTTGTGGTTACAGACAGTTACTCGTATGCAATAGACCAAAAAGCTTTTGATATTAAAGGCTTTAAAAATCATTCTGACATACTGCCTGTGAAATGAAAAATGTTCACTTTGTAAAAATAACACTGGAATCGTTTATGTAAAGTGATTTAAATGTATTTCTGATAACTATGCAGTGTGAGAATATGCCTGTGTATTCTTAAATATGTGTCACTGAAATTTTGTAGTAAGTTTTGCCTAATTAGAACAATATACTATGTGCATAATACCGACTTTTAAAGTGACGGCTCTTGAACAAAGGAGAAAAACAAAATTATAACTTCCATATTTCTTGTGATTATTTTTGTCATTTGATTTTTCCCACTCACTTTTCCAGATCTAAATCTAAATAGAATTTTCTTTTTTCTTCCAATTCTTTGGGGAAGCCTTTTATAAATTTGAACTTATGTATATGAAACTATTATATGGATGCATGTGACTATTTAAAAATAGAACCCACTCAGTAATGCAGACTGCATTGACTTGGAATCCATGGTATTTTGAGGTGCAACTTAAATGCACCTGGTTTAACATCCTGTTTCTGGCACTTTCTAGCATTGTTACCTTGGACAAATTTCTTAGTTCATTATACCTCAGTTCACTCATCTGTACATCTCAGAGGTTTCTGTCAGAATTAGGTGAAATAATGTATGTGAAAGACTTACTGCGGCCCTTGGGAAAGAATAGGTTCTAGTTTTAAAAAATATAAGGGCAGTGAGTGAGTATAGACACCCAGTAGGACATCCAGCAATATCATTTTCTGAACTGCTGTAGGACAGTGGGCTCCTCTGGAGATGCCTGTGGTCCTCCTGCGGGCCAGCTCCTGCCCTTCTCACGCCTCTGCCCTGGGTTCCAGGGGCTCCTACTCGTGATCTGGATGCACATGGCGGAGCAGCGTCTTCTACTCCTCTGGGTGCGTTAACCGTCGACACGAGATTTTCATGTCTCCAAGTAGACACACGAGTGTGCCTCATTCCATGTTTTTTTTTTTTTTTATCTTCACCCGAGGACATTTTTCCATTTTTTGTTCAGGTAGAGTGGGAGGGAGAGAGAGGAACAGAGAGAGAGAGAGAAACATCGATGTGAAGAGACACATCGAGTGGCTGCCACCCGCACGACCAACCAGGGCCGGGAACAAACTGCAACCGAGGTACGTGCCCTTAGCGGGAACCGAACCCGGGTCTCTCCAGACCACAGGCCGACGCTCTAACCGCTGAGCCAAACCTGCCAGGGCCATGTTTTTTTTTATGTGTGGACAAGAGCATCAAAATCTACAATTCTGCGGGTAATTCATTGTGCAATCTTGAGCTTCAACACTTGTTAACAAGTGAATTGAATATTTCTCTATACTCTATACAGCTCTTACAATCTCTAATCTGTCATGTTTCCTCAAGTAACAAACACTCTTTTTATGCCCTAACAATGTGAGAGATAAAACCCAAAATTATGCTTGGTTCTTTTGCTGCCAGTAAACAACACAGTTGAACGTCTTAGGATGACAGCCAGGAATAGAATCTAAGGTATGAGTGCATTTAAACTGTAGGCATACTTATTTAAAAAGATTCATGAAGACTATTAGAATAAAAAAACAAAACAAAACTTTATTTTCTAATTAAATATATTATTTGTTCCCCTTGTTATGCAAAATGTAATAGCTTTACTAACTGAGCATTAGTGTTTTCCTGATGTAGTTATGCAGTAATATAATTTGGAGCATGATGTAGTCTAATATCAATGCATTATATTAAGTCATTACAAATAAAATGGACATCAGTGTTGTGGTATTTTCTACACTGAAAACTAAACAATTTATTCGTTCAAATCCATACGCCCATTCTAACCATTCTTGCAGCTAGAACAAAGTGAATGCTTTTTCGTGATTGTGATCATAAAATTTGTTCAATTAGATTCTTAAATTTAAACCAAAATATAGATGTATACCAAATAGAGAAATAGGGGGAAACACTTTGTACATTATCTGCTAATATGTTTAATATTATTCCTTTCATATAGCGCCATTTTCTGGAAGAAATGAATGTTATTCTTAATATATGTGCATGGTGTTATTCTTCATTTGACAAAATGGATGAAGTGGTTTAAAGAGGATCATCTTCTTAGTTAGTTGTATACTGACTTCATATATTAATAACAAAAATATCTTCATATTTGTCAGTTGCATCCTTGTGTGTACTTTTAAAAAAATGAAAATGTTACTCAAATCACCTAAATAATGGTGACACAGATGTACTCAATTCTTTTTTTTTTTTTTTTTTTTTTATCCTCACCCGAGGATATTTTTCCATTTTTTTTTTTACAGATAGAGTGGGAGGAGAGAGAGGAAGGGAGACAGAGAGAGAAACATCGATGTGAAGGGACACATCGAGTGGCTGCCACCCGCACGACCAACCAGGGCCGGGGACAAACTGCAACCGAAGTACGTGCCCTTAGCGGGAACCGAACCCGGGTCTCTCTGGACCGCAGGCCGACGCTCTAACCGCTGAGCCAAACTGGCCAGGGCTGTACTCAATTCTTGATTGTTCATCAAGAACATGTGATTTGTATACATTTTTATATGCATGTTTTATTTTAAAAAAAAACAAAAAAAAATAACATAAATGTATTATAGTAGTAAGAAGGTAGTGCTAATAATTATGCCCTCTTCTATTCATGTTAATAGGACAAAGTGGTTAGATGAATTCTATGCAGACTTTCACTATAACTGGGCATTAGTTCTGATCAGTGTTTCTGCCTTTGCTTTGACTGCATTCTGTCTACATGCTGCTCCCAATGTCTGTATTTCTGATATTTTAGTTTAAGATGGAGGTCTAGATGGCTCAGTTAACTTTTCTCTGGTAAATTATTAAACATATTATCAGTTCCTTAACCAATATTCTAAATTAAATACAAGTGGACGGCACTATATTATTTGAGTTAAAATTTAAATCATAGTAAAATAGCTATTTTTCAGGGTCATTCAGAGATGTGATAGATACTTGATTTTCTTTGAGATGATGTAATATTATTCACTTATAAAGTAATTTGGCACCTTAATTAAAGTAAAATTCCCCATGTATCCACTATTAGAAAAGTAAAATTGAGAAAGCAAAGTGAACAATGTGGAAATTAGGTTGCTGTAAATAGCATGTGATTTAAATGTTATCCATATATAACATCAGTGTTGTGAAATATGAGTCCGTTAAATTTAAAAGCAAATATTTTATTTCTACTGAAGAAAAAAGTGAGATAAACATAAAAAAAAAATATGAGATATAAATTTTTAACTTGTCAGAGTTGTTTTGATTGGCACAAGTTTTCTAACTGAAGGATTTCAAATTGTTGGTGGAGTGTAACTGAAATTGTCTGAAATAATATTATCTATGAGTTGGCTCTATTTAGAGAAATGTTTTTCAGACTAAGAAGTCAAAACAAGAATCAAAAGTGATTCTCTGTTGTATATTCAATTTGTCATTCACATTTAAATTACATTTTGAGTGAAAATTCAGCAATGTTATTTTGATATACATTTTAAACCATATTACACATGCTCTGACTGTACCTACAAAAGCAAATATAGTGTAGCAAGATATTAGCATTAGTGGGAAAGTTTGCTAAGTGACTGGATGCAAGATAAATATACACAAATTAATAGTTATTAATAGGCAAACAAAGAAAATATGAAAAAAATTGCCTTTCCCATTATGTACAAAAATAACAATAGCATCCAACACATCAAATCTAAATAAATGTCACAAGGAACAAGCAAGACCTAAATGAAGAAAAAGATTACATTCCAGTGAAAACCATAAAGCATATCTTGAGTAAATAGCAAAATATGTCATATTCTGGATGGAAAACTTAATATGATACACGTGAAAATGGTTTTTCAAATTAATATACAAGTGTGATGCAGTTGTAATCATAATACCAAAGGATTTTTGTCGAGACCTGCACAAAATTATTTTAAAGTTTGCGTGGAAGAGTAAATACAGGAGAAATGCCATAATTTTAAAAATATTTTTAAAAAAATAGTAGGAGAGTGAACATTTCTTACCAGACGTTAAAATTTAAGGGACCTGGAGAGTATTATGTTAATTGAGATAAGCCAGTTAGAGAAAGACAAGTATCACTTGATTTCACTTATATGTGGAATCTAATGGACAAAATAAACAAACAAAATAGATCCAGAGACATGAAAGTAGGGAATAGACTGAAGAACCTCAGAGGGAAGTGGGGAGGGGGAGCGGGAAGAGATAAATCAAAGAACTTGTATGCATATATACATAACCGATGGACACAGGTAATAGTGAGGTGAAGGCGGGGTGGGGGGGCAGGGAGGAGCAGATTAATGGGGGAAAAAAGAGGGACATCTGTAATACTTTAAACAATAAAGCTAAATTTTAAAAATTAATGAACATTATTTGAGCAAAACAGCAAATTTTGGCACAAGAATAGAAACAAATATCAGCATAAAGAATGTAGTCTAGAATTATATACATATATATGGAAACAATATACTTCTGAAGCTTACGTTTTAAACCCTTCAGCAACTGATATGATTATAAAGGCTAATCAGTGCTTGCTAAGGTGTCTACATCATTAAACCATTTTAGGTATCTTGACAGTTTTTAAAAATTATGATGGATATATTTTCAAAGAAGTTCCCAAAATACATGTTTTCTAGAAAACATTTTAAGCATTATTAGGAGTATTAGAATTTATAATTATTTTCATTTATTTGAAAATAGTTGAGGGATTGACCTTATAAAATTTTGAAGTTGATGTGGGTTTTTTGCTTAACCGTTTGCTGACTCTTCTCCATTTAGGTCTTCCTTGATCCCATATTTTTTGCTCCTCTCTCTTCTTCTCAAATGTCTTTCATATTTCACAGGGCCTCTCATTTCAGTAGTTCATCACATACTCGGGTCCATTGTTTCCAAATGTTTTTGTCTCCATCCTGGTCAGAAAGCACAAGGAGAGGGAATGGAGAACTCTCCAACAAATATGTATTTATTTGTAAATTATATGCAAGTTCTTCTGCAATAATATGGTATACATTTGAATTATAAGCAAATATACTTAAGTCAATGAAATCTAAAACTTAACTGTGGGCTAATAAAATGTTAGAGTAACTGGAACCTACAAATTGTGTTAGATTAAAAAAAATTTTTTTTAATCAGGCCATTTCCAGAAAAGTAATTGAAGGCCATCTGTTATTGGTAAAACATGAATTTAATTGTGATTTCCTACATTCAGGATAGCATCATTTTCTGAAAAACCATAAATGGTTTGTTAATGCTAATGAGGATTGAGTTTAAGATTATTAGATTATTACTGTGACTCTTGAGGTTTTAATATTATTTTTTCTTTTCTCCCTAAATACATTTGTTGTGTGTATTGTGGTGAGTATGTACATGTGTGTACATATATTTTTAATATTTAAAATTTTTTCTTTATTGCTTTTAGAGAGAGAGGAAGGGAGAGGGAGAGAGAGAAAGAAACATCAATGAGAGGGAACATCGATTGGCTGCCTCGTGCCTGGCCCCCACTGGGGATCAGGCCCACAACCTGGGCATGTGTCCTGACCAGGAATCGAACCAGGGAGCTCTTGGTTCATGGGTCAATGCTCAACCTCTGAACCACACCAGCTGGACAAGGTTACTATAATTCTTTAAAGTGAATGAATCTCTCTCTAATGTTTTGCAAAACCCAAAGTAGGACATTGTTGCAGTGAGAACAAAAGAAAGCAAAAACAAAAACCATTGCAACATTTTGTTAGGATCTTATCTATTAAAAAAATAGCACACCACTAAAGCCTCTAATTTCTTTTTATAACAACATTTAATTTATGCATGTTTGAAACGGTTCTAGAGGACGAAAAGCTCCAAAGCCAATGATAGTATTTATGAAGCATATTATTTATTTCATTGTTCTTGATAGTACTTAGAAAAATAAAATCCTGTTTTTATTCCATCTTTGTCTTACTGTCCCTAAATATAGTGTAGTTTAAAAAGGAAACTTTAGTTGCATGATACTCTGACATAAAGAATTTGCTTCTATTCTGAAGAAGCCAAAGATGTTATGTGTGCTTTTGTATGATAGTATAGTGGGTGGGAGGGATGTTGAAAAATATTTCACTGGCAAAGAGACTTCTTATGATTCAAGGGACTTTATGAAGATGAGCCCCTCATTATTGATTTTAGGTTTTAGGTGATGATATAAAGCTTACTGGAAAATTAAGCAAGCTTAAATACTGGTACAGGCCCCTCAGCAATGCTGCTTTTCCCTTCACACTGTGGATTAGAAAGAGATTGACCTGAATTAAATCCGTATATCATGTTGCCTGATAAAAAAGAAGGGAGGATGGGGTGGAGGGGGATGGGGGATGAAGTAGATTTGTAGAAGAGAAGAGATTTCCACTTTCCTTTGTATTTGGTCTGAGAGACACCACTAATGGTCATTAATTCCTGGGCAGAAGTTTGATATGGATATGATTCTAGGCCAAGAGGAGGCTATTCAATTTGGCTTAATAAGAAATTCTCAATTAAATTATGCAGGGAGACACTGTTAAGCCCTGGATGAGCTCTGAGGTACTGACAGAAATTTTCAAGTTTTGAGTAAAATTGTTATGTATCTGTGTATTACATATTTTATTTTTATATTTAAATAAAGTGTAGGATGGATACCTATGTATCTTGACTGCACAAATGTCTTTATTTTTTCTCCATTGTGTTTTACTGGTTCTAATGGAAATGAAATACGTTAGAATGTAATTAAGTAAAAATATGGTAAGAAAATCTTTATGCACTTGAAAATACCTGTTTTATCCTGTTCCCCTCCCCTCATTATTTCCCATCAGTTTTTGAAAGTGGAACCTAAAATTCATTCTGTTTTTCTTCCTAAACTCTCCAAAATTTTAGATCATTTTATATCTGATTATCTGATCAACAGATTGAAAATGCATCTGCATATTTGGTTTTCATCTATTTCTGTTTTTCACTTGTCCTTAAAAAATTTGAAGAAGAAAGGAATACATATGGAAGCAGAAAACAAAATCCAATATTAGATGTCCAGGACAGCATGCTTAAAATTAAACATGAATGTTTTCCTGCTGTTTTATTCAGTTACTTTAAAAATAGTTAGAATATTATGTTTATAAATTTTTATATCTGATTTAAATTTGAAAAGTATAGTGTAGCATTTCCACATCACTTTTTAAAACAGCATTATCTTATTTAATGACTACATAATATCCACTTTTGATTATATTGTATTTTTTGATATTTGTTTCCTCATTTTTATATTAAAACACTTTATCTTCTGGATTTTTCATTTTATCTACTTCCTTTACTTGGATATCTAGAAGAAAAAAATATGGTGCCCTGTATTACTGTGATTTCTAGACTCTTCAGTTTTTGTTCATTTATTATTATTTTTGTCTAAATTTAATTTCTGTGAAAGTTTTTCTGATATTCTTCAAAGGCAGAATTTTTTTTCAAGTTCACTTTATAGTCACTGTATGTCTAGCTCTCTTTATCATGGCTATATGTTTCTACGTTATATACTGGAAGAATTATTTGCAAGTTTTTTTCATATGGCCAGTGATTTTGCATTGTTAATTATGTTTGTCTTGCTTGTAAAGTAAATACTCATTCAGCTATTAAATTTTGATGTCTTGAAATACTTCTTACTTCCTTACTCTCTCTTTTTATTCCTTCTTATTGCCTTCCCCTCTCATCCTCTTGGCTTAATTTTTCCTGTGGTTGTCCTCTTCTCTTGCATAGAGACTGTAATTCTTTTATTCATTTGGAGAAACCAAACAGGTTTATGTAATTTTTTCCCCTGTTTCCAACAATAACATTAAACACACAACAAAATCTTAATTGATCCATGGGTATCTTACTTTGAATCATGATGCTATGACTGTGATATATTGCAGGGACTGAAAAACTACAACCCTCAGGCCAAATATTAACCACAATCTATTTTTGTAAATAAAATTTTGTTGGCACACAGCCGTGTTCATTCCTTTACATCTTCTCTTTGGCTGCACCTGGGCGGCAGTGGAGAGGTGAATAGTCACAACAAAGATTGTGTGGACCAATAAACACTAAACTGTGTACTATTTGCCCCTTTACAGAGTGGAGATTTTAAAATTTGTTAAATGTGTTTTGTTATGTTTGCTTTGAACTGCCTACCCATATCCCCTCTAAGAGCTTTCAGTATTTTTTACTGGAATTACAGATCCCTCATTGGATACTGTTGCAAGGTATTCTGTTTACTCCATGGGCCAGATAAAGAACCTTAGCCAGTCTGTTGGGATATGCTACTCCTGGGTTTGTATTTGCGTACATGGCACTGCAGGTGAAGTTCTGAGTAGACTGTCCCCTCTGTACACCTCGCTGCAGGTTATAGTGGGGAGAGCAGAGATGGTAATAAACTCAGGATGATAGAGCTTGATGTCAGAAGTCAGATTATTAAGGACTCACATACCATGAAGAGTAGCATGCAATGGGCAGCCATCAAGGACTTCTCAACAGGAAAATGAAATTCAGATTTATGCTCCAGGGCAGGGAGATCACTGCTGACTGTGGAAAACTCTGCTGTAAGATTGAAAGCTTTTACATTACCAGCAGACTGCTCAGGTGTGGCTCAGAACAGTCCAGCCAGGAGGGGAAACCTGTGGAGCAATAACGAAGGAGAGGCAGTAGGGTGGTGTTGAGGGCGGGAAAACGACGGAGATGAGGTGGCAGGGGGAGAGGAAGGGGGGGAGTGGGTCCAAGGGTTCGGTGTGGGTGCCCGGGGGTACGCTGGGAAACGCGGCAAGAGCGGGTTCACCAGGAACGCACGTTGTTCACTTCTCAGGCACATGGAGTGGAAGGTGTCTGCGAGGCATTTGGGTAAAGTTGTAAAACGGGGAGACCACCAGTAAACAAGAGCAGTATTAGGAAAAGCCTGTGGGGATAGCACCAGGAAGTGTCCCCCAGGAGGGGGTAGGCGAGGAAGAGGTAGCGCACCCAGGGGCGGGATGAGCCACCCGGAGGAAGGAGGCGATGCGCTGCCCCGTTGCTTTCCACGCTCTGTCATTCCGTGTCATCCCTCTGTAAAGAGGAGACGTTATTACTATTATTATTTTTGCTTATATGAAAGAAAAAAATAGCCATTCGTATCAAAATTGAAATTTAAAGAACTAGACTCTATAGTTTATGTTCTCATTATTTCTAAAAGTATTCTTCAAACGACGACAGCAGGAGATACCCAGGACGCTGTGGTTTGCTATGGAATTCTCTCTATGAAACTTTGTTATCAGCAGAGAACACCTCACTATGTAATGCACTTTGCAAAAAGCCCTCAACTCTCACAATCAACTCAACTTTGGTAACCGACAACTTTTCAGCCGGTAAAGGTGATCTTACCACTTATATTACAAAATTTCCTAGGAAAAGGAGATCATGGGATGAGTGGAATAACATTTTTATCAGTATGAGAGAGAAGCAGTCCAATAGAATTTCCATAGTTGTCTATAATGGGAGAAAACAAATACCCGTTGCCAAGAAATTGGATGAAGGGGTCTGGGTGTTCATCGGAGCAGACCCAGCAGAGCTAGCTGCTGAGACCCACTCACTTCAAGATTTTAGGATGGAATCTCACACTGTATTTATGTATTGACTAATCAGTGTTCTAGCAGGCCAACAAGGCATATAGTATTAAAGTTGTCTGTAGACATAAACAGTTAAAATGTAATTTTCTTTTATTTTATAAATTTATAGTAGATAAGAAAATTTTTCAGGGTTTGACTTCCAACCTTCTTCACTGTATCTTTCATTCTTTGAAATATGTAAACAGGATTGCAGATTACAGTAGAATATAGAGGGATGCCTAAAATGGGTTTTGTTCTCGAAAAAAAAAAGATGGTAAAGGCAGGGTTGAAGGGATTGAGTGTGCAGTACAAATCGTTGTATTGCAAAGTGAGGCACGGGGTGCTTGTGTCCAAAGCACTCCCAAAGCTCTCAGCAGTTGTTCCTCCTGTTCCTCCTGTGTAAATGCTGCCAGTCAGAGGATATCAGTTTACAACTTAGTTCCCTGAAATAGAGTGTATTTTATTTTCTCAACAGTATTGATTACCTGAGGTGACAGTCAGCACCACCCCTCTTCTGTTTTATTCATTTTCATTCTCTGGATGGTATACTAGTATTTGAGCTCCTTAATTTGGTTTTCAGCCCAAGACAGTGTGGTTGCCTGGAAACACTCAGCACTTTTAGCTCAATCAGGTATGCTTTTATTTGGACTCTGATTGAGAAGTCAATAAATATTTAATTTGCCCCCTTTCGATGGCAAAAAGTGAGTATCTTTACTTCTCTTATATTCTATTTCAATACACATTTTGTGTCTCCGTGCCTCCTCTCATTTGTATCTCCATAATATTTGATATTCAAATAATATTGAAAGAAACATATCAGTGCAGTGCAAAGATTTTGTTATTTATATTTTATAGCATTTTAATATTTAATTCTAGATACATAAAGTTAGATATGCAAAATGACTTTCTCCAGCAAGTATTGATGACACAAAATCGGAGACCCAGAAATCCATTTCACATAAATCCTGCCCACAAGGAGCTTATAGGACACTTTGGAAGCCATGCACACATAGCAATAATTATGCACCAAGTGCCACAAGGAAAGTACAGATAAGTGGCAATTTAAAGGAGGATCAGTAGAGTCTCTGAAACAACAGCACTTTTTGAGTTTGTTCTTAAAAGTTCAAGATCTGTCTACTTGGAAAAGAAGACAAGAAGGTATGATCTTCTCTTGCCTGGTGGGTGGTGGTTTTATACTTTTGTGTTTCCCATTTACATCTATGATCCATTTTGAGTTAACTTTTGTGAAGGGTCTAAGATCTGTGTCTAGATTCATTTTCTTTGGCATGTGGATGTCCAGCACCATTGTTGAAAATACATCTTTTCTCTCTTGTATTGTTTGCTTCAGTTTCAGAAGCAGCCACTATCCAGTTGCAGCTTTGATGCTTCAGGAAGTAGGGGTCAGTTCAAAGTTACCTGACCATTTTTGTTTTGATGAAAACAGAAGTCCAAAAAGCTAACATTTTCTAATGCTTAAGTGTTAGTAATTTAAAATTTGTATAAACTCTTTAGAGTAAAGCATAGTAACTCATGGCATTAACATGCCCCGAATGCCACTAGTTTGCAAACACTGCTCTGTAATGAATGGTCGATGTCAAACCAATTGTTTGGCTAACGGTTCAGTTTTTTGTCAATTGAATGTGAGGGTAGGTAGAGATAAAAGAAAGGTATCCATTTATATCATATTGACTTGCAAATATCAAAAGAAAAACTACGATAATTTTTTTCTTTGGTTATTTATTATTCCATTAGCAAGAACTGTGGAGTGAGGCATCGGTCCCAGGTGCTTTCTGATTTTCTGCTTCACCTTTCTTAGCATTTTTTTTGTAAGATCATGACTCTGATTGCAGCACAGCTACTGCGCCTGTAGGCTTCACCACCACACTCCAGGCAGAAAGGGGAGGAGGCAGAGAGAGAAAAGTTATTTCTCCTGGCAAGACTTTGCCTTCTGTATGAGGAGGAAATCTCTCCCCGGGGTTTTCTAGCTACTGTTTCCAGCTGCACAACCATGGGCCATGGCTTTTCGTGACTGCAGGGGACCGCGCACAACTGAGTAATTTGGCTAATGTGCCTGCAGGGGACCGTGCACGGGAGGGTAAGGGAAGGTAGGGTTAATGATGGCTTGTGTGATTGGTCCAGTATTTTCCACAGTGTGGTTCTAGGACAGGAGTGAGAATAAAAACTTAAACACAATATGTTTGAAGAGGAGGAAGGGTCTGTTGGAAAAGGAGCAATAAATTATTAAGAAGAGAAGGTAGAAAGAAATGGATTGATATGCAGAGATACTCTTTAATGGATAAAATAATTTAAAGGAAATAATTTCAGATTTAAATGGGAAATGAAATCCAGGGGGATGCCCAGAAATGTCTCAAGGATTTAGTAAAAGATGAATTAGAGATTACAGACTAGCCTTAAGGGCCCATTTGAGTTTCGAGAAAGTTATTTTGTAGTGAAAAAATTAGCCTATCACTTTTTTTTAAAGTCTTGGTCAATTGATTGCAACTGTGTGTGAAGTTCATTTGAGGCTGGGATGTATTCAGTGATTACGATGGGAAAAACAGATTATGATATAAAATGTGAAGAATATAGGAGAGTGAATTCAAAGTGCTTATTGGAACATTATTTTAATAATCATGGATTCCATGAATATGGAAGAAATAAAAGCATATTGGAGCACAGAATTTGCTAAAGGAATAGGAGATGTTTGAGGGACAGGATTAACAGACAATTAAGAGTGAGTAAAAATGGGAATGAATAGATGAATAAGAAATCATATTTTACATACAATGAAACACTACATATCATGAGTATGTACTATGTATGACAAAATGTAAATGTGAAATAAAATGTAAGCTAACATTAATAGTATGGATAAGCCCTTTATAAGAATGGAGAGGAAATTTGAAGGGCCAGAAATAAAATGAAATTGAAATCCAGAGTTGTTAACTCTACAGTGAAACCGAGGCTGATTGGTGAATTTACAGATTTAGTAATCAGGGAATTTGGATTTTTGTAGGAATCTGAGGAGAGGAGACAAGGCCATGGAGTTTGGGAAGTCGGCAGTTGGAATTGAACCTCCCACTTAAATCTTAGGTGAATGGCTGCTGCCTGGCACAGACAGAGTATGATGACAGATCTCCGTCTTATATGTTTAAAGTTAATAATCACACCATCTAAACAAAGTGAAAATTAATTTATAGTGATACCACTTGAATTGAGTCTCTTAGGATACTTGACAAAAGCCAGAACAAACACAGAATTTACAGTATAGTCTGACTATTTGCTCACAGTCTAAAATTTCAATGCACAGAAAAAAATTCCCCATGACTAAGATTCAGGAGAAACTACAAACGACATTATTAGAACTCCAAGAATTTTAGTGCATAAGATTATTGGCTCTAATTTGTAAAATAAGTATGTTTAGAATGGTTAAAAAACAAACAAAAAATTCAGTGGATAAATTAGCATCAATTAGATGTGGATGAATAGAGAATTAGTTAACTGGAAGAAGGTAAAATTAAATTTAATGCAATACAAAGAGTGGAAAATTATGAAAGAGGTTAAGAGACATGGAGAGAAAAATGAGATTATCTAACATCAAATTGAAATTTCAGATGGAAACATTTGAAGAAGTATTGGTTGAGAAATTTTCAGAATTAATGGAAGACATACCTCCTAAGATTCAGGAAGAATAAAAATTTTCAATAAAAATGTTAAGAATACATATATATATATATATATATATATATATATGGATTTCTGGAGTAATCATGAGCAAATATTAACAATACTCTCATTAGTAAGATTAGTAAAAGATCCTAGTTTCAGATGAGGAGGTATTCATTTATATTATGTAAATTTTCTGTGTAATTTGACTTTGTTAGTCCTGTGATTTTGTACAAATTAATAAACTTCTTTATATTTAAAAGAACTAATATTATAAAAAATGAACAGTAACAAGTGGATAGTTATGGCATATATTAATTAACTGATGAATCAAAGGGGAATTATTTTTCCATTTTTAGTTTCATTTGGATTCTTTTAATAGAAAGACAGTTTTGTTACATTTTTGATACGTAGAGACAAATTTT
This sequence comes from Molossus molossus, assembly GCF_014108415.1. Classification (NCBI taxonomy): domain Eukaryota; kingdom Metazoa; phylum Chordata; class Mammalia; order Chiroptera; family Molossidae; genus Molossus; species Molossus molossus. The sequence continues at coordinate 25,983,221 of NW_023425401.1, forward strand.
ACAACTAAAACCATATATCTAATTAAGAAGGCAGTGTTCCCTTGACATTTCTGAACTATTACATTTAGTGTTTTACAGAAATAGTAACATAGCAGGTGTGGCTAGTGCCCCCCCTACATCCCCTCTAACTCATAGCTAGGTGACTTCTAACTGCCCAAATCTGTAGTTACTCATCTAAGAGCCTTTTCTACTTTCATTGCCTGGGGAGGAAGCCAAATGTGCTAGGAAATTAATGTTCCTGGGTGCACCACTCAAACAGTGGCCAATGAGGGTTAGTGTGTAAATACCCCAGCACCCTTGCCCCTTAGTGCGATGACTCTGAATGTTCATTCTCTATGGCTCTCAGAGTTTCCTGAATGGGATCAACCTTCAGCTTTCAGTGACAACTAGTTTAACCATGTGCCCTTTACTGACTGCCTCCACCTTCTGTACCTCAATTTTGTATTCTTTATCAGTGTTTTATTTCCAGAAAATAATTTATGCATACTCAAATCATTATATCAGAGTCAGCTTCTGCAGAAATTGTAACTAAAATAGAAAGCATAATTTTTCTAGTTTTATGATCAAAATTCTAGTATTCAAGTAAATGATTCACCAATCATTCAAATAAATGGAAAAATTCATGTAGTTTGAGCATGGAAAAGTATTCCAAAATGCCTTGTAATGTTGCAACGAAGTCCTTAACACTGCAAAAATCATTCCCATTGCTTTCTATAGAAGAGTGCCACAGAAAAACATTTCACGGCAGAAATGTCTGTAATTCTAATAAGCAGGAGAGAATCACAACCATAATATTTGTATTTCTCTTTTAAGTTCATTAATACAGCAGTTTATGATCTTAATTTATTCAAGACCTTTCATTAATTTAGGTGATGATTCCTGTTCACTCAGCTTTGAAAGTTTCAACAAAACAGACTTTAGGTTGTGATTTCTGTCATCCCTGGTACTTAAAGGTTATAGTTTTTGTGTTTTCCTAAGTAACAGGTTTGCAGTTCATTTGGTCACCTGCTAGAAGCACTGAGAATGAATGGCTGGTTTTTCCAGAGCACGTATGTATGTGTGTCTGTGTGAAATGGAAAACCTTCTTTACCCTCTGTAGTAAAGACATTACATACCCATCTAAAAATATTTTTTCCTGTTGATTCCCTAACATCAACCTGATCATTTGTGACCATCTGGCAGATTATTATAACTATGGCAGGTGTCCTCACGCTCTTTGAACAGAAAATTCAAACTAAAGGTTTGGGATTTTCTTTCTATTTCATCCTTAGGTATTAAATGCTGCAGAACAGATGGGAACATTTCTACTTGTTGAAAAAAATGTTTTGTCAGTGAATGCTTATAAATTAAATTACATTCTTATATCTGTAATGGTGGTCCTTCCCGAAGGGTACAATGTTGTCCCAGGAACATTTGTTGAAGTCTGCAAATGCTTTTTATTGTGACGTGGAAAGGTGAAGGAAATGGTGCTCCTGGCCTCCGGTGGGTCGAGGCAGGGATGCTGCTAGGACCCTGCGGTACAGAGGAAAGCCCTCGTGACAAAGAATGTGCAGAGCAGAGGTGGGGAAAGCCTGGCGTATATGTTCGAAGAATCTGCAAATTTTACTTTTACTTTACAGCTACTTAAAACATCCAGATAGCCCTGGCCGGTTTGGCTCAGCAGTTAGAGCGTCGGCCTGCGGTCCAGAGAAACCCAGGTTCGGTTCCCGCTAAGGGCATGTACTTCGGTTGCGGTTTGTCCCCGGCCCTGGTTGGTCGTGCGGGTGGCAGCCAGTCGATGTGTCCCTTTCACATCGATATTTCTCTCTCTCTCTCTCCTTCCCACTCTGTCTGAACAAAAATATCAAAAAATGTCCTCGGGTGAGGATAAAAACAAAACAAAACATTCAGATATAATTTTTGCATTAAATTTTTGAAGATAGAACTCTTTAACCACTGGATTTCAAAACAGAGAAGAGTTGTGCCAGTATCAATGTAGAGCCAAATCAAACATTACCTTTCGTTGTTTATTTTTTATTATCTCAAACAGCTGTTCAGTAAACTTACAAACAAGAGAAACATGTGGCTTGGCAGATCTTTCTAATTTAGGGTCCACCTAGGTTTTGATAATATCTGTTTCGTTTGCAGCAAACACATGAACCACGTGTGGAAAAAAATGGACTCTGGGGAAAGGTTGTTAAATTGGATTTTTACTGGGAGTGAAGGTTGTGGAAGGACCTTCCTTTTCTTTATGTCCTGACCTTGTAGAGTACATTATACAGTGTATATTTCTACTGTCTCATACCTAGCACCCACGTTTTGTTCTCTACTTAGGGTATTTTATTACTACATAGTGCTCCCTATAAAATTAAAGCTCTTTTGTATTCATTTATTTGTTGCTGTGTAAAACTTTATCATTGCCATGTAATTTATCCATTGCTATGTAGTTTATCCATTGTTGTGTAGGTTTTGCGATGTAAAACTTAGTGACTTAAAACAATATTTATTATTTCACCCGGTTTTTGGGGGTCAAGAATCCAGGGAGTGGCTTAGCTGGGTAGTTCTGACAGAGGACCTCTCATGAGGTTGTCATCAAGATGTTGAGTGGAGCTTCAGTCATCTGAAGGTGTCACTGGAGCTACAGAATTCACCTCCAAGGTGTCTGTCTCACTCATGTGCCAAGCACGTTGGAGCTGACTGTAGGCTGGAGACCTCAGCTTCTCCCCAGATGGCCTCCATGGGACCTTCTATTATAATTAGACCCTATATGGAGCCTTGAGTACCCTCAAAATATGGCAGATTTCCACCAGAACTAGTGATCTAAGAGAGAACAAGGCAGAAGCCAGAACGTTTTTTATGACCTAGTCATAAAAGTCATGCTCTGTCATTGCCACAGTATTTGATTGGTTACATAGGTCATTCTTATTAGTGTTGGAGGAAACTGTACAAGACAGAAATCAGAAGATACAGGTCACTGAGGGTATCTGTGATTCTAGTTCAAATATTTCTGATATATTTGATAAAATGGTCTACTATAATTGGCCAAAGTTTTTACTTCCTTTTGCATAACACAGAGTATGTTCATACATTATTTAGCTGTATTTCATATTAACTCTGCCTCCCATTGATTGATGACTTGAAAAGGAAAGGAAGTAGAGAACTCAATAAGCAAGTTAATGTAATAATTCATTCAAAGGAGGACAAGGACCCACCCTGCAGAAACAGAAATAAACACTGAGTGGTAGAACAACGGGAAGATGTGAGATTGAATAAATCAGCTTGTGATGTAAAGTAGAAGCTTTAACTAACTGCAGGCGATTCTGAGAATTTTTGCCTTTGCACGCAGAAAGAACATGACCTTAATTAAGACAGCAAAACACACAGGTAAAGAGTACTTTTAACTCATGAATCTAATTTTGATCCTCATGACCTTGATATGTCAGACAAATACATTCAGCTAAAAATATCCAGGAAGGAGTTGGAAACTTGGATCTGTGGGAGAGGGCACCCAATTAGAAATCTTGTTTAGGAATTAACTGCTAATGGGGATCGTTAAGGTGGGTGAAAGGTGGGGAGGGAACATTAGCATTGAGCAGAAGTGGACATTTCTGAAGTGGGTGAAATACTTCTTGGTAGTTCATAATAGAAGTGATGGAGCAAATGTTTTTTTCTAATTAAAGTAATTTGGTATAGTGAAGACGGTATCACATTAGGTGTCAGACTTATCTCTAGTACCAACCAGCAGATTGATCTGTGGGAAATAATTTAATTTCACTTATCCTTCCTTTTCACACTGATTAAAGACTTAACCTAGGAAAGCTCTATAGTATATCTGGATAAAAAATTTAATGAAACCAATTATCTTTACATTTGTTATATGTGAATAGTAACACTCTTGTTTATAAGATTGGTATAAGAACAAATTAGATAATGTATGTGAAAGTGCTCTATAAATTATTATTCATATGAAGTCTGCATGGTGTTTAAAAACTAATGTTTGTATATACAGTTTGTAGAATCATTGGTATGTTTCTATGTATATGATTTCGATGTGACAATTTCTGTTCACACGAAAACAGTTGCTAACAATTAGTCTGCAGTTATTTCTTATAATTGTTCCTGTAGGCATAAGGATGAACTGCGATCTCTGAATAGAAATCTCATCCTTCACAACTTTAAAAGTGTTCCATTAGTTCTTTAAAGATACCTTTATTTCTAAGCTGGTGAATTTTTTTAAAAACCTTAATTCTTCTCTTCTTTCTCCATTCTCCCATCTGCTTTTCTCAGTTTTCATTCAGCTTGATCTTCTCAAAAAGAGACTCAATGCCGTAAAGCTTTACTTTGTTAGAACTATTAACCAAGTATAATTATTTTATAGTAAATGTGAAAATAGAAATACCATTAAGTGCTACAACTTGATTAGTCATAACTAAAACATTATCTGGTGATCATTTTTGAAGAAAATGTTAAAATGTGTGAGGAAAATGTTTTTAATTTTTAGAAATAATTCATGTAGGGGATTATCTTTTCCAAAACCCCATCTAGGAACTGATGCCTCCAATCTGTTTATGTATCTACTGCCTTGAGAAGGTTTTCCTTGCTGCAGCAGGTACAATTTTAACAACTTCCATAGTGTGATATATTCAGGATTATAAGAGAAAAAACACACCAGGTTCAAAAGTGTGCCGAGGCACAATTCCCACACCAGTTATTATATTCCTTTGAAGTATTATTGATTTAATATAGACTTGCTGAATTTGACTTTATTAATGCTTTCCTTCTGTCCATGAGTTTTAAGTGGCAGGAGATTATGTAATTATACTATTTATCCTGGATGAACATTGGAAATTTGCAAGACACACCAACAAGTAAGATCTAGAATCATCCTCTCCGTTCACTGCTCTGAGCCCCCAGTAAAGGGGATGACCCGCCCATATAAGTAAAGACCCTGAATCATATTAAAATACACTACATCATAGGTGCTGGCCACAATTGGCTCAAGAAATCAAGTGTGTGTTTTTTGTTTTGTTGGTGTGTGCGTGTGTGTGTGTGTGTGTGTGTGTGTGTATTGAATTGACATTTGAACCATGGCTTTTGTTACACCATTAGGGCAGAATGATGGCCTTTCCGGACAGTGTATTGGGGCTGTTGGCTGTAATATTCTTTGTGTTGTTAGACATATGAGCATTCTCTTTTTAAATTTAGGACTCCCTTTGATAAAAATGGTTCATAAATTTCTTGAAAATGCTATCAAAAGGCACCAAATGTACTTCTGCTGGTAGAGATGACTGTAAGTTTGAACTCTATAAAGAAAATGGGCTTTTTAGATATTGAGCTGAGCCATTTATATTACTTTTTGCATTTTTATCCCCTGGACAATATATCTGGTCATTTGCTATCATGCAAAATAAACATCACTTTGCATTCTGTCCTCAAAAACAGCAAATCATATTTTTTAATGCTTTTATAACAAATGAGAATTTTCACGGAATGAATGCCTAACTGAGCAAATGTAAGATAGGTAAACTTCTTGATGTTAAATAAACTGCAAAATGTATCATGGTGTTTCAAAAGTTAATAGTGGTTGCTACTGTTGCCTGAAATACCTTAGATTTAAACTGGGCTTGATGAGAGAGAACCACTAATAATTGGTGCTTCACATTTTAAATAGCTACTCTCAAACTCTATGATGTTAGGACTAATATATGAAATGTATAAAATATAATTATATTATAATTATAATTAAATTATATTCATATAATATATGAAAACCATTTTTTAATTGTCAGGATGTGCCTTTGGCTCTTTCAGAACACTTCTCTCATGGTTTGTCAGTTCATTCAATAGATACAAGGTCTACATTTTCAGAAGCTGATTATGAAAAATTTTACAAATCAGGTATAAAGAATGGATTGATAAAACCCCAAATTTTATAAAACGCAGCAAACATTAAATAGAGGAATCGAAAAGTGACAAACATGATGTAGTGCTTCATCCACTGTAATATGAATTTAAAGTAGGTTCTGTATAAAGTCATTAAACAGAAAATGAGATCTGATTATAATGGACCACCCTCTCTATTAGCAAATAAGCTTGTGAATAGTGACCAGATAATAAAGGGAGGGCTTTATTTATTTATTTATTTTTAATTTTCTTTTTCTCTGTAGGGAATTCTGAAAAATTATAAAGCCTTCCACATTTTGCTTCCAGGCATTGTAGTCACAGCAGCTTGATGTGTTCCATTATTGGGCCTGATTTTTCATATGCAGATTCTGTCTCTGGGGACAAATTTCATATGTGAGGTTAGAACAGCTTCTTCTACAAATTTGTTAGCTGCCCTGGAGGCGAAAATGAAACATATGCCCTCACTTTCATGTTTCAGATCTTTGGTGGTCCGGAAAGATGCATTTTCCCCCCAAATGAAGCTGTCCAGAGAATAACTTTCAGTTTATTCATTGAAATGGCAACTTCCTCATGCCCATTATCATGTCTTAGGAAACATCTGCTTCACCATCAGAAGTCTACAAAGAAAACCTATTTACTTACAACTTACCTTTTAATTTTTTTTTTATTTTTTAATTTATTTATTTTTGTTACAGATGTTTCTCCTTTTTCCTCCTCTGATACCCCCCTCTTCCTCTCTCCCCTCCCTGTCCCCAGCTTTATTGTCCATGTCCATTGTTCATGCACACATGCATATAAGTTCTGTGGTTTATCTCTCCCCCACCACCCCCTCTTCTTGGGATTGTCAGTCTGTACCCCACTTCCACGTCTCTGGGACTACCCCATTCCTCAGACCGTTATGTTCATTATATTCCACAAATAAGTGAGATCATATGATACTTGTCTTTCTCTCTTTGGCTTATTTTGCTTAGGATAATACTCTCCAGGTCCCTCCATGCCATCTCAAAGGATAAGAGATCTTTCTTTCTTATAGCTGCATAGTACTCCATTGTGTATATGTACCACAGCTTTTTTATCCATTCGTCTACTGATGGATATTTGGGCTGTTTTCAGATCTTAGTGATTGTAAATAGTGCTGCTACGAACATGGGGTATGTATATTTTTTCTGATTGGTGTTTCAGGCTTCTTAGGGTATATTCCTAGAAGTGGGATCACTGGGTCAAATGGAAGTTCCATCTTTAATTCTCTGAGGTAACACAATATTGTTTTCCATAGTGGCTGCACCAGTCTGCATTCCCACCAGCAGTATACTAGAGTCCCCTTTTCTCCACACCCTCGCCAACATTGTTGTTTGATGATTTGTTGATGGTGGCCATTCTGACAGGTTTGAGGTGATACCTCAATGGTGTTGGGAAAATTGGACAGCTACATGCAAAAAAATGAAACCAGACCATCTACTTACACCATACACAAGAATGAACTCAAAATGGATGAAAGACTTAAATGTAACTCATGAATCCATAAAAATCCTAGAAGAAACTATAGGCAACACAATTTCAGACATTCAACCAGCAGAATTTTCAGCTACATCACCTAAGGCAACAGAAACAAAGGAGAAAATGAACACATGGAGCTACATCAAACTCAAAACCTTCTGCACAGCAAAAGAAACAACCACCAAAATGGAAAGGCAACCCACTGTATGGGAGAGCATAATTGCCAATGATACATAATTTCCGATATATATAGAGTGCTCATACGACTCAACAAAAGGAAGACAACCCAATTAAAAAATGGTCAGAGAGGGGGAGGGGGGAACCACTGGGGGAAAAAAGGAGAATCATTTGTAACAAAAATTATTCAATAAAAAAAAAATAAAAATAAAAAAAAAAAAAAAAGAAAAGAAAGAACAAAGTTGGAGGGATCAGATTTCAGGTTATACTACAAAGCCACCGTAATCAAAACAGCCTGGTACTGGCACAAGAACAGGTAAATAGACCAGTGGAAGAGAACAGAGAACCCAGAAATGGATCCAAGGTAATATGCTCAATTAATATTTGACAAAGGTGGCAAGAGCATACAGTGGAGTAAGGACAGCCTCTTTAATAAATGATGCTGGGAAAATTGGACAGCTACATGCAAAAAAATGAAACTAGACCATCAACTTACACCCTACACAAGAATAAACTCAAAATGGATAAAAGACTTAAATGTAACTCATGAATCCATAAAAATCCTAGAAGAGACTGTAGGCAATAAAATTTCAGACATCATACGCAGCAGAATTTTTACTGACACATCACCTAAGGCAATAGAAACAAAGGAGAAAAGGAACACATGTGACTACATCAAACTCAAAAGCTTCTGCACAGCAAAAGATACAATCATCAAAATGGAAAGGCTACCCACTAAATGGGAGAGCATCATTGCCATTGATATATCAGATAAGGGGTTAATTTCCAATACATATAGAGTGCTCATACAACTCCACAAAAGGAAGACAAAGAATCCAATTAAAAAATGGGTAGAGGAACTAAATAGACACCTCTCCAAACAGGACATACAAATGACTAAGAGACATATGAAGAAATGCTCATCATCACTAATCATCAGAGAGATGCAAATTAAAACAACAATGAGGTATCACCTCACACCTGTCAGAATGGCCGCCATCAACAAATCATCAAACAACAAGTGTTGGCAAGGGTGTGGAGAAAAGGGGACTCTAGTGCACTGCTGGTGGGAATGCAGACTGGTGCAGCCACTATGGAAAACAATATGGTGTTACCTCAAAAAATTAAAAATTGAACTTCTATTTGACCCACTGATCCCACTTCTAGGAATATACCCTAAGAAGCCTAAAACACCAATCAGAAAGAATATATGTACCCCCATGTTTGTAGCAGCACTATTTACAATCGCTAAGATCTGGAAACAGCCCAAGTGTCCATCAGTAGACAAATGGACATATACACAATGCGGTACATATACACAATGGAGTACTACACAGCTGTAAGAAAGAAAGATCTCTTATCCTTTGAGACTACATGGAGGGACCTTGAAAGTATCATCCTAAGTGAAACAAGCCAAACAGAGAAAGACAAGTATCATATGATCTCATTTATTTGTGGAATATAATGAACATAACAGTCTGAGGGATGAGGTAGTCCCAGAAACGTGGAAGTGGGAATACAGACTGACAATCCCCTAAAGAGGGGGGTGGTGGGGGAGAGATAAACCACAGAACTTATATGCATGTATGCATGAACAGTAGACATGGACAACAAACTGGGGAAAGGGCAGGGAGGGAAGGGGAGGGGGGAATCAGTGGGGGGAAAATGAGAAACATCTGTAACAAAAATTAATTAATAAAAAAAAATTTTTTTTAAAAAAAAAAAAAAAAAAAAAAAATGGTCAGAGGAACTAAATAGACACCTCTCCAAACAGGACATACAAATGGCTAAGAGACATATGAAGAAATGCTCAACATCACTAATCATCAAAGAGATGCAAATTAAAACAACTTACCTTTTAAAAAAATATTAGCTATTTTTTACTTGGCACATGTACCTTTATAACTACAATAGCGCATTTGGGGGGAAAATTTAGAAAGGAGGTAACTATTTCATAATTTGAATGTTCATAGTTATTATTATTTTTAAATTCTCACCTGAGGACATTTTTCCATTTTTTGTTCAGATAGAGTGGGAGGGAGAGAGAGGAAGAGAAACAGAGAGAGAAGGGACACATCAAGTGGCTGCCACGTGCACAACCCAACCAGGGCCGGGGACAAACTGCAACTGAGGTACACGCCCTTAGCAGGAACCGAACCCGGTCTCTCCAGACTGCAGGCCGACGCTCTAACCACTGAGCCAAACTGGCCAGGGCATTTACAGTTATTTTTAGTTAATCTATGGAACATTTAGTTTTAGTCCTTTGTTAATTAAAAAAATTTTGGTAAAATATACATAATAAAATTTATAATTTTCACCATTTAAAAGTTTTATTAATTTTTAAAGAGAGAGGAAGGGAGAGGGAGAGAGAAACATTGATGGAAAAAAACATCAATTGGCTGCCTCCTGCATGCCCCCACTGGGAATCGGTCCCACAACCTGGGCATGTGCCTTGACTGGGAATTGAATGGCGACCTTTTGGTGCATGGGTTGATGCTCAACCGCTGGGCCACACTGGCCGGGCTAATTTTCACCATTTTTAAAACAATTTTTAATTTTCATTACAGTTAACTTCTAATATTATATTAGTTTCAGGTGTACAATATAGTGATTAGACATTTATATAACTTAGGAAGTGCTCACCCAAATAGATCTAGTACCCATCTGACATCATACATAGTTATTATAATATTATTAACTATATTTCCTATGCTGTACTTTACATTCCTGTGACTGTTTTGTAGCTACTAATTTGTACTTCTTAATCCTTTCACCTTCTTCAGCAAGTCCCCTAAACCCTTCCCATCTGTAACCATCAAAATGTTTTCCTTGAGTTTGTTTCTATTTCACCATTTTAAGTGCATGTTTCTGTGACAGTGTGTTCACACTGCTGTGCAACCAGCACCATAATTTAACTCGAGCACTGGTTTTCATCTTGCAAAACTGAAACTCTGTACCCATCAAACAATAACTCCCCATTCCCTCCACCCCCAGGCCCTGGCAACCACCACTCTACTTGCTGTCTCTATGAACTTCACTACTCTAGGTACTTGATATAAGTGGAATCGTAGAGTATCTGTCCTTTTGTTGCTGGCTTATTTCACTTAGCATAATGTCTTCAAGGTTGTAGCATGTGTTAAAATTGCTTTCCTTTTTCAAGGCCGATTAACATTTATTTATATATATCTATCTGGCATTTAATTATCCACTCATTCATCTAAGGACACTTGGATTGCTTCCACTTTTGGCTGTAGTGCTGCTATGAACTTGAGTGGACAAGTATCTTTTCAAGACTCTGCTTTTGATTCCTTGGGATATATACATAAAAATGCAATTGCTGGATCTGTGGTAATTCTATTTTTCAGTTTCTAAGGAACCATTGTACTGTTTTCCACAGTGATTGTACCAGTTATATTTCCATCAACAGCACACAAGTTTCCGATTTCTCCACATCCTTGCCAATGCTTGTTATTTTCAGTGTTTGTTTGTTTTTTAAATAAAAGCCATTCTAATTAGGTGTGTTGATATTGTTTTTTATACAAATAGTAGTATACCAAATAATTTTTTTTTTTAATCCTCACCCGAGGACATTTTTCTATTTTTTGTTCAGATAGAGTGGGAGGGAAGGAGGGAGGGAAGAAGGGAGACAGGGAGGGAGAGAGAGAGAGAGAGAGAGAGAGAGAGAGAAACATCGACGTGAAAGGGACACATCGAGTGGCTGCCACCCGCACGACCCAACCAGAGCCGGGGACAAACTGCAACCGAGGTATGTGCCCTTAGCGGGAACTGAACCCGGGTCTCTCTGGACCGCAGGCTGACGCTCTAACCACTGAGCCAAACCGGCCAGGGCCCAAATAATTTTTTACTTAAATTTTATATCTTTTTTCCTTAGACTACATTTCTAGTTAGAAATTTACTGGCATAAAGGCAAGGTTAATTGTGTTATTCTTAGCAAGTTGTTTTACATATTATTATTTTAGTTTATATTCCTGATGGCAGTATATGAGTGCCACTTTTACTAAATACTTGCTCATACATATTATTGTTATTTAAGTTTGGGTAATCTTATTGTTGAAACAGTATATTACTTTAATTTGTAGATTAGTATTAGGTAAGCTTGGATTATTTATAATTTCTGGCTATTTCCTTGTGTCCGTGTGTGCATTTTTTGTGAGTGGTCTCTTTAAGCCATTTGGTCATTTTTCTCTGTGGATTAGTTTTCTTCCTTACCATTAATAATAGGCTTTTTATTGATCATCTTATATGTAATTTTTCTTCTTCATATTTTAAAAATGATTCTTCCATGTAGAAATTTAAACTCTTATGCATTCAAATGTGTTTGATTTTCCCCTTTATGTAATAATTTATTGTCTTTATATATAGTAGATTATTCCTCTGTCTATAATGATTGTTAAATATTTCTCCTAATACTATTATTGTTTAGTACTCATTTTACATTTAACCATTCAATTTATTTGGAATTTATTTTGTGTCATTTTTATAATAGCAATTCAATATGGAATGAAATTTATGATTTCCACTTCATTTATCAATGCTTTAAATGAGCCATTTCACATATTTTCCTATATTTAATTTCCACTTACATATTGAATTATAAAGGTATACATACTAGATTTTTCTATTTACAACATCTCATTGGCTTCATATTCTGTCTTGTTTTTACATATTTTTTCTAGTGAGCATTAAATTAAATTTGATTGCTGTGTTCATTTATTCATCTTTATTATTAGAAGTGCCTAGAATGCAATTATTACCCAAATTGTGCCTAGTTGAAAAATGCTATTGTTGCCCTGCCCGGTTTGGTTCAGCGGTTAGAGCGTTGGCCTGCGGTCCTGAGAGACCCGGGTTCAGTTCCCGCTAAGGGCGCGTACCTCGGTTACAGTTTGTCCCCAGCCCTGGTCGGTTGTGCGGGTGGCAGCCACTCGATGTGTCCCTTTCACATCGATGTTTCTCTCTCTCTCTCTGTTCCTCTCTCTCCCTCCCACTCTACCTGAACAAAAAATGGAAAAATGTCCTCGGGTGAGGATTAAAAAAAAAGAAAAAAAGAAAAATGCTATTGTTGGTTTTCAAATTGGGGAGAAATAATTATAAATATATTTATGGGCATTTAAATTATGTCATAAAGATGTTTTATATTATAATGAAGAATCTTTAATGGTCAGTGTTAATATATGCACCTTTTTCAGGCTTGACAAATTAGCCTGTGGGGTAAATACTGGTATGAAGAAATTATCTCCTCTCTTTCAGCCTTCTATATCTCAAAATATACAAAAATTTTAAAAGTTCCAATGTTTACTAGGTAAATTTGTAGATACAAGTGCACTTTTCTCTTTCACATATACCTGTTACCTTTGTTTTTTAATAGAATGTGACAAAGAATGCTGAATTTTAATATACAGTAAATTATTTTATTTACTCAAGAGCTCTTAATATATTTTAGTATTTTCAGATTTTTTTGCAAAGTATATATAAATATTCACTTAAATTAAAAAGGTAGTGATGTCATGCATATTTTTTTTCTCAAAATATTAGATGTTTAAAGCAAATTATTTAAACCACACAATCTAGATTATCAGTGATAATTCTATTTAAGATTATTTTTTATGCTGAATTTAATCCTTGGAGTAGAACAGAGATTTACAGGAAGATCTGAGTAATGATAAATTACAAAAGTGAGATCGAAACCATCATTTGTCAGTATCCAACTGACAGTACTTGTTCTTTTCCTGGAGAACACTGGTAAAATGTGGCTTACTATCAGGACCAACCTTGCTCTTTAAAGTACACTGAAAATAAGAAAATGTGTTCTATAATTTCATGTATAGAACGATTTCATTAGGATCAGACATTGAGCAAACCTAAGATTAAACCAGATTATTGTAACTGCAGTTGAAATATAATTCTTGGAATGTTATTCTCATTAGCAAAATAAATATTTGGCTTGGCTTCTGAATGCAACATTGATTATTTAAACACTAATTGCTTAAAATTAACCCTGATTAACTTGATTCTTTTATTGATTAAAAGTCTCTGAGTATGATACAGTAATATTCAAATAAGTGAAAAATAAAATAATTTTATTAAAGTATTCATAATTAATACTTTTTTACTTCAAGTATTTTTATATAAATATTTTTAATAGTTATATAAAAAAGGTCACAGAATTTTCAGTTCACTATGTAAAAGAGAAATGAACATGTGTAATAGTGGTATGAATGTTTAACCACTTTTCACAGTTGTCTTCTAACATATGTCTTTTGACATATTTCATAATATTTCAGATTAACATGAAATGCAATAGTGACAAGGAAATGCAACTTAAGATTAGAATAATATAAATGAAATATCTAGTTTGCAAAAATATTTATTTACATTATTTAATTTTCAAGATGTTTGAATTAATAATTGTTATATATTATAGGTAATCATAAAGATATTTTTTGATTAAAGTTAAAAAGAGGACTCATTGTAATATTTTCATTTAGAATTAAACTACTGCTGAGTAAAACTAAATATACAGATACTTATTGGGTATAAATAAATCAACTTGATATAAATAAATTGATAAATAAAAATACTGGATAGACATAATTGGAAAGAAAAGCTGCTACAGTACTTTGTAAATAGTAGGAACTGAAGAACTGTTTACTAGAATTAATATGTAAGTCAAGATAGGATTACATTGGGAGTGGTAAATGCCTATGAGTAAATATCAGAAGTGTTTGTAGCTAAGCATACTCAGTAGAATTTTGCCTAGAAAAGTGTGTTTCCCTAAGGACCATTCCTTGCGGAATAGATTCCTGTACAAAAAAGATACATTTCTAGTTAAACTCATTTATCATCATAAGCTAATGTTAAATGTCAACCCAGTGATAACCTATGGACACACTTTCTTAAGTCCCAACTAAGGGACCACCACATTGATTATTTAATAATTAACTATTGTTTGGTTACAAATACATTTGAAATGAATTTTCCAGAATAGGCTGCTCTATAAATGGTTATTTTAAAATCCATTAAATGTATTATGATAGGCTGTGTGTTTAAAAGTATGAAACATAGCAATTCTTCAGATGTTGAAATTGAATGTGTTCTAAAAAATTTGTAAACCAAGTGATTGTAATTCAAATTATATATATTTTACTTAAATATTATGTTCTTAGATAAGGCTTCAAAACAAAGTATTTTACATTATATATGAACAATGCACAATAAGTTGTCCTTAATTTTATCTTTATTGTTTTTTGAAAAAACTAGGATATATCTGAAACACATGGAAAAGCTCCCAAAACATTTGTAATGAAATCATAATCTCGGTGTCCTTGTCTAAGAAGTCTATCCCTGAGCCCAGAATCGTATGATAGAGTTGGAATCACTTTTGATCAGACCCATCATTTATTTCCTAAATTAGTACCACTAGTACCCAGGGAGAGAAAAGTGACAATGTAATGCAATCCATAAAAGACGCTTTGGCTGCCATGTCTTCCAACTTCAAGATTCCTAACCATCTCTCCATTCTCAGAAAGTTTAAATACTTCATGTTACCACAAGTATGCATTGCATGTTATTGGTTATATATTTCCTAAGGTATCAAGCCAGTTTATGATTGCAGCTGATTTATTTAGCACTTGACATATGGAGAATTTATTAAGTGGTTTTGTCTCATGACAAGTTTATGGTTCCAATTGCCAGTATCCCTTGATATACTATTGTAGGACCCAGGCTCCTTTGCATGTAAGCTTTGAAGGCAGGTAACACACAATCTCAACATTAACATAAATACCATTATTGGATTAGGATACTAAGTAGTCTGACAAGTATGGTCTCTTTATTTAAATTTTGATTGAACATTTCTTGTGTATTACTTATCAAATATTTTATGCACACCTTATTGTATTACATTTATGCCAAATCCGTTAATTATAAATGAGCTTATTCACATTACCATGTCTTTAGAAAGTAATTAATATATTCATTTCACTCCCATTGCAGCTCTTCATTCATATTGTAAAAGTGAGCAAATATCTAAAATACCTTCAGGTCATCTCTCATTCCCACTCCTATTCCTTGGTCCCCTCTCACACTTCTGTCTTCCTATGCTTAGCTCTTTTCTATTTGGACTTTTATCTTTCCCAGTCCATTGTGTTCCACCACAAAATCTCATGAAGATCTTTTATTTCTAACTTCAAGGAAAGCCATAAAACTGTTCTTCATTCATTAAACTTTCAAAAAGAATTAATTAAGAATCTGTTATGTGCCAGAAACTCTTCTAGGTTTTTCATGAAACAAAAATCCATCCTTTTTGGAGCTTGTTTTGGGGTAATGCATACAATAAAAGTGAAAATACCATGTAAGCAAATATATGACATTTTAATTTTTCTTCTTTATTGATTTTAGAGAGAGAGGAAGAGAGAAATAGAAACACTGATGATAGAGGACATTG
This sequence comes from Molossus molossus, assembly GCF_014108415.1. Lineage (NCBI taxonomy): Eukaryota > Metazoa > Chordata > Mammalia > Chiroptera > Molossidae > Molossus > Molossus molossus. The sequence continues at coordinate 25,999,242 of NW_023425401.1, forward strand.
ATTGGCCGCCTCCTGCATGCTCCCCACTGGGGATCAGGCCCACAACCTGGGCATGTGCCCTGACCGGGAATCGAACCAGCAACCTCTTGGTGCATGGGTTGATGCTCAACCGCTGAGCCACACCAGCTGGGTGTAAATATATAACATTTTCAAAAACAGAGTATGTAGTGGAGCTTAACATGCGTTGCAGCTGAGTTGCAATTTTAAATAAGATAGTTGGACTAGGTCTCCTTGAGGTGTCTTTAAAGAAGTAATTAATACATCTAGAGGAATAATGTTCCAGGCTGAGGGAATAGGTAGTGCACAGGTGTGCCTAATCGGTTCAAGAAACAGCAAATATGCCAATGTGGCTGTAGTGAAATAACAAAAGGGGAAGTACTACAGGTAAAGAGATCCTGTTGGGTCTTACAAGCCATTGTAAAAAATGGCCTCATTCAGAACAAAATGGCATACCAGGATAGGTTTTTGAGCAGAGGAATGACATGATCTGATTTTTAAAATTAACTTGTCTTAGACCCACAGAAAAGTTGAAATAATATGCAATGTACCCCTGTGTACCCTTCCCCTAGATTCATTAACTATTTCTTCCTACAGTTGCTTATTCTACACACACACACACACACACACACACACACTCTCACTCACTCCACTTTGCCAAGTCATTAAAACTTGTCTATAAATATTACAATACTTCCTTCTAAGCATTTTAGTTTGCATTTCCCAGAAACAAAGAACTTCTACATAGCCACTTTCCATTACTACACTTAAGACAATAAATAGCAATTTCAAATTTTCCACATTTTAGATGTCCCCAGTTTTTCTTAAAGTGGCCTCTTTAGCTGTGTGGTTGTTCTTTAATCCTGAATAAAACCAAGGCCCATAGATTGCATTGGTGAGTTGTCTCTTCATTCTCATCTGAGTCCTCTGCCTCCCTTTATTCTTCGTGGCCTTTAATCTTTGGCAGAATTCAGGTCAGTCTTCCCATAGATCACTCCTCGTTCTGGATCTGTGTGACAGGCTCCTCATAATTGGATTCAGTTCATAGTATCCTAATATACTTTGCTTCTTTTATATATTCATTGCTTGGCTAGTTTGGCAGAGAAAGTCAAACTTATATTCATAAAGACCACATGACATCCACGTGTGTAATCTCTGTAAGGACAAACGTTGAACCAACAGAGTTATTTCTAAGAGTCATATTTAGTTGAAAAGATAAATGAGGCTCTTGGGAGAGTATGATCTTGGGTTCAATACTGGTGAGTTTGCCTTGAAAAGTTGTGTCTTATTTACCTATTTCAATTTTCCCATAGGGCAGGCAGTTGATTTCTAAATTTTGGAACATTCTGGTTAGATGTGTTATTGATGAAATCATTGGTCAGGTCTGATGACAATTTAATATAGAACAAAACTGGATCGAGTGACCTTTGCTGCAATTGATGTTGGCCTTTCTTTTTGTTAAGTGACTGGACAATTTATCTAACTTATAGGAAATATTGTGATTGCTAAATGGACTGTCATAGATGAAGATATACACCATTCATCTTGAAAAGGTTCACTGGGCAATAGTAATAAGAGAAGGTCAAGGGGCATGAGACATCATAAACCTTCTTTTAAAATTCATTGTCCTTCCACACATAAGTAGTGGCATTTTTTTTTTTTTCACTTTTAACTATTTACTCAGAGTCCAGTGTGACTGAATAGACACTGTGACCCCTAGTTGTTAGAATGTGTTTTGCTAGATCATTACAAAGTCAAACTACTTAGATCTCTGTCTGAGTTAAAAAATAATCTTTGTTTATTCTTTGGGATGAAACTCGGGCTCAGATGATTATTATTATTCAGTTAAGTTGCTCAGGTTCTGGCCTCTTTCTAAAGAACATTGGATGTATTTCCTTACGGTGTCATATATGTTTGGGGTCCACACAGGCTAGAAGGAACAGAACTAAAGAATCATTACCAGTGTGGGGATAACATGAAAACCTGCTGCTATATACTGAGATTAAACTACTCCAGGGAACCAGTCTTTCTTCAGGAGAATCAGAGCAGGTGAAATATATAGCCTTCTCACTTTGTGATAGGATGTGTGACTAAAATAAACTAAACAAATATAGTTCAAAAACAAAATTTAAGTTGGCGGTAGCTGAAGGTCTTTCTCTAGAAATGATTCTACAAACCAAATATACTTTAACTATTCATTAGCCTAAGCAACTTCCAAGTAGTAAATCATTTGTTAGTTTTGATGTAGTATAATTTGCTGTTCTTTATAGGTAGCTGGTCACCTGTAGGACTCTAAAAAGTGCTATTCCCATTGCTGTTGTCTGGTGTGGCTCACTGTTGTGAGTTGCGGAAACAGCACCAGGTGTTAGACCTGTGGGGTCAGACCAGACCCGGGTTCAGCAACCTCAGTACTTGAGTTCTGGCTCGGAAAGGAGTCAGAGCCAAAACTCAAACTATAAGAGAATATTTATTTGGAAAATTACAGAGGTAGAGGAAGTAGTTTGTAGAAGAAATGGGCTTAGTTATAGAGCTAAAGGAAGGCCCTCGGAGCTTGGGAATGAGGAAGGTAATGGTGACTCGCTAGGGGGGAGGGGAAGGGACAGGGCACGGGGCAGGTGCAGGCTCCTGGAAGGAGAGTGAGCATGGGGCCCTGCCCTGAGGGTTCTAAGAGTGGAGAGTTCAGGGAGGTCCAGGGGAATATCACAGTAGAATATTTGCAGTTTTTCAGGTGTGTCCTTTCAAGGTCAGGTCTCCAGTGATTGCTTGGTCAGTACTAGGTCAAGGGATCATTATTCAATGCAAGTACAGTAGTCCTGAGGTCAGCCAGTGGTGGTGTTTGGTTTTGCTGCTTTTCTGGGCCTGGAGCTGAAATACACCTGAGGCCTAGATGTTATCTCTAGGGAGGAAAGGTTGGGGTCCAAACCCCTGACTGGCTATATGCTAGGGGAGGAAAGGTCACCCTGGGGGGAGGTCCCACCCTATAATTGTCCTTTGCTAGGCACCTGGGGCTTTCGCCCTGATGACCTCCTGTACCTGGCCCATCGTCCTTGCTCTGGTCCTGTCTGTCCAACTGCCTACCACAGAGATAATAGCTGCATTTTATAGTTGCTATATCATTTCCATATAACTTTAAGTTTGCTTTTACCCTTTTAAGTTACTTTTCATTAGAACGCAGTTCTTTACATTAAATTTTTCCTTAAAATCAGTAGTGTGGGATCTGTTTTCTGATTAAATCCTGACTGGTACAAAACACCTCACTTATCTCTTGGTCCTATCAGAAAATACATACCTAAATACAATCGTGAAGAGACATTAGACCAGTAAGACACTGTACAAATAAATGATCTGTACTTTTCAAAATTTCAAGGTCAAATAAGGTTTTTAAAAATGACAACTAATTGCAATGTGTGGCTCTGGGTTGGCTGCTGTGGTTGGGAAATAGGAAGTAACTGTAAAGAATATTTATTGGGACAATGGAGGACAATTTGAATGTGGGCAGACTTACCAAAGGTCACAGTGATGAGTGGGCCCTGTAACAATGGAGTTAATCCACTCAGAGAGCTGGACGCCACTCTGCACGCAGCCAATCCCAAGCAGGGTGTCTCTGCTTCTCTGCCTCCTGACTTAGCCGCCCTTACTGGAAGTCTTCCACATCATGTCTGTCCATACAAGGGGCGCCTAATATTCCCATGGCCTCAGACCAAAAATTTGTCCTACAACCCTAGTCTCCAGTTGTTGGGCTAGCAACCTGTTGCCCTGCCTTTTGTGTTCCCAAAAGCCCTGGTCCATTAGGAGGCCCAGGGGAGAAAGCACAGCTGCCCCTCAATGGAAGGGACAGTCTCTGTGAAGTTGTCCCTGAGGCTTGTATAGAAGGTGGAAATAAAGAAAAGACGGGTAGAAGAGTATAGAAGGAGCTGAGGGTGGTCCCGTTCATTCCCGGTTCCAGGGACTTTAGGGAGTATGCAGAAAAGGTGTTTTAAAAGACAGGGAACCCACAAGGGATAAGAGAAGATTCCTGGTGACCTAGGTATGTCAGCTGGGCCAGCCTGCCAGAGACAGGACCTCAAGCCCCAAGGGCAAATCCTGTCTCCTTTCTTTAGGAAGATTAAAAACTGTTAGGTGTTCCTTATCTTCAAAACTAAATGAGTTTAGGCTCTCATTTATCCAACAGAAGGTTTTGTTCAGACCCTTAGAAAGCAATGGATAAGCCCTGGCCAGTTTGGCTCAGTGGTTAGAGGGTTGGCCTGAGGACCAGAGGTTCCCACTAAGGGCACATACCTCTGTTGCAGTCCCCCTCCCCCCCGGCCCGGATGGGGGTCATGTGGGTGGCAACCAGTCGATCTAAATCGATGTTTCTTTCTCTCTCTTACCCCCTTTCTCCCCCTCCTGCTGTATCTGAAGATAAATGCAAAAATTTCCTCGGGCGAAGATAAAAAAAAAAGCAATGGATTAGACAATAACATTGTATCAGTCTTGAAATCTCTAAGTCCTGTGCTCTAACTGGTTTAATGTATTGTATTAATATTATAGTTCCTAACTTTCATAATTATACTGTGATACATTAAGAGAATGTTCTTATTCTTAGGAACTACACACTAATGTACTTAATGGTAACACAGAACTTACTCTCATATTGCTCAAAATAATTGTGTGTGTGTGTGTGTGTGTGTGTGTGTGTGTGTGTGTGTGGTATGCCTGCCTACCACATCACTAACACATGCCAAGCTAAGCAAGTCTTTTCTGGGCCTTTATAATTTTATTCATAATTCTATAAGGATGTGTCCTAAAATAATAAAACAAATTTAGATATGGACATCAGAAGTTCATATCTGTATGGCTAGAAAATGATGAAATAAAGTTTATCTTTCTTCTTTATAGTGAACTTCTAACTAGTAAGTCCCTGAACTGTTTTCTGTTAATGAATTTGTATTTTTCTATACCTTATTTACTATTGGCAAATATATGTTTCCCACAAAAAAATGAATTTTTGTTTTTGGTGGATTTTTAATATTCTGTTTTGATAAGATGACTTATACATTACTTACCCCATGCATTTCTATATATTTAACTTATATTTAGCCCAACAACTGGAGACTAGGGTTGTAGGACAAATTTTTGGTCTGAGGCCATGGGAATATTAGGCGCCCCTTGTATGGACAGACATGATGTGGAAGACTTATATTCTTAGGGTTATCAAGCATTTCCATACTGTTCTATACTTTCAAACCATTTTTCCTTACATTAGGGTATAACATATTAGCCTTTCGAAATTCTTGTCCTATTTTTAATAGTTTTTCTAACTTTAGACTTAATAAACTATATAATAAGGGAAATTCACTTACAGTTTTTGAAATTTAGTTGCTTCATTTGAAATACTGTATTTGCCAGAAGGTTGAAGTTGAATAAACAGACTTCTTGAAATCTCTACTAACAACTGTGATCTATTGGTTTAATGTATTGGTTCACCCATAATTACTTAAAATTATAATGAAATCAAAATTTTGCCTGGCTGGTGTGGCTCAGTGGATTGAGCGTCATCCTGTCAACTGAGAGGTCCCAGTTGGATTCCTGGTTGGGGCACATGGCCAGATTTCAGTCTTGATCCCCAGTAGGGGGCGTGAAGGAGACAGCTGATTGATGTTTCTCTCTCACATAGATGTTTCTCTCTCTCTTTCTTCCTCTCTCTCTAAAAAAATCAATAAAATCATATTTTAAAAAATGAAATCAACATTTAGACTTAAACAATATTTCAGGATATTGATCTGATGTTTTCATGAGAAACTACATAAGATTATTATAATTTTTTGCCTCTATTTTCTTATTTATCCATTTTTATAGTGTACATTATTTGTGAATATAATTTATTTAACTTTAGTTGATATTTAATAGCAGAGATAACCATGTTGTGAAATACTGACCCTGTCAGTCCATAGACATTTGCCTTAGTGTCTGACCTTTAATTTCTAATATTTAAGGTAAGATTGAATAAGCATGTTGTACTATAGTACATCTCTTAGAGCAATAACTTAATAATGTATTTAAAATGAAGATTTGAAGAATTTATACTTTTTCTCTGATTTTTGATTGGAAGAAAGGAAGAAAAATAAGGAAAAAAATTGACAGTATAATGAATAACTGATCATGCAGTTTAAGATTTTTTAAAAAGCTTTGTAAAATTTGACTTATCTTCTCTTCATACTAATTATAGTCTTCTTGTAACTACTCCAGAAAGCAAATTTTATGTTATTCTTCCAACTGACATGTTATTTATAAATCGTATCTTTAAATCCTATTTAAGTGAGCTATCAAGAAGAGCTTTGAGGAGAGCTAAAGCAATTATTGAAATATCTTTTTTCCTTGAGAGTCAAGAAGACTATTTAATGACCAGTCACAAATACTGCTATAATCGTTAAGGGAAATTATGTTCTAAGGATACATAAAGGTATAAAAACTAACTTATTTTTTAAATTGTTAAACTAAATCAGAAGGGCTAACAAGCCTTATTAATTCATCTACTTGACTTTTTGAGTAGACCATTTTCAGGCACTATGCTATATGTTAGGTTTTATTTATATGGAAATATATACACATACATACACACATACATATATAAATATTCATGTGTATGTGTACATTAATGTATACCTGTGTATATACATCTATACTCGTGTATGTATGTATATGTACATAGACAGATAGACAATCATACATATGTATATACACATACAAACACAACAATACATTATAAAAGTATGTTTATTTCTATGAGTACAAGGGAAGAAGCATCTGACTCAGTCTAACGGAGATATGGGTAGCCAAGAAATACCCAAAAGGTGAGGTTTGAGCTGAGACCTGGAGGGGGATAGAGTTGGTGAGGTAGATGAGGACAGAGATGGGAGAAGCCCCGAAGCAGAGATAGCAGCATGTGCGTGCATCTGGCTGTGGGATGGTCCGGTGACCAGTAGGGTAGGAGAACAGTTGGTTTTGAAGGAATAGTTGCAAAGGAAGATATTAAAACAATTCTGAATGGCCTGTGCACTATACCAAAGTATTTTTTGATTTTTTGTTTTGGTTGGTGTTAGGGACACAATAGAGAATTTTGAGCAAGGAGGAGATATTAGAGAGGCCATTGTGATATCAAAATGGAGAGTGGTTTGATTAAGAGGCTTTTAGAATTTGTCAATTTGCAATTTTTTTTATATAGTATTACTTCTCATTCACATGTTAATAAGTCTCCTCAAAGACACACTTTATATATACAATGAGATAATGCCCTTTATAAAAAAAAAATCATGCTAAAAGCATCTTCCTAAAATAAACTCTAAGAAAGTGTGTATCTATATAAGTGATTCTATCTCAAAGATGTTATACATTGACCAGATGGTGGTAATCTTTTTCAACGGATTTTAGATTTCCCTTCCCCACGAAGAAAGTATTCATTTTTATGTCTTGTTCAACCATTAATAAAATGCCTTTCATTAATGAAAACCCAGGGTAACTTTTATATTTAGTAATGGGTTTACTTTTTAAGAATTGACTATAAAAATCATGAAAGATATTTTATGTCATTGGTTTTTTTCTCAAGTTTTAGAAACAGCAATTAAATCTCCAGGCACTGCCTAAATAATTTTTGTTTGTTAGACATATTTATAACTTTGTGTTAGACATGTTTGTAGTGTATGCTCATTTTAGCAATATGACAGGTTTGTTTTAGAATTAAAAAGTAGAGTACTATAGCTGAGTAGTTTTTATTTGTGTTCCAAAATATGTAAAGTTAGTAGATAATTAGCTTCTAAGTACTTCTTTAAAAAAAATAAGTGATTGGTATTACATTAAAACAAATTTAAACCTCATAAATTATTTTTAGTTAACAGTAATAATTTTGATGATCTGGTTTTAATTGGTTGTTTGCTGATATTATTAGCACAGTGTGTGCTAAAGCCCCTGGTACAACACGAAAGCTGTAATAAAATCTACTGTAAACCGCCCATGAAGGGGACTTTTACAGATGTTGTGATTATGTGAGCCTAGAGGCTACATTGCAATAATTGGCCTCCTGTGAGGCTGGAGTTCTGCAGTTGTTCTGGAAGCTCAGTGAACGAGAAGATTGGATTTCACATTTGCATTTGTTGACTGATACTTTGTGTTAGCAGTGTGGTAGGCAGTTGGACAGACATGAGCAAAGCAAGGACAATGGGTCAGGTACAAAAGGTCACCAGGGCAGAAAGCCCTGTGTACCAAGCCAAGGACAATTGAAGGGTGGAACCTTGTCCCCAGGGTGACCTTTCCTCCTCTAGCATATTGCCACCCATGCAGTATGGACCCCTGACCTTTCCTCCCTAGAGATAAGATCTAGGCCTCAGGTATATTTCAGCTCCAGGCCTAGAAAAGCAGCAAAATCAGACACACAACACTATGACTGACACCAGTCAATCATTGGAGACCTAGATCCTGAAAAGACACACCTGGAAAGCTGCTAAATATTCTATTGAATCCCCCTAGGACCTCCCCTAAGAATTCCACCCTTAAAAATTTTTAGTACAGCCCTGGCCAGTTTGGCTCAGCGGTTAGAGTGTCAGCCCTCGGACCAGAGAGTCCTGGGTTTGGTTCCTGCTAAAGGCACGTATCTCAGTTGCAGTTTGTCCCCGGCCTGGTTGGGGTTGTGTGGGTGGCAACCACTTGATGTGTCTCTCTCACATCAGTATTTCGCTCTCTCCCATTTCCTCCCTCTCTCCCTCCTGCTCTATCTGAAGAGGAATGGAAAAATGTCCTTGGAGGAGGATTTTAAAAACAAAAAATGTTTAGGACAGAGGACCCAGTGCTCTCTCTCCCTCCCAGGAGCACTCCCAAGACTTTCCCTTCCTTTTTCCCCTTCCTTTTCCCTTCCCTTCCTCCTTCTCTCCCCCCAAGTCAGTTACCATTGCCTTTCTCACTCCCAAGCTCCAAGGGCCCCTCCTTTACCTCTGTAACTTGTTTCCTGAGCCAATTTCTTCTGCAAATTACTTATTCTATCTCTGTGATTTTCCAATTAAATGTTCTCTTATAGTTTGAGTTCTGGGTCTGAATTCTTTTCAAGCCAGAACTCAAGTACCGAGGTTGCTGAACGCAGGTCTGGTCTGACCACAGGTGTCTAACATGGTGTGGTTCTGTCCACTCACAACAGCAACATCCACACAAGGATGAATAGCAATCTAAGCTCGCATCACAGTTCCTTCGCTATAAATGAAAACTATATTTGGTTTCTTTTTTTTCCACTGCAGACTCAGCTACATTAAGATTTTTGAAGTGACTATTCAGTAAATATTATTTCAACACATTATATTTTTTCCTGCCTCTGTGCAAATGTACGTAACTCTACTTATAATCTCTAAGTCTCCTCAAACATCATTCATTTAATGTTTTTTTATCTTCTGGTTTGAAAGTTTTACACTTTATTACTGTTCAGTGATTATAATAGATATGTTCAATCAGAAATATTTAACAAATTCAAAAGTTAATATTTTTGTTTCCTTCGTCCCCAAAATGCAGGTATCTCAGAAGGCTTTAAATCTAATCACCCCTTCCCAATTCATATGACATTGTTTATAATATTTAGTTTTTGCATTTGTTTATTCACTAAACATTAGATAGTTTTATTCTTTATACAATCAATGGAGGCTTAAATTCACCCACATGTTGTTCAGATCTTTCAGTTTAATAACTTTTTTATTAAGCACATTCTTTAGAAGTTCTATTATTGAGAATATGTATTTGGTGAATTGTCTCAATTCATGGGTATCTGAAAATGTCTTTAGTTCACCATTATTATAAAATAATGCTTTTCACAGTATACAGTTTCAGGTTGGTAGATATTTCATCTAGCACTTTGAGAAAATGTAATAGTTTCCTCTGTTTTTGGTGTTCTGCTTGTAGATAAAATTAAAAGAAAAAAAAGTTTCTAAGGATTCACTTGACTTCCTGAATCTAGAACTGGTGTCTTTGATCAATTCTGAAAAATCTTTAGTTATCATTTCTTCCAATACAACCTTCCCTTATTCTCAAAACACTGGTTTGATATGTTAGACATCTCATTCTCTTCCTCCTTGTCATGTATTCATATCTCAGTGTCACACTGTGAATGATTTATACAGATCAATATTTCAAGTCATTAATTCTCTCTTCTGGTGTGTCTGCTTGCCTACTTAACATTCTCACTGAATTTCTAATGCTAATTACAAATCTATTTGTAATTATTTTAATATTTCTTTCTTTTTTTTTCTTAATCCTCACCCGAGGACATTTTTTCATTTTTTGTTCAGATAGAGTGGGAGGGAAAGAGAGGAAGAGAGAGAGAGAGAAACATTGACATGAAAGGGACACATCGACTGGTTGCCACCCACACGACTCCAACCAGGGCCGGGGACAAACTGCAACCGAGGCACGTGCCCTTAGTGGGAACCGAACCCAGGTCTCTCTGGACTGCAGGCCGATGCTCTAACCGCTGAGCCAAACCGGCCAGGGCTATTATTTCTTTTTTCAAACTATGTCATTTCTATAGCCTCTTTTTTTTTTTTTTTAGCATATTTTTATTACATCCTGTAACTTTTAAATAAGTAAACCTTCTTACATTATAATTCCATGACCTGCTGTCTTTGCACATCTCAACTGTAATGTGTTATTTTTGTTGACTTTTGCTCATGGTTGTTCCTTTTGTGTTAGACTCTTGTTCCTCAGAACATTCTTAGATGGCAATTCTTTGAAGCCTGGGTTTGAAATACTTTTTCCAAAAGTGATTTGTATTTGCTTTTGCTAGGTCCCTGGATCATTATCAACATGGGACTGCTTAAAGCTAATTTTTCACTTAAGGTGCTTTTGGCAAGGGGTCTGCAAATTACAGCCTGCAGAACAAATTCAGCCTGCTGCTTGCTTTTATGAATAAAGTTTTATTGGAACACAGCCACAGCTATGGTTTGTGGCTGCTTTTCTATAACAATGGCAGAATGAATAGATCCAACAGAGACAATATGGTTCACAAAGACTAAAATATCTACTGTCCAATCTGACCAGTGTGGCTCAGTGGTTGAGCATCAACACATGCACCAAGAAGTTGCCAGTTCGATTCCCTGCCAGGGCACATGCCCAGGTTGTGGGCTTGATCTGCAGTGGGGGCATGCAGGAGGTGGCCAGTTGATGTTCTCTCTTATCGATGTTTCTGTCTCTCCCTCTCACTTTCTCTCTCTCTAAAATCAGTAAAGGAAAAAAATTAAAATATTTACTGTCTGGCCTTTTACAGAAAAAACTATGTCAACTACTGTTTAGACCATGCATGTAAATTCTACCCTAAACCTTTTAAGGTAGATTTGTTGTTATGAATTCTCATAGGAGTCCTTTTTTTCTTTCTTATTCTCCTTTAGACAGAGACAGTGATGTGACAGAAAATTATCTCAACCTCTGTTTTTAGTTTAGTGACTGAAAGATTCACCTGAGGGGACTCCTGGCATCCTGTGCAGGTCTTTAACTTAACTTCGTTCGCATTTTGAGCTACTTTAGAATTTTGTCATATGTCTAGTCCATCTTTAACCTTTGAAGCCAACCCTATGCCATGAAAGGCAAATGAAAAGATACCTCTGGCAAATACAGATTTCAGCATGCACTTGTCTCACTGAATTTATGTTCGCTCATCATTTCTGCATCTGACAATTTCTCTTACCTATTAGCTTAGCTATGCATTTAAAAATATGCATGTTAGATTTTATCTAGAATTTTTTTTTTTTCATCCTTACCCGAGGATATTTTTCTATTGATTTTTAGATAGAATGGAAGGGAGGGAGACAGAGAGAGGGAAACATTGATATGAGAGACACATCAATTGGTTGCCTCCTGCATGACCCTGACTGGGGCCTGAGATTAAACCTGCAACCCAGGTATGTGCCCTTGACCAGAATCAAACCCTTGACCGTTCGGTCCAACGGCTGATGCTCTAACTGTTTAACCAAACCAGCCAGGGTATTATCTAGAATTTTTAAGTGTTCTACACTAAGAGGGTTTCTCTAGATATTAGTTCCACCATATTACCAGGTATGAAGCATAACTCATTTTAGGGATGATCTCAATCCAAACTTCTTCCTTGCAGCTGGTATAGCTGAAGCCTACTGGCTTTGGATTCAGTTGCTGGACACGGTTCAGTGTTCACCACTTTCTCAAATGTGACCTTGGATTAGTTATGTAACCGCCATAAGCTGCTATTCAGCTCAGTAAAATGAGAATAATAAATGCACCTATTTCATAGGGACTTTGTGACAAAAGAACTAAATCCTTCTATAAATATGAATACATATTATATAATGTTAGCACCTTGTGCAGCAACAGGAAGTGGTAAAAATGATATATAGTAATTATTGTCATTATTGTTATTATTATTGGCCTGTCCACAAATAAGTAAGCCTATCCTTAAGTCATTTATTCTAGAACCTAAAAGTTAATAGTTAACACTTTACTGGCCTCTAGGGGTAAGAGAATAAGTATCAAATATTTATGTATTATATATACTTAATAAAAGCATATAAAATGTATTTATTCTAAGTGATAAGTAATGTTTTAAAAGTGAAAAAGAATGTTAAGATATTGGAGAATCAAAAGACACAGTTTCTGATATGTGTATGAGATATGAAAATGGAGATGCCGAGTAGGTAGTCGATACATGACTCAGGAATTAAGGGGAAAGGTTGAAGCTGGTGATATTTATTTGGAAGTCGTCCATGGATCGCTGGCTAATGGCTGTACTGGACAGAAAAGGATTCTCTGAAGGACACCAGTGAGGGATGGGTTATGCTGTCAGATGATTATTTTGACAACAGGAAACAATGACAGAAATGTAGAAGAAACTACATAAAGTGGGCAGTTACTGTTTTATGCAAAATAAATGCAAAAGGTAAAGAGGTCCTGAACTTGAATAGGCAAAAGAGGAAAAGAAAAGCAGAGAGCTTTATGAGCAGCTAAGGAGATGGGATCTTCGGGTTTTAATAACACTGAATATGGAGGGGAGAGAAGGAAAGGAATCAAAGGACCCTGAATGAATGACCTGGTGCACAGGCTATGAAACATACTAGACTATAATGATATTTAAAAGAATGTATAATGAAAAAGTTGCTTTGAGATAGGTTCAGTCAAGTATCTTTTAATCATCATTAAGTAGATTTTTTTAGCTGAAACCTGAGAATATGTGTATGTGTTTTTAAAACTATCTGGCATATTTATTTTTATGTCTCTAAAAGTTGTTACTAGTACATAATTGCACAGTGATCCTTTTCTACTTTATTTCAAGTTGTTTAACTGAAAAAGACATACATATGTTTCCAAGGAGTATTTCTTTGAAACTTAAACATGTTAAAAAGTACATCTAACTTGCTTTTATAACAAGCGAACTGCACAACTCATATGCCTTGAAAACATGCATTTGTTAGCCCAAAGATATTACATTTGATCCTCAAAGCTCAAAGTGAATGGCACAGCTGGTTTCCTAAATATAATATTCTCTTTTTATTTTGCTATTAGATGACATTTCTTCAACTGTGTTATTAAGGAGAGTAGAAAAACAAGCAAACAAAAACATTCCCTATTGAATGCTTTTCATAGAACAATTGTGATGATCATAGAGGTGTACTGCTCAAATTTCTAGTTGGGACAAATTGCTGCAAACCGCTTGCTTCACTACTGACAGCCCCACCTGCCAGTCCTTTGTTTCAGCTGTAATGTTGATGTTGGGATCACACTTCCCCGGGCTATTCTCAAGCAGTGACCATGCATGGCAGATGTGCTAGACACAAGACATTATGCTTAACATCATTTTAGTTAAAAACTGGAAACTTAAGCCCTGGCCAGTTTTGCTCAGTGGTTAGAGCATTGGCTCTTGGACCAAAGAGTCACAGGTTTGATTCCCAATCAAGGGCATGTATCTTGGTTGTGGGTTCAATCTCTGGCCCTGGGTGGGATCGTGTGGTAGGCAACCAATCAATGTGTCTCTCTCATGATGTCTCTCTCATGATGTCTCTCTCTCTCTCTCTCCCCTTCTCCCTCCTTCCCTCCTTCTCACTGTACCTGAAAAAATCAATGGGAAAATATCCTTGGGTAAGGGTTCAAAAAAAACCAAACTTGAAATTTAATATAATGTGGCAACTCTGCAAATTACATTCCTCCTCCTTCACAGAGTTTCTGTGTGTTGCTGTTGTGGTTCATGTTGCTCTGTATCTATGTAGTGGCATTAATGAACTGATTTTGTAAAGTATGGATATAATGCTTTAAAAATCTCTATGGAGGCCCCTTTATTTGTTCTTGATTTTGTTAATTTGTTTTCTCTCATTCTCCTCCCTCCATCCCTCTCATCAGTTTTAGTGAATTTATAAGCAGATTGATCTTTTCAAAGAGCAGCTTTCTTGAGTGTTTTCCATATGTGTGGTCTCAGGCCTTAGAACAGTCCAGAAAGCAGGGGACCTCAGGTGGGCTGCTCCCTAAGCTGGAAAGGGCCAGGCTAACAGTGGTGCGGGGCACCCGCAGCAGAGACAGTGGCGGTGGCGCTGACCTCAGCCCCAGGGAGACTGGGTTCCCCCTCAGGCAGTGCTGAGACCCATGGCGGAGCCTCGAGTGCACGCCGTTCCTCAGTTCCACCTGCAGCATCTGTGCAAACATGACCCTCTGACCCGACGGCCGAGACAAGTGGTCGGGCAGTAAGCATTGTCAATAAAGTACTACAGAATAATTATGTATAAGTGATCATTGTAATAAAACACATCAGAGACTTCATCAGAATTTTTACAAAAGTTTAGATTTCTCATTTGGAAAACTGCTGTGACATTGCAGAACTAATATACACCAGTTTAAAAATAAAAATTAAATGTAGAGATCATCACAGTCTGTGGAAAAGAATACAGTTTTTATATGACCTTCAGGTGAGCCAATTAAAGAGAAAGACAATTTTAAAATGAATTTCTTTGTAACTGAACAGACAGTCATAGATTCTATAAATACAAATTTTGGATTATGGACAAATCGTAAACCCACATGTAGTTTCTTGTACAAATGCTACAAGTTAGAGGAAATACCAGAGGAAAAATTAACTTCTATTGTATAAATTTACACTTCAAGTTAAATTAAAACTTACATTTCTAAGCCAGTCGGAGAAAGACAAGTACCATATGATTACTCATATGTGGAACTTAATGAGCAAATTGAACAAATGGGCAAAATGGAGGCAGACTCATGGAGAGCAGGCAGACAGCTCTGGTGGGGGGTGTTGGGATTGAGAGAAAAAAAGAGAGAGAGCTCATGGACATGGACAGCAGCATGGTGATCGTAGGGGGGGAGGTGGAGGTGGAAGAGGGCATAGAGGGGATAAATGGTGATGGAAAAATAAAATAAAAAACACACACAAACTTATTTCTGTAGTTAAATCTTTTAAAAATATTTGTGCATGTTGAATTATTTGCTGTTTTAAAATAATCAAAAATTACTTTTGATCTTACATTGCCCTAGAGAGAGTGACCTTGATTTTAATTTTATCAATGAATAATGAAATACAAAAGTTAAATTATAATAACCTAATAAACGATTTGTAGAAATCTGAGCAGAAAAATCTTTTTTTTTTTTTTTTATCCTCACTGAAGGATGTTTATTGATTTTAGAGAAAGAAGAAGGGAGAGAGAGAGACATCAATGTGAGAAAGAGATATTGATCTGTTGCCTCTTGTCAATCTGTTGCCTCTTGTATGTGCCCCAACTGGGGATCAAACCCACAACCTAGGTATGCGCCCTGAATGGGAATTGAACCTGCAACCTTTTCTGGTGTATGGGATAACTGAGCCACCCAGCCAGGGTGAGCAGGAAAATCTTATAATCAGTAAAGATACCATATAGCAAAGTATTATTTATTGTATTACATAAAATTATAACATCAAAAATATTTTTAAAATCATACTGTATAAAACTTTCCTAGTTAGAATTCCTTAGCCTTTATGTTCAAGTACAAGTTCCTTCAAATGGCAGAGAGATCCATTCATGATTTGGCCGCTGGTCTCTTCTCCAACCCTCTGATCGGCATTTCCCATACACGTCTGTCATGCGAACACTGGGATTCTTTGAAAATGGCTTGTTCTGTGGATATCACTGTGCCTTGGTACTTTGCCCACTGCTGAGAATGTCTGCTTGTCCATTGTTCCTTGGTTAATGCCTCCCTTAAGACTCAGTGTATGTCACTTTCTCAGAAGTTTTTCATGGCCTTCCAGGAGAATCAAACGCTTCTGGCTTTGCGCCTCACAATGTCTCCTTTTCCATTTTTCCAGCAGCACATATTCATTGTAAACTGTTCCTTCACTGCGTTTATCTGCTTGCACTAGGCAGTCATTTCCGTGCAGGTAGAGACTGTCTTTCCTACATGCCTGCCTGGCACCTGGCATAGGGCTTCACATGTGTGAGACTCAAGACTTAAGGATTGCAAGAATAAATGAATAAAACCAAGAACCCAAATTGGTAAAACTAATTTGGTTTATAATAATAAGCATCTTTGTACAATCTAACAATTTGAATAAATTTCTCTGTATTTTAGTACCCCCAAATTTACTATACTTTAATTCAAACTTCCTAAAGGAATAGGCGTTTAAGTTCTTAAAATCACAATTAGACTCATTAGAGAAGCAGATCAAGTGCACACCTTTATATTCACAACTAGGGCTACCTCACAGGGTGTGTTTATAGAAGAAGTGATAAAAATGATCATAACAAGTGTTAAAGGTACAAAGCACTATAAAATATTTAATATGTATAATGTGATTTTCTCATTTCAAGTAATCATGTCCATTAATATTTTAGATTCTCACTTTTAGGTGCAATCTTTCTTCATTAAATTATGAAAACTAGTGATTTCAAATGAGAAAATGTATTTTCTTTCTCATATGGAAAGCTAAAGAGGCTAATTTGGTAAGACCATCAAAATAGCTTTCACTCAAAATTGCTTTGTAATCAGATTGAACTCATATGTAGGTGAATGTTACTTCTGCAAAGCAGATGCCATTGACAATGAGACAGGGATGATAACCAATATTATCATATTTTAAAAATAAGGGCAGGAGAGAAGGAACAAGTCTTTCTTATAACTTATTATATGACCACCTCCTTCCTCCAGAAAGTAGAGTTTAACACCACCCTGTAAAGTGTGGGGTGAATTTAATGATTCATTTCCAAACAATAAAGAATGGATAGGGAGGTTAGTCACTTTTAGCTGGAGAATCCTGGCAAACACTGACCTAAACAAATGCTCAAGGTTGATATGCCTAGTGATGTCATGTTGAAATTATATATCCCTTACATAATGGGATGAGAAAGGCATGCCATCAATGAAATATTTGTTCATAAAACTAATAACTACAGGCTAATCATAGGAAAAGCATCAGACAAACCCAAACTGGGGAACATTCTACAAAATATGTGACTAGCTCCTCAAAATGGTTAAGGTCATTGAAAACCAAGAAAGTCTAGGGAACTGTTACAGTCTAGAGTATCCTAAGGAGACATAATAACTAAATGCAATGAGGAAATTCTAAATTGGTTCTTAAAAAGGATATTGGTGGAAAAAACTGGTGAAATCCAAATGAAGTCTAGAATTCAGTTAACAGTGGTATATTAATGTTATTTCTTAATTTTGACAATTGTGCCATGTAACATCGGTGGGAACTGTGGAAAGTTTATCTTGAAACTCTCTGAACAATATTTGCAGTTTTTATATAATTCTGTAATTATTTCAAAGTAAATATTTATGTATCAAATATAACGGCAAGGGCAACAATTAATGATACCAAGAGAATACATTTTTTAATGAATTAAAGGGTCAATTAAACATGGTATAAAATTAATGAGAACATACCAATCTACTTATTTTAATTAAAAACAAATAAATGTGTATTCACTGCTCAACTTTTTGGTGTCAGGTAAAGGCTTATTTTCTGTTTATTGCCACACGTTTTGCTACATTAGTAGCAGTGAATGTAGGGCTTAATTTTAATTTAACAAGTCAGTTAAACTTAGGTCAAAAAAAGAGATCTTCCAGTTTATTGACAGAACTGGTATTGTATTAAAAACATTTATCTGCAATACCCATCTGGTATGTGAAAAACCATGAGATATTAATTTATGTGTGTGTGTGTATGTGCGCGCGCACAGAAATCCAATCTAGGATCGTCTGTGTTAAGACATTTTTTTTTTTTTTTCTGTGTTGATTTTAGAGAGAGAGAGAAATAGAAACATCAATGAGAGAGAACATCAACTAGATGCCTCCTGCATGCCCCCAACTGGGGATCGGGCCCACAGCCTCGGCATGTGCCCTGATAGGGAATTGAACCAGCGACCTCTTGGTGCGTGGGTCAACACTGAACCACTGAGCTACATCAGCTGGGAGAGATGTTAATTTTTATGAAAGCTGTATGGATTAGTTTTGGTTCCTAAAAAAGTCAGGGCATCTCTAGAAGTGAGCAGCCTAAGAACCTCTGAAGCTGTCACGTGCCAGGCCATGTCCATCTAGTGTGTGTTAAATGTCTGACAACAGGTCGATATTCCAATTGATTGTTTGTAGTAGGTACCATCTAAGTCAGCTATATGTTCAAAGTTTATTTCATGATGGAATCTTCTATCGGTTATTATTTTTATCTCAAGCCTTAAATTTTTAAAAAATCCAGACTCTCATAATTCTTTATGAACACCTTGAATATCACAAAATAGTCAAGAGGCGCTTTTTGAGGAGATTCCTTAAATACAATGTAGGAATATTCATTGGTGATCACGGCCTAGGATTGGGCAGACAGATCTCTATCTACTAACACAACTCTGCAAAATTTACAGGAGATAATAAGTGAGTTTGCACATTACTTTGTACTTAGTCTTCATGTGACCATGTTGTAGTTTGTGTCTAGAGTGCAATGCCAGTTTCCAAGAGGAATTATATCCTCACAAAGTACGTATTATACACTAAGAAGAATATGTTAAAATGCAATAACTAAAAATAAAATCTGAAACCAGAATGGATAGTATTAGATTACAAAAGGAGTGCAATATTTATTCTTAATTATTTGATATTGTCAAAGAAACATTGCTCTCCATTGAACTCATCCCAAAACTGATGAGATACTTAAAGAACATGCAGAAGATAAATTTGTTCTCACAGACCTAGGTGAATGTTCCCAGTGGGTGATAAATTTATTTCCAGTTGCTATAAATTTCAGATCTGAGAGATAAGGAAACACAGCACTGGTAAAGTTGGGTTGGGTGTTTCATTCTAAACACCTCAACTATTTATTATTGGGCTGCCTTGTAAAGATAATGAAAGTCAATAAAGCATCACTAAGCACCTCATCTATTAGGGCTATAAAATATTTATATGCTTCCATAAATGTTAATGAAAGAGACTAGGTAAACAAATGTCACTGGCTATAAATTAGAGTTTGGAAAAGGAATAATATATAGCACAATGTTTTAGGTCATAAAATTTCTTGATCGTCATCATTTGAACGAACCTTAAGGTAGTAGCTGATTTCCTCAATAACAAAGAGAAGTCAGGACTCCTAATTGCATAGGTACATTTCTAACCTTGATGGTAATACTATTGAAGAATTATATTAGGAAGTAGCAGTTGGCATTGTAAACCTCAAGGAACACAATCAGAATGACACAAAGACAGCCATTCATTAACTATGAATTGCTGTGTCTTGAAGACTGTCTGTGGAAGGAGAAATGCCACCTTTGAATGAGTGGCTTCTTCTGTCTCATCTGACCTCCCCCCACTTAGACGTGCAGGTGATAAATCATGACATGCAGCAACGGCAGGGCTCCTTATTAAAGAACATCCAAGTCTTCTGGCAGGTCACTGCAAGTGCAGGTGACATGCACAGGGGTTTTCCTTTTCAGTTGAAAAAGTGTAAACTTTCTGAGAATTTCTTAGAAATGGATGTAGAATTTCTGGGTCATGCATCTAAGCCCTTCATCTATCTGTTATCGTAAGAGTTATTGGAACGTGCTCTATCAAGCCATTATCAGAACGATTTGGATTGAGAATTATATTAGGTATAATCTTGAAACAAAAAATATATACTATTTAATTTGTTTCTTTTGCTGGAAATAAAATTGAGGCAATAGGCAAAGGGTCTAATTTTTACTAATCTAATCACTCTGAAAGAGGAATCAAACTTTTAAATGACAACAAAAATAAATTGATTTAGTCATTTTCCTTTTCCTAGCCTACTTGTTGCATCAAGGACTCTTGGCTCCGATCATGTTGTTTTAATAATGTTTTTTTCAGTTCACTTGCTTTTATACTGCCTCTGAATTCAACAGCTTCTTCTGAAAAGTTCTGGACAATAAACAAGACGCAGGGAGGTCCAATTCTGATTTTAACTCTTTAGTACTCCTAAAGTTGAAAGTTAAAGATTTGCTTGAAGGAACAGAAGGACTATGAACTTGGGAAGCCTGCGTTTAAGTCTTAGATTAAGCCTATGTGACCTTGGTCATGTCACTTATCCTAGAGAATTAGCACCTACATCTTTAAAATAAAAATAACTATGCTGGCATTATCTAGCATAAGGATTTTGCATTTGTGTGAGGACCGTATGGAACAATCTATACACACGAGCTTTAGAAAGAGTGAACATAGCCCTGACTGGTTTGGCTCAGCGGTTGGAGCATCTCCCCTAGGGTGACCCGGGTTCAGTTCCTGCTAGGGGCGTGTCCCTCAGTTGCAGTTTGTCCCCAGCCCTGGTGGGGTTGTGCGGGTGGCAGCCATTCAGTGTGTCCCTTTTGCATCGATGTTTCTCTCTCTCTCTCTCTCTCTTTCTCTCTCTCTCCCTCCCACTCTATCTGAACAAAATATGGAGGAATGTCCTCAGGTGAGGATAAAAAAAAAAAGAAAGAGTGAACATAAAGAAATTAAAGGTAGTTTTATAAATATTAGTGCTGAGGAAAGAATAAAATTATTTGGATTACACATAGTTTGGGAGAAATATGAGAACTTTCCTCAAATATATTCTTTTTTTCTGTCATCACCAGCTATCTGAAAATTGGTTTATAAAGATAGTATATACTTTACATTTGACTCCTTTTCCCCTCCTGGAGGTTTTCATATCATACTTTTAAAATATGTGTTATTGCCCTTCTAATGTGGCTCAGTGGTTGAGTGCTGACCCATGCATCACAAGGTCACCAGTTCAATTCCCGGTCAGGGCACGTGCCCAGGTTGTGGGCCTGATCCCCAGTGACCGCTGGAAGCAGTCAATCAATGTTCTCTCTCGTCGATGTTTCTATCTCCCTCTCCCTCTCCCTTCCTCTCTCTCTAAAAATAAAGAATAAATAAATAAATAAAAATAAAAGATGTATTATCCCAGAGTTACTTTAACCAGTGGCTGCGCCAGGTGGCCTGTGAGTGCTGGCATTTCTTCCCACGCTCTGGGACTCCTTGGTTGCTGCCTCAGCTTTCCCTCCACTCGGGCCTCCCCTGTGTGCAGAATGGTGATTCTTCTGGAAAATGTCCACTGATGGCAAGAACTCAGTTGAGGTAGTAACTTCAGCCCAAGGAAATCTTGGGAAAGGACATGGACAAGGGGTCATAGCAGCCTTGCATGGCCCGTAGCCTTCTTCCTCTTTCCCTCTGTGACCTTCCACAAGACACTGCCGGGCAAGGGGCCCCCACCCCCCACTCCCACGGAGAGCAAAAGAGTAACCAGTTCCACCCACTACCACCATCAGCCGCCCTTCTCAGCCTGACCTGAGCTCCCCAGTGTCCCAGATTCTGGCATATAAAATATTCTCCTCATTATGTCAGCGAAGTGAAAAATGCCAAATTTCAAAGACTCTTTATTTGCCTTCTTTGAAGACCAAAAATGCCCTTTTCTTCCCCCCTTCACCATTAAGTGCCTCTTAGTTTTCTATTTGCATATATGAGGATTATACTTAGCTCTTTCTTTTGAATATCAACACAAACCCTGGCTTTACTTTACGATTTTGCTGCCAAAAGAATAAAAACAGTATTTAGAGCTTTCTTATCACAGTCCCACACTAGCTTTGAACAGCCTTAGAAATGAAAGCTTAATTAAACTCCATGTTTACTGTGTCAGATGTATTAAATATTATGAAACATGCAGAGCTTGACTCTAACTCCCATCATATAGACCTAGTTTATTATTATTATCATTATATTTATTATTATTATTATTCAAAATATCTTAGATGCATTTATGACTTTAGCCAAACGATGTCTTCATTTACTCTCTGTATCATCTTTGGAAAAGCATTCACTCAGTGTCAATAGACACTATTTTATACTTCATTGCCTTGATATTAATTGGCAAGTTTGGTTGTAAATTAGGAATGTAAAAAATGCATTGGTGAACTTTAAGAGCTCTGTACTTACCACATGAATGTTTACAACATAACATATTCAAATGTGATCAATATGACACATGAACTAATACATACGCCGCCATTTGAGTATAAAAAATCAGCTAGTGTTTGTTCCATTTCTCTGGTCATACAGTTTTCATTTTAATACAAAATATTTTTATGTATACATCTACTTTTCATCTGTAGTTAAGTATATCCAAACACGATATCTAATTATAAACAAAGCTTTGGGCTCTCAATGCCTTCTTGAGAGTCAGGCATGTCATTATCCAAAAATTAATGCTAGCCATTGTAGCATCATCTTACACTACTTCAGCTTTTATGTCTTCCATATTCAGATGAAATGAGAAACAGTTTTGAGGCTAATGCACAAAACCTGTGCTTGGGAGTTGATTAATTATAACGCATTGTTCCCTCTTCATGACACAAACAAATGTTTGTGTTACTATAACATTATAGACACTTCAGTAACTCTCACTAACTAATATACTCTTAAATGCCAAATAAGTGGTAAATTGCTGTGACTGTAGAAAAGAGAAAAAACCTTCCCTGAGTGATGGGGGGGACACTCCTGTCAAATACCAGATAGTTCATGTGTCATGTTTCCTTTTGAACCGGACGTGCACGTGGCACAGTCAACTGGAGATGGAAGGCATTTCAGGAGGGAATCTGAACATGTAAGAAGACCTATCTGAAGAGTCAGAGGATTCTTCCAGAACATTGTTGCAACCCATGCCGGTAGGAAAGTCCAATAAGTTTGGCTTTTACTAAATATAAGGTAATTTGCTTTGGTCCTCTAAACAATGGAAATCATTCACAAAGCAATTCTATAAAAAGACTATAACATCACACCACAAATGCTTTGTCAAAAAAAAAAAAAAAAAAAATGGGTGTTTATTCAAGTACTTTCTCCATTTCTACAAACTTCATATTTTTCAGGAAATATGATGGAGCACAATGTTATGCCAGGTGTGGAATGAAAATTTTATGAACTTGAAATTCCTGTCCTTGGGAGCAATTTCATCTCTTAGATGTTTACATTCTAAAAAGGAAAATAATATAGACACAAATATTACTAATGGAAGAAAGATTCATTATTAATGCTCTAAGAGAGAAAGAGAGAAACCAAACAATACTATGGAAGTTCTCTAGAGGGATCACAGAGATAATACAAGGACACCTCCAAGGGGAGATCCCAGGAAGAGGAGAAGGGAAGGCCAAGAATTGAACTCTGAAAAATTTGCCTATGAGAAGTTGAAGAGAAGAGTGTGTGAAAGAAAATATAATAAAAGAAAACTAGTATAGTAGCAAACTGGAGAGAGAAGAGGGAAGGAGAGAGAGAGAAGTTTGTAATCCATAGTATCACTAATGACATAAATTATTTTTTTAAGATATGAACTGAAAAAAATATCTACGAAGATCAAATAGGTCATGAGCAATTTTAGTAATGGAAGAAGCCAGGGTGATGGAGATACTTGTGAAGCTTAATTTCTACCATTTCTAGAGCTATCTAATTATTCTTATTCAAATCCCATGATATTGTCGACCATGTTGAATCTTCAGCCCTGACTTTGTAAAGGGCTCACTGCTTGACCTTGACTTCCCACCATCTGTTACAGACTGCCTTTTGTTTACTGCGGAATACGTTTTTTTGTCCTAATGACATTCAGCCAGGTCAACCCCATCACTGCTTCCCTCTTCCTCCAAACACCTGCATGAAAGTGATACAAGAGCAGATAAGTGATCGTGAGCTCTTACCTTCCCTTGCTTTTGAACACACATATCCTACGTTTTGATCATTAAATGTCATTTAAGAAATACCAACATCAGCATGAAGATGCATTGGTCAGTGTGTTTAAGTCAAGATGTATTTTCTGACTTTGGGAGCTATCAAATGAAACTTCAACAATGGTGATAACAATGGGGCTGAAATTGACATAATTATAATGGAGTAACTAACTCACACCTATAGTACATATGTACTATAGGCATAGTACATAGTTTTTCAGTTGCTTCTATAGGTATCAGCCCGATAGGAAACACCAGTTCCTTGAGAGGATTTTGTTAGATGACAGGACCTAGCATAGGAAAGACGTTGCCTTGTTGAGAATATGAGATGATATGAGATGGGATGGCTTTGTCAGTTGGTGACAATAGAAAAGTTGTCAGAAATTGTTCATATGTTCTCATACAAGTATGTTTAGTTACAGTTCTGGGCAGTTAACATTATCTAATACTATTTAGGTATGTATGCTTAAGGGACTGTGTTTACTCTATAATTCTATAGGGTATTTTGAGATTGTTAAGTATGTCCAGGGTCATCCCAATGTAAAAATGTCTTTGAAATCACATTCTTTGAAGGCATTTCCTAAAAATCTATGTGAGGAGTATAGGTTATAACTTTGAAAATGATTCATCTGAAGAAATAGGCTTTCAGCTATGGTTCATATGCCCTCACCTCCATTTGATAATCTCATGAGGTCACTGCCATAGGCCGCTTATGTGCACTTTCAAAGCCTTGAAGATAATTAACTCTGGAGCCAGGGTTAGGCAGTGCTCCGTAGGTGGACTTGAAAGCACATTTACTAAGTTGTTTTATAAATGATTTAAAGGTTTTCAGTACATGTATAAATGTTTTGTTTTGTGTTTTATACGTAAACTATATAATATAGACACAGTGTAAAATATCTTTAACTTTAAAATATGCTGAAAATATTTTAAAAGGAGAAAGGACAGTGATATATAGGCTTGGAAGAATAATACCCTTAGGGATAAACTCATGAATAAGAATCCATGTCATGTGTAACATCGTTTCACTCTGCACTGTTTGTCTTGTGGTATGCCACACTATACTTGGTTTTCAAGTTTTTATTTTATATTTCTGAATTGTGGTTTACCTAAATACATATTAAAATTATTCATTATCATACCCGAAGCAATGCATGGTTAATTTTCAAACTCTCACTTTAAAGAGATTCCCAAAGGATGTCGCTTGGCTTTTTCTATTAAAATAGAAATATTCGTTCATGTTTTCACAAGAACAAATATGTACCCATGTGTTTGATGTTCAATATAGAACACTAGCTCTTTATTGCAGCTAAAATCATATCTCTGGCCCTGGCCAGTTTGGCTCAGCGGTTTAGAGCGTCGGCCTGCGGACCAATGAGTCGTGGATTTGATTCCAGTCAAGGGCACGTACCTGGGTTGTGATTCATCTCTGCCCTGGTGGGGTTGTGTGCGAGGCAGCCACTCGTTGTGTACTTTCACGTTGATGTTTCTCTCTCTCTCTCTTCCTCCCACTCTATCTGAACCAAAAGAAAAAAAGAAAAAAAAGGAAAAATGCCCTCGGGTGAGGATTAAAAAAAAATTGTATCTCTGCAGTAAGGGTATTTTTCAAACACTTTTTAAAATTCTAAAGTAATTAATGGCATTGTTCTTAATACATGCCTAATTTTTCAAATACTTATTAAGTTTGCAAAAAGGCCTGGATGCATAGTGACATATCATGTACATTAATATACTGTGGATTCTAACACTAAAATAAAATGGACTTGAGATGTTATTTCTTGTGATAATTAGGATGATCAAGTAAATGATGCTTTTTAATAACATTTTTGAAGCAGAAGGGTGGAAATCATGTGTCACAGTTATTCTTGTCAACAAGGTTTCTCTATTTGCATGAGTACAAATTAGATTCCTTTGCAAAAACTTTCTGAGATTTAGTCTACAGCTTCATTTCCTCTGTCATATCAACCACATTACTTTTCTGGTTTACAGGTGCATTGATTGTTGTTTTCATTGCTTGTATTATTTGTTTAGATCAGGCAATTGACCTTACTCTAATTTCATGAATAAAATAAAGTAGACTACAAGATGAAATAGTAAAACAAAAAATGATCTGGAGATATTGGAAAGAAGACAAATTTTGTTTTAATTGATTTTAGAGAGAGAGAGAGAGGGAGAAACATCAGCGCTGGCTAGTTTGACTCAGTGGTTAGAGTGTCGGCCTGTAGACCAAAGGGTCTCAGGTTCGATTCCCAATTAAGGGCATGTACCTGGGTTACAGGTTCCATCCCAGCACCCATCAGTGTCGTGTGGGAGGCAACCAATCAGTGTCTCTCTTTCTCCCTTCCTTCCACTCTATCTAAGAAATCAATAAAAAAATATCCCCGGGTAAGGATTAACAACAACAACAACAACAACAAAATAGACAGAGAGAGGGAAACATCAGTATGAGAGAGAGATATTTGCCCTGACCAGGAATCCAACCCTCAACCTTCCAGTGCCCAGGACAATGCTCCAACCAACTGAGCCACACGGGCTAGGGCAACAAATTTTTGAACTCATGTAATTAACTTTAAGAGTGTACCATAAAGATATATTTTCTATTAATAACTCTTAGGCACTATGAAAATAGAACTCTTAATTTTATGAATTCTACATAAACATATACAATATACATACTTGATAATTCTTTCCCAAATTAAGATCTTATTAAGAAGCATCTACTCTCTGTCAATATCATGGTTGGCACTTTGGGAATGCACAGTTATCTTCCCTCAAGGAAATTCAAACCTCATACTTAAAATCTTATTTTTTCTGAAAACAAAAACAAAAGCAAAATAATTAAACAGGAAAATATGTAAATGTGTATAATGCAGCAACAATACAATATGACAATGTATACAGCACAAGATAATAAGGGATTTACTGTCAAATTATCTGCATAGGGAATAAATATAGAATTTCAGGAGAACAAATAAGCTCAGTATATTGAAAAAGGACAACATTATATATGAACCGTCCTGAAGGGAATTAATTAGAAATACAGAAAGGCCAAAAGAGCATTTTTCAAGATGTAATGGTCAAAGCAAATTGCAAAGTGAGACCATCTGCGCATGGTACGTACTTAAAAAGGTGGAGAGGCTGTTTTAACTGGAATAGAAAGTTGGTGTAGGAGGCCCAAGGAAGTAAGAATGAACAGTTCAACTGAAATTGCCTCGTGGAAGGAAAATGGGTGACGTGCAAGACAAATAGCTGAGGAGCCTTCAGTGAATTGAAGGAATCTCAGGAGACAGAAAAGATAATATATAAAAGGGGTATTCAATGAAAGATGTGGAAAAATGGGTGACCAGCAGGCTGTAAGAGATGGGTAGAGTTAATGCAAAGATAGAGGAACTGAGCACCAGTTGTAACTACTGACCAGGAGGATACATATTTACTTCTCTAAAGTGTTTGGGTGAGGAGGTTAATCTGTGAACAGAAACATTGTATGTTTAATTCATATTTTGAACCAAAGGTCAGAAACTGGGAAAATAAAAACACAGTAACAGTCTGACAGTAACTTTAGGATATTTGTACCACAATAAAATGTTGTAATGTATTCCTTAACACTTTGCATTTCAAACATTAATTTTTATAAGATAAGAATATAAATCAAAAAGAGGAAGAAATGACGATTAAGGAATTTAGAGGATATGTGATCTCCTCCGGAATTTCCATTCTATTTTATTCTTTTTATAAGAGAAACACAAAAATATAGTTAATTAATAATTTAAATATTATTTGCTCATTATTTAAAAAAATACTTCACTTTTAATTCTGGTTAAACATTTTATAAAATAATGTTTTAAAGTTCTGATTCTGAATTCAGTTAAATTTTAATATTTGCTGCAATTTATCTAGGTGCAAAATGATTCTGCAGCAAAATAGGTGATCCTTATTATAGTCATTTCAGATTTTCTCACCAATTATAGAAAATGGGCTGAGTTGATGTTTCAGATTTCAACATTCATAAGCTGGTTGCCTCTCTGTCTACACTAATGTCAATCAGTTGTTTGGCAAATTATTTGAAAGACTTTTATTCTCTATACTTTCAACAAATTGGTCTAAAACCTACTGAAAACCTTATTGCAAACATTTTTAAACAAGTAAGCAAATTTTGTTTTCAAATTTGTGTTCATAATCTCCATGGTAACTTAGTTTGCTCAAAATATTACCTTGAAAAGGCAGGTTAAGCCCTGGCTGGTTTGGCTCAGCAGTTAGAGCATCAGCCTGCCGTCCAGAGAGACCCTGGTTCAGTTCCTGCTAAGAGCACGTACCTTGGTTGCAGTGTGTCCCCGGCCCTGGTTGGGTCATGCCGGTGGCAGCCACTGCATGTGTCCCTTTCATGTTGATGTTTCTCTTTCTCTCTCTCTTCCTCTCCCTCCCACTCTATCTGAACAAAAAATGGAAAAATGTCCTCAGGTGAGGATTAAAAAAACCCCACAAAAGACAGGTTAAATGTATTTATATATTTTTTTAAACTATCTACTAAGTAGCATTCTATCAGAAGGCAGTAAATTTGGATTACTTTCTTCTATAAGAGAAAACTGTTCAATATACCTTTAAATCTGATTTTTTAATTTCATTTTAAAAGTATTTTACATGCGAAAACCTGTAAAGCAGTCTATAGTATAAATGATGTTCATGATCACTGCCTATATATTGTTACAATGTTGATAAGAATTTACTATAAATCTTTAAAAAAAAATTTTTTTTCTTCATTAATTTTAGAGAGAGAGGAAGGGAGATGGGGAGAGAGATAGAAACATCGATGAGAGAGAACATTAATTGGCTGCCTCCTGCATGCCCCCCACTGAGAATTGGTCCCACAACCTGGGCATGTTCCCTGACCAGGAATCGAACCAGTGACCTCTTGGTGCATGGGTTGATGCTCACCTAGAAAAATTGCAGCAAATATTAAATTTAACTAGGCATACATCTTTTTTTTTTTTTTTTGTATTTGTTTGTTTCTAAAACATCCTGTAGCACTTTGGGTTCTTCCTGCTTCAATCTCTGTCTTGCATTACATTGTCCAGGAGGACGGAGTGAAAGACGCCCACATGCTGGGTTATCTCGTAGTAATCTTAGTCTAGAGTCCACTTCACTGGTGGTTACACTTATAGACAGTGGTCCCCCACCACAAAACACCATTTTCTTTAAATGCCATCTACCACTCAGAACATGTTTTTCCATACACCTTTTTATTTATTATCTTGAATTATGCTTTTCACAAATTAAGACAGGATTGAAACTTTTGTATTTACGTCCCACTGTGAACAGCCTTCCAAATGATATAATTTGACATGCCTGTTCTTTCAACCCATCAGCAGTGTTCTGTGTAAATTCCCTTCCCCCAAATTTGCTGACAGAGGAATTAATTCATTTCAGTTGCTACCATATTGTTTTCCATGTATTATTTCAGTCATTTTTTTTGGCCAGGGCAGAAGAAACCTACAATTCCCTAATGGTATAATTTTGTTTTGTTACTTTTTCACTATTAAGTTAGAAATGACAAAAGATGCTTTAAAGTATTCTTTTTTTTTTTTTATCCTCACCCGAGGACATTTTTCCATTTTTTGTTCAGGTAGAGTGGGAGGGAGAGAGAGGAGAGAGAGAGAGAGAAACATTGACGTGAAAGGGACACATCGAGTGGCCGCCACCCGCACAACCGACCAGGGCCAGGGACAAACTGCAACTGAGGTACGTGCCCTTAGCAGGAACCGAACCCGGGTCTCTCAGGACTGCAGGCCGACACTCTGACCTCTGAACCAAACTGGCCAGGGCTAAAGTATTCTTTAATTTAGGACATTTCTGAGAAGTGATCATTGGTATTTTTAACATTGCTGAAAAAGTGGCAGAGGTTTGTCTATATTAATAAAATCTTTAGTTTTTTCATGCTCGCCATGAAGCCGGAATGTACTAGGAAACAAACACGTTAAATGGTACTAATATTTAGTGTACAAATTGATACCAGCAGCCTTAGTCAGTCTATACAGTGCATAAAATATTTTGAGGGACAGTTAGGATTTGACCAGTACAAATCTCAAAGTACAAATCACACTTACGGAATTATTAACCGCTTTTGTGAATTGTAATTCAAGTAACATTCTCAATACTTTTTGTCATTTTCTTCTCAGATATGACTTGATTGTCATTGTTCTCCCCTCCCCTGACAATATGACTGAAAAACAGTGTGTAACAAAAGAAAAACAATCATCTCTGCCAGTTTCTTGTTCACCTGTGTCTGTGTACTTTGTCCTATCTTCACTTCATGCTTACCCTCTTCAAGCCACATTTGTTTTGCGAAGGTTCATTTATGCTACTCCTGATTATATAATCCTTTGATCTTTGAATTAATGTACAAGAAAACGTCAACACATTAAACAAGTGAAAAGGAAGAAAAGATGGAGCATGCCTTTGCTTGAGCAACTTCGGACTTTCGCTCAGAATAGCGTATGTAGCAAAAGGACCACGTGGAGTTGCCAGTATCAATTTGAACACTAAATATTAGTAATACTTAATATGTTCCCTATTTTATACAAAAAAAATGTGTAAAATTTTATGAAACACCTGGAGAACTTTTTGTAGATTCTGACAAAGTAGGTCTGGGTGGAATCTGAGAGTTTTTATTTTAACAAGCTCCCAGGTAACTCAGGCGGCTGGTCCCTGGACCACTCTTAGAATAATAAGATCCTATAACACTTAAGAGCATTTTCTTGCAAACACCATAGGAAGCTTGCTTCTGATTTGAAAACAGCTATAGAAAATGGCGTATCATTTAAGGATTTTCTAAGACACCAAATAAAATCAGGTTTATTTTAAGAACCAAAAAAGAGATACCAATTTGTAAGCTAGTGCAGTAATGAGGTAAAAAGGATTAGTCTTGCTACTGGAAATAAAAAGCAATGGATATAAGCCTGAGAGAAATGTAAATTATAATATTATAAATGAACAAACCCTATTATATTGAAATACCTTTAATTATTGTTTTGAGATGCTCCTCTGTCATTTATTTAAAAAGCAAAAATATTAAAACTCCTTCTAATTAAACTAGAAAGGTATAAGAATATGTTGAAGTCTTTCACTTTTTTAAAAACATGAAATCCTTATTGGTGTTCCACTCCTACCCATTGTGTTAAGTTGGAAATAGTGTATATCAATTATTTCAGCATTGTGGTCCCCAGATGAATTTAGAAAAGGAGTAATAAATCAAGGTATCCCTTACAATAGGTGTTTCTATAGGTGATATATATATATTTTTTAGACTATTTATTTATTTATTTATTTATTTATTTTTTAGTCCTCACCCAAGGACATTTTTTGAATTTTTTGATATTTTGTTCAGATAGAGTGGGAGGGAGAGAGAGAGAAACATCGACGTGAAAGGGACACATCGAGTGGTTGCCACCCACACGACGCAACCAGGGCCAGGGACAAACTGCAACTGAGGTACATGCCCTTAGCGGGAACCGAACCTGGGTCTCTCTGGACTGCAGGCCAATGCTCTAATTGCTGAGCCAAACCAGCCAGGGCCCCAGCAGCTTTGTTAAGAGCTGTGCTCCAAACTTCTGGTCTTCATGACAAGAGGGAGACTGGGGTGGACGTGAGGAATTATTCTCCGGCAGTCAAAAAGGTAATCTAGAAAACACAAGACCCACTAGGCATGGGGCATTTATGTTTTATGATTCCCAAGTCAGTGTTATTTTCTTCCGACTATAGAAAAAAATATAAGGGGAAATAAGTTAATTTCAGTGCCACTCACACACTGGTCAGGATCCACATGGCAGTCTGATAAAGCAGCCAATGTGGCAAAAATACTGGTCCAAATGGCCTTTGTCCTTGATTCAGTATGTCATGAGGGAGTCCCAATCCATTTAGAATATCAGCAGGGTCATTGTCCACCTCAATCAGTTTAATGCAAAGAGGGGAAAGGGAATCATTAGGGTACCAAACTAAAAAAAAAAAAAATCAGTTCTGGGTATCTGTCTGCATGCAGACCTCAGGCCAAAACAGATTGAGTACCAAAAAGTAGACCAAAGGGAAATCCCAGATTTCACTGTGCAGTTTGTGGTGCGGCTCCTATTGTGTGACTAACGACCCTTTCATTTTGAATCAGTGTGTTTTACTGCTGAACCTAATCATTGTTCCGAAGACCTAAAACTAGGATGTGTGGCAGAAGCTTTAGATGAGGTGAGGGGTGATGGATTGTCATTGTCAAATTATTAATAGAAAACTTCATTATATATTAGAAATAAAAAAAATACGATATTTTATTCACATCTCTCTGCTGCCAAAATGAACTGTACCACTCATGACCGCACAAGTTTGCTGGAAGATGTAGGGCCCTCTGGCAGTGCGGGTATTAAATTACATTTTCCTCCAACTCACAGGGAAACTGCTTCACCCCAGCTTGTTTCTCTGTAAAGCGCTACTAAATTTTTTTCTAAATAATTTAAAATGTGATTAAACTGTCATGTGATAATCACAATGAAAGAAGAATGATTCAGATTAGTGAGTCTTGTTTCCGTTGACATAATTAAGATTCTTCTAAGTCACTTTCAGTGTATTTGTACTATACATGCATTGTAAATTTAACATTATTATCTCTTTTATAGATGCAAAAACAGAGACTCACAAAGGATAAATGATTCCCTTAAGGACTCCCAGCAAATAAGTATTAAACCTACAATCTGAACCAAGTCGTGAATCTAACCTAGCACTCTTGATAATTAAGTTTCAGAGAAAGCAAGAGATTTGCGCCAGAAGTCACACAAATGCTTTTAGATGTTTAAATAAATATGTATATGCTTATCTATTTATATATATCTATTCCATATATATGTATATATGTATATATATGTATGTATATAGAAAAATACCATGAATATCTCAGCATGCACAAATGAAAGTTCATTTGAAATACATGAAGTAGCTTACTTTAAAAACTAATCAATTAACCACATAAAATTCAATCTTAAAAATATTTCATTTTTATTTGGCCCTATTGACATTTCACTTTCCAACCTGGATTCTAAACTAATGTATACTTACTTTACAGAATGAGAAAGTAGTGATTTTTAGTAGACGCACCGCCATTTGAAGCCAAACAAGCTAAGCATGTCTTTCACAACTTGAACAATGAAAACATTGCAGAAAACAATGTATCTGAAGACGTTTAGAACAAGTTTATCCTATAAACTGTGGTCAATATTTAAGCAAGCTCAGCCCCTATGTGCAATTTCTGATGAGAACAGCTCAGGTTTAAGAATATAAAACGAGCCCTAGTCAGTTTGGCTCAGCGGTTAGAGCGTCGGCCTGCGGTCCAGAGAGACCCGGGTTCGGTTCCTGCTGAGGGCACGTACCTTGGTTGCAGTTTGTCCCCAGCCCTGGCTGGGTTGTGCGGGTGGCAACCACTCGATGTGTCCCTTTCACGTCAATGTTTCTCTCTCTCTCCCTCCCACTCTATCTGAACAAAAAATGGAAAGAAAAAAAAAAAAGAATATAAAACACATACTATTAATTATATTTTATTATATGTATAATCAGGTTAACAAGTGGTATCAGATATCACTAGGAATTAGAAAGTAGGATTTATTTTTATTGATGCGTTTGTATGTTAGAATTTCAGCATTTTGTTATAAAAGTACAAAGGACCGACATTAAAACTCAATTTAAAAAATATATTATTTTCCATGACTCATGTTTGAATAGGATTTTAAATTTTACCCCCCCCCCCAAAAAAAATTCAACAGTTAAGTGACTTTTCTGTTTCTTTGCCCTTAATTTTGAAGAATTTCATTAATTTATGCATTGTTCTTGTCATAGGTATTACACTAAAAATTTGTGTTTAGGGATTTTTAAAGAAGCGTTTTCCTGGTTTGATCTGGAGGAAACTCCTCCATAGCATGTAGATTTTTTTTTTTTTAATCCTAACCTGAGGATATTTTTCTACTGATTTTTAGATAGAGTAGAAGGGAGGAAGGGAGAGAGGGAGAAAGAGAGAGAGAAACATCAATGTGAGAGAGACACATCCACTGGTTGCCTCTCACATGACCCTGACAGGGCTGGGGATTAAACCTGCAACCCAGGCACGTGCCCCAGATCAGAATTGAACCCGTGACCCTCCAGTCAGTGGACTGACACTCTAAGCGCTGAGCCAAACCAGCCAGGGCAGCACTTA
This sequence comes from Molossus molossus, assembly GCF_014108415.1. NCBI lineage: Eukaryota > Metazoa > Chordata > Mammalia > Chiroptera > Molossidae > Molossus > Molossus molossus. Next base: position 26,033,649 of record NW_023425401.1, read on the forward strand.
CTGTTTTGATTACTGCACACGTAGATTATACAGCAGGCTTGGTCAATGTTTTTAGCTGTGGTGTGTACTTATGCATGTTTCTCCTTGTGTTCATGCACTGACTTGGGTAGTCAGATATACATGATGACAGCCTTAAAATAAAAGAACTATTTTCTTTAACCTAAAAAATAATCGTTTTTTTTTTTTTTTTATTTAAAAACTTGGCTTCCTTAAATGTCCTCAGTAAGTTGAAAATAAATTAAAAACCCTTTAAAAAACTATCTTCAATGTGTCAAAAAATACCAAAATTTAGGCATAAATACTATGTTAAGGTGGGGAATAATGTATATACATTTTTATGTTTACATGTTATAAATACATACTTTCTTTTCCCTTAATTAAGAGTTCGCCTAGGTTTTAAGCCTCAGTGAGTCCCCGTATGCTGGTTGTAAGTAGTAAAGTCAGTCCACAGCTCTACTGTCACTACACAGTCAGAGGAGAGGAGAGTTACTTGAAAATGTTTAATAAAGAGAAGCGTCTACTGAATATGCCAAGAATGTTATCCTAAGACTTTGCCCTATATTGAATTCTAGACTAAAAATTATTATTGTTTGCTCCAAAACAGTATTCAGTCTAATATTCTGAATAATATTACATCTCATTAAATGGCAACTTCATTCTATGTACTTAGGCAAAAAAAAAAAAAACCTCTGGTGTCGTCCATGACCCCTCTTTTACACCTGTAACCCATATTTAATCTATTAATAGGATATGTGGGCTCAGTTTTCACAGTATCTCCAATATCACCATTTATCACAACCTTCATTCCTATTATTTTGATTCAAGTCACAATGATCTCTTTCCTGGATTATTGCAGTAGCTTCCTAACTGGTCTCTTTGACTCCACCCTTGCAACGTTTGGGTCTGTTCTCAGTACTGAGAACAGTAACTGGAATGCACACAATCCCCCAGTAGCTTTCTGCTGTACTCAGAGTGACAGCCAAAGTATTTATAATGCCCTTTAATGCCATGTGTCAGGGGTTCTCAACCTTACTAATGCCGCAACACTTTAATACAGTTTCTCATGTTGTACGTGGGCGTATCTGCAATGTGGGCGGACCCGCCTGGAGACGGATAGAGGAGTCGTGTCTCAGTTTCTAAGACCATCGGAGATATGGGGTTGCGACCCACAAGTTGAGAACCACTGCCCTATATGGTCTGGCCCAGTTACCTCCTATCTGACCTTATAGTCTACTAATCTCCTCCTTGCTCTTTCTGCTCCAGTAGTAGTGACATCCTTGCTATAATTGAACATGCTAGTCAAGTTTATCTCTTATATTCTGTAAACTTGCTAATCCCTCTGCTGAAATGCTCTTTTCCAACATAGATACATGGCTCTTATCTCCTTCATCTTCACTCATTGAGGACCCTCCTACTATAGCTTTAAATAAAAGTACAAAACCAATTAACCAACCAATAAAGAGTAGCAACATTTCCAATTTGCCTTATATGCTTTACTTATCTTCTTAGTACTTATTACTGTCTAACATACCATTTCATTTACTTATTTATCTTGTTTATTTTTCTGTTTCCTCAATAGGCTCTGTAAGGGCAGGGACTTTTTCTTTTCTTCATTACCATAAGTACTTTGAACAGCACCTGAAACTCTATAGGCAATCAATCAATGTTTGCTGAAGAAATAAATGAATTTATTTCAAGAAGATAGTTCACAAGGATGGAAAATATACAGGTTCCATTGCTGCATTTGTTTTTGTGCATGATCAAAAATGTTGCCAGGATGTTTTGGAGAGACGATAAAAATAACAATTGTATGGATATTAGAAGGAAGGTTGGGCATACATAAAACATTATAAAGACATCTATTTGTTCTTCTAGGCCAGTATTATAAATTCAGATTATTTGTGTATCTAAATACTGAATGAGTAGCTGCTTCAGGTTTTCAAAGCCTTATGAAGGAATGGCACATCTAAAATGGTTTACATAGAGGAATGAAGGGAGCAAGAAGAGACAGACGCAACTTGGAGATGTAAATTGGCAGGAAGACAAATAAATTAATTCTATAACCTTGAGCAAATTATTGACCTTTTCTGGATCAAATCTTCCACATTTTTAAAGTGAGGGTATTGAAGTAGATTATTTCTTAGACTACTTCTAGCTCAAAGATCTTTTATTAATGTATATGGTATTAAATGTGTTCTTGTTTAAGCTATATACATATGTACCTTCAATACAGTGTAAAGACACACACACACACACACACAGACAAAAGTAGGTTTATAGCTGTGAGTACAGAAGAGTTTATTCTTGTATTATTATTATTTACTAATTATTATATTGTTTTCCATATGAACAATCATAAGCCTGCTTTTGCCCCACCCTGCCTATACATACAAGAAGTCATTAACACTTTACACACTATTTTATAAAAAAATATGTTAATTGAATTTCTGTTGTTCTTGAACTGAGAGCTGTGAAGAAAATCTATGAAGACAGGCCTGCTGTGTGACTTCAATACGTTTATAGTTTGACTTAGAAAGCAAACGAATTCGTGTACACAGCATGTAAACCAACCTGATGAATGGTATGCGAAGAGTAGGTAGTGCTATAGTACTCTCAGGGTGAAGACCTAACTGGGTTGTGAGGGTCAAGTAGGGCTTTCTGGAGTAAAGTGTAGTTTAGACAATAAGTAACAATAAGAGTAGAAACTAACCAAGCAAAGAAGATTGGAGACATTTTGAAGCAGAAGAAGAAAGAGCATAATAAAGGAATTTAGGGGCAAAAGAAAATAAGAGTTTAGTATGTGTGGAACATGGAGAGCAAAAGACAGACTTCAGATGAAGCTGAAGAGGTAGAGGGGGCAGGCGAAGGCCTGGGACAGCATATGAATTTGCTATGTTTACGAAAGATCGCCAGGGACACATGGAAGGGTTTAGCATAAAAATGCAGACATTAGTTTTTCAGCTTAGAAAGCTCATTTGGGCTGCAGCTTGGAGAATGAATGAAAGAGGAGGGAGACTGGGTGTTAGGAAGACTTAGTAGGCTCAGTAATGTAGGTGAGGTGCCGGTGGCTACTTGCTGGTAGTGCAGTCGGCATGGAGAGACATGGCTTAATTCAGGATTCTCTCGGGCTGTTTGAGGAAAAACAGATTCTTGGGATAAGATGACTTGTCTTGTACATGTTGACTGTAAGTAGAAAGTGAAGTTTTCTAAGTTTCATATATTAGTTAGGAGCCTAAGATAAATATCTTTTTTTTTTTTTTTCAAATCTTTATTGTTGGATGTAAAATGTATTACAGATGTTCCACATTTTTCCCCCATTGACCCCCTCCTCCCCACTCCCGCCCCCCTCTCACCTTTTCCCACACTATTGTCTGTGTCCATTGGTTATGCATATAAGTTCTTTGGTTTATTTCTTCCCACCCCACCAACCCCTTTCCCTTTGAGGTTTGTCAGTCTAGCAATGAATTTGTGCTTCTTAATCCGTTCACCTTTTTCACCCATTCCCCCAAACCCCTCCCAACTGGCAACCAACAAAATGTTCTCTGTATCTATCAGAATGTTTCTGTTCTACCTGTTCATTTTGTTTGTAGATTCCACTGTTGATAGATATCTATTCATTGCCATTTTGTTTGTTCATACATTTTATCTTTTTCTTCAAAAAGACCCTTCATCATTTCATATAATAACGGTTTGGTAGTGATGAACTCCTTTAACTTTTTCTTGTCTGGGAAAGTTTTTATATGTCCATCGATTCTAAATGACAGCTTTGCAGGATAGAGTCATCTTGGTTGTAGGTTCTTGGTTTTCATCACTCTGAATATTTCTTGCCACTCCCTTCTGGCCTGCAAAGTTTCTTTTGAGAAATCAGCTGACAGCCTTATGGGAACTCCCTTGTAGGTAACTAGCTGCCTTTCTCTTGCTGCTTTTAAGATTCTCTCTTTGTCTTGAACCTTTTGCATTTTGATGATGATGTGTCTTGGTGTGGGCCTCTTGGGGTTCATCTTGTTTGGGACTCTCTGTGCTTCCTGGACTTGAATGTCTATTTCCTTCACCAAGTTAGGAAAGTTTTCTACCATTATTGTTTCAAACAGGTTTTCGATTTCTTGTTCTCTCTCTTCTCCTTCGGGCACCCCCAAGATGCAAATGTTGGCACACTTGAAGTTGTCCCAGAGGCTCCTTACACTATCCTCATTTTTTTGGATTCCTTTTTCTTTTTGCTGTTCTGATTGGGGATTTTTTGCTTCCTTATATTCCAAATCAATGGTTTGCTCCTTGGATTTACGTACTCTATTATTGAAGCTGTGTAAATTATTCTTTATTTCAGTTAATGCCTCCTTCAATTCTAACTGTGTATCCATGATTTCTAACTGGTCCTTTTTTATGCTCTTGAGGCTCTCCCTAAGTTCACTGAGGTTCTCACTAAGTTCATTGAGCATCCTTATAAGCAGTATTTTGAACTCAGTATCTGTTAGGTTGCTTATCTCCATTTCGCTTAAATCTTTTCTTGGGGTTTTGTTCTGTTCTTTCATTTGGGACCTGTTTCTTTGTCTCCTCATTCTGGCTGCCTCCCTGTGTTTGTTTCAGTGTATTACTTAATGAGAGGTATGGGGCTTGCTGAGACCCGATGTTGCTCGTTTGAAAGAATTTAGGAAAAACCTGAAGCAGGATCTGAGACAGGCCGATCCTTGGTTAAGCAAGTGGCAACAGCTTGGGTGAGCTTGAAAGTTGGGTGGGGCGGGGCCTCAGGGAGTCAGCAGGGCGGGGCTGCCAGTGTGAGCCAGGTTGCTGGAGTCCCAGATATGGTGACTGTCTGCCGCCCCAGGGAAGGGCTCACCAAAGGAACAAAGGGCCTCTGACAGCACGTTTGTCCCGGAGAAAGCCCCCTCTCCAGCCCTCGCTTCAGTGCCAAACAGCTCAGTTCTTCCCTGTGTGTCTCTGGCACCCCTCGAGCTGCCTCCCCTCCGAGCTTAGAGGGAGAGAGTCCGATAAGTCCGTGCGCGGGCCCTTTAAGGAGCTGCCTGTGGCTCCAGCCGCCTCAGCCTCGCTGAGCCTCAGTTCCCGCTGGGTTTCCAGCCAGAAGTGATGGGGATTCTCTTCCTGGCACTGGAAACCTGAGCGGGGCACCTGGTGTGGGACGGGGACCCCTCAGTCCTCAGGAAGGACCTTCCCAGCCGAGGTGTCCTCCTGATTTTTATCCGCCACACGTGGGTGTGGGACCAGCCCGTCCCCTCCGCCCTCCTACCAGTCTCGTGTGGCTGCTGCTTTAATTCCGTAGTTGCAGGACTTCCATTCAGCTTGATTTTAGGCAGTTTTGAGTGATGGTTGTTCTGTAGTTTAGTTGTAACTTTGATGTGGTTGTGAGAGGACGAATACCGCGTTTACCTACACCGCCATCTTGACCGGAAGTCCTAAGATAACTATCTTGAGAAAAAAGATTTGCAATTTATAAATGCATGTTTAGTAATTGAACGCATGAGATTAAATGTAATCACTCGAGGGGAGAGTATAAAAAAAAAGATATTCCTTTGGAAGAGAGCTCAAATAGAGCCCAAAGGAATACCATCAGTTAGGGGATGGGTAGAATACAAGGATCTTGCAAAAGGGGAGGAAAAATGAGCTGAGTGGTAAGTCAAAACTATAAGAATCTGAAATGCAAGGGAAAATAATGTTTGAAGAAGGTTAAGTGTCAACAATGTCAAATTCTGCAGAGCATCCCAGAAGTGTTCATTGGCTTTATCATGTGGGTGTCTGGGATACCCATGATGCAAGCAGTTTCAGGGGAGTGTGGCAGTCGGAACCAGGTGGCAGTAGGTTGCACAGATACAGGAGGGAAGGAATGGAAAGAGCAACTTTGGATGACTTCGTCGGCAAGAAATAGGTGCGAGAAAGGCAAAAACTGAAATGCAACATAACATCAAGGTAGAGTATTATTGTTTGTTTTATTTTGCCTCATTAAACTGAGAGAATCTTGAGCATATTTCAAGGCTGATGGAAATGAGCCAGTAGAAAGAGAGTAAGGATAGAGGAATGGTGATAATCAATAGACCTAGATCTCCAAGAAAGCCAGGATGGAATCCAGAAAATGAAGAGGTAACTTTCTTAGCTAGAAGGCATATGGCAGAAAAGAGGCTTGACAATGAAAAGCCTGGTTTCAGCTAAGGCCAGAAGATGGAAGGAACCCAGAAAAGAGATGGAAGGAGTAGGGAAGTTTGCTAATCTGAGTTTTATGTTGGTGACCAAAAAAAGGCTTACCTTCTCTGGAGGATGAAAGATGTGACAGTTGGCCTTATATGGACTTTAGGAAGAACACACACACACACACACTCACATTATGTTTTTGTACAGAAAAGATAAAGCCCAGATCTTTTTGTCGGTAACAGCTGCAAAATTCCTCAATGAGTATAAAGTAATGTTTGTCTGATGCTTTCTTTGACATCCTTTTTGCTTTTCATGATCCCCCCATTTCAGCAATGGTATCTATGTTTAAAACCTTCTGAGACAGTGAGGGACATTTGCAATGGAATTCATAGTTCTACATGCCCAAACTTTACATGGTCTTAAATTATTTGAACAAAAATCAGTGCCAAAATTCCTCTAAGATATATTTGTTTTTTAATGTGCTTTGGACTTTTGCCCTGGCTGGTTTGGCTCAGTGCTTAGAGCCTTGGCCCACAGAACAAAGAGTTGATGGTTCAATTCCTGGTCAAGGGCATGTACCTCGGTTGCAGGTTTGATCCCCAGCCCTAGTCAGAGTCATGTGCAAGGCAACCAATTGATGTGTCTCTCTCACATCAACATTTCTCTCTCTCCCTCCCTCGTTTCCTCCCACTCTATCTAAAAATCAATGAAAAAATATCCTCGGGTAAGGATGAAAAAAATCTGCTTTAGACTTTATAAATTGCTCTTTAAAGGGGCTGTGGATTATGTGAATGTTTTTTATCAGTTAATTTTTTGGTTAATTCCTTCAATGAATACATTCAGTAGACTAATAGAATATCAGGACCCATTGATGAATGCAATTTAGGAACTGATTTATGGCTTATTTAAATGAAAATGTGGCTAATTGGCAGAATTATACACACTGTTTATTGGTAGAACCTGACTCCATGAAACACAGTCCTTTAAATTATTTATAAAAACTATAGAATGTGCCAGTATTCAAACAGAAAATATTTGAATAAGTCAATATAACATGTGACAATATTTTGAATATTTTATCAGATTAGACATAGTAAATGAAACAACCATAGTTCAGTATATGTGTATATTTAGATAGGATAGGCAATTTTGGTGGAGGGAACAATAAGGTTGTTTGGAGCCTTCCTATGATCAGGAAAAGCACTCTGCGATTATGGAGTCTGAAAAGTCCCGTGGTGACCATCTGCACATCATAACTTAAATGCATATATACATAACCCATGGACATAGACCATAGTGCAGTGAAGGCCTGGGGGCAGGGAGCGGGGTAGAGGGGGGTTAAGAGGGGGGAGGGAGCATCTGTAATATTTTCAACAACAAAGATAAATTTAAAAAAGGAAATCTAGGAAAGCTGGCGGTCTAAAATCCAGTGAAGTACAAAAATCTGAGAACCGGGGGAGTTGATGGTGTAAATATCAGTCCAAGAGCAGGAGAAAACCGATGTTCTAGCTCAAGCAGAAAGGCAGGAAGGAAATGAATATGCTCTTCTTCTCTTCAGGCCCTCAAGGGGTTGAATGATGCTCCCCGCCCTTGGGGAGGGTTATCTACTGGACTGACCCACGATACAAATGCTAATCTCATTCGGAAACACCCTCACAGACACACCTCAAAATAATGTTTAACCTGGACATCCTGTGGCCCAGTCAACTTGACATATAAGATTAACCATCAGAAATAGAAAAACCAGTTTGGAGAATGTTATAGGCAAGCAGTAAGTTTAATTATGTAAGCATAAATACGATTATTGGTAATAAGAATGAGAAGAAGAATATGAGGCATGTAACGAGTTAGTAGATACCTATGAATAGTCTATTTGGTTGTGTGATGACTTTGCTGAAGAACTTAGTGATAGAAGTTTTGCAAGGTCATAGTTGAGTTTCAAGGTTCCAAAGCCCAGACACCAGAGCCTAAGGGGAAAGCAGGAGAGCCGGGATCTGTGGCATCAGGGAGCAGGGATGTCTGTAGGGGCCATGAGGCAGCGCTAGTTGCCTCTGTTTTGTTTGCACACGGCATTCTGCATATCCACACCTTCCTCCTTGAAACCCTCTATTGTAATTTCTTGTTCACCAGTCAGTCTCTGCTTCATTACTGTCTTATGCTGTGTGCTGATTGGAGAGATGAAGTACATGTGTCACTTGGTCCTGGAAGAGTCACAGACCATAAGAGGAGAAAGTGTTGGGTGTTGGAGGAAGAGTATTGCAGGCAGAGTGAAATACATATGTAAGTCCCTGCACATGGAAGAGCATGATAGGTTGTAGAACGGTAAGAATTTTAGGGAAAAAATTAGAAAGGCAACAGGCATGGCTAGACAGAGAGGGAGAACAGAATCGGCGTTAGCTTGGCATGCTACTCCAGGGGTCCCGTAGGCAGACAGAGGGGCCCCGTATGTTCCTCACTGACACCATTGTCACATCCTGTTGGGTTCTCCTCTTTCTGGAGTCCCAACAACTCCACTTGAGTCGCTCCAGGGTGTGTGGGTTTCCCTCAGGTTTTAATTTCCTACCTTAATGAAAATGTTCCTCTTTTCATATGGTTGCAGAACATATTTGATTTACCTTCTAATATTTACAAAGTGGCTTTCAGGTTAGAAGATGTTTGTCAATTACTGTTTTTCATCCCTCTGGAAGTTTCAGGAATGTAGAAATAGGAGGTAAATTAGATCCCCAAAAACACCTTGTGCTATATTATGGCCAGTGAACTAAGGATAGGAGTCCTGGACTTTTGCAGATATTTAAATTCTAATGTCCCTGATTCAAATTAACACCGTCACTTGGTTAAGCCGCAAAGTAAGCCTTTTTTGTTTTTTAATGCAATGACACTTTGTGTTTTAAATAAGATACTATAATATGACATAACTCTCAAATCAAATGGGAGGGGAGAGAGGAAAAAAGTCTTAACAACAGGTGGAATGTGTGTGAGTTATTTTCCATACACCTGTATTTCTAGCTAGCTTGGTCACTTCACCAGTTAATTAAGATGAATAGAGCCATTTAGAAATAAAGACCTTAAAAGCCATTTTTAAGCATTCATCAGGCCTTTATTTTTCTCTTTCTATTAGAATTGCTATTGTGCTAATTAATCAGCAAATACTAAACAGACTTTGCTGTTGTTTGGAGTGTCCTTGTAGAATTACCCTAGTTATAAAAACTGGGAGTCTCCACTTCATCACAAATTCAGATTACTGCAATGTAACAAGTGGTTTCTTTGCTTTTAAATGAAAATTATCTGATTTTTCTACACATAATTTAATTTGTATGACTTCAGTATAATTATCCACTTCTTTCATACACATTTTTTTTTTCTTGAACAATGAATACTTCCAGTTACAGACCCAACTTTTATTGACTTGGAAGAGTCAAGTTATTCCAGCTAAATCTCTTTTGCTATACAGAATGAGAGAACCATAGACGCCACTTGGCCAGACTTGCACAGCCTAACAGGAGGGAAAATGAGAAATAGTATGCTCATCTGGCCCCCTTCTGCATATGATTATTTCTGGATTCTCTCAGCTCACCTGGACACATCTCTTGCAGTGACCACACTGCTCATCTGTAGTGGTTTGCAAGCACGGAATCGTTTACACTTGATTAAGAAGATCCACGTGTGAGGAGGGGCACGGAGAGAGAATAATGATACGGAGTACTCTATGCATGCTCTTTTCTAGGAAATTTAGTCAACTAGTATCTATTAGGCCCTGGCCAGGTAGCTCACTTGGTGATAGTATTGTCCTGATATGCCAAAGTTGTGAGTTGAATCCCAGGTCAGGGCACATACCAGAAGCAACCAATGAATGCATCAATAAGTGGAACAACAAATTGATGTCTCTGTCTCTCTAAACCAATAATAATAAATTTAAAAACTATTATTCTGGAAAAACTGCTTTTTCCCCCCCTGTGGAATTTTTAAATTAAGAAAACATTTTCATGTATTTGCTTAAACAAAAATACAAGGGCAGAGAGTGGGAGAGGTGTCTTGGAAAACATGTGTTGACACTAATTCAATCAAAATGATATTACAAACAAGTATCACATGATCTCACTTATTTGTGGAATATAATGAACAAAATAGACCCAGAGACATAGAAGTAGAGCTCAGACTGACAAACCTCAGAGGAGGGAGACTGGGGGGGTGGGGGTGGAGATAAGCGCAACCAATGGACATAGACAACAATGCTGGGAAGGGAGGAGGGGTGGGAAGGGGGGGAGGGTGTCAAAGGGGGAAAGAGGAGAAACATCTGTAACAAAAATAAATAAATTTAAAAAATAATAAAATACAGTTAACAACAACAAAAAATGCTATACAAGAGCCTCTGATATAGAACTCAGCAGTTCAATCTTTACAAAGTGGAAAATCAAAATACCCACCTCATAGCATTAATGTGCGGACTACTTGAGAAAATACATGTAAATCACAATGAATGTTGCCTTGCACAGAGAACACACTTTAAAATATTATACTATTATTTTACTGACACATTTGGAGTTTTCAGTATTGCATTTGTTTCATCAGTGCTTTCAATTTTTTTTGTCTGTGACTCATTAAAAATGGTTTTAAAATTGTGACAATATGCACACACACACACATATATATGTATAAAAAACTTAAAAGTTTCAAGAGATAAAATTCTTTTTTATATGGTGCACTTATTTTTTTTCCTTTTATTACTTTTCTGTTCTATTATTATCTATTCTATTCACTTTTAAAATGTAAATAGAATAGAATAGACCCACTATTTGAAAAAAAAAGAAAAGACTAGATGAGCTGCATCCCATTTAAAAAAATATGAATCATGTTAAAAGTTCAGGATGCACTGGTAAGAATTACAGCATTTAAGTGACAAGGGAATACCTGGTTTCAGTGTACCTGTTGAATTTGCAGAAGTTTGCCAGTAGGCTGAGGAAGATGATTATCTGACTTCTGTAATATCTGTTGAGACATACATTTTTCTTAATCCTTAAAAAAGTTAGAATTTCCCATGCAAGAGATATGCTTTAAATGGCCTCTTGATACATATAGTAAGCTTTTGTTGATTACTCCATCCTAGAAGTGTCCCTATGTTCTGCATAAACCTGCTTAGGCCCACGTGAGTAATCTGCTGGAGGAGTCGAATGACAGTAAATTCACACCTCCTTCTCAGTGCAAGGATGAGCAGGAAGTTTGATTTATGACAGAGAGATTAGCAATCAATTCATTTTTTTTTCATCCTTTGCAACATGACATATTTTAGACAAGCTGAAAGAGGCATTTGGAGAGGAAAAGATGATAAGTGTAAACTTGAAGCCAGTAAAGTGACATCAGCTTCTTTTTTTTGAACCTATTCATTTGTTTCTTCCTGTCCTGCCCCCTTATGACGAGTGGGAGGGCAGCAAAACGCAGCGGTCTCAGGAACTGAGCTGTCCATGGCTTCACCTGGCTGCTCGCTGCTTCGGCAGCATGTGCTGTGCAGCACCGTGTTAGCTGATGAGACAGAGCTGTGGAGCTCTAGGCTAAGGCGTCCTGTGTTTGGAAGAGCTATGATGATCTGTCCACTCCGTCACTCTTTGCATATGCATAGGCACACAAGGGTGAATAATTGATGAGAGGCAAGTAAAGATATAATGCTGCGGAACTTCAAAGGAAGGAGACTCCTGGGCTTAGAATGTTCAAGTCGGAAGGAACTTAAATTCATCTAGTTCCAGGATTACTGTGTGCTCTGTGTACGAATTAGGCCCTTTGTCTTGACTTGCACTTTAAAAAACCTTATTGGGAAAATGAAGATTTCTACATGGGAAACAAACAAATAAAAGGTTGGATTCCTACAATAACTTACAATCAGCCACTTATATCATGTATTGCCTGTTACTTGGATATGAACTTTGATGTTGGTATTAAGTAGGAGACACTAGTGAGTAAATAAATGTAGACTCTAAGATTGAGGAAGCAAATCTGGTGCTCTGCTTGGGTCACGAAGGCATTAAGTTCATATGGGTCATGGATACCTAAGGCCTGGCCAATAGCTGTGCCCATAGGAAGTAAAAATAACTACTGATATTTGGGGTTGAGGGGAATACCTAACACCTACTACCTAAATTAATGTTTTGTGCTATATCAAAATATTAACTTTTTCCAGATTTCAGTAAAGGTAAGGTAATCTGTAAACTCGAAAAAAAAATGGTTTTTAATGTGATGAGAGGAAAAGTTGTCTGTTCTTTTCCTGGGTTTGTGATTCCATATTCATGTCGTACAAGCACAAGCACCAACCAGTGAAGAGTGATATCTAGCTATAGCAGTAGACTCTGGATTGTAATACTAGCATTGAATACATAGAGTCAGCCTGTGACCCAGGAGCATAGCATAGTAAATGGACATGTCTTTTTTGTATGATGCTGTCATCATTCTCTTTGGGTAAATTCCCATTTGTTACTAGCCCCAGTAACCAGTTGCAAGATAATCTGGAAACGTAAACCATAGATACAAATTCTGTAGTTTTCTGATCCATATATATGTGGTATATGCATAAGGATTTTTTTTTAATCTTCACCCGAGGATATTTTTCTATTCAGAGAGAGTGGGAGGGAGAGAGAGCGAGAAACATCGATGTGAGCACAACACATCAAATGGTTGCCTCCCGCAAGACCCCGGGACAAACTGCATCCAAGGTACGTGCCCTTGACCCAGATTGAACCCCCAGCTCTTTGGTCCGCAGGCTGAGGCTCTAACCATTGAGCAAACCTGCCAGGGCCTTGCATGAAGATATATTTTGAACACTTCGTTTGCTGACTTCTTAGATGAGAAGAAAGTTTCAGCTGAGCATTTTTGTTTATTTCTTTTTGTTTTTTGCTAGCTAAAAAACTTTCTGGTGACAAAAAAAAAAAAAAATCTGAATAAAATGAGTGAGCACCTGAAAGATAGTCTTGAGATTTTTATTGATAGGAATGCAAAAGTGGTAAATGACAGTTCACATCTCAGCTGGGATAGTCACATCTTAATTAGCCTTGACCACATTTCTGTTGCTCAGAGCGGTTACCCACAGGGTGAACCTGGAGCATAACTGAGATGTTCGTTGTCAATGGAGTTGCAGACTTCCACCTGTTCTCCCTGGGACATAACCAGCTAGCACTTGTTTTCCTTAACAAAAATGACCACGTTGGGCACCTACCCCGCACTACATGTTATAGCTGCGCACTTATGATTCCACACAATCCTACTAGCAGTCTCCTCTGGTAGCTTTCTCGATGAGGGAACTGATGATGTTAAAACTTGGAAGTGCAAGTGTGAATTTATGTATATATAAAGGAAAAGAAACACAAGAATAGAGAGATTGGGTAGCTTTTCTAAGCAAATAAATGCCACATTTAAGATTTCAGTAGCATTTCAGAATCTTCACTTGGGTCCCAGGAATGTCATGTACACCTGGGGACATCAACACAACATCTAATGAGAAGGAACCAGATTTGAGCACTGGGCTGTGTGGCTCAAGGGTAGACACTCTCTGCTCCTTCATTTATAGCACATGGCATGGAGGACAAAATCCACAGTTTGAAATAACCGAGGCACACAATTATCAAAAGTTCCTTGCCTGTATGTTTAGCTGAATACTCAGAGCACATTTGCTTTTCTGATTGATCTTATTCCTTCAACTTACCAAGGTTTTTAGTGGTCCTTGGAAAATAAAAGAAGACAATATTGGGAATATCCCTAAAGTTTTCTACAAAGGAAGTAAATTATACATTTGTTTGCTGAATTAAAACATTTAATACCCATTATTTAATAGATACCTCTTATGACCATTTAATACATCTATCTTCTTTGCTTTCTTTAAACCATTTTAATAAGTACATTGTTTCATCAAGTAAGGTAACAATCAAAATTATTATTTGAATAGCAAATACTGAGCAATATAGATCCTGAAACTCACATTCAACTATATATTGTCCTCTCTTTTCATTTTTTTTTTTTTAATCCTCATCCGAGGACATTTTTCCATTTTTTGTACAGACAGTGTGGGAGGGAGAGAGAGGAAGAGAGAGAGAGGGAAACATCGATGTGAAAGGGACACATCGAGTGGCTGCCACCCGCACAACCAACCAGGGCCGGGGACAAACTGCAACCGAGGTACATGCCCTTAGCGGGAACCGAACCCGGGTCTCTCCGGACCGCAGGCGGACGCTCTAACCGCTGAGCCAAACCGGCCAGGGCTCTTTTCATTTTTTATATAACCTGCATAATACCCTGATGATCTAGAGCAGACGATATGTAACAAATAGAAATTTAATAATGCAAACATTTTTTGGCTTCTTGGGTGAAATAATAAAGCATTTTTCCTCCTCAGAGCATTTTGCAAACTTGATCAATCATGCTTTCTTAAGAAGTAGGTCAGCATACAGATTCTGGCTTCATTAGAACTCAAGAAGTGCTTTTTAACTCTGCATGCAAGAATTCAGCAGAGAATCTCTCTCCTGTATTTTACCTGCAAATAATTCTGGCCTCTACCCCTTGGGACTTGCAGGTAAAATTTTTGCCACATGTGTTTGTAGATGCAGCCCTGAACTACCCATTGCTGAATTTCTCTGAGTCTGAGCCTTGATGAGTGGATGGAACAAAATCAGAGATACTGGGAATTAAATTCAGGCTCCCCAAATGGTCTGAAAGTAAGATACATTACAGGAAGTATATGTATTTGAAATTAGAAAAGCCATGACAATAACTCTGTCAAAGTTTTCTTTTCATTTCTTTCTTTCTCTCTCTTTGATTTTTTAAAATATGTTTTTATTGATGTTTTAGAGAGAGAGAAAGGGAGAGAAATGGAAACATCAGTGTGAGAAACATCAGTCGGCTGCCTCCTGCACGCCCCCTACTGGGGATCGAGCCCACAACCTGTGCATGTGCCCTGACCTGGAATCGAACCCAGACCTCTCAGTTCATGGGACAATGCTCAATACACTGAGCCACACTGGGTGGCCTCTGTGTCTCTCTCTCTCTCTCTCTCTCTCTCTCTCTCTCTCTCTCTCTCTTTTAAATGTAGGATGCATTTAATTTATCCGTGATGCACTGGTTCTCAAGGCTTGTTCCCTGGCCCATCAGCATCACCTGGGGACATGTTAGAATCATCATCACCCCAGACCTGCTGATTCAGAAGCTTTTGGAGTGGAGCCATAAAATATGTTTTAACAAGCTTCCATGAGTTTCTGATCCTAGGTAAAGTTTTGAAACCACTGTGATTTTTTGAAATTAGAGTTATTGGGGTGGCACTGGTTAACAGAATCATAAAGGTTTCAAGTACATGTCTACAATACATGATCTATATATTGCGCTGTGTGCCCACCACACAAACCACTGCTTTAATGTATACAACTGGCCCTCCATCGTATAAATAGTGCTCATTCAATCCTTTGTGTTTTTAGTGTAAAACTGAATTGGACTGAAAATTCACAACACTCTTGAATACAGTGACATTAAAGAAGTTTGTAGATGACACATGCATTTCATCTGACTTTGTAAGAGTTAGTGGTCAGCAGTGCTGGCCGCGTGCAGTCGCACACCAGTAGGAGAGCACGTTTGCATAGACCCTGTCGGGAAGCCAGACATGGTTAGCTTTCATCTTACATGGAAAGGTGTCGGGCTTTAACTAGAAGGAACTGTGACAGTTCTTGACAAACAAACTTGCTGTACATTCTATGGCTTCCCTGTTAGAATTTATCTTCTAAATCTAAGAGTTTATACTCCCGTTGATAAGCACAAGACCGTTTGCTGCAACCTCCAAGTACTGACTCCTTCTGGGTCTTTAATACACCATAATCAAAGCTAAGTTAAACTACTTTATATGTATCTGTCAAGGTCTTATCCTATTTCTTTTAAAATAATATGTCAGGTACAGACTAAAATATAGACCAAAAGAGACAGCAGTTGAAGCAGACAAGAGACTCCTTCTGGTTCCCTCCATCCTAGCTGTGAGTGATGGCGAAAGACTTATATCTGAGTCATAAGTGATTCAACTCATCATAACTCATTTCCAAGGCCAAGTCGTGACATTGATAAGTCAGAAAGTACAGCAGCTCTGACAGCCCGGTGGTGTGTAAATCATGCCAGCAGATTTAAAAAAAAAAAAATTCATGCTGATCTGACTCTACCAGGGTGTTTGGGGTATAAATTCATGTGGTAAAGAGAATCTATCACTTAAGAAGCATCCATTGGTTACCTACTATGTAAAAGACATGATGGGGGATATAAAGATACATTTCGCACCTACGTCGCTGGAATAGACAGCCTACAGCAAAGAAGGGACTTAAATATTGGAACAAATCATCCCAAACCCTGCAGCCCTGTCTTCTTTAGAGAGTAGCTCAGGTTATATGAGTGTTTTCCATGAGAGCAGGGGTCATACCTTATACATTTTTGGTTTTTTAAGGCTTAATACAGAGTTTAGTGTATAGGAAGTTGAAAATAAATCAAGGTGGTTCCATTTCTTCCTTGTCTAAATGTTCCTTATAATAACTTTCTAAACTCTTCATGTGGCATCAGTCACATGTTGCTTAGACTTTCATTATGTGTCCTTTGTTGATGTGCTGTACTCACCCACCTGCCATGTCTAGACACCCAGCAGTCACGTGAAATAATATCCGTACACCTAAGCTCCTGGAGGACTGTGCTTAGTGGATTCACTATAGCTAGTTGCTAATGAGTGATTGTGTAATCAGCCTATCAGAATACAGCACATTCGACCGCAGGGCAGGAGATGACACACAGCGGAACACCGTCAGGTAAGTGAGGTGGTCCAGGGCTTGTGAGTTCAGAGAAGGCCTGCGTCCCTGGGCTGGGGTACTGGAGGAAACGTAATGGCACAACCCAGAGCTGGGGTGGAATCTGAGAATAATCTACTCAGAAGTCTCCATGTTACAGCTGAGAAGACCCAGTTTCGGAAAGATTAAGTGATTTATTTGAAAGGTCTTAAGGTTTTATGGAGATTTGTATTTTGTTCTCTCGGGCTGCTGATCTTTGATTGATTTTATTGGAAGTTCTTTGCGCAGGGATCTTGTCCTTTAGCATCCTTGGTAGAATGTAACACAGCAGTCAGCTGGAACGCAAATGGTAGACATTTACTGTTTCTGCTCATTGTTGGTTCTTCTTTTTTTTTTTTTTTTCCAAACCTAAGGAAACATTCTCACACCTATGGAAAACATGAGAAAAATCCACTTAATTAAAAAAAAAAAAAAGCTAAATATGTTTTAATACTACCTAAGATGCCAAAGTATCACTGATTTATAACAGCTATTTCTACATGAATTGAAGGAATAATTATACATGTTTAAAACTGGGAAATAAGTTATAACTTTGTCCCTATGTTATGTCTGTAATATGTATATAACATCTGTTTAACCAGCTTTAACTCCAGGCTTTGAGCCAGGCATTAGGAAGATTACTACATCTTGATTGGGCAGAGAAGCTGGGGTTCTCTTCCAGGTTAGAGAAATGGGGTGAAAAGAATATAAAATGGTGGAGATTGCAAGGAGTATCTGAGTGAGCCCTTGGCATGCCTCAGCGTGACTCAGCTGCTCGCTGTTCTTAAGCCAGTTTATGGGCTCATTGTCTTTGGTTTGAGAAATCATGGACAGGGGAAGAGATAAAATACAAATATTCAAACTTTTTGACAGTCTGGAGAAAAATAAGTAGAAAACATAAAGAGACCCTTGAATAAAATATTTTATTTGTATGAGCCTCCTTCACTCTCAGGAGTTATTTTGGCCCCAGCCAAATGAATTTCAAAGGAATGTGAAATAAGCATCGAAGGACGCAGACATGGAGCCGAGCGTGTACCACATGCTGCTGAGGGCTTCAGAACACATCCCGTTGGGTCTTGCAGCCCCTGGTTTCAATGTGCATTTTATATTAATTAAAAAGAAGAATGAGATTTCTCCACTGCCAGGGAAGATCTTAGTCTCTGTGATGGTTTTGCCTGCCAGGCACGCACATCCAAGGTTTTGCAGAGATTATAATGATAGAATGTATTGATTTTAGGTAACAAATGGCAAAACAAAAGTCAGTTGGGGCTCCCCTTAATAATAAATGCCCAGAGTTTTCTATGATTCCTAAACCCAATAGGATTATATATACTGGTTCAGCAAGCAGCCAACAACACACTTGGCACATGAGGCCAGGTGTGGTGGTTAAACAAAAGGTCTGTAAAAAATTAATAGCTCATACTAAGAGGCAACACTCAAACCAGGAGGGCAAAAATCTCTTGCAAAGACAAATGCTGTGATTACCTTCCCACTGTGGCTCCACTGTGATTTACAGCTACTTGGGCATGAATTCAAAGAAAACCAGGGAAGGAATCAGAACTGTTCATGGTGTCAGGGCCAGAGATGAGAATTCAGAGGTCTGTTTCACCGTGGTTACCCAGCATCAGAGGCAAAAAGAACAATCTCATTTTCTAAACCCAGTGTCACCTCCTTAGTTTAATGGTTACATCATTTTGGAAACTCGTTCCATTTTATATTTAAGCCAGTTGCACATTTTGTGGACGATGTTTTCTCTAGACTGCACTTTAGTCCACCTCTCGGGTTCATGTTTTAAAAAATAAAAAAGGGGAAATGATGTCAATAAGAGACTCTTCTTGTGTACAAAGACAAAGCTGAAAAACCCTGAATCAGAGCGGAGTGGACTGTGGGGCATCTACTGTGTTCAGATAATGACAAGAAGATGACTGATCACTCATTTACCAATAAGTCGTTGGTTGTTTAGGCTCTGATAAATGTATCTTAATGATTTTCTGTTAAGCTGGGGCTTAATCTTTGAAAGTGATTGGAACACATTTTCTCTGGTTTGTACTATTTCACCTGCTTTATAGATGTATCTTGTTTTAAAATACGAATGTGATCCTACTATGCAGTTGATATTTTTGTTTTAAAATTTTTAGACGATTTTAAAAACCCAAGGGGTAGAAACTTTTGTAAAGAAAGGGGTTAAGTGTAGACGGTAACGTATTACTCAAAACAAGCAAAACACGCATGTCCTGCTTGAATAGACTAGCCTTGTGAATGAAAGTAGATTGGGTAGCTGCCAAAATATAAAGAATATTTCTGTAAATTAATGCTGTTTTTCTTTACTTTCTGAGGAAACACAGCCTCTTAAATCTCATTGTGTGTTTTCCCACTAGTAAGTTCAATGTGCCGCCTCTGCTTTGAAACAGTCATTTGTACCCCAATGAATGTAGCACTTAGTTTTATAAATATTTAGTGTGCATTCATGTTTAAGACCATAGCATTTAGGTTGACACTCTCACAATATACTTACAGTTCTAGCTGTCACAAAATGAGATAAGTGTACAAATTGCAAAGTGGTGCCTTTTCAGCAGCACATTTTAATGTAAATGTAATGTCTGACAATACTACATTTAGATACTATCTAAACGAAATAACAAACCTTCTCAGATCCATTTTAAAGTGTAAAATTATGGTCATTCTGAAACATTTTGTAAGAACCAGATCAATGCGGCTTCAAAGTATAACAGTAAAAAGCATAACCTGAATCATTTGTATAGCATGGAGACTATAATAATAAAAATGCTAATATTGATAATTGTGTGCTTTTGTATGTTGCAGCATATATTATGAGCTCATTCATTCATGCAAAGAGTCTACATTAAAGGCCAGCTTGAGAGGTATTCTTAGAGGCACTGAGTATCAATAATACTGGAATACAGAAGATGAAGTTTTAAACCATGAAAGAGAATTGTTTAGTTTAGTAATCCCTACTGTATTCATGGGCTAATTTACAGAAATTAATTTGTCGTGAATTACGGTATTCTGAAAACATTTTCCCATAGAAAAAAAAGGAATCGCTCACCAACTAAACCAAGTTAGATGAAATGTACCTAAACTACAGTACAAATTGTATTATAAAATCTAATAAATAAAAATGTAAAAGGTAAAAATTCTCTTGCATCCCCCAGTCCCTGACTTGAGAACATATCTCCCCCTGTCCGTTTTTTGTGGGAGGGATGAAAGAGAGTGGGGTACAGGTGGGCTTGGCTGCAGCAGGCTGATGGAGGGGGAAGTACATAGGGAACCAAAGTTCCACGTGCCTCTGGGAAGGAAATGGGATTCCTGGAAACACAAAGCACCCAATCAAAGTGAGTATCCCTGGGTCACCTTTCAGAAATAGAGGGTGTACCAAGGCCTGGCTTATTTAAATTTGGAAACATTTTAATATTAACTTATTAAAATTAATAATAGGTACTTTTTGAACTTTGTATATGATTAAAAAATTTTTTTTTCTTTATTGGTTTTTAGAGAGAGAGAAAGGGAGAGGGAGAAAGAGATAGAAACATTGTTGAGAGAGAACATCGATTGGCCGCCTCCAGCATGCCCCGCACTGGGTATCAGGCCCACAACCTGGGCATGTGCCCTGACTGGGAATCGAACCGGTGACCTCCTGGTGCATGAGTTGATGCTCAACCACTGAGCCACACTGGCCGGGCGAACATTATATATGATTTTTACCCACCAAATAGCTTAAACATGTTTTTAGGTTATATAACTACTTCTGTGATTCTAATTAAGCAAATATAATCATGATGAGGCCTTTTATTCTTCTTAGTGCTCTGTATCGATAGGTTTAAGAAGTCAGTTTTCTGGTATTTGATGATACCTCAAATTTTCAGCATAACAAATGACAAAAACTTTCAAACTACCTGCAATAACCCAACCGTACTTTATTTTTTCCCTCTCTCCATGAGGAATTAGTCACTATATATTTTTTTTCAACTCAATGTTGAAATGTCAATTAATGATTAGCATTTCAAATATAACACAGCCATCAAACTTAGCTTAGGTAAAACACCCACTGGGAGTATGTTTTTACTTTAGAGAGCTATTTTAAATGAAGCGTGTTAAATTATTTTCTTTTCTTTATGGTGCCCCATAACATAGTTCCCAAACTATCATCTAACTTGGCACATTATACCCCAAAATGTGTCAGAAGCTATAGGGGAATAGTTTCCTGACCTTTTCTTGGTCGTGATTATACCCTATGGACTGTCTCCCCAGGAAAGGTGTGGGAAGAGAGGCCACGCATATACGTACACGTTCACATGTAATTCATAGCCCCAAGGTCAGCCTCAGGTCCCAATCCCCACTCTGGGGAGTAGGTTCAGTAGGCATGTGTCCAGGGGATGATCGAAACTGCCCTTTATGAATTTCTTCCACAACTACTGCTTAATCATGCACACTCTTCACAAAGGTGGCAGGAAGTGAGCACGGGTTGAAAGTGCATGGTCACTCTGGCCTTGTGTGGGAGAAAACCATGCCTATTGAAATAGAAGGTAAGGAAAAGAGAAGAACCCCTCAAATGATAACAACAGCGACAATACAGCAATAGTTGTTATTTAGTGAAACGTATGTGCCAGGCCCCATATTAAGCAGTTTACATAGATACTTTAATCCAGCAACAAGGCAATAAAATAGAGACTATTAAATTCCTATTTTACAGATGAAGAAACTGAGGCTTATAAAAAATAACTAACACACCTAATGGCACCCATTAATGAGTGGAGGACACCCAGCTTCCAAGCCCAGCATCTTAATCCCTATACAGAAATTAAGACAGTGGCAGGTTTAGTAGGTTTGGTGACAGAAAGTTGAGGCTTATGCAGTGGAGGTCTATTCGGCTATGAGGTCTGAGGCAGGTTTATATGCGGAACTAAGGGGTAAGTTTGATTTTAAAATATTTAAAATGCCTTCCCTTTTTTTTTTTATGGAAGTTGTGTCTCAAAAGTAACCAGGGAAAATGCTATGATTTGCAGACTTTATATGAGGATAATGATCATAAATTTTTTTAAATTCTCACCCAAGGATATTTTTACATGTATCTTCAAACAGAGTGGGAGGGGGAGAGAGAGAGAGAGAGAGAGAGAAACATCAATGTGAGAAAGACATATCAATTGGTTGCCACCTGCACAACCCCAACAGGGCCAGAGACAAACCACAACCAAGGTACAGCCCGTAGCTGTAATCGAACCCGGGACTCTTTGGTCCGTGGGCCAACACTCTAACCACTGAGCCAAACCGGCCAGTGCTGATCATGAATTTATAATGATAAAAATCTGGCTGATGAACAGATTCCATCCCTCTCTCCCGAAATTCTAGCAAACTCCAGTGAGGTATGGAGAAAACATACAACAGAAAAATATTAGGGTTTTGGCAGGACCATTAATGACATCAGAGGGTACTATAGCAAAGAGAAGTATGGAAAATATGAGAAAATCAAAGAAGTAAATATACTCAAGATTCTAATGAAGTTAAACTTTTTTGTAGTGGGGGAAGTTGAACAGCCCAGTTGGAGGATAAAGAAATCATGTTCAGAATGCATAATCCTAGAATTGGTGGTTTTGTACAGGGACAGGTTCTTGCTCCAGGTGTGACTTCGGGATGATTGGATGATGGAGATGGAATGCTTTTAGGTGCAAGTGACAAAAGAATAGCTGAACTAATTTAAGCAAAACTGGCAAAAAGGTGCCCATAAGAAAAGTATACAAGGCTAGAGGTGGAGCCAGCCTTGCAGTGACCTTTCTGAGGATCCAGATACCGCTGAGACACCTAAAGGGTCTCCTCTTCTGCTTTTTCTCCTTGTCCATCAAAGAAATTCAGTGAGGAAGATATTGTTCTAAAACAGATATTCCATCCGTATCTCTCTTCCCCACAAGGTTAAGTCACTTAAATTGTATCTTGTGCATGATTTGAAAAAGAATTAATATTAATATTCCTATTAATAGCAAGGCATACAGGTTGGGGCAAAAGTAGGTTTACAGTTGTGAGTACACAGAACACAGAGTGTATTCTTGCATTATTATTTATTAATTTTTGTGTTATTTTCCATACAGATAACTGTAAACCTACTTTTGCCTCACCATGTACTTAGATATACCAAAATATATTATTATCTAAGATTAATTCCTGTGTCTTAAAACTATTTTATTTCTCATTTTATCCCCATGTTTAATTTTAAAATGCTGAGGACTGGGGATTTTAGAGAGCCTTGAGTTATTGGTAGCAGTGTTATACCGTGATTCATTGTTTGCAGTTTTGCCTTAAAGGTTAATTAAAAGTTCTAATAAGCCCAGCCAGTGTGGCTCAGTGGGTGAGCATTGACCCGTGCACCAAGGGGTTGCTGGTTCAATTCCTGGTCAGGGCACATGCCTAGTTGTGGGCCAAATCCCCAGTGTGAGGCATGCAGGAGGCAGCCAGTCGATGTTCTCTCTCATTGATGTTTCTATCTCTCTCTCCCTCTCCATTCCTCTCTCTCTAAACTCAGTAAAAAAAGAAACAGTTCTAATATGTTGTAGGTGAAAACTACCTTCTCCCTACTTGTGTTAAGAGACCCTAAGGAAGGTTTTCTATGCTTTGTTTCTCTCAATTAAATATTTGTTCTGTGTATAAAATTAGTGTAAAGATTGGCTTATGGCTCAAGACACCATTAATTAAGTGATAATCTAATGTATTCTGAAATCTGTTTTGTTTTCAGCTCAAGTCTGTGTCTATTCCAATTATACCCCATTAATTCCAGTTTCAGTGTGAGAAATTTTTTTTCTACCTTCCGACAGAGACGATGCCTTTCACTGAAGCTTCTCTGATCTCCAGCCTTGTTCCTCTTTCAAAAATGATACGCTATATGGAGCATGTTAATTTGTTCAGTGAATTTCCATAAGTCCCACTGTCCATCAGTGTATTTGATCAAAGCATTAGGAAGATATAATATGTGAAATCAAAGGGAAAGAGAAGGTCAGAGTACAGTCAGAGACCACAATGTATATTTCATTTTGACATTCTCTGAACAAAAATGTATTAACTGCTGGCTGCGTATCAGACTTTACTCCAGTCACTATGCTAGTAATACATTTCATAAACCTTTAAGAAATACAGATGCCCTAGGACACTCATTGGTTATAGTAAAACAAATTTTACTTAGTAAAAAAGATTTTATTTATTCTGAAATAAAATCTCTTTGAACTTAAGATTTCTAACCTACAAATCGGAAATAATAAATAAGTGCATGTGTGTGTGTGTGTGTGTTAATTGAAAGCCATTTTTTACTTAGTAAAAAAGATTTTATTTACTCTGAAATAAAATCTCTTTGATCTTAAGATTTCTAAACTACAAATTGGAAATAATAAATAAGTTCATGTGTGTGTGTGTATGTGTTAATTGAAAGGCATTTCTCATCATTTGTAGTTGTGCTCCTAGATCTGTAATGAGGCAAGTTAACGCACTTTGGGAACGTTTTCTAGCCTCTTCAATCCTTCAGTACTACTAGGGTGTCCGTTCCAAGGATGGTGTGCCTGCCCACATGCTTGTCCACTTAGGAGGGGTGAAACTGAGGCAGCGGCCATTCAGGGCCCATTTGGCCTGGAGGAAAGCAACGAGCTGAGAGTGTTGTGCACATTTTCCCTGAGCAGAAATACTTGGCCTTGAGCGTCCTCCCTCCTGCAGTGGTTTAACAGAGTATCTTCTTCACAGTTTCCAGAGGGCTGCGTGATTACAGTACAAGTTTCTGTCTAAGGAAGTAAAGAATTACACTGAGCTCACCTACTACCAGAGGCAGGAATAAGAAGCAGAAGATGTCAGTGACCATAATATTGATAATACTATTTGTAACTAATAGTCATGATTACCTAGCAGATAGTGTTCTAAATGCATTACATGTAGTACTACAGTACTTGTCCCTAAGATCTTACGAGATAGGTTTTCATATCATCCTCATTCTCACATGAATTGAAACACAAAGAATAATTTAATTTGCTCAGGTAGGATTTTCCCAGATTCCCAGCTCCCGATTATTCAATCAAACACTCATCTAGGTACTGCTGTGAAGAGATTTTGAATATATAATTCAGATAAAAATTCAATGGATTTTAAAATATGGAAATTTATCCAAGTAGGACGGCCTGACAAACATCACATGAGCTCTTTGAAGAAGAGAGTTCTGTCAGGCTGGGGGAGACAGCAGATACGGGGCCCACAGGAGGGATTTGAGGTGCCACTGCTGCTTTGATGAGAGTTACTCCCTACCGCTAGGCAGCAAAAACGGGCCACCTCCGTGCAGCTGCAAGGCCCTCGGTTCTGTCAACAACCAGTAGTGGATTTTCCCCGGAGTCTGCGGGCCACCACCCGGTCGATCTTGCTGACACCTTGATTTCAGCCTCATGATCCTCTGAGCAGAGAGCCAGTCATGCCACACTGGACGTCTGGCTTACAGAAGTATGACGAATAAGTAGGTGTTGTTTTAAGCTGCTGAGTTTGTGGTTATTTGTTACATCGCTCTAGGAAACTAATATAGTCATAGATTTCCTGAGCGCACATGCTCTTAACTGCTAAATTCTATAGAAGTAGAAGGTGGACTGACACACGCAGCAGAGCTCAGACCCAGGAAACACACAGTCAGAGTTAAGGCTTGGAGGTGGCCAAGTGCTGCCAATAGCCTGGCATGAGGAACTGTTGCCAGGGGCGAAAGTGATCTCGGGTGTGCCCAGGTCTTGAAAGACAGAAGGAGAGTTGGAAAGAGATAGAAAGATAGAGAGTTGGAGAACTAGAGAGAAATACTGAGAGAGAAAGGGGGAGGGAGACTGGTTGAGAGTTGATCCTCTGTAGCTTCAGGGAACCCCCCTCAGGGAGTGTCATCTGAGACCGCACTTCCGGTTTAGAGGCGGTTGGGAAGTGGGCAGAAAGAGAGTGAGCATGTCACCAGAGCCTTGCAACTCAAAATGTAGCTTGAGGACCAGCAGCATGGACATCACCTGAGAGCTTGTTAGAAAGGCTGAATGTCAGTTCCCGCCCTAGACCTGGTTAAGTCAGAGTCTGCACTTTGACAAGGTCCCAGATGATTTATTTGCACACTGAAGTTTTGAAGTGCTTCACCAGGCAAACAACAGCAGCAGTTTCTGTGTAATAGTTTCTTTCAGTTTCCAAGTAGAGTATAACGAAAGGAAAAGATCCTAATGGAACTTGAATGATTCTTCTTTATTTTCTATTTTTTAATATCCTCCTAGTGAATTGTAATTATATATATAATTATATATATATATATTTATATGTGATTATATAGAGAGAGCTTAGAAAAGCTGTTCAGAAAACTCAAAGTGAAATAAATGGGTCGCTGAACTAAGAAGGAAAATTAATAACTCATGTCCACGAATCTTCAGATGATTTGCACACATCTTTAAAGAAAGATTTACATATTGAAAATCTGTATGAAATATATGTGAAAGCCCTGATACTATATTTACTACATGCTCCATGCATGGTCTAATTTATCTTGGTATGCAACATCCCTTATAAAAGGGAGAGAAAAATGCACACATACTGTGTTTTTTAACAGTTTGAGTAGTGTGTATATCTTGAAACATGACAAGTGGAACCTGAAGAAATATTATGACATGTTTAAATTTTAAAGCAAATATCACTATTTCAAACAATGCAAACACATTTTTTAAAGTAATGAGAATTACAAAATAATTTTAAAAAATCAGTGTATAAAAAGGGACATAATTTTTATGTTCTTGTAAAATAAAATTAATAATCAAATTAAAGATTGCATTGGTTTAAAGAGGACAATGCAAACAACCTAGGCATATAAATTTAAATCATATGGTTCTTTAAAATTATCAATTTTTTCCAATGTGAAGCTGGAATTACTTGTAGATGAAGTTTGTTATTTTCCCCTAGGCCATAAAGTAATCATGAATATGAGAACAATTTACCAGATAAATAAGGCAGTGAGAGCAGACAGCCATGAAATCCGGGGCCCAATAGGCCCAACATGAGATTGGCATCAGCACCAAAATAAATCATTATAATTTTCAGAAATGTTTGTGAGAGAGAACTTAATCTTTTATCTACTTTCAGAAAGGGCTATATGTAAACAGGCAAACATGAAAACACTCCAACTATAGCTGTATCATAAGATAATTTTTATTAAAGAATGTATATGTGAGGTTTCTGCCATTTGGTTATATACATAGACCTGTTTATTTTTTTTTCCCACTGAAAGCAATATTTGTACTAATTGTTCATTTTAGTTAATAATTTTTAAGTTAGACTTGAATATCTTTTCTCTTATTAAGTGAATTTTTTTAGTAGGGATAAATAGGATTATGTAAAATTCAATTGCTTTCCAAAAGTTATGACATTTCCATATGATATGGTAGGTTTTTATTTGAGATTAGTGCCCTTAACTGTGGTTTTTGACACTATTATTGTAGGAAAAGAGGATACATTATTTAATCAATTTCCCTCTGTTATCCCATAATTGGAAGCCTGCCAGGAATTGATCTAACTTATCTCTTTAACTTGATCTACAGTCAAAAGACCTCCTGTGAAATGGAGTTTATATCTTTAGCATGTTATATGCCTTGTGATTTTCAGCAAGTAATTGCTTTATAAAAATAGTAATTCACTAATTACAAACAGCTAAACTAGATACACTGTTTATAAGATGTTCAACTAATAAATATTATCTCCATATAGTTTTAAGAGTCTTCTTCTTATACACTGTTCCGGCTCTGCTTCTAAAGAAGTGAGAAGACTTTGTCTAGGAAATCACAAGGTGTACTGGGACAAAGCAACCATCTGTGTGTGTATATACATTCAGTGCCTGTCCTGACATCTCCGTCAATGCAAATTATAATCACTTTTACAACAGACAATTTACAGGACAGCCGGTTATGAGATAACTGTCACATTCCAGTTACCTAGGTGGCAAGTGGAAGATTTCACCCTGGGGAATTGGTGCCACCGAAGAGCAAAACTGGTGGGTTCTGAAATTAAGTGTGAGTTTGCAGGGGATTCTTTTATACAACTACCTGCAGCATTTATCTCTTTAGTACAAATTTTCATCACCATAATTAACTTTTTTAAAAAACTGATGTTAGAGAGATAGGGAGGAGGAGAGAGAGATAAAAACATCCATGAGAGAGAACATTGACTGGCCACCCCCTGCAGGCCCCCCACTGGGGATTTGGTCCACAACCTGGGCATGTGCCCTGACTGGGAATCGAACCAGCGACCTCTTGGTGCATGGGTTGATGCTAAACCAGTGAGCCACACCAGCCTGGTACCATAATTAACTTTTAAGGTAACTCATGAACTCAGTTTTTAATCCTGCCTTCTGCAAGATTTACTTTTATTTTATATATTTTACTTATACTTTTAGTGTGTTAAGCTAAGAATTTGTAGTCATAAAATTAGACTGATAAAAAAAACTGATACGAAATTAAGAATTAGTGCTAATAGCTTGATATCCTGAAAGATACAAAGCTTAAATTAGTATATTTTTTTACTAGAAAGACATTTTCTAGTGAATTTTCTTCAATTTTTTTTTTTTTTTTCAGAGAAAGCATAATAGAAATAGAGCACTACGAGTGCAATCTGTGTAGGTTTGATTTTAGTCTAAATAATATTCATGTACTTCATGTTCCTTCTCTGTGGCCTTGGGACATTATTTCGCTTTTTAAATATGGAGGCTGTGTTGCCTAAATAGAACCTGGATTCCATGCCTCAAGGTCAGCATCTAACTAGCCTGAATGCAGAAGTCACACTATCTTATTAGTATGACAAAGGTTCATTTATTTTCTTGCTGCAAATGTTCTGTATTGGGCTTCTATGACTCTTAATCAGTTATCTGAGTCTTAGCAACGTTAAGGTATCTTGACATTGTAAATGCAAAAACCAGACAATCAGAAAAATTTCAAGGCACCTACATGAATATGTGCTTATTTTTTAAGTCACTTGTATACAAAATGAAAAATAAACTTGGGCTACATAGCTGACTCCCAACCTGATCAGATTCTCCAATTGTAGGTACCTATTTAAAATTATTAGAACTGTTAGTTCCCATAAATGACATTGCTCTCTCTTCACATTACCATTTCTGAAATCAGCAAATTCTTTCATCTTTGGACTACCTCTCAATGTTGGATGGTTTCCAATTTGAAGTGTTGTTTTGAACCTAAATAGAATCATCCCAGAACAGCTCTATGATACATTGAGAAATAAAGGTGTCTTTGGAGAAAGAACTTCAAGTGCAAATTAACTTGAAATAATTTAACCCGAGTGTAGAATAATTTGCAGTCTTTCTTCAGTGAAGCTGTGGGAATTGCTTCTGCAGGCCCCCCTGGGGGAGTTGCCCAGCTACTTGCAATTTTGTCA
Source organism: Molossus molossus (assembly GCF_014108415.1). NCBI lineage: Eukaryota > Metazoa > Chordata > Mammalia > Chiroptera > Molossidae > Molossus > Molossus molossus. The sequence goes on from NW_023425401.1 coordinate 26,063,024, forward strand.
CATCTGTCAGCTGTAGCTAAATGGAAAATATAGTAAGAGGTAAAGTTACAGAGATTTGGGACGTTCCCTAGAGGGGCTTGTCTCCTTGCAGCAGTGAATAAATTATGTGAAAGCTGGAGTGAAATACAGTGTTGTTGATTTGCCAACGCATGCAATCTGAGAGAATGGGGGAAAACACCCCTTCGTAGATTCACTGTTTAAATGTTCTCTATAGCCAGAAACTCCTATCTGTTTTGGTTATGTTTTCTGATCCAAACATCAAACCAATCTTGTCTAGGCAGGTTGTGTGTTCTTTCTGATTTATAAGTTTTTATGAAAATATTTCACAGAGAAATAATCATTACATTGTATTTAGATACACATATTTAACAAATTTTTCTTTTTGAAAAAAGAAGTTACATGGTTTCAAACATACCAGTAGAAGTACAATATTAAGTGTCTGAGTCCATCAAAGGGTAATTTAATGAGTATAATTATATAGTTAAAAAGTCAACAGCTTCCAGATCAACTCAGGCAGTGTACAACTAATATATGGCTGAAACACCAGGTGTCAGACACTTAGTAGTTTATTAAAAGATGTCATTGTGCAGTGCTTATTTACATGCATTTAATTGGTGTTATTTTTAGTGGAGGAATATTATTTCGATTCTCAGGATGGCGCCTAAGTATAGAAAGTAGGTGACCCCTTCCATTTGATCTTTCTACACAGGTTCCTGCATTTTTTACGGCGAGATCTTTAACTCAGTGGGAGGTTATTAACAAAGCTTCCTCTCTCATCTTGACGAGTTCTTGTGAAGGTTAATGAGAAGACATTTGAAAACAGTTTATAAAATTTTAAAGGATCAATAATGATTATGCTTGTTATCTTTTGGGGTTCACTTGAAAGCTGAAGAATAGGAATTGCACATGCCTCTTTCTTGGGCTTCATTCAAGAAATATTCACTACACAAGTAAATTTATGCAGAACACCCTATAAGATATAAAATTGTGCAAGTTATCAGTATCCTCAAGGAGTTTATAGTCCAGAAATATGGTAGCATATAACAAGCATAAAAAATAAATTGTTAACTGAATTAAGGAAAATGAGAATTCTGTTTGCTCTTCCTGAGGTTATCTGTGAAGACTTCTGGGCATGAGTTGGGCCTTAAAGAGTTAATGAGCAGTCAACAGTCTGAGTGACTAAAGAGGTTATTCCAGGGACAGGAAATGTAATATAATAATGTTTTGGAAGATTCAAGGCAAAATATAGATTTCGCCAATGGAAAATAATACCATTAGATTCAAATATAGGAAATCAAACGATTATGTTAGAAACTGGAAGTTACAATATTTACTTGGAGGTCACAGGTTGAAAGAACCACAAAGCTCATAGTAGGAAATGTTATCAGAATCCATTGTTAAATACACAGAATGGCAATCAATTTGGCCTTGCCAAATTTAAAGATATTGAATTCTTTGTCAGTGTTTGAAAGCTTGATATTTCCCACAGAATTCTTATTTCCAGAGTTCTTGAACTTCTGATTGAAAGTACAGCGGTGGGTTTATATTCTCTATGGCTGTAATCAGAACACAACTCATGTTCCATTGTAGATGGGCCAAGTACGCACTATATTTATTACTACCTCTCTTCAGCTGTGTATGTTACTTGCCTAGTGCCTGTAGGTGTATGAGTTTGGAAACCCTGATCTGAATATTCTGGAACTCTGTTCCACATTCATAATACTTTTACTTCCTTCTCTTTGAACACTATCAAGAATTTCTTTTCTGAGGTAGCACCTTCAGGTTTCATAGCATTTTTAGAAGTTCTTCCTTATACAGAATTAAAATCTACTTCCATGTTTTAGCTATTTGTCTTATATATGCCTAATAGAGTCCCATTGGAAATCTAATCTTTTTTTTTCCTGTGGTAAATCTTTAAGACAATATATTACCTCTTGGCAATTTTACCCTTATTTATAGATTTAGTTAACCACCCACTGAACACATCAGGTCTTTGTCCCACACAGTCATTCAAACACAAATGTCTGAATTGAGGCTGAACTCATCTTCTCCACCAAACCAGGTTCTGCTTTTTTATTCGCTACCTTAGTATCTGGCCTCAGCATTTATAAAATTGTTCCGTCTAGAAATCTAGTCTTCCTAAACTCCTTGCTTTGCCTCATCTATTTCTCAGGTACCACGACTGCACTGAAACTTATTCCAGTGCTTCATTTTCACTTACTGTGGACCAGTGTAGTAGCCTGCTAGTCCCCATGACCTAACCCTGCCCACCTTGAATCTATTCTTCATATTGCTGCCGTAAGATCTGTCTAAAATGTGGGTTTTTTTCTTGTTATTCCCCTAATTTTAAAAATGTCACTTATCTGCCACCATATCCAATACGAAGTCCAAACTATTCAGCTTCCCTTCAGAGTCAGTTTTCATCCACTTTCTAGTGTGATTTACTACTGTGTCCTAACGTTACCATCTTTGGACCAATCGTACTGACATTTAGTTTTCCACATTATCTATCAATTAACTGCTCTCCCAATATCCTTTTCCATCTCATTTGACAGGCTTACTCCTTTGGGTCCTGTAATATGAGTTCAGTCAATGACTCCTTGGTCAGGTCATTCTGCTCCACCCCATCTGAGACTGGTTAGGTACTCAGTCTTTTCATAACACTTTATGCATATGGCTAGCACTACATGGAAATCAGTATTTTCTCTCTCTCTCTCTCTCTCTCTCTCTCTCTCTGTAATACTAAGTAGGCTATTCAGGATACAGCTGATACCTTGATAATTTTCTGGAATTCTAGCATCTAGTACAGAGACTGGCTTACATTTGGCACTCATTAAATTTTAATTGGATAAGTGAATCAATAAGTAATTCTAGGTTAAACATTTTCAGACCTCATACATTTTATGACTGTTCATTTTCCTGACTGTTCTTGGTATACTTTCTGTTTTTCCAGTATTCTTCTTTAATTTTTGTTTATTATGATCAGCAAGATGAACAGGAAACATCATTCTGTGATGAAAGATCTATGAACTTCAAAGTTAGATATTGCTTATTTAATATCTCATTTTATCCAAATGCTACTGGGTGGTCAAGAGGGATTTAGTCACTTCACTGAGCCTTGGTTTTCTCATCCATTAAATATAAATAATACCTCATCACAGAATTATTGCTGAGAATTATGATACAGTTGAGATAGGTTAAGGTTTCTCACTTGTACCAAGTATATATTTTATTATTTACATTAGGTTTATATTCTAGAACTTATCACATCATTGCAATAGTAACAGTCATGCTAACGTTTTTGTGGAATAGTCCTCCAGAGCTAGACTTTGAACTCCCACTTTTTTGATAGATATTATGTTAATTTATATTTCTAAGAAATGGAGTATAGTGGTGCATTTAGGTTAAAAAAAGTTGGAATAAGAAGCATATTACATATTTCAGTTGAAACATTGTGACTATGTTCACAGTTACTTTGCTCAAACAGAAACACATCTGTCCCTTTTATGATTGTTATGAACTGTGTTTAATAAACCTCACGAGCAGTGTGATGAACAATTCCTTAAGCTTATGAAAGTTTCACCACCTCATATTCAATGGTGGGATCACAGTCAGCTACTCTCTCTACAAGGCAGCATTTGTCATTAAACCCTTTTATTGGTGTTCTGCCCCATGTCTGAATACTCTCAACATGCAATTGACTGGAAAACGTCAATGGAGATGGAGGTTGGACCTTAGTGGCTGACATGGAGTACTATATCTAAATCCAGTGGAGATTAATCTGACTGGTTTCTGGTGGCCTGAGAAGGGCATAGAGTTGGTCCACTTTTCTTCCCTTGCTTGAAATATATGCAGGCAAACAGCAGTTATTGGAAATGACATACTAAGATAGTGGCACTGTAAAAAGATCAAAATGAAATTACTAATCAGCTGGAGTCAGTCTTAGGAAGATAGCCAAAAGATGCAGTAAAATGAGACCATGGGAAACAATGACCAATGAAGCCAGTAGTTAAGAGTGGCAAGACTCCTTAGCTGTACTCACTTATACTTTTATATACTTGGATGCTTTAAAATCTCAAAGGGAAAACCTCTTTGAGTAGCCCTATAAACTTAATTATTGGGATGTTGGGAAAAATAAGACGTGAAATTATTTCTCTAAGTTTTATGAAATAAATTACTACAAAAATATTTATTGAACTTTCATGAGAGTAGTAAATAGAGATGCCTTAGTTTTAAGTCTCATATATTATAGAAGTTTTTGCAAAAATATACGTGTAATAATAATAATTTTGTGAAAATGGCAACAGCTATTATATATCATGATACATGAACCTGCCATAGGCCAGGTTCTGTGCACGTGTATTTTTTAATTTGCTCCAACAGTAATCCTGTAAATATTACTATCCTTGCTTTCTAGATGAGGACAACAGAGAATAAATCTAGCCAGTAGCAAAGCTATTACCCTTCCATTAGGGAAACGTAACACCAAACCCACTACTCTTTTATTGTAGAAAGAAAATAAGATGGTGTCTAATTATAGTTAACCTTTAGTATTCTGACTGGATATCTCAACAATCCCAATCTTGAACTCAAGACTAAAAGTGAGTCTCACATTGACCATTTTCTAGCTGACTGACTGAGCAAGACACTTTACATTTCCTGAGTTTATTTTAGAATTATAATATGTGGCAAGTATATATCATTACTGGCTTTGCTAGCTTATGAGGCTTCATCCAGTTAGTACATAATAAATCAGTATTGAATAACTTTGTATAAATATATGAAGGTGAATTATTTCCTTCATTTGGAATTTTATTCACCCAATTTTAAGGGATATGAAAACCTAACACATCCATGGACAGTTTTGCTCATGTGTTTCTTCATGTTTCTTCTTATATTTCTCTCAAAAGTGTAATAAAAATTTCACCTTTTTTATGAGGAATTGCTTAAAAGTTCTATTACTTTATGACTTCAATATTCCACTTAAAGTTGTCACTGATACCTAACTACTTTAGGTAACACTTAGTTATTTAGAAAATACCATTAAGAATGTCAAAGAGACTAAAGATGGATAAAGGAAGCATTATCCAAGTATCCCATGATATGAACACATTTGTATTTGACTCAGCTAACATTTCTTCTAATCTTTATTGTTGAAAATATTACAGGCCCCCCCCCCCGCCCCCCCCCCCCCCTGACTTCCTCCTCCCTACTCCCGCCTTCCTCCTGCCTTCCTCACATGTTGTCTGTGTCCATTGGTTATGCAAATATGCATAGAAGTTCTTTGGTTTGTCTCTTCCCACCTCCCCCATCTCCCTTCCCTCTGAATTTTGTCAGTCTGTCCCTACCTCCATGTCTCTGGATCTATTTTGTTCATCAGCTATTCACGTTCATTTTATTCCTTAAATAAGTGAGATCATCTAACATTAAAAAAGGGAATATTTCAACTAAGCAGGAATCTTAGGAGTATCAGCACAAATATGTGTTTACTTTTGGTCAATTTAAAAAAAAAATGATTCTTTTAAGAAAAATGTTGACTTGTTTTTCCCAAGGAGAATTGAAAAAGCCTGAGTTGTTTTGCGAGTGGACTGCTGATCTCCAGGCAAAAGGGCTCCCAGGATGAATCAGCGTACCATAGAACAGGAGTCCTTACAAACGAGCTTGTCTCAAACTTCCATCTTCTGAAATACTGGAGCAACTTCCTTAAATAGCAGAGCTGAAGAGAAAGCACCAACACCAGCCTGGTAACAGAGTGCATCACAGGAAATAAAATACCAAAGAGCCAGTGGAATAAATTGTTGCCAGTCAGACCTAGGTTTCAGGAAATACAGCTTGAAAAAGAGAGAGATAACTAAGCTGTTTTTGTCCAATTGAGGACTTACTTTCATTCCAATATATTAATACTTTCCTTAAAATATCAATCTCCATACAAATTTTATTTTGAGAAGCAAACTTTCAAAATATATGGCCATGTTACACTCTGAACCAAGGTCAATGCTTGCTTTGCTTCTTGTATATTCACCCAGTTTGGTTATTTTCTGGACTCCGAAAAGTAAGGTAGAAAATATATTGTAGCTTATTTTACTAGACAAGCAATGTATCCCTTGGAAGATTAGCTAAAGAAATACTCAGGTCTCCAAGAATTGCAGGAGAAGGTGGAATGTTTTTTCCCCATTTAAGAGCATATGGTCATGTTGAGTATTTAGGTTCATATTTGCTAGTATATATAAATTATTTATTTGTGTGAAACTAAACAAGTTTCATAATATCCCCCTTTACATAAAAGGGCATTTATAATTTGGCAGCATTTTAGTAACAGCCAAAGCGTTGAATTTAATACAGGCAGATACAAATCTCTGGAGCTCAGCTTGGCAGGACTGCTCAGTAGTCTTTGTCCAAAGCTAATCTTTCTTCTTTCTTCGTTTGCAATGGGTGAGAGTTTTCTTAATTGGAATAGGTTTCATACATAAAAAGCTATCTTCACTCCATTTACTATTGATTTCTAAAGGTTTGACCTCTTATTCTTCTCAAAATTGTGGGTTAACCCTCTTGCCTGAAGGAAAATGGCACCTGGGAATGACATTTCCATTTTCTAAAGTAATGTCATCATAGAAGCCGGAATAAAGGGGCCCATGACATTAACCTATGGCTCTTAAAAGGATACCATCATCTTCTTGGTTTGATAAAAGAAAAAAACAAAACAAAAACCAAAAACATGGTTTTATTTTCAGTTGACCACAAAAGAAGAAAGAGTATGAGCTCTGTCTTTCAACAAGTTCCTCAAAACCTTTTCTCAGTAGGATATGACAAGGATGAGGTCACAGAAGTGACATCTACTCTGTTCCCTGTCAGTTGTTAAAAGTCATGATCCTGTTCCAGTAAAAGACACTTCTCTATTTCAATCAAATTAGGGAAAACGACAGTTATGAGAAGGCATTTTATTGCACCTGGGATATTGAAGGCAGGCTTTGAACCAGTAAGTGCTTTGACCTGACATAATAGTTATCATTTTAGCAGCTTTCATCAATTTGGTCACAATTGCTGGGAAGATAGTTTGTCAAAGAATTCCTCAGCTCAGACTCTGTAGCTTATCTTTATAACATAGTCCTATCATAGCCAGAGCTTACATTGTCATATCTTAAATGTTTGGTTTTTTTTCCCTATGGTGTAGAAATTAATGTTTGTGCACATTGAATCCTAAAAAGAAGGCAATCCTAAAAAACAGTTAATTCCCACTTGAGAAAGGAGAAACTTATTTTTAAATTTTCCTTATAGTCTATCTACATGAATTCCAATAAAGTCTCTGATACATCCTTCTTTATAACTTGAACTCTTGCATTTTGCGTACTACAGATCTCCAAGACTTGCTCTGTGAATTAGCGGGGACAGGGCGAGGCATGTGCAGCAGAGTGGGTTTGAAATGCAGGCTTACAAAACGAGGACTTCGTGCTCACTGTCCTTCACACTCCCAGTTCACACCTACCTAACCCCACCTCTCCTCACGGTCCCTCGCTGCCCTGCGGTCCTGCAAGCTCATTTCCTTTTCTTCCTGTTCAGAGCATCGGCTGGTATTTTTCCCTCTGCCTGAAATGTTCTCTTCTTGCCCTTTACATGGCTGCCGCCTTATCATTTCCAGTCTCTTTAAATTTCACCCCTCCCGAGGGTCTGCCTGTGCATCCTGTATAGGCAGACCCTCTTCTTTTCTAAAACATCGTTCCTTTGCCCTCCTCTGGCCTCAGCTCATTTTGAATGTATGGGCGAATGGTTGGTTGTATGCAGTGCCGGTGTCCTCTCTAGTGGACCGTGCTAGTGAGTTTCAGCTCAGGTTGCACTTGGTCTGGGAAGCTTTTAAACAATGCTGATGCTTGGGTTCCATCTGCTAGAAATTTCCAGTAATGGGCCTTGGGGAAGGCCCAGGTATCAGTACTGTTTAAAAGTTCCCCAGAGGCTCTGACCTTACAGCAGAGTTGAGAAACTCGGCCCTAAGCTGCAGGAAGGCACCAGTCGGCTGCGTTGGTCGCTGGCACAGGGCTTGGCAGGTATGAGATGCATTATGATCAGCTGTGGGATCTGAATGTTTGAGTTAATATCTGGCTTATTACTGACACTCCAGTTTTCTTTGTTTTCCAAAATGTTCCTTTGAGATGATACACATATTCCCAGGCAGCACTACTTAAAACATTGAAATGAAAAACAAACAAGAGTAAGCACATCTTCTGAGCTTCAAAATAAAAAAAAGCAACAAATTTTGTTTTCCCTTCCGATAATGAAATCTAGGTATTTTCCTTTAGTTCATTTATTGAATGTTTTAAGAAAGTCTGCCACAAAATGTGTCCATTAGCTGGGTGTATGTATATTTCATTTTTCTTAACTGAGAATCTATCCAAAGATCACTAAAATCGTAAATCAGTATCCTCATCTAGGACAGTCATTCTTGCTTATTAAAACCAAAATAAATAATTTTAAATTAAACATAAACTTATTTTTCTTTTTGCTTATTAGCAAAATAGGTTTTGCTTTTTTTTTTTTTTAAGTAACTGGTGATTTTGTTCTATACCAAAGCCAGAACCAGGGTGTGGCAAGAGAGGCATGTGTTTCAGTGCCAAAAACTCAGTAATCTAAATAAGAACATTATAATGTAATATTTTTAGAAATCAAAATTAATGCAAGAAAAACCCACCCTGAAGATAATATCAAAAATTTAAATAAAGGCTACTGCCATGCTGAGCTGTGTCATCGTCTGAGGCAAGAAGAAAAATGTGCACACCTAGATACATCTTTTAACTTTTTAATGAGTAATTTTTTTTCAGAACAATAGAGTTGATGAAATAATGTTTCAATGTATTATTTTATGCTAAATATTTGACACAAATAATTTATTATAATTTCAATTAAGCTGAAGCTAATTGGTCAAGAGAAATTGTCAAACGTGGCAATTTTCTCACCTCACAAGCAGATAAGAGAAGAACTAGGTTTTAAAAAAAAGATGATGGATGTGTTTCTTCCATTAAAGTCAGAGTCTACACGTTTCCTTTTGCCTCAGGCTCCAATATAGCTCCACATAGGAATTTTTATTTACAAAGTAATGTAACTGTCTCCCCAAAAGAAAATGTGACAATATTAAATCAAGTTAAAATTGTTGGCAAAAGTGAGACAAAGATGGTTGTTCTGTGTTGATAATGAAGATTTAACATGTACCCTTTGAAATGTTTTACAATACAAACCTAAATATGCAAATTTGTTCAAAATAAAGAATGAATAATAATTGTAGTATGAACACCTTAATATTAATCTTAGATAGAACATAATCCAATGAGAGAATTTTAATAATGAAGTGAAAGGTGTGATTTAATGGCTTAATATCAGCTTGACCAAATTTGTTTTAAATGCAGTGAATTATAAACAGCAATTGTACAAGCTATTCTCTGATAGTAAACAATAAGAATAGAAATAATATTTTAAGCAAAAAGGAAAATCAGAAAGTACATCCTGAGTTTGGAAAAAACAAACAAACACTTCTTTTGGGGATTTTAATGTTTTCCCCATGGGAATATCTGAAGGAAAGGAAACATAACGATTCTCTAATTAGAAATACCCACAGCCAGGAAATGAGCAAACCTGCCAGAAATTCTGGAATATTTCATAAGCTCTAACAAGAATATCTTTATAAAAGTTAGAAATTAAAATGTCCCAAATGGTACTGAATTCCCTTCTTCATAATAATTGACATTATTTTATTTTTAAAAGAGGAAAAAAGAATGAAGCAAAGAGAACAAAAAGGGAAAACAGTAAATTTTTTTTTACTCCTCACCTGAGGACATTTTTCCATTTTTTGTTCAGATAGAGTGGGAGGGAGAGAGAAGACGAGAGAGAGAGAGAGAAACATCGATGCAAAAGGGACACATCGAGTGGCCGCCCCCCACACGACCAACCAGGGCCGGGGACAAACTGCAACCGAGGTACATGCCCCTAGTGGGAACCGAACCTGGGTCTCTCTAGACCGCAGGCCGACGCTCTAACCGCTGAGCCAAACCGGCCAGGGCTAAATATTATTTTTTAATATCATTCCATCTCAACTCTCCTATTCTCTTTAGGAATCTGATAAATAGACAACCACAGAATGAAAAGATTGAAATTGCTTTGGAAAATTTTAATCATCTTTATTTGGATTACATATATTACAGATGAAATGTGTATATGGTGTTTCATTGTCCCGGTAAGATTTAGTGATGACCCAAATACATTCTTATTTGAACAAATATGTGTTATAACTTTTTAGTCATCTACCTATAAATATAGTTAAGCACTCCAACTGAGAAAAAAAGAGCAACAAAGATTTTATGTGACCATCTTTTATTTTTTATTTTTTTATCTTTATTGTTGAATGTATTACAGATGTTCCTCATTTTTCCCCCATTGACCCCCTCCTCCACACTCCTGCCTTTCCCCACACTGTTGTCTGTGTCCATTGGTTATGCATATAAGTTCTTTGGTTTATTTCTTCCCAACCCCCAACCCCCTTTCCCTTTGAGGGTTGTCAGTCTAGCAACCAATTTGTACTTTTTAACCCCTTCGCCCTTTTCATCCATTCTCCCAAACTCCCTCCCATCTGGCAATCAACAAAATGTTCTCTATATCTATGAGAATGATTCTGTTCTGCTTGCTCATTTTGTTTGTAGATTCAATTGTCGATAGATATATATTCATTGCCATTTTCTTTGTTCATATTTTTTATCTTTTTCTTCAAAAAGACCCTTCATCATTTGATATAATAATGGCTTGGTGGTGATGAACTCCTTTAACTTTTTCTTGTCTGGGAAACTCTTCATATGGCCATCGATTCTAAATGACTGTTTTGCAGGATAGAGTAATCTTGGTTGTAGGTTCTTGCATTTCATCACTCTGAATATTTCTTGCCACTCCCTTCTGGCTTGCAAAGTTTCTTTTGAGAAATCAGCTGACAGTCTTATGGGAACACCCTTGCAGGTAACTAACTGCTTTTCTCTTGCAGCTTTTAAGATCTTCTCTTTGTCTTGAAACTTTTGCATTTTGATGATGATGTGTCTTGGTGTGGGCCTCCTGGGGTTCATCTTGTTTGGGACTCTCTGCTTCCTGGACTTGTATGTCTGTTTTCTTCACCAAGTTAGGAAAGTTTTCTGCCATTATTGTTTCAAACAGGCTTTTGATTTCTTGTTCCCTCTCTTCTCCTTCTGGCACCCCCAAGATACGAATGTTGGCACGGTTGAAGTTGTCTCAGAGGCTCCTTACACTATCCTCATTTTTTTGGATTCTTTTTTCTTTTTGCTGTTCTGATTGGGTGTTTTTTGCTTCCTTATATTCCAAATCGATGGTTTGCTTCTTGGATTTACATACTCTACTATTGAATCTGTGAAAATTATTCTTTATTTAAATTAGTGCCTTCATTTCTGACTGTGCCTCCTTCATTTCTGACTGGTCCGATTTTATGCTCTTGAGGCCCTCTCTAAGTTCGCTGAGGTTCTCACTAAGTCCATTGAGCATCCTTATAAGCAGTATTTTTTTTTTTTTCTATCCTCACCCGAGGATATTTTTCCATTTTTTGTACAGATAGAGTGGGAGGGAGAGAGAGGAAGGGAGAGAGAGAGAGAGAAACATCGACGTGAAGGGACACATCGAGTGGCTGCCACCCGCACGACCAACCAGGGCCGGGGACAAACTGCAATAGAAGTATGTGCCCTTAGCGGGAACCAAACCCGGGTCTCTCCGGACCGCAGGCTGACGCTCTAACCGCTGAGCCAAACTGGCCAGGGCTATAAGCAGTATTTTGAACTCAGCATCTGTTAGGTTGCTTATCTCCATTTCGCTTAATTCTTTTCCTGGGGTTTTGTTCTGTTCTTTCATTTGGGACCTGCTTCTTTGTCTCCTCATCTTGGCTGCCTCCCTGTGTTTGTTTCTGTGTATTACTTAATGAGAGGTATGAGGCTATCTGAGACCAGATGCTGCTTGTTTGAAAGAATTTAGGAAAACCTGAAGCAGGATCCAAGACAGGCCAATCCTATAGTTAACCAACTGGCAACAGCTTGGGTGGGCCTGGAAGTTGGGTGGAGCGGGGCCTCAGGGAGTCAGCAGGGCGGGGCTACCAGTGTGAGCCAGGTTGCTGGAGTCCCAGATATGGCTTCTGTCTGCTGCCCTAGGGAAGGGCTCACCAAAGGAACAAAGGCCTCTTACAGCACATTTGTCCCAGAGAAAGCCCCCTCTCCAGCCCTCGCTCCAATGCCAAACAGCTCAGTTCTTCCCTGTG